>NC_140945.1:53053119-53778119 GCF_014529385.1 Adiantum capillus-veneris
TTCTCTAGAAGACCCAGCTGCAACTGATGAGAGGCTGTTTGATTTTGCAGCATCTTGTGGTGCTGGGGACAAGTTTGATCTAGTTCATTCTATGTTTAATCCAAAGTTTGACATTGAAGACCTGTTAGCTCAGCACAGTAATTTCTTGCAGTCCTACAGAGATAAGTTTGAAGTGATGGTGCAGGTAGGGAGGGTTGTTCTGCCTACTATGACTCTTGTGCATTTAAATGACTGTGGTGGAAAGGGACAGGGACTGAAGAAGTATAGGGAATTACCACCTTCTTGCCGACATTCAGCCTGCCCTTTGCATAAAAAAGAATGCAAACTCATTCAGGAAGCCTTTGGCTTTATGATTTACCTGAACAGCCTGTTTGGATTCCTCATGCAGAATCCTGATGAGGTCTTAGAGGAGCAGGATGCAGCACCAGATGAAGAATGCGAGGAGACAACTCATATACAAGAAGTCGAGGAGGTTGAAGACACAGTCGACCTTGAGGTTGAGGCAATTGAAGTACAAAGAAGTAAGATGCTCTCTGTGAAAACCACAGAAATCAAACTTCCATTGGATGTCAGTAACTTCACTGAGAAGCATGCTCAGATGATGTTGCCTGCTGTGCCTGACTTCAGGATTGGAGACAGGACCTATATCTTCTTACATGATGTGCAAAGTGTCTTTTATTTAAGGGAGGATTTCTCCCTGGCTATTATTTCCAGAGTCCAAGAGGAGAGGAGTGGATTTGTTTCAGAGGATAGTAGTGATGATGAGGCAATGGAAACATCCAGCAATCCAATGGAATGCCTTCGAAGATGCTTTGAGAAAGCTGAAAAATACAAGGAGACACTACCTGATAAAGCCACCTTCCAAGCAATAAGACAAAGCCTAAGACCATCAACAAGTAACAAAGAAGTGGAGGATTGGTTTAACCATTCAGGTCAGGGGTCAACTACATCTGTAGACCTGTGGCAAGAAAACCTCTTTCTGCAGGATGAGAGCTTCATGGTAACTCTCTCTCTCTCTCTCTCTCTCTCTCTCTCTCTCTCTCTCTCTCTCTCTCTCTCTCTCTCTCTCTCTCTCTCTCTCTCTCTCTCTCTCTCTCTCTTTGTGTCACTTCTGACATGGTATGTGCAATCTTGGATTGCTGACAAGGATGACTTCCTTCGGCGCCGGACTCGAGAGTATCGAGGAAGGGATGCGGCCCTAGCGCAATACCTTTCAAAGCTTTGCGAGTCGCCGATAGTAGTTTTTCACAATTCCATGTCGCAAGAGGGTTCAATAGCAACTTACACATTCAAGACACTATCACGCTTCTTGGGTGGACCGGTGCTGCCCAAAAGTGCAGATAAAGTCATTCTTGTGGACAAAGTGTTTGCTAGAGATTTCTTTGGTTACTGCCCGGGCTATACAGGTGGTCGGGCAGCATATTACTACACCTACACAGCAATGGCACTAGCTCTTGGTAGACAAAACCCAGATGAACTTTTAGAGTATGGCAAACATCTCATGATTCGTTACAAGGGTGACGTGCCAAAAAACAAAATTGAACCTTCAAAATCTTGATACACTTCAAGTAGCAATTGTATAAGATCATGTATTACATAAATTTTGTACAATGTCATCCACTCAGAGTATCTTTCTCCACTTGTGATTCACATACACCATTGTCTCTCTCCACCTTCGTTGACTTTCACGAGCTCCGGAGTTGTTGTATGCCATTGATCTTTTAACTTTTTGTTGTTGTAAATGTCTGATGGCTTGTGCTGTTGCTGAATTTGCCAAGACTTCTTTTGCCTGCATTCGATGAATGATTCTACGATAGAACCATTCAAATAGTTCTCTCAAACTGTTAGCCTTGATTCGAGAGCCACCATGTCGTGTGTGCCTGAAATAAGCACTTCTCGCCATGTAATGAGACTTTTCCATCCCTTGGGTATTCCATATTGCCGGGTTCCCATACTTTTGTATAAAATATGGTAAATGATTGAATAGTTTCTACAATTACTCTAGAGATCATGGCTGGTCCATTTTTGATATTCAAGTGGTAAAATCACTTCTACAATCTTGGAGAATTCAAACAGAAGAATACTTCGGAGCAAATTCTTCTCCCTTGGAACATGTTGCTGGAAGTGGTGAGCTTCTTGATGATGTGATACGTCATGGTCTACATGATCGGTACTGGTGTTATATCTTTGAGCGTCTTGTAAAGATATACAGCACCATCAAGACAAATAATATGCAGGATGAAGCATCATTTGTCCAATATTATTTGAGGAAGTTCTTTACTAGAGTTTTTCAGATTGTGCAATCAGACAGTGATGGGCTTCTTCCGAAACAAATATTCTTAAGATCTTTGCATGCCTCTATGGGTGGCACTTTCAGTAACTCCGCTATAGAAGACTACTCAGAGGAGTGTCCACTGCAACATATGGATGGTTTAGCAATTGTTTCGTCTATTGGTGCAGCGAAATCTTTGTGGAATACCATGTTGAAACATGGTCAAAGATCTTCATGTATAGATAGCCTTCTTCTCAAAGGCATTGCAATTTCAAAGAAGCGATGTGTTTATCGGAATCCAACAAGTGAGGAGTCTACCTTTTTAAGGAGATTTTGGAACATTGAAGCAAGCATTCCTATTGCAGAAGTAAAGGCGTATGACAAGGTTCTCTTTAGAGGGGAAATATACAAAGTTGGCTCTGATGTGGTGGTGAAGGTTGATGATATAAATCAAAAAGTAGAGGAAAGGGGCCATTGGAAAGCTTGTATAACTTCTTTTTTCTCTATGCAGCATCAAGGAAAGTCCATGCTTTTCTTTGCAGGGAGATACTATAAGCAATGCATTGTAGGTGATACTCATTCAGAACGATTACTTATTGATACAGTTACAGGAATGAGTGTCCTTGAAAAGATACCGTTGCCCTTCACTTGGGATTGTATTCGCCCAATCTCATCTTTGCTACATAAGTTTATTCCAATGCCATTATCGCGAGGACATAAGTTCATAGCTTATGAAGTGAAAGACTTAAAGAGAAGGGATAGATTGCTAGAGGAAGGACAATGTGGAAATGTTCCTTTATGGCTCCAAGAGCATGATATAGTAAAAGTATGCATCGAAAATGGAGGTGTGGAACAATTGAAGCATGCCGTGGTTAGGGAAATAAACTGTGAGGAAAAAATGGCAAAGCTTGCTATACTAAAGCCTCCTATGCATCAAAGCAATATTTGGAAAGTTCAAATAGAGGAGAATGAATGGAGAAGTTGGGATAGTTGTCTGTTTCTGCTCGAAGGTTGGGTTGTAGTGAAGAAGAAAAAGATCACTAAGCTAGGGGAGCTTGATCGTTGGGTACCTATTATATGGCGCTCCAATGAATGATTATATTTTGTAATTCACTATTTGAACATGTCTAAAATGTGTCAAGTTTACATTTAATTTTGTACCCCACTATTTGAGCATGTATACAATGTGTCAAGTCTATATTTAATATTGTAACCCACTACTTAGATATGTCTATATTGACTTAAGTCTCTTTTTTTAAAAGTGATTTAACTTTTTTTTATTGGTGGTTGTTAATTATTTTTATATGTGTGTGCTTGTTTGACTTTGTTAGGGTAAATATGAGTTGTCCGCAATCTATTTTAGCTGCATTGCTTTCGAAACCTCATGATGAAGCTCTCAAAGAGTTGAGTGTATGGAGAGCCAATTATGCTGGGAACAAAAGAATTTTAGGAAATCCTACTAGCATTACTACACATGGGGATCCACCTTGTGCAACTAAATATGATCCAGAGATATATGACCAGGTGTTTAGACCTCCACCTCCCACACATAGAGATGCACGGAAGCTTTATGGTAGAAATTTTCTTTTGAAGTATCATCCGGATCAATATAGAGTGTTTTACTCTAACTATGGGGAGGTGGGAAAATGGTTTGCAAAAGTTGACTCTATTGGTGACCTTCGAAACAATCTTGAATGAAAGAGTCAAGTTATGAGCATCATTGGAGACAACATAGGCAAACTCAAAGACATTGTCATAGATGGAGCTTCTTATCCTTGGAAGGAGGAGGATATTTATTTATGGTGTATCAAGTCTCTTGCCGCTAAGCGCAAGTATACCAAACGAAAGGCCCACCAATCAACGTCTTCCTCGAGTGGATCTACGGTATGGTTATTTAATGCATTAATAAAGATATGTTTTTTGTGTGTTTTATACTTACAAGATATTTTTAATGCAAATATAGGCCATAAATAATGATTTACATGATAAGGATGTTGGGATGCAACATGGAGAATCCAATGACTTGGATAAAGATGATTCTCCTAACAAAATGGTAAGATAGTTAGCATGAATACTTAGTGTCTTATTTGATGCTTTTTTTCATCTACATTTTATTTTCAATAGGTAGAGAATGCTCACGATGACAATGCTTTGGCAAAGATTACTGACATGGATACTATTGTGGTAATTGAAAACAAGATGGAAAAGGAGGCATCAGCTAATGTGAGTCATTGGTTACTACACACTATTCATCTTGAGCTTCTAAATGTGTGTTCTTAAAGTTAAATTTGTTTATGGTTTATTTATGAAAACTTAGGAAGATGTAGAAGTATATATTCCAGAAATTCCTTGGCAAAATAATGATGAAGAAAATGATGCTTATGAGGTATGTTCAAAAGTACTCTCTCTCTCTCTCTCTCTCTATCTATATATATATTTATTTATTTATTTATATTTATATTTCACTTAAATTATGATTATTTTTTATTTAGGAGTATCAAAGATTTATATCAGATGGGAGCTTTGGGGTTGCTTTGGAAGAAAAAAAATCTTATGAGAGTTCACATGGTGTTGATCATAACCATGCAGAGAACAAGGTTTCAGTTTGAAGTTATGTTGTTTGATGCATAAAATACAATTTTTTGTATTGCTTGATTATTGTGATTGTTTGGTATATAGAAAATGAAAGATAACACTTCAAGTGAATTTTGCGATTCAAACGTAGATCTGCTCTCTAGAAAAAGTGTGCGAAAAAGAAAGGTATGCTAGTAATATATTTGTGTTGAGTAGCTTGATCGATATTGGATTTTACTTTCTTTTATAAGTTGTTGTGTGTCGTGTTTTTAGGCTACGAGTAAGCTTCAGGAGCTTCTCAAAAAAAAGGAGAAAGCTTCAAAGGTTTCCAATAACAAAAAGAAAAAGGTAAATTGGTTAAGTTAAGCTATATAAATGAAATATTGGTAACTAGGATTAAAACTATATTGTTTTCATGTTTAGGAACTATCAAGTGGATCCAGAGAAGAGAGTATTATTGATGAAAGCTCTGTTTTAGAAAAAAAGGTGTGTATTTTGTTAGGTGTACTACTTGCACGATACTTTGACTAATACACATAGAGTTTAACTAGATGATGACTGATACTCTTTGTTATTTTTTTGTAGGCACGAGAGTTATGTGTAAGTGATAAAGAAGCCATTCTAATGAAATGGCTTGGTACTAAGAAGGTTGAAGACATTTATCATCTTGTAAAACCTACTTATACTGCTCTCAAAAAAACACATTCCTTCTTCAAGAGGAAGGCGGGTGACACCAATTCTTTTACCATGTGTGAGGATTTAGTGACTTGGCTCTTAGTGAAGAGCATAGTTTGTATCAATTTTGATAAGGTAGGAGCTTTGTCACTCAAAGATGTGGAGTTGGAAAATGAAGATTGAGATTTGTATCTTTGAAACTTCTATGTGTTTGAAAGTGACATTATCTTATTGAACTTTCATATTTGGTTACATGTACCTCTCTTGTTAAGTTGATTAAATCATTTCCTGAATCACTTAAAGATTTGACTTAGCATACATTCTACTAGTTTAGATTTTCTATATGTCTACGTAGTTTAATAAATTTTCTAGGTCATTAACTAGTTTAGATTTACTTGGTGACTTATTAGTTTGGATTTGCTAGATGATTAACTAGTTTGACACACTAAGGTCAAACTAGCAAGTGTGAAGAGTTTCTAGTTAGATCTAGCAACTTAGTTACTATATGGTAGTACCATTTGCCATATAGTAACAAACTTACTAGATTGACCAACTAGAAACTGTCTCACAGTTGCTAGTTTGCACTTTTACTAGTTGTGTGTATTCAAACTAGTGAATCATCTAGCAAATTTATATTTTTTTCTATATGGTAACATGTCAAAAGCTCCTTGTGCATGAAAACAATGCATAACAAGAAAAAACAAAAAGATTACTTAACTAAGACAATGTAGCCAACCAAGAAGCATCACCTTAATGCTCAGATTCTTTTCTTGAGACCTCTGATGCAACCTGCAATGTTTCAAGATTGCGCAATTTGTTCTTTCGGATACGACCACCCAAGATGGTGTCCTTCATTTGACAACTTCGCACCTTTCCTTTCAGTTCTTGTACCTCTGTTTTATGTTGCAAAATGGTAACCTGATCTGTAGAATGTAAATGTGAAAGGCCAACAATCTCACAGTGTTGAGCTTGGAGAATGCTCTTGTAAGTTTCAGCTTCTCTTGTAAGAGATTTACAATAACCCAGAAGGCCCTTTTCTCCATCACCAGCAAAGGTCAATAAGCTTGTAGGATTGACAAACGGTGGAGACGCATTAGTCATTGGATTCTTAGGGTAGAGAGAGCCTCTCGTCCAGATATCTATGTGTTTAGCTCCCTGAGCTCTGAGCGTGTCTATGGAAGCGGGAGGTATATGTGTGTTTGGTTTACTGCGCTTAATCAATGGTTGGTACTCATTGTCCAAATCAATGTGAAGGTGATATTTGGCTCGTTTCTAGGTAACATTTGTGCCATTTGAGGAGTGCGCCATTAGCCAAATGTGCAGGTTTAATGGAAAGTGAATAGCGGCTGCGCCTTCGTCCCTCCATGTTAGCCTCATTCCCTCCATATTGACGAGGTTCATTCAATGCAACTGAAAAGAGGATTATCCCTCAATCACTACGAACGAATGTTCAAAAGAGTAAGGAATCTACTTAAAGTACACTTTTTGAACTTTTACTATGAAAGACCCAGCTCTTTTATTTGCCATTTCTTCTAGAGAGAGAGTGCAAAAAATACATTTTCTTAGAAGGCCCTCCAAATGACCTCCGAAATTTCCTAATAAGTTAGAGAGAAAATCTTTCTCAAAATACCAAGATGCTCATGTAGCTCCTTTCGGAAATCTCTCTCTCTCTCTCTCTCTCTCTCTCTCTCTCTCTCTCTCTCTCTCTCTCTCTCTCTCATGGTGTGGGTCTTGTCGGTTCGTTCACATGCATGGAATGGCCCCTCTTTTCCTAGAATTTCCATTTTCTCAATGTTGCTAAGCCTTCTCCTCATGCCTTTTACCCTTCTCATCTTCCTCTTCCCTTGGTCTTCATCCTAACCAGGTCCTCTCTCTCTCTCTCTCTCTCTCTCTCTCTCTCTCTCTCTCTCTCTCTCTCTCTCTCTCTCTCTCTCTCTCTCTCTCTCTCATGGTGTGGGTCCTGCCAATTCATTCACATGCGTGGAGTGGCCCCTCTTTTTCTAGAATTTTCATTCGCTCAACATTGCTAAGTCTTGTCCTCATCTTCTTTACCCTTCTCATCTTCCTCTTCCCTTGGTCATCATCCTAACCACGTCCTCTCTCTCTCTCTCTCTCTCTCTCTCTCTCTCTCTCTCTCTCTCTGTGGAAAAGTCTTATATTACAATATAGGATTATTTACATCTTGCTCACGATGAGCATACATTGATCCCTAAGCTGAGGGTCTAGTATAATACGAACATCCTCCAAGACCATAGTATGAACTAATGTGGAGGGGATAAGAGATGTGGAGACCGTACATCCGTCAAAATGAGTGTAGTTTCTAGTATTCCATATGTACCCCAAGAACTAAGCTCTAAATGTGGGCACACAAAACCTCAGAGCTACATCCAAATGTAGCAGTGTATTTAGTAAATTTAACACCCCACGTTACATTCCACCAGTGTTCGAACCAATTCTACCATTCAATCACCTGTTTACAACTCCAAAACATATGCCTAACAATCTCTAATCTATCACAATCAGTCCCTAAACCAAAGTCATTTCTTGCTTGCAAAACTGATGTGGGCAAAGCTCCAACAGTGACCCTCCACACAAAGACCTTCATTTTAAATGGAATGGCCGGTAGCCCCAAATGTCCTACAATACATGAAGCCTCCAGTTTTGCTATTGATGCATTGACCATTGCTTATTACATTTGTGCTGAATAGAGGGATTTGGAAGAACAAATCCATAGAATTTATGTGTATTAGAGGTTCACCAGTTGGCTGATGTGTCATGTAATTTCGAGTCTTTGAACTTGTCCACTTCTAATGTAGTACTTGGGACCTGCAAGCCATCCACATGTGTACAAAGCTACTCCTACGGAATTCTAAAACCATTGCCCAATTTGTACTGCCTTTGAGATGCAGAGGACAATCTAATTGTTATGTTAGAGTCGAGAAGGTGATCAATTTGTCCAACGCCTTTTTTAAACATAGACAAGGCTTTATTCCGAAGCAAAAAAGCAGGTTCCTTGAGCACAAAACTCCAAAAGACAGTTTCAATTCCAAGTGAGTTGCTAGTATATATGACTTTGCCCTGCCAGACAAGAGTACCAATCACTAATTTCCATGAATCCACAAGCATCTGAGAAAACTGAAACCCTATTCTTAGCATTCGATGAGTTTCCACAAGCATACATCCCAATCAATGTCCAAGAAGAGGCATATGTTTTAAGAAGATACATCTTTTGGCAGGAGAGTGGTGAGCCACATCCAAGATCCCCAAACCTCCATGAGTTGTAGGGACAGCTACATGATGCCATGTGATAGGAATAGAAGATGCATCCCCCCCCCCCCCCCCCACCACCACAAAAACCTTGAGAGAGCATACTTAAGTGGCTGTAAAGACTTCTCAGTCTACTTCAAAAGAGGTAAGTAATACAAAACATAAGGTACAAGTATTGTCTCATTAAGAGATTTTGGAGGCCTTTTGGAGGGCCTTTTAGAAGAGAGAAGAAAAAGCGCTCCTCCAATGAAGAAGAGCCTACGTTACGTAGAAAAATAAATTGATATCAAGAAAAATATAAAAAAGGTGTCAGTGGTCCTTGAAAACGGTCGCCTTTTCACTCAATGCGAATGTCTTTTTCATGAGGTAGGCGACGTTGATTTAATATCGCTTTCGTCATCATTGAAATTTAAAAAATCACAAAACTGTCAATTGGTGTTGGAATTTGAAGCTTTTGACACCGCCAATGTGTCCGGAACGTACAAGAACCTAAAAAACACCTATCCACTTACCTCAATCTGACACCCAGAGAGGGAGAAATCGCTAAAAAAAACCCATAAAAAGGGGATTTTGGATCATGGCGCGCGAGGGAGCATTTGGATAATTCTAGATGACCCTCTGCGCACCATGATCCAACTTTTTTATTTTTTGCCTCACAACACGCGGAGGGCCATTTGGAATTTTCCAGATGTCCCCCCCCCCCCCCCCCCCCGCGCTGTCGTGTTGTGACACGTACATAGTGGGAACGCATGCTACAAGAGTTATCTTGTAATTTTTTAGATACATAATTATATTTCCTATAATGTACATATTCATATTTAAGTATAATAATGAGCCTTCTATCTCATCCTATTATTTTTCTCAAGGGTAACCTATTCTTACTTTACCATCAAAAAAATACTATGGGAAAAGTGTCAATAGCTCCGCCTCTTTAACTTGGGGCAAAAAAGCATTGATTCTTTATTTCTACTATTTCATTATCATCTCACACCCTAGCTAGATCCTATATCTAGGGTAAACTCCAATATATATATATTCTATGTATTTTTTATACTTTTCTTATATTTCTTTTTAAATAGCTACTAGGAGAGAATCAAATCCTAGTGGGACACTAGGTGGCATGATTTCAAAGATACACTTATTTTAATGCATTATTGCAAGCATGATTACAAAACTTTGTCAAGGAGCAATGTCATGATTTCATATGGCATGAGGTGTCCTTTGGAATCAAATGAAAGTCTAGGCTAAGGGGACCACATGAAGACTTTTGCTGCCAGAAATGGACCCTATTTTGATGAATTTTTTACACAAGGTTCCAATCCGAATTGGAGAATGATTTTTAAATGAAAATCGTAGCTAATGAGCTGAAGTTTCTGCCCATATTTTTACTTTTTTATTTGGAGCTACGGTTGAGGAGATATGATCAAAATATTGGACCCCAGTCTGCCCACATCATGCAGGGACAGCTCATTTCCAACTTTTCCAATTCCTGTTCACACTGGCTCCTCTCTTCTTGTGTAAACCCTTGTGGGTTCCCTTCACCTATAAAAGGGGACCTCTTCTTCCTTGAAAAGAACTCAAGCATTCAAGCCATTGATTAGAGGAATTCATGAGGGAGTGAGTAGTAATGCCTAATTGTACTTAGCCCCCTTAACATAAGCCCGAGCCTACACTTTCTCCTAGAGGAAAACTAGCCATTCTTGTACGCCATCCTTGGAGGATCAACTCTAATCAAAGAAGGTGTTGTACTTGGCGTATCAATCAACGTTGAATTCTCCCCTCTTCTTCTCTCTCCCATCAATAATGGTGCCGAAGGGTTTCAAGTAAGATGTGTTCTACATTGATGTTTTCTTGATTTCTTGTTGTTTTCATTTTCATCTCTAATCCAACATATATATATGTATCTAATCTCATCTCCTTAACCAAACCTATCTCTCTCATTCTTAGTAATTCATCCTCTCTAGGTTCTCTTTGCTACAGGTACATCTCTCCCCGCAGTATCCTTATTGCCTACGGGCAAGAATAGGGCTTGGGAGGGAAACTTCTCGTCTCTTCACTTTTCTCATATCTACATTTCTCACATACTATCCTAGATGAATAACCCACATGATGATCATTTCTATCGCTTTCACTCTGTACAATCTATTAGAATTAACGTATGGATTAGCCGTAAAATACACTTTCAACAACGTATAGTGTTTTTCTTTGGCCCTGAAAGGCTCAATGAAATACTTCTATCACCGGATCCCATCATACTACCTCTCATAGACTATAATTTTTCTTTTGATGTAAGCGTAGTTATCTTGCTATGAACCAAGAGGATTTGTACACACAATTAATCCCAATCACTAGGCAAAATATATATATTATGGTAAGCACAAAACTACAATTCCAAAGAACAATTCGTAGCCTATTTGGTCAGCCAAGATTGAATGCCATTAACTCATCCATTAACCCTTTCATATTACCCATGATACGATATGACCATAGCCTTGATGTTTTCATCTTCGTATTGTTTTGACATTCTCTTTTGCGTTCTTTCTTTGTGTGTGTGTGAGTGCAAGAGAGAAAGAGTGAGTCTTCTTTGATTGCACTTCTTTCCAAACCCTAGTCTTCATGGCATCCATGGTTTAACTCCTTCATATAGTTTTTGTTGAGTTCTCTCACAAACTCTCACAGCCATAAGCCCGGTGCTTTCCTGGCAAGACCGCAAATTTCTCGATAGCGCCGTGAGGCAAAATCTCTTTTTTAGGAGTATTTTAACAATTTCTCCCTCTCTGGGTGTTAGATTGAGGCAAGTACATAGGCGTTTTTTAAATTTTTGGTTATTTTGGACGCATTGGCAGTGTCAAAAAATTCAAATTCTAACACCAACTGATAATTTTGTGATTTTTTTAATTTCAATGATGATGAAAGCTATATTGAATGAGCGTGGTGTACTTCATGAAAACGACACGCGCATTGAATGAAAAAGTGATCGTTTTCAAGGATTTTTAAAAAGTTAGGTTCACTTTTGAGAGTGTCCAGTTGTTCTTTTGGACGTACGCAACAAGTGGAAGTATATTTGAAGAACATTTTCTAGAGAGAGAAACAGAATTTCTTAAAAGGCCCTCCAAATGACCTTCAAAATCTCCTAATGGCAAGATTCTAAATCATGCAAACTCTCTCTCTCTCTCTCTCTCTCTCTCTCTCTCTCTCTCTCCCCCCCCCCCCCCCCCCCCCGCCCCGGAGGAAGAGTTGGTTAAGTCTCTCCCTTCAATGATTTCTGGTAATAGCAAGCGTGCACGAGCCCTATGGTGCCATGATAGGAGGATATATGCATGGGCTAAGCGTTGTGCTTTCTTTAACATATTTAAACAAGTTATTGTAACTTTGCCAAAATTGGAAAATTTACCTCTACCTTGTCTTTTCAAGGCGTTCTTGTAAGCGATACCTATGAAGCAATAACTAGCAACAAAAAAAATGTTACATCATGGCACACACTACTAGGAGCATGTGATGCTGCAAACGGAGACATGGACATGCCTGCAAAATCTACAATACATACAATGAAATACACAAATTTTCATACCTGGCAATCGCACATACACTGCACGAGAGAGAGAGAGAGACACACACACACACACACACACACACACACACACACACACACACACACACACACACAGAGAGAGAGAGAGAGAGAGAGAGAGAGAGAGAGAGAGAGCCAAAGAGCACGTGCAGGCGCACCTCCTAGAGCGGAGTGCTACACCGGCACAATAAGAGAGAAGAGAGGAGAGGAGAGAAGAAAGACACGTGCAATCTCCCCCCATGCAAGAGTGACCATTTTCCTCTTGCACGTATTCGATTTATAGATTTCTTGAATGGTCAAATTGATCACAAACTGGGCGACCGGTCATAAATGGCCAAAGCTCATAAAAGAGCACTTGAATAATAAAATGTATATAAAATATAATATCCTTTTGCAATAGCATAGCTTGGTCAAGCCTTTTCCACCTATCATCTGCAATAATTAGTAAAGTATTAATTCCATAACATACCTCTTTGTTGGAAAGCAATTGTCCTCAATTGTAAAGATAAGAAATTTGCTAACGATACTTGTCAAAAAACAGTGATTAGAAATTTGTGTCAAAAAAATAGCATATAGTAAAAATAATGAAACTAAACAATATTGCTTATGCCTGCCGTCATCCATATACTACCTATTCTAGTGTCCCATACCACTGGAATAAGCAGTATATGTCATACCCTGATAAATTAGGATATCATTGGTCACACTCATCATGCAATAATCCATTTTCATTATTCTTAAGTTCAATACTATCGCGATAGAAAATCATCATATAACCATTCCAAATCCAAATCAAAACATCTGCTAGCATGTACCCATTTCAAATTCAGATCCAAACATCCTTCATTTTGTATACTCGGGTAACAAAATCATACCAGTTACAGTGGTGACCAGCCACCATTGCAGCATGATTTTGTGATCTGTGTTGCCTAAATCGACGAATCTACACCCGATGTGCTACCTAAATCGGCGAATCGGCACTTGTGCTGCCTAAACTGGCGAATTTGCACTGATATTATGTAAAATTTTGAATTTGTTGTATATTGTGTGCTACCTAAATCGGCGAATCAACACAAAATGAATGTTTACACATTGCCTAAATTGGAAAATTTGTGTGCTTGTGAACATTGGACCAAGCAAGGCATAAAAATTACAAAACATACCTGTTTGGTACCAAATTGGAGCTGACTGAAATGCTAAAGCATGTACCAAAGGTTGATGATCGTTTTAAGTGAGCCGGGCTCACATGAGTGGTATCATAATTTCATGACAAAGCATCTAATAATATGTTTCTTAATGTAAGTACAACACATGACTTTAAAATTAATTGATCTTACAGCTTATAATAGAATGTGAACAAAGAAAAGAAGCTCTGTCTTCCATAAAAGTATGTCAAACAGCAAACTATTTTGCTAGAGGGTTATTATCAAAATGTAAAAAATAAATAAAAAATCATACCTCGAGGTTCGGCTCTGGTGTGAAAGCATTGCACTTAGCTTTATCTGCAAGAGTAATTCTCAAAGTCAGAGCAGTAAAAACGATTTCCCACCAATTGTAAAACTAATTGAAGCACACACTAAATTCATTAACATTATAAAAGTTTGTAAACATGACCTTAACCTTAACCATCTAAAAAGTGCAATATAATTGTAAATCTAATTTCATTCATCACTACTAATGTATATCATAGTACATCACTAAGTTAGTGGCTTAATGTGTAAATAGTGACCGTAGAGGATTTGTTTTTGTAGTATTATTATTAAAAATTTTAAAAAATACAATAGATAGTTGCTTACATAGGATATGCATTCGTATAATGGAGATAGCAGTGACTTAAGGTCTTGATAGCTACAAGCGTATCTAGTCAGAGTTCTCATATGCAAGGCCTTATGCATCTTGGGAGGGAAAATTTTGTCCTAGCATACCATGATTATTCACGGTGTTTATGATCTAGGATATGAAAACATTATTTTGTCGTGTGAGGGTCTGTTTCTCTTTCAAATTTTATAAGTTTTACATATTTCAGTAAATAAATCTAATTCTTCAAGACAAACTATAGTTTCACTTTTAAAAAACAATGGATCGCAAATGTTTTGTTGACCTATTAACAAAGTACAATGAAGGTTTGCCTCATACTAGCCTATAGTTAGCTGAAAAATCTAAATTTATCAGTTTCAAACTATAGTTTGTAAAAGAAAGACCTGTGACAATTTCACCATCTAGAAGAGATCGATAGGGATGAGTTTCTTAACCAGACCTTTTGGAGCTACTATTGTAATTCTTCCATTGACAGCAATTAGAAAAAGGCATACGAAAAAGAAAAATAACATAAAAAATTATAGGGCGGCGAACCTCTTTGAACTGTCATCTGCATGGCTAGCATGGGAAGTGCAAGCGGAATTAGTTTGGAATATATAAAGCTCTTAGGACAACACCAAATGAAGAGTACATGACAAGGCTCAAATTGAAGCATGGCGTAGCTACTAGGCTACTGATGGAAGTTCAACTCAATGAGGACATAAATACTTGAAGTAAAGGGGTTCAATGGATGCTTCTGCCCCAATGTTGTAAATATTCAGAGATGTAGATCTCCCCGACAAACATAGGACAACTATGAATACCAAATTGTAGAAAATTTGAAAGTAGCATGGTCGTCGTCATGACCTGCTGGTGTATCAAGGATCAATTAGTCACGAGGGCTTTGAAAATGGGCTAGTGAATAGCGAGTTACCATTGGCCAAACTATGAACTTAAAGGAAGGTCGGGTGTTGACCATGAGCGATAGGCGTGTCAAATTTGAGTTGCACCATTGAGTCAGCTGGGTTGAGACAAAGATGGATGGGGGCACGAAATAACCTGAGAAGTTGGTGAACAAGGGTCAAGATAGAGAGAAAAATGAAATGAAATGGTATATTAAACGCCTACAAAAGGCCAAATTGATACAATCCATGTGGATCTAATCCAATACTTGTGTACAAAAATAAAATGAATTACAATGAAAGACTAAAACAAATATGCAGCCTAATTGTCGTGAATGCTTGAGGATGCCCAACAACGGTCGTCTTCTGAGGAATGATTGTAGTCGCTTCTCAATGGTCTGCTTCTGTAGGTAGTGCTTCGACATTGTTCGCCTTTGTAGGTAGTTGCACTGGGAGGGGGGGGAAGAGAGATGGAGAGTTGGGCAGACTGATGGCCGGCTATTGTTATAAGTAGAGCAAGAGAGAGTGAGTGAGAGAGTCTGATGGGGTGCATCACAGCACTATCACCGGTATCATGCAGAAGCAAAGATGGGCGTAGGCTGTAGGCTGATTGAGAAAGAGAGAGGGGCCGATGGGTGAATGGTGTTGGGCAGCACATGACTCCAAGAGTGTGTGCGACCCTCGTCAAACAAAGCAGAGGGGAGAGATAGAGAGCTTTCTATGTGTGGAACTACTCATCTTACTGGCAGAAGGATATAATAGGAAAATGATTTATTTAATTTTATTTATGTTTATTTTTTGTTTGGCACTCAACTCATTTTCTTTTTCTTTGGTGGCCACTATGATGCCATACGACGGGTGTGAGGGTGCGCGCCGAAGCCATGCAGAAAGACGTTACTGGCCAGTGGTGGACGTGAGCAGGGATGGTAAACTAAGACTCTTTTCGCTAGGCAGAAGAGACTGAATCGCAGATTGTCGAGGCCTACCCCTGCATGACAGGTTTGCCAGACTCACCTAAAAAAATTTGCCATACTCTATGGGGCTGTAGTTCGTCGTCTGCAGTATGACAGGAGTTTGTGGGCGGTTGCATCATGAGCAGCGCCAGTGATCGTCAGAGAGAGAAAGCTGAGTGTGGCTTATATTTTTGGCATCCAGTGGTTGAGGACCGCTATCTAGAGGTACAGAACACAGGTGGATGCCTTTGCATGCAAGTGTACTATGTAGCTACTTGTTGATGAGGGGGAGAGAGAAGTACTTTGTGTGTGTGAGGCTGGAGCCGGAACAAACCAGGGCAATATTTGATGCGCATGACAAGATGTCAGGCACTGCAGTGTGAGTGGATGTCAGCAACACTCATGCATGCAATACATCCGCATGTTATTGATCCAGAGATCTCATCGACGGCCATGGGCCATCATCACTATTCTATGTGCCTTCACACACAGGTTATCTGAATCATCAAAGTGTTGCCCACATTATTGTTCTAAATAGCTCTCCCCGGTAAATTCCAATGACTCTCCATGCCATTATTTTGGGTTGCACTCCATGGTTGATCGGTCTGCAGGACGACAACCAATTTTTTTTTTTCTTAAGCCTCTTGAGATTGTTTCCATGTTCGATTGAATCTCAACGACAACTTCTCCCAAAATTTCAATAACACTTAGGATTGTGGCATGCTCATTTTTTCCCCAAATTTCTTATGCTACTACTATTGATTCATTGATTGAGCCCCCATGCTCTCACGCTTTGAAGAGGGAATCCTGTCAGCCTCTTGCACAATTTCGATTAAAACTACTATGAGCATTCTCCTTTTTCATAAGATCAACCTTCTTCTTCACACGATGGTAATCAAGTCGTTAATTGGAGTGTTGCTTATTAATGATATCACCTGATTAATGATATCCCTAGTTCTCATCTAGTATATATACAATCTAATACCGTCATTGTCCACTACAAGAGGCTATTCATATTAGCGACGCTCACACAGCGACGCTCAAAAAAATAAATTTCGGCGTCGCTATGAGCGTCGCAAATTTACAAGTAAATTTGCGACGTTCATAGCGACGCTCATAGCGACGCCGGTTGGGCTAAAAAAAATAACAGAGAGCGCCCAAAAACTCAGATCTCATATCTGAGTTTTTCGGCGCCCTCAAGCAAGGAGCAGGTAACGCTCTCCCTCTCTCTCTCTCTCTCTCTCTTTCTTCTCCACACACACACACGAGGAGAGGAAGAAGAGCCAGGTATGCTCCTTCCCTCTCCTCACTCTCATGTTCCCTTCCCCTCTTTCTCTCTCCCTCTCTCTCTCTCTCTCTCTCTCTCAAAAACACTATGTGTGTGTGTGTGTGTGTGAGTGAGAGAGAGAGAGAGAGAGAGAGAGAGAGAGAAAAGAGTACAAACATAAACAAAAACGTACACACACATACATAAACAAAGAATGCACACACACATTGAGAGAGGAAAAGAGAGAGAGAGAGAGCATGCATAAACAAAAAACGCACACATTGAGAGAGCAAAAGAGAGAGAACATGCATAAATAAAAAACGCACACATTGAGAGAGAAAACATGCATAAACAAAAAAACGCACACACATTGAGAGAGAAAGAGAGAGAAACTAATTTAACGTCGTAAGAAACTAATTAAAATTAAAAGACCTAAAGATCTAGCCGACGAGGAGTTGAACTCAAGACCTATTATTCAAGAGGGAAATGGCATAACCAATCTATCATACTTGGCATGGGTGATAGAAAGGTTATACCATTTATCTCTTTTTATTGGCACACACATCCACACACGCGCACACACACAAGAAGAAGAGAGTTATAACGTCGTAAGAAACTATCTTAAAAGACGTTAAAGATTAGGTTAGATGTAGACTTACGTTAAATTAGATTTAGGTTTATTTAAGTAAATTAGATTAGATTGAGGTTTATTTTTAGTTAGATTTACGTTTATTTACGCTAGATTTAGATTTACGTTATATTAGATTAGATTTAGGTCTCCATAGACTGCGATGCCTGCATGCATGAAGCGGGTGAAGAAAGCCCTCAATGGAATATAGGGTATTGCTGCCTTCACTCATGGTGGGCTCCTTCGATCCAAAAGTATTGGTGAAATGTCTTCAGAAGATAGAGAAGAAGGTGGATCTTCAGGGCGGCAAGAGTCACTACATCCCCGACAATGACCATCTAGAAAACCTCTAGTCATTCAACAGCAACTTCAAAGTTAGTAACAAGAGCAAGAACAGTCCAAAGGGCCAATTGCTATCGTCAGATGTGGATGGAGATAAAGCAGCGTCACCGCCGGAAGTTAACTCTCACATCTTTAGTGATGAGAATGCCAACTCTTGCTGAGTTATGTGAAAAATTATGTGTTAAATCAGTTTTAAGGTTCTTATAATCCCTGTTAGTTTAGTTCTTTGTTTTTAATATAACATAATTTACGTTAGATTTAGATTTATGTTATATTAGATTAGACTTAGGTTTATTTAGATTTACCCACACACACACACACACACACACACACACACACACACACACATACACACACAAGAAGAAGAAGAGAGTTTTAACGTCGTAGAAAACTATCCCAAAAGACGTTAAAGATTAGGTTAGATGTAGACTTACGTTAAATTAGATTTAGGTTTATTTTTAGTTAGATTTACGTTTATTTAGATTTACGCTTATTTACGTTAGATCGAGTCCACGCAAGAATTACTTACGGTTTAGGGTTTAGAGTTAGACGAACAGTGAAAAGATCTACTGTGAAAAGATGTTAAGATGCTGTGAAGTGCTACAGCTAGAGAAGAGGCAAAGGGGTTTTGTCCACTACATGCAGTATCATGTAGACGTGGGTCTGTAGATTTCTTGTACCCACAAATATAGGTATTGACCAATAAAGACGAGATTATAACCCGGTGGTTCTGATCTCCGTGCACCTCTAGACCGAGGTGTGCGGGGATTGGACATGACTAGAGAATGTGAGGTAGAGAGAGAGAGAGAGAGAGAGAGAGATAAGACGAAGAATGCCAATAGAATATTAAATTTGTTGTCCAGGTTATAAGATTTTTATCCTCATTATGAGTAGTGACGAGGATGTGGGACCGTCCAACCGAAACACCTATCTCTCAACGAGGGTCTTATGTCCTTGTAATCAATGCAAGCATGCTGTGTGACGGACAAGACGTGTTTCTTTGCAGCAGGTTCGCGAATTTGGCGAGTTCGATCCATCTATTATAGATCGAGTTGTTGCCAATTATAACTCGTCGGACTCTGACGCTGGCCAACAAGCAGCAATCTTGCAACCCAATAGACGTGTTCGCAGGCGCTTTGGTCAAGCAGCATATGTGAGGCCACAAGATGTAGCCTCTGACAGCTCGGGGGATATTGATCATGCAGAGCACATTCCCAACGAGACAATGTTTGAGCCCGAGATTGATGAAGTGATCGAGACGATCATGGATTCAGAAAGGCTTATCTATGATGATATGAAAAGTGAAGCCGATACGCCATTGTATAATGGAGCACGTATGTCTAGATTGAAAGCACTCCTGGTTCTTCTCAACATGCAGGCAAAGTTTGGATAGAGTGACACTAGCGTCACAGCGCTTTTCAGGTGATCTATTACAATTAGTTTACTTTAATAAAACTCTAAATGTATAATGATCTAATAGATTTTTACACGACTGTATCGTATTTTTATGTTGTGTAGATTGCTTAAAGAACACATACTACCAGCTGACAATGTGATGCCAGATTCCCGAGATGAAGCAAGAATTACAATTCTATCCACGCTTGCCCTAATGACTGCATTCTTTTCAGAGGGGAATACATAGACATGGAGAAGTGTCCGAAATGTGATTCCGAAAGATATCGAGTAGATCTCCACGGGACAAAAATTCCACAAAAGGTTTTGCGACATTTTCCTCTGCTTCCTCGCATCAAGCATTTCTTTGAATGTAAGTCCATAGCCACCCTAGCATCATGGCATGACGAGAATAAATCTTCGGATGGTGTGCTACGAATTCCTGCAGATTGCGCAGCCTGGAAACATATAGATGGAACATGGTCGGATTTTGCCAGGGAAGCTCAAAATTTGCGCTTAGGCCTGGCTATGGATGGCGTAAATCCATTTGGTCAAAGATCAACATCTTACAGTGTATGGCCCGTTGTCATCGTCAACTACAACATTCCCCCGTGGTTGACTACGAAGAAGGGGCACCTATGGCTAAGCTTGATTGTGCCAGGGCGATATAAAGTGGAGAATATGGATGTGTATCTTCGTCCACTATTGGAAGAGCTACAACAATTGTGGATTGGCATAGAGGTGGTGGATATGAGCCGACACACAGGACGACGGAATGCTTTGATCAGAGGCATTCTAATGTGGACCATGCATGACTATCCCGGGCTAACAGAATGCTCAGGTGATCTATTGACACTCCTCACTCAGACACTGTAAATCTTGTTTTTTCCCATAGTTGATCTATTATCATGTGTATACATGCAGGGCTTCAAACAAGCGGATACAGAGCATGTGTCACATGTGGACCTAGACTGAATGCACGTAGGGCGCCCTCACTGAAGAAGCAAATCTACGAAGGTCATCAAGCGTATCTTCCAGAGAATCATGTGTTACGCGACGGCTTTTTGGGAAGAGAGCCACCAAGGATGTCTGCACAAGCATGGTTAGAGCAGAAGGAGATGTGCGATGACGGATTGCCTCCAGGGATGAAGAGACTATCTCTATGGTACGAGTTACCATACTGGCCCCGACTCATGATCAATCACTTGCTCGATCCAATGCACATATTCAAGAATGTGGGTAATCTACTATGGGACCATCTGACCGGCAAGAAAGATACTTTGGGAGCCAGAGTTGACCTTAGAAATGTGGATCGTATGGAGCAATATTGGCCGCAAACAACGTCTGATGGATCGATAAAACTCCCTAAAGCACCATGGATTTTCACAGGATCCCAAGAACGCAAAGTAAAAGAGACCATTCGATCTTTGCGGACCCCCACTGGCGTAATGCACTCGCTCCGAACGTGTTTTACTAAAGAAGGAAAGCTTACCGGTTTGAAGTCACACGATTGGCATAAAATGTGTACGGTACGTTCATAGTGGACTTTAATATCATTGCATAAAATGTGGACTTTAATATCATTGCTGCACATACTTTACAGTTTATTTTACCGGTTGCCATTGAGGGATGTTTGTCTCTCGACATCCGTAACAGAATCTACAAACTTGCAAAGCTGGTGCAATGGATCTCACAAAAGGAGATAAACGTAGACTCCATACCATTCGCCAAACTAAATGCTGCGGAGCTTGTGTGCATGTTTGAGAAACATTTTCCTACTACCATGCTAACCATTCAGGTGCATCTTCTTGTTCACATAGTTGATGAGGTGGAAATAGCTGGCACAGTTCATTCCAAATGGATGTTCTTCTTAGAACGTTTCATGAAAACGCTTAAGGGATATGTGCGTTAAAAGGCACGTCCGGAGGGTAGCATGGCAGAAGGTTGGTTGGTATCAGAGTCCCTAGTGTACATTGGAGAGTGGCTAGAAGGATTTGATAAAGCCCGGGACGCGCTATGGCGAACCATAGATGATGAGCGCATATCTGGGATTGTCATGTGCAATCTCGGTGTTGAGAAGAAGATGACGGAAGATCTAGAGGCTAAAATCAACCGATTTTGCATGCTTCACAATCCAGTGATGCAAAAGTGGATTTCATAATATGAGGATGCAAAGCAAGGGCAACAAAGGGCATGAATCGAGTGGAGACGGGGAAGACGACCACCGATGCACTATCCGACGGGTCTAGAGAGCCTACCAACATTCATGAGCTTAAGATGGTTGCACAACCAATTGAAAAGCGCACAACAATGCGGTGACGAAGTGACTGAGAAAGAGTGGGAGTACTCTCGGGGTTGCGCGACCAAGGTAAGATTGCAATGTACGACTAGCTAGTGACTTTATTTCTAAACGTTTGAACGGCCACTCATAATCTTTGTTCGTTGTAGTATAAGTCATACACAGCAGCATGGTGTAAAGGTCGACATTTTAGGGTGGAACGGATCGACAAAAAGCGTTTTACTCCAGATTGTGGAATCATGGAAAAATTTGAACAGTCTAGTCGACGATGCTCCTCTGAGGCAGATCCTGTGGTGGCGGAACTCACTTACTTCGGCACGCTACAAGAGATTTTGAGGATCGATTACAGAGTATTTTTTGTCGACTTGTTCGACGTGCAATGGTTCAAGATAATCATGTAGGGTCGCAACGCTACTGTGCGTAGAGGAGAGTCTGGTTTTCTTGAGGTGGATTCTACTAAGAAATGGACTGACCTAAGAGACACTTTCATACTACCCGAGCATTGTGAACAAGAATGTATGTAAATAGTTATTATCCCCCTTTTACAAGTTATGTGCTTGAAAGCTCTCATGTAAGTTATGTGGCTCTGGTAGGTAATATTTCATCCTACAAAGTCTACATCAAACTGGTGGTACGTCATAGAGGTAGCCCCTTGTAGTGCAAGGACGTATGAAGGCTACCATGTGCCAATCACAACGGCATCAATGGAGGAGATCAGAGAAGATGCTCAATCAGAAGCCGCTGCGGTGGTGCCAGACGAGCATCAAGATGCTACTACTCTATACGGGGTGCATGCAGAGGAGCTACAAAATGAAATAGAGGATATGTGTTTAAACGGAGAGCTCTATATAGATATAGGAAGTTATGCTGAGTTATGCGAGGATGAGAGAGAGATCTCTTAACACTAGGTTGGTAATGGGACACTTTTATGTCCTGTGAAGTGACCATTTTCCTTGAATTATGTCAAGAGTTTCAAAATGGATTTGGAGGTGCTATCTGTCTAGAAAATTGTCTCATGAGCTGAAAAAAACTTGACATTTTTTTGGAATATCAATTCCATCTTTAACGTTGTCCTTGCACAACATTTCACAACCTAAACTGTGTGAAAAAACGGGTCCTGTTTATGGCTTTTTTTCAACTTTTTGCAACTATACCACTCTAGAATTCATGTTTGTGAGGTCTATAATGCTAGAGAACTATCTTTAGTAGTCCTCAACATGTCCTGATACTTCTAGGGAGAAATAAATGTTAAAGTTGTAAGTTATGACCAAATTACAAAAATTGTCAAATCCTGTTTTTTAGCCAATTTTAGCTCTTCTATGATTTTTTTGGTGGCTTTCATGATATCCAAATGCAGTTTTGATTCTCTATGTCGCATATTGTAACATAAAGCTAATATTCCTTGAGTTTTGGGGCACCTAATACCCTATTTTGCATAGTAGGCAACGATGGTTGATTTTTTCAATTATAGAAGAAAACGAAACATTCTAGTATATCAAGTATAGCTTTTTCAATATTGTTAGTTTCTTGTGACAACTACATGCATTTTGTAGGTAGTAACCATATCTAGTCATAACGATCAATTTTGGCTAGATATTGAATAGTTTCTATGGGATTCTACAACTCATAATGTTGAACCCAGTTTTTTTATGTTTGCTGTATTTAGCACTTCATCTTTGTCCCCAAGATTCCCCTTGGTAAGAGATGTATTATTCTTTTGACATGCTCCATGGCTCCTTATGAACCTAAAGGACAATAGGGAACTCAGAAAACATGCATATATTATTTTTATTGAGCGTGGCTATAGAAACTTTGATGATAGGTTTGCAGAATGGTAAAAATTCAACTTTTTTGTACCTATTTCTTTTGGCAAAACAAAAAATAGTGAGTGAGAAGCAATCATATGTTCTGATCACCAACCCATTGAAGTTAACTAGGGAATTTATCTCAAGTCCTACAAAAATCCCTAATCTTATTTTTATGCAACAAAACGTAAGAAATGACTGTTTTGATGAAAATGTACTGGTCCATCAACTTTGGAGGCTTGGTGTGACCAAAAGATGAGAAATTTTATAAGTTTCTTATTTTTTCCTTGTGTAGTAGGCCTTGAACTATAACCTCATGAAAGGATTTTACAAAATGAGTGGATCTACTATGGTTTTGGAGGTTTTTTTCAAAACCCTGAAAGGACACTTTTATGTCCTGTTAGGTTACCAACCTAGTGTTAAAGCCACAAATATTGTATTTGAACAATTTTGCTCCGTGTTGTAAAAGCTCTGGCTCTATAAGTACCTTCCATGGTGTATAACGCTCTTTTCTACTCGCGCTCACATCTTTTGATTGAAAATTTTGAGTTTTCGACTTGCCTCTTCTATCACTCAATTCATTGCGTCATTGTATTTATATGCGTCATTACGTCATTGTATTTAATGGTCTTTGCGTCATTGTCTACTCTATTCATTCAATATTAAGTTTAAATATTCGTGTGTTTAATGCAGGTATGGATGATGAGGAGTTTCTTTCTTCTTTGTCACCGCAGCAGAGACAGTGGTATGTGGAGCGTCATCGCTCTGGCGCATCATCGCGCGTTCCTACTCCATCCGCATCTCCCTCTCTTTCGGAGCATTCGGCGCACTCCGAAGCTTCGGTGTCGACGAGACGATCTTCACACTCGTCTAGACACCGGCGCTCTAGTGGTGGCGGTGGCGGTTGTTGTGGTGATTCCGCCGCCGATGCCTCCACATCGCCTCGTGTTCGACAAGGCTCTTTACCCTCCCCTTCTTTGCCCGCCCCCACACCAGCCACAACATCGCCATCTACGCCAGGTTTTGCGCGGCTGACTGTTCCTAGCAGCTACACACCTCTACCTACTCCGCCAGGAGCCACCCCACTCGACACTCCTCGCTTCGGGGCCCAGACGTCGGTGGAGACACCTGACGTCCGTACCCCCATCGACACGCCGCTAGAGACCCCTGCCGGGACACCCAGGTTCACGCGTCACCGGCCAGAGGGCTTGCCTTACTCCGTCGACTTCAGCGGCGGCATCATCATGGATGATGACGACAAGAAGGTGATCTCGCGCATGCGTGGTCTTTGCTCTCAGCTGTTTAGACACTACATACTAAACAAATGGAGTGAAGTACCAAGTGATTTAAAAGCCAGAGTCATCAGCATACTTCATGATGAGTTTCCCGTTCCAACACGGGATCAGCGCTTCAATGAAGACCTGATGAAGATTCGAATGCGCGAATACTGCAAACACAAGCGTTCCGAAGTGCAAAAAGCAATCAAGCATGGGTGGAACAGGCCAGATTGGCTGGCCAAAGAAGATTGGAAGAATGCGAAGAAAGCAGCGCGCGAGAATCCCGACAAGTGGAAGCAACAAAAGGATGCAGCCAGAGCACGAGTAGAGGCAGGGAGCTCGCACCACTTGGGGAGCGGTGGATGGGCATCATTTGAGGCCAATTTTGTAAGTGTTTTCGCATTGCTCTTTATGTTCGATAGTTTAGGGTTTATGAGTTTTTTAATTCTAACATAATGAAATCTTTGTATGTTTTGACAGTGGTCGATGACAGGACGTGATCCCACACTGTACGAGCGCGAGTACGCAGGCAGGAAGGGCTTAAACGCCCTGATGAACATTCTCAGTTCTCGCGGCGGCATGGTTAGTATTAGGGTTTACTCTTTTCTATTTTTTGTATTGTTTTATAAATGTCATTATATGTTTATACTTACTGAAAGCTGTCTTATTGTCGTTTTTTCCAGAATCCGACAAATACGCCGCTTGGACGCGATGAGACGTCTGACTAGACGACGTCAGTTTAGCCGTAGCTAGATAGCATTAGTTTAGGGTTTCTCATAGCTTATGTATCATGAGATGGATTTTATACGTCTTTTTGAACCATGTATATTATTACATTTGTCACCGCAGTTCATTTTGCCAATCAATTCTTTATGCCTATGATGTTGTACAATTGTCATTATTACATTTGCCAATCAATTCATTTTGCCTATGATGTGTACAATTGTCAATTTTACGCTTGTCAATTTTGCAAACAATGCGTCTTGTGGGTGACTATTTTGGGTCTATTATCTACCCTTGCACTTTTTTTGAAAAAGTGAATCAAGTACAATATGGTTGATGGGTGGCAGGGCATTCAATGCCCTGTCACCAAAAAAAAATTCTCTCGGGCGTCACTATAACCGTCGCTATTTATGGCTCTGGAGCGTCGCTATAGACTTCTGTGTAACCGTCGCTATGACCGTCGCTACGAGCGTCGCTATATAGCGACGCATATAGCGACGCTCTCGTAGCGACGCTATTAGCGACGGTTTTAGCGACGCCGGGGGTTATAAAAACCCAGTGTATTTTCGTCGGTAACAGCGTCACAAGAGCACACAACCTCTTGTAGTGGTCCTTCTCTTTTATCGGCATCTCTCAAATCTTGGAAATCATATGCAAACCTATTACAACTAATATTATTTGTTTATTATTATTATTGTAAATTACTATTCAAATGCAAACTTTTCCATAACATGCTCAAGCATTCGAAGCAAAATACATACATGAGCTACTTAATGGATGCACACGAAGATCATTGGTAATAAAGATGAGTAATTAATTAAAAAGTACTTAGCGCCGAGCTTGTCACACAGTCACCATTTCTACGATCCATATCTTGCCAGGAGCAATGACCTACGCTCTGATACCACTGCTGCAAATGGAGACATGGACAAGCCTGCAAAATATACAAATAGTATGCTACATACAACAAAATACACGAATCTATACCTGGCAATCGCACATACACTACACAAGATAGATAGATAGAGAGAGAGAGAGAGAGAGAGAGAGAGAGAGAGAGAGAGAGAGAGAGAGAGAGAGAGAGAGAGCCAAAGAGCACGTGCAGGCGCACCTCCTACAACGGAGTGCTATGTCAACACAACGAGATAGAAGGGAGGAGAGGAGAGAAGAAAGACACAGCGCTGGGTGCAATCCTCCCCCGTGCAAGAGTGACTATTTCCCTCTTGCACGTATTTGATTTATAGATTTCTTCAATGGTCAAATTGATTACAAACTGGCCGGTCGGTCATAAATGGCCAAAGCTCAGCACTTGAATAATAAATGTACATAAAATACAATATCCTTTTGCAATAGCCTAGCTCGATCAAGCCTTTTCCACTTGTTAGCTGCAATAATCAGTAAAATATTATTCCATAACATGTGAAAGGCTTCTTATAGAAATTGTTTTCTCACTCCATCTTTCCATCCATGTGGCACTTCCCAGACAGTCTCGACAAAGAGTAAAGGCTTGCGGATGAATCATGGATTGTGTTGTAGCCTACAACATGTTGAATTATGAAGAGAAGAGGCTCAAGAATTATCTCAAAAAACT
This sequence comes from Adiantum capillus-veneris, assembly GCF_014529385.1. Lineage (NCBI taxonomy): Eukaryota > Viridiplantae > Streptophyta > Polypodiopsida > Polypodiales > Pteridaceae > Adiantum > Adiantum capillus-veneris. The sequence goes on from NC_140945.1 coordinate 53,080,455, forward strand.
TTGACGGTGGATTGTTACATGCTTAGGTGGGGCACTGTGTGTGTGTGTGCGTGTGTGTGTGTGTGAGAGGGAGAGAGAGAGAGAGAGAGAGAGAGAGAGAGGAGGAGGAGGAGGAGGAGGAGGAGAAAGATAAGTTCCAAAAAATCACTACCCTCATTCTTAATCTCAAGATCATGTCAACATCTTTCATCATGCCATGCCTTTACAATATAGGCATAGGTGGTCACAAATAAAGAGAGTGCTTGGACGTATGTTTCTTGAAAATGGCCCCAAGTTTTCTAGCAAGTCCATGGGTATCTATATTATTATAAAAGGGGGAGGGATTCCGGCCCCCCTCCCTCACATGCGGCGAGAGCTCCTTCATCCGGCATGTGCTCCTTGCAGCCCCCGTTCACACACTGACTCACACACACACACAAAGAGAGAGAGAGAGAGAGAGAGAGAGAGAGAGAGAGAGAGAGAGGCGGCCGCCGTACTAGTACATTATAATATTTTCACTCCAAGAGACGACATCCTAAATATAAATCTCGTCAAGAACTTGTGTACGTCCAAAAATACATCCCTTAGCAGTGTTCGGGAAAAGTGTGTCTCAACTTAGCCTTGAGTCTGTTGAAAAACCAAATTAGTTGGTTGAAGAGAGGAGGAGAAGGAGAAAATCCAAATGAAAATTTCAAAAAAAAAGAGTCAAATTGCAAAAAATGCCTTTTATTTTGCAAAATTTCCTCTTTGAATCTTTGTGAAATTGACTTTTTCCTAACACTGTCCCTCAGTATTGCCTAGCACCATGTTATGTTTTAATAGCTCTCTACCAACAATCTCATCCTTAATTGACTTCCCTTATCAATGCCTTTAATCATGCCACCTAGGTTCAAGATGAAAGCATAGGAAAATCTCATCAAGATCTTTCCGTGCTTTCATCAGGTTCCTTTAATTACCCAATGGAATGTCCTTGATTGAACCTGAAGAGAATTCCTCTCTTCAGATGCACTAAAATAGGCAAGATCTTCTTGGTCTATCCATGTTTGACATCTCTCATGCAATAACTGCCATTCAAGAGACAATACCCAAGAGATAAATCTCATCAATAAATTTTTGTGCTTTCACCGTCATCGTCTCAAATTCCCGAGTGGAATGTTCTTTCATCATAGCTTCTTATCTCTATTTTCTAGCCCATGTCATTGGCTTTCCATAAGCCACCATGTGAGCATAGGAAATCGCATCTAGAGAGATTCTCTCACTCTACATATATACCAACCTAAGCTCTGACGAGTACAATTTTTTCCAGCAACCCGTCGATGCTCATCTACTTAACATAATATGGCAGAGGGGGGTCCCCTTTACACGTGGCACAAGATGCGAGATGAAGGCTAGATTCCAAAAGAGGGAGAGAGAAAGAGAGAGAGGCCGCCGAAGGCGGCCGGCCGTACTAGTTAGTCTTAATGTTAATATCAATTTGTTTTGCCCATGTCAACGCCTTGCATTATGCCATATGCCTTTAAATCACACTGTTGTATTTAAACAACATTCATGGCTTTGCGGTGATCTGACATCACAAAAAATCATGGGCTACCATTTTGAATAGACCTTGCAATAAGTCCACTCAAAGAGATATCCAAGATAAGAAGCTTCTCTTGAACTTGTTGTGCTCTTGAAGGTACACCACTTTGTAATCCCTAATGCGATGTGGCCATGACCAAAAATCCCATCTCTACTTGCTTGCCCACATCTACATTTTGCACAATGCCATCTGTCTTCAAGTTGCAAGGGCATGCAATCTCATCTCGAGAGATTACCAACATGTTGAAAAAAAAGTTTACCAAGCACGAAAATGTTTTCCAATAACCCTTGATTCTTAATCTCATTATTAGTTTGTTTATTCATGCCAATGTCTTGCAATATGCCACATGCCTTCAAAACACGCAGATAGGTGATGGCATTTGAAGAGAATTCTTGGCTTCATATGCATTGAAAATGGCCCATAGCTTCCTAGCTGTCCATAGATATACCTTGCAATCAGTGCATTCCAAGAAATGACATTCCAAACGAGACGCTTGGAGCTCATGTTGGACAAGCGTTGCTGCAATTAGTCACCAAGGCAAGCAATGTGTCATTGCTTGTGTCATTTCTAGCCTTAGATATCTTGAACCAGAATGGCATATATGATGATGTTTCTAATGCAAGGGAGATTCTTCCTGACAATAAGCAAGCCAATAGCTACCCTTAAAGCCACTGCCAAAGCCCCAAGGACACCCTTGCAAATTGAGATTACTAGGTAGGGATTCTTCTTCCCAATCTTCTTCATTCGCTTTTCTTCCCCTTCTATTCCTTGTACTTTTCGACAGACACCCCGCTACATGAAAAATGCTTGATTATAACTTTGCATGTCGTTGAAAGCTTGGAGCCATGGTCCGCATGCTTGCTAAAGCAGAACTCCATTGCTGGTGTGCCAAGCCTACGTGCACCGCATTTTCCATGGTACACTCCCCTTCAATGGAATGATGCTCCTCAGAACCCAACCTTGTCAGGGGAATCTATGCAAATTGATTCCCCTGCACCAACTGCTTGTTCTTCCTTGCCTAGCTAAAAGAAATGCATGGATGATATCTGTGGAGAGAGAGAGAGAGAGAGAGAGAGAGAGAGAGAGAGAGAGAGAGAGAGAGAGAGAGAGAGAGAGAGAGAGAGAGAGAGAGAGATCCCTCCAAAGCACTAGGGGTAATCTGTAAGCTCGGCGACAATGGAATGGGTAGACTTGGAGCAGATAACTTGGGAGCCATATGGAGTTTTGCCTCAATTATAGCCTGCACGGAACATCTATCAGCTCTGTCGCTTTTTGTTTGTCTGCTTCTTTCTCCCTCCTCTAGCTCTCTATTGACATTATGGAGTGCCCCTTTCTTCTTTCAAGAACTGATGCAAGGAGCTCTCTCTCTCTCTCTCTCTCTCTCTCTCTCTCTCTCACACACACACACACACACACACACACTATGGCACTATGGGTGAGTGTGTTGCCCACAACTCTAGGAGAATGCATTGGTTTTCGATATGCCAGAGAAGAAGAAAGGTGGATTGTTGAATGTATAGATGACTTGCAACTAGTTCTATGTGGATTGCTGAATGCACAAATGACTTACAACTAGTTCTATGTGGATTGATGAATGTATAGATGACTTGCAGCTAGTTCTATGTGAACTGGTAGAATGCTTTCTCTCTCTCTCTCTCTCTCTCTCTCTCTCTCTCTCTCTCTCTCTCTCACACACACACACACACACACACACACACACTCCCTCCCCCCCCACACACACAAATGTGGATGCCACTATACGAGGTAGCTGCGCTCTCTCTCTCTCTCTCTCTCTCTCTCTCTCTCTCTCTCTCTCTCTCTCTCTCTCTCTCTCTCTCGCGCGCACTATGTCCGAAAAAATGTTGAGCCTCTTCACATGGAGGGAACGATTTCCTTGATTGCATGCACGTTCGAGAGGACCTCATGTCGATGCATCGAGGGCCTAAGCGCTCAAGATTTTTTAAGTCAAATAAGAAAGTAGTATAGATTTGTGATTATGTATGTATAATGGAGAATACAATTTTGTATTAAAACACAAGAAAAATGCATGTGAATGTAGGCACTCAATTAGACGTACTCTCCTTAACTCCCATCCCCCCTTTTAATTTAGAGGCCTTGGTGCCTCCTCACCTTGTTCATTATATGAGTGCTAGTCCCCAAACTTGACACGACACATACACTCTTAGTTTATTTGTTGAGAGAATGGTTGAGCGGCTTTGATTGAATGTTTTGAAGGAAGACTTTTTTTTTCTTAATATAGGTAATGGTAGAGAAGATGCCCAAGATGATTTGAGAAGCCAATACAACGATGTCACACTCTAGACCTTACCACTTGAGTTTTGATACATGCTCCAATATGCACAAGAAACATACATGCTCCAATATGCACAGGCCCAAAGCTCTCTCATAAGTTAGAGCACATTTTAGAGCAAAATGTGCAGAGGAATGGCAATGTTTGCGACGCTCGTGAAGGTAAGAGGAATTATTCTCATGTGGAATGAAGATTTCTTCTTAGAGGCTTCCTTGATGTTCCTCCTGTTGGTGTGCTTTGGGTATTTGAGCTTGGTGTGGGTGAGCAAGTGGGTGCTTGGCCATAAGAAGACAAAGAAGTTTCCACCAGGCCCACTGCCACTACCGATAATCGGCCACTTACATCTTTTGACAGGAATTCCCCATCAAGCTCTTGCAAAGCTCTCATCAAAATATGGGGGTTTGATGGGATTGAACTTGGGCCAGCAAAGGTGTGTGGTGGTGTCAAGCCCAGAGGTGGCCAAGGAGTTTCTAGTGAAGCATGATAAGGCATTTGCCAATCGACCTCCTTATGGGTTCACCTCATGTCTATTTTACGGCCAGCAAAATGACCTCTTCTTCGCCAGCTATGGCGCGCCATGGCGCAGGCGCAGGAAGATTTGCACCCTCCGGCTCTTCACTGCCAAACGTCTCCAAGAGGTCGAGTACGTGCGCTATGAATTGGTGGGCGCCCTCTTGCACAAGATTTCCCGTCTCTCTCATGATGGCACTGTTGCGGTCGACATCAGTGAATGTGTCGGTGACATGTCCACCAACCTCATCAGCCGCCTCCTGTACTCTCACGAAAGAGAATCGGAACGAGACCAAGGAGGAACGGACGTGCCACAGCTTGTAAAGGACTTGGAGCAAGAGACTGTGCCCTTTATTGGTGACTTCATTCCGTGGATCTCATGGCTTGATCTATGGAGAAGACCGCGCATACGCTATGTCCATCGTCACATGGATGCCTTCATCACTCGCATCTTGACTGAACGCAAGGAAGCCATGATGCACAACAATGCTCCCACAGATGACCTCCTCCATGAAATAATGAAGCCTTCTCAAGATGAAGACCACAGCCTTACCATGCTTGAGGTCAAGAGCATTATTCTGGTAAGAACCAACTCTGCTGACCTTTCTTTGGGTGGCTAGTCTCTGTCTATGCAGGCATGCATGCGCATGTAGACACACACGTGTGTGTGTGTGTGTGTGTGTGTGTCTATGTGTCTGTGTGTGTGTGTGTGTGTGTGTGAGAGAGAGAGAGAGAGAGGTTATCTACTTGTAATGTGGTTAGAGGTGCAACTCACAACTAGGAATTCAACATTTGAATTTTGACATCTTTTTTGTCAATGTAGGGAATGCTTGGTGGCAGCATCCACACAACAGCACTTACTCTGGAGTGGGCTATGGCAGAGCTTCTGAAGAACCCGCATTGTCTCACCAAGCTTCAAAGAGAGATCGACACGGTCATTGGTTGTAAGAAGAAACAGATTAGCGATTCCGACATCCCCAGTTTAAAGTATCTGAGATGTGTGGTCAAAGAGGTGTTTCGCCTGCATCCAGTAGCACCACTTCTACTCCCTCGCATCTCTACAGAGGAGTGCAAGGTGCACGACTATACTCTACCAGCAAATACGCATTTATTGGTGAATGTATGGGCCATTGGAAGGGATGAAGGGGTGTGGAAGAATGCAAGAAACTTTATCCCCGAGAGGTTCGAAGGCAAGGACATAGATCTCAAAGGCCAGCATTTTGAGTTGCTACCATTCGGAGCAGGGAGGCGCATTTGCATGGGGCTACCCTTGGCTTTGTCTATGGTGGAGGTGACCCTTGCCAATCTTGTGAACAAGTTCGATTGGGAGCTTCCGAATGGGGTAACTTGTGAAACTATGAACATGAATGAAAAGGCTGGAATCAGTTCAAACAAAGCTGCCCCTACCATTGCAGTTCCGAGGCATCGAGTATAGTTTGGTTTTCACCTGTGAATAGAATTTCACACCAAGAAAAATTGTGAATTTTTACGCAGTTTAGGGTTGATTTTCTTAGAAAGCTGTAGATTCATGGGAAAAGCCTATGGAGTTCTATGGCTCAGTATTTGGATTTGTTTAGTATATTGCTCATCTTGAAGACTTGTCTCATACCATGGAAATAGTTATTTCGTTCGAGAACATGCATTGTGGAAGCACACCAAGGTAGAAAAGCACACGAAGTTCTTGATTGGCTCCTCTCAGAATATTGTCTCTTGGAGTGTGTTGATTGAAGGATATGCCCAACATGCTCGTGGCAAGGAAGCTCTAGGCTGTTTTAACCTGATGTGAAGGGAAGGACTCTTTCCATATGCAATAACCTATGTCTGATCTCGAAGGCTTGTGGCCTTATGCGAGACTTTCACATGGTGAGAGGATTCACGATGAGATTGCTAGTGAGGGGCTGTCGGACAGTGCTTTGACCGATATTGAACTAGATGGGCAGGGAAGATCTTTCTTCAAATGCAATGAAGGCACGAGGCCTTCCGAAAGACCTTCCCATGGGTGAGAAGGATCCAATTTTGGCTACTAGCAAGCAGGTGGAGAGCAGGGTGAGGTGAGAGTCCAAAAATGGCGCTATTTTCGAGCTCTCTCTCTCTCTCTCTCTCTCTCTCTCTCTCTCACTTTGCCTCCATTGCCACTCCAGGGGCACTGCCTAGCTTTCTTGAGATGACGGGATCCACTATTATTACCCATGAGTCTCCAGAGTTGTATGGGTTTGAGAGAGAGAGAGAGAGAGAGAGAGAGAGAGAGAGAGGGAGCGCTTCAACTAGTGCTCAAAATAACCTTATTCTCAGGCTGGATTCAGACGGAGCGGCGGCAGCTGCAGAAACGCGCAAGCAACCAATCATGCAGGGGCAGCTGGCCTGGAGCGTTCACATGGCGCGGCGGAAGAGCAGAACACTACTGCCACGTCGCGGCAGAGATCATGGGGTTTGGCTGGTTGGCCGGTGGCCGATAGTTAATAGTCAGTGGCCGATTTCAAAGACGGACTTGTCTTCTCAAAGGCGGCCACACATAGGCACATTGGAGGATCCAATTTGGACTTGTCAACACAAAGACGACTACACACGACTGTCTCTCATGAAAGAGGGCAACCCTTTTGACATATAAAAGAGACCTCTTCTACACACAAAAACGGATTGTGAAGCATCGTGATGCATTGTGAAGTTGATGTGAGGTGGTGAGAGTGAAGCAAGGCGGGAACTCCAAAACGGTATAATCTCTTTGTAACTTATTTCTTGTTTGAAGTACTAAAGCCATTGAGTGGCTGCTTTCCCATGGACGTAGCTTACATTGGGTGAACTACGTATATCGTGTGTGATCTCTCTCTCTCTCTCTACTTTATAATCTCTCGTGTGTGAAAATTATCTCTCTCCATTAAGTAATCTACTAAATTATCTACTTAGCTACGTCTATTTCTTAACAACTGCTGGTATTAGAGCAAGGTTTTCTCATAGCTAAAGTATCTCAAGGAAACAATTCTTTAAGTTGAGCAGGAGTAATGATGGAAGAAGGGAAGCTCAAGATCGAGAAGTTCAACGGAAAAAACTACCAACATTGGAAGATGCAGATTGAAAACTATCTCTACCAGAAGAACCTATATTTGATACTAAGCGGTCTTGCAAAGAAGCCCGCAACAATGACAGATGAAGCATGGATTGTCCTTGATCGAAAGGCAGTAGGAACAATCCGGCTAAGCTTGGCGTCAACGGTGGCATTCAACGTTTCGGAGATGAAGACCATGGAGGACTTGATGAAGTAACTTAACGACCTCTACAAGAAACCATCGGCATCCAATAAGGTATTTATCATGAAGCGCTTGTTCAATCTAAAGATGTCAGAGAATGGTTTAGTTGCAGAACATCTAAATAACTTTAACACCAATATAAGTCAACTTCGATCGGTGAAAATCAATTTCGATGATGAAGTGCGAGCTCTCCTTATACTATCATCTCTACCGGATAGTTGGGACAGCCTTGTCATGGTTGTAAGTAATTCTATCTCTGGCACAAATACTCTTAAGTTTGATGATGTTGTGGGCGTTCTCCTAAGCGAGGAAATTCGAAGGAGAAGCACAAGAGAATCATCAAGTGCTGCACTATCAGTGGAAACAAGAGAAAGGCCTAAAGAGAGGTTCAAAAATCAAAAGGATCGTGATCGCTCAAGGCAGAGCAAGTCACACACAAAGTTAGTTCTTGAATGTTGAAACTGCGGCAAGAAGAACTACGTGAAGAACGATTGTTGGTCCAAGAAGAAGAGAGTCGGAGTCTTAAGGCAACAAGTCAACATCGGAAGCCAATGTGACAGATAAAGTAGATCAAGTTGCTCTAATTCTCTCATTAGACAATGTGTCTACTTCTTGGATAATAGATTCTGGGGTTTTATTCCATGCGACACCACACAAGCAACATTTCCAAGATTATATCAAAGAAAATTTTGGGTATTTATACTTGGGAGATGATGAAGCTTGTGAAATTATCGGTAAAGGTACAAATTGTGTCAAAATTGCTAACATAATATGTTGAGCATGTCCCAATCTTTGTAAAAATTTGATCTCTACATGACAATTGGACGATGAGGTCACAACATTACATTCGAAAAAAAACGTTGGAAGATATCAAAGGGATCTTTGGTGGTTGCCAAAGGAGAAAAGGTTGGTACACTTTACTTGTGTACTATCAGCATGCAATCTTCAACTTGTGCAATAGCTACAAAAGTCGATAGTTCGGTGTGGCACTATCGGCTTGGGCATATGAGTGCCAAAGGAATGCAAATCCTTCAATCAAAGAAGCTTCTATGAGGTTTGAAAGAAGTGGACTTAGAGTTTTGTGAAGATTGTGTTTATGGTAAACAAAAGAGGGTAAAATCCCTAAAAGCTAGAAATGAAAGAAAAAATAAAAAACTTCCATTGGTTCATTCTAATGTTTGGGATCCTGCAAATACACCATCCGTTGGTAGCTCATTGTACTATGTAACATTCATAGATGATGCAACTAGAAAAATATGGGTTTATGTCATGAAGAATAAATCCGATGTGTTTTCTATATTTCAAAGCTGGAAAGCCTTTGTGGAGAATGAAGTAGGTATGAAGATTAAATACCTCAGATTCGACAATGGAGGCGAATATTGCAGCCAAGATTTTGAAAGCTTTTGTGCTAGCAATGGCATTCGGAGGCAAAAGACAATCCCAAGGACACTTCAACAAAATGACATTTTTGAAAGGATGAACAGAATAATCATGGAGCGAGCATGCGGCATGCGGCTACATGTATGCTTACCGCTTGAGCTTTGGGCAGAAGCAGTAAGTACGTCTGTGTACCTAATTAACCGATCACTCTCAACGACATTGGATGGGGGAGTTCCAGAGGAGGCATGGACATGTAAACCGGTGAATTATTCATCTCTCAAAGTGTTTGGGTGTGAGGCTTTCATGCACATAGATAGAAGCCTAAGGTCAAAGCTAGATGCCAAGTCCAAAAAGCGTTTCTTCATTGGCTATGGAGAAGGTGACTTTGGGTATCCCCTGTGGAATCCTGAAGATAATAAAATATTTATAAGTAGGGATGTAATTTTCAATGAAAAAAATATGTACAAAGATTATTGGAAAGAAAATAAACAAAAGAAACAGGTGATGAGTACATGGAGCTTGAGGACGGTGAAGACTCAAGGAGTGAAAACAGTGACAATGTACAACAATGTCAATTAAATGAGGAGCCTCAACCTATTCCCCAAAGATCTACAAGAGCGAGTAGACCTCTAGAAAGGTTTATTTCTTCCTTCAAACGTCTCTTGATCTCAGATTCTGGAGAGCCGGAGTCATACGAGGAAGCTATGCAACACGAATCTAAAGAAGAATGAATAAAGAGCATGCAAGCATTACATTGCAGCCAAACATGGGAGTTGGTTGAGTTTCCTAAAGGTAAGTGGGCACTTCAAAACAAATGGGTGTACAAGCTGAAGGAAGAAGAAGGTGGGAAGAAAAGGTACAAGTCTAAGCTTGTGGTAAAAGGGTTTTCTCAAAAGAAAGGTATTGACTTTAATGAAATATTTTCTCATATTATAAAAATGAACTCAATTAGGCTTGTCTTAAGCCTTGTGGCTGCTCATGATTTAAATCTTGAGCAAATGGATGTAAATACAACATTCCCTCACGGTGACTTAGAGGAGGAAATTTACATACTTCAACCAAAGGGGTATGAAGTAAAAGGTAAGGAGAAAATGGTTTGCAGATTAAAGAAGAGCTTGTATGGTTTAAAGCAAGCATAAAGATAGTGGTACTTGAATTTCAATCGATGGATGTTGGATCATGGATTCACAAGATGCAACTTAGATCATTGCGTCTACACAAAGAATTCGGGAGATGGGAAGTTTATTATCCTAATGTTGTATATTAATGACATGTTGATTGCAAGTGTTAACATGAAGGACATTAAAGACCTAAAAGAAGAGTTGTCTAAATCTTTTTTCTTTAAAGATTTAGGTGCTGCAAAGAAGATACTTGGTATGAAGATATCAAGTGACACGATGAATAAAACAATTTACATGAAGAAGGTACTAGAAAGGTTTGCAATGCAAAATTCAAAAATGATGCCTACACATTTGGTTGGTCATCTACACATTTGGCTGGTCACTTTAAACTAACCAATGATATGTGTCCAAAGACACAAGAGGAGATAGCCTATATGTCTAAAATTACATATGCTACATTGGTAGGTTCTCTTATGTATGCTATGGTCTGGACAAGGCCAGCCATTGCACTTGCAGTGGGAGTTGTTAGTAGGTTCATGGACAACCCAGGTAAAGAGCACTGGCAAGCTCTAAAGTGGATACTTAGGTATCTAAACGGGACAACAACAAATGCTTTGTATTTTGGAGGAACTGATATTTTTATGGAAGGATATGTTGATGCAGATATGGCAGGTGAAAAAGATACTCGAAGGAGCACTACTGACTATGTCTTCACGGTTGGAGGCATAACAGTAAGCTGGGCTTCAAAGTTGCAGAAAGTGGTCTCACTTTCTACCACGGAAGCAGAGTATGTAGCAATGATAGAGGCAAGCAAAGAAATTATGTGGCTTCACAGATTTTTAGAAGAGCTTGGATTCAAAAAAAACAATTATGTCTTGTACAGTGATAGCTAAATCGCTATCCATCTTGTGAAAAACTCAACTTTTCATTCAAGGACAAAGCACATTTAGGTGGGATATCACGTCATGCGCACAATTTTGGAAGAGAGACAACTAAAGCTAGGAAAGGTGTATACAAGTGAAAATCCTGCATACATGTTTACTAAGGTGGTCAACAAGAAGAAGTTGAGCTTATTCTCATCTTGAATCGACATTCAAGGATAAGAAGTCAGTATGGAAATCAGTCACAGGTTTGGTGTGGCATTAGGAAATTTCGGAGGTCATTTGGAGGGCCTTCTAAGAAAATGTATTTTTTGCACTCTCTCGAGCTAGAAAATATGGCGAATAATAGAGGTGGGTCTTTCATGGTAAAAGTTCAAAAAGTGTACTTTAAGTAGATTTCTTACTCTTCTGAACATTCGTTTGTAATGATTGAGGGATAATCTTCTTTTCAGTTGCATTGAATGAACCTCGTCAATATGGAGGGAATGAGACTAACATGGAGGGACGAAGGCGCAGCCGCCTATTCACTTTCCATTAAACCTGCACATTTGGCTAATGGAGCACTCCTTAAATGGCACAAATGTTACGCAGAAACGAGCCAAATATCACCTTCACATTGATTTGGACAATGAGTACCAACCATTGATTAAGCGTAGTAAAGCAAACACACATATACCTCCCGCATCCATAGACACGCTTAGAGCTCAGGGAGCTAAACACATAGATATCTGGACGAGAGGCTCTCTCTATCCTAAGAATCCAATGACTAATGCGTCTCCACTATTTGTCAATCCTACAAGTTTATTGACCTTTGCTGGTGATGGAAAAAAGGGCATTCTGGGTTATTGTAAATCTCTTACAAGGGAAGCTGAAACTTATAAGGGCATTCTCCAAGCTCAACAAAGTGAGATTGTTCATCTTTCACATTTACATTCTACAGATCAGGTTACCATTTTGCAACACAAAACAGAGATACAGGAACTGAAAGGAAAGGTACGAAGTTGTCAAATGAAGGACACCATCTTGGGTGGTCGTATCCGAAAGAAGAAATTGTGCAATCTTGAAACATTGCAGGTTGCATCCGGAGGTCTGAAGAAAAGAATCCAAGCATTAAGGTGATGCTTCTTGGTTGGCTACATTGTCTTAGTTAAGTAATCTTTTTGTTTTTTCTTGTTATGCATTGTTTTCATGTGCCTAAATAGTGTAGTGAAGTAATTTTCTGTTATTTACTTATGCATTGTCTTCGTGTAGAGATTCAATCTATCATGACAAGGAAAACATTGACCCCAAAGCCAATATTGGAAAGAGATTGAAGCCACTTATAAGTAGAATCCTGGTAGCAGATATAGTACATGACAAGAAGTTTAAGGTCCTATAACGAGATATAGTGGACCGCTTTATTTCAGAGAATACAAGAGAGATACAAGGCACACTTGATTCACTTGGTGTAAGAAAAAGAGGATATTCGGCTATACAAAAATCTGTCTCGTCCATCTTTGTTAAGAAGGGTATAAAATCCAAACTTTTACCATCAGCCTCAAGTGTTTGGAAAGAGAGGCTTCAGCTTAAGGAGGCACAGGGAGACTATCTTGGACAGCCCTTTCATATTAAAGCAACTTACAATGGCCATGGAGCAAACATGACATATGATGAGTTCAATAATATTTTTATGGACCTGCAGATGTTACACAAGAGAACGGTGGAGTTTTACAACATCACATTTGAAGAGTCACGAGGGGTATTACATTTTGTGTTAAAACTGGATAAGTGTGAGCTTGTTAAAGAGAAAAAGCTAGAGCATGTTACTATTACTTTAATGAATAGAGCCCTCTCAAAGTGTCCCAGTGATGATCCTTTGTATTTTAGTGTTCAATTAGAATCTAACATATGGTGGCTTGGTGCGTTTGAGGTAAGCGATATTCTCAGGTAAGCTTAAATGTTCACATCTGCTTAAGTCTCATTTATTTTGTGTTGCAGGTAAAGAAAGAAGATCATGAGATTTTATATTGGGTGTTCCATCGAACTAATATTCTGGAGGTGATTGATCGACAGACTAACCAAGGAGAGGTACTACGTCTAGATGGAAGGGGAGACTTTCAAGTTCAATGGCATCTTGCAGGTGACCTCAAAACATTAAAGTGCATGTATAACTGTGGAATGGGTGCAATGGAAAAGTCGCCATGTTTGTTATGCATGGAGCTTGCAAAGGTCATGGATCCAAAGTGGTGGAGAAAAGCTCCAACACGTCACATTGAGGACCCTGCTTTTCGATCGGTTTTGAAAATACCACTTGTGAATGTCCACATCTGTACAATTCATGCCCTTTGTAGAATTGTGGAGAAATTGGTTTACTTATATATCGGGTTTGCTTAGAAAATTAAGAACTCAGCAGAGCGACAAGTAGCCCTGCAGTGCTTAGAATTGGTACTGTCGGATATGGGGCTTCATGATGGCAATGTGAAAATCCAGCGGGATGAAAAGAGATCAACTGCTGAGAAGGATGTCCCATGCAAACCATCCATCGGTGGGGTGAAGGCACGGAGGGTTTTATCTAAACCCCAAGGAATACGAGATCCGAAGCTAACAAAACATGGAAAAATATATAACACATCTTATGTTAGCAAGGTAGAGTATCAGAGCTGGAAAAAGCTACATATTGCAGTCAAAGACCAAGAACCAACTACTCGTAACGCGAAGGCTGAGGTTTGGCGATCAATAGACATCCTATTTTTGATGTGCGACAAAGATGACTGGTCACAAGGTGATATGAACAAGTTCAAGGAGAATCTCAACCTTCTCAAAAAATCATTCAAGACAGCATGGATAGACACCAGATTACTCACTACATAGTATTATGGTGTATTTGATTCTCTTTTATGTGCAACTATGTGAGTGTAAAACATTCTAACTAATCTGTTTTCATATCCAGCACATCATTTTCAATCATTTATCATATTTTATACAAAAGTATGGGAACCCGGCAATATGGAATACCCAAGGGATGGAAAAGTCTCATTACATGGCGAGAAATGCTTATTTCAGGCACACACGACATGGTGGTTCTCGAATCAAGGCTACCAGTTTGAGAGAACTATTTGAATGGTTCTATCGTAGAATCATTCATCGAATGCAGGCAAAAGAAGTCTTGGCCTCTTCAGCAACAGCACAAGCCATCAGACATTTACAACAACAAAAAGTTAAAAGATCAATGGCATACAACAACTCCGGTGCTCGTGAAAGTCAACGAAGGTGGAGAGAGACAATGGTGTATGTGAACCACAAGTGGAGAAAGATACTCTGAGTGGATGACATTGTACAAAATTTTTGTAATACATGATCTTATACAATTGCTACTTGAAGTGTATCAAGATTTTGAAGGTTCAATTTTGTTTTTTGGCACATCACCCTTGTAACGAATCATGAGATGTTTTCCATACTCTAAAATTTCATATGGGTTTTGTCTACCAAGAGCTAGTGCCATTGCTGTGTAAGTGTATACGCTGCCCGACCACCTGTATAGCCCGGGCAGTAACCAAAACAATCTTTAGCAAACACTTTGTCCACAAGAATGACTTTATCTGCACTTTTGGGCAGCACGGGTCCACCCAAGAAGCATGATAGTGTCTTTAATGTGTAAGTTGCTATTGAACCATCTTGTGACATGGAATTGTGAAAAACTACTATCGGCGACTCACAAAACTTTGAAAGGTACTGCGCTAGGGCCGCATCCCTTCCACGATACTCTCGAGTCCGTCGTCGAAGGAAGTCATCCTTGTCAGCAATCCAAGACTGCACATATCATGTCTGAGTAAGTGACACGCGCACACACACACACACACACACACACACACAGAGTTACCATGAATCTCTCATCCTGCAGAAAGAGGTTTTCCTGCCACAAATCTACAAATGTAGTTGACCCCTGACCTGAATGATTAAACCAATCCTCCACTTCTTTGTTACTTGTTGATGGTGTTAGGCTTTGTCTTATTGCTTGGAAGGTTGCTTCATCAGGTAGTGTCTCCTTGTATTTTTCAGCTTTCTCAAAGCATCTTCGGAGGCATTTCATTGGATTGCTGGATGTTTCCATTGCCTCATCATCACTACTATCCTCTGAAGCAAATCCACTCCTCTCCTCTTGGACTCTGGAAATGATATCCAGGGAGAAGTCCTCCCTTAAATAAAAGATGCTTTGCACATCATGTAAAAAGATATAGGTCCTGTCTCCAATCCTGAAGTCAGGCACAGCAGGCAGCATCATCTGAGCATGCTTCTCAGTGAAGTTACTGACATCCAAAGGTAGTTTGATTTCTGTGGTTTTCATAGAGAGCATCTTACTTCTTTGTACTTCAATTGCCTCAACCTCAAGGTCGACTGTATCTTCCACCTCCTCGACTTCTTGTATATGTGTTGTCTCCTCGCATTCTTCATCTGGTGCTGCATCCTACTCCTCTAACACCTCATCAGGATTCTGCATGAGGAATCCAAACAGGCTGTTCAGGTAAATCATAAAGCCAAAGGATTCCTGAATAAGTTTGCACTCTTTTTGGTGCAAAGGACAGGCTGAATGTCAAGCAGGTGGTAATTCCCTATACTTCTTCAGTCCCTGTCCCTTTCCACCACAGTCATTTAAACGCACAACAGTCATACTGGGCAGAACAACCCTCCCTACCTGCACCATCACTTCAAATTTATCTCTGTAGGACTGCAAGAATTCACTGTGCTGAGCTAAAAGGTCTTCAATGTCAAATTTTGGGTTAAACATAGAATGAACTAGATCATATTTGTCCCCAACACCACAACATGCTGCAAAATCGAACAGCCTCTCATCAGTTGCAGCTGGGTCTTCCAGAGAAGGCACATCCTCTTTGGCTTTACCTTTACTTGCACAGGGACTGCTTTCTGGGACATCTGCATCATCTGAGAAGTCTATATTCCTCTTTCTTGTATTTTTCTTGACAAGTATTGTAGAGGGTGAGGGATCCTTGTAGGGTGAGGGGTCCTCTTGGCCTGGTGACCTCTCTGGCTCATCTTCACCAATTGACTCTTCTTCAGATTAGTCTTGACAAAAGTCAACAGTTCTTTTGGCAGAAACATTAAGCAACTGAGCCTGCAAAGGCTGAAATCCTGGCACAAGCTCTGGGTCTGGTTCCAACCTCTTCTGCCTACTGGACCTTAATCCTATTCATCAAGAAACATGACAAGTCTCTCTCTCTCTCTCTCTCTCTCTCTCTCTCTCTCTCTCTCTCTCTCTATCACTCTCTGGCAGTAATGAGTCTCTCTCTCTCTCTCTCTCTCTCTCTCTCTCTCTCTCTCTCTCTCTCTCTCTCTCTCTCTCTGAAAATCACACTTATAACGGATACATACGGAGATGCCCCACGTGTTACTAAAAAATAGAATATAATTGCATGATGCCGCACGTGCGGTCATTTATTGAGCCCGTATACTTTCGTACGTCACATATAAAGGTCATGAGAGAGAAAAACCACACCGCGTCAAAGAGAGTGAGAGAAAGTGAGAGATCCCTCGTCTGCGTCTCCGACAGAAAGCACCTGCAAGATTGACTTGACTCGTCTTCGACGTAACGCAGGTCTACGTCCTTAGGAGGTTTGGCCCCCCCTCTCTCTCTCTCTCTCTCTCTCTCTCTCTCTTTCCAAAAGGTCAAGCTGTGCTTCTCTCTCTGTTTCTGAAACGTCCCTCTATATGTCCCTCTACCTCTCCCTCTCTCAGTTTCTCTGTCTATTTTTCTCTCTCTGTTTCTCTTAGAGTATATTCCATATCTAGCTCTCTCTTAACACACAACACACACAAACATACACAAATACAACACACACATACACACACACAGACACACACATGATGCATGGTTTTTAGGACCCCTTCTGAAGATGCAATAAAGGCACAGTCAGTTGTTGGGGAGATGAGGATACTCTAGTCCAAGGGATCTCGAAAGAGAAGAAAAATCTACTTCACAAGCACCAAAGAGTAAAAGTGCCATGGACAGAAGATACGTGGGAACGAGCTCTTATGCATGCCTACAACCTATATCTTACAGAATAGCCCATTCTAGGTGTGAATTTCTAGTGAAATTTACACGAGGATGTTCGTGTGGACTCACAGCACAGCATACTCCGTTTTCACTTTTTTATCGACAGTAAATATTTTTTACCACAGTAAATATTTTTTACCTACAGTAAATATTTTTCACCTACATGGTAAATACAAATCACTTTTTACCTACAGTAACTTTTTTTACCCATGGTAAATATTTTTTACTGCACCATAAGTATTTGGTAGGTAACAGTTCACTGTTACTAGAAGCAGTGATTGGGCATCAACAATGCAGAAAATGGGAAAATCTTATGGTAAAGGTGAGTCAACAGGGATAAAGACTTTTGAGTTGAAAAGAGACATGCTGATTTTTTCAAAGAACACATGTCAAAAGAAGCCATGGTTGAGGATTTTTTGAGAATTTGATATTCAGGAGGACCCAGCTGCCACCTCCCCCCCACAGGTCCCCCCCTGACATGTGCAGAACCTCCAGTTTCAACAGCCACCTTACCTGCTCTTAAATGCTGGTCAAGGCCTTATCCCCATGTGTCACAATCAGAAAAATCAGCATTTACCCTCCCCTCTCACATCACTCTAGAGAATATCTTGATGGTGACATATCAGGTGACCTCAATCTGTTGACCACCCTAAGCAAAAAGTAACCCAAATCAGCGGATTTAAGCATGTTTATCCCTAATCCTAAACCCTCTCAGAAACCTATATAAGGAGGCCTTCTCTCACTCAAAACCAACACTTCACCCCCTTCACCAAGCAATGAAGCTATGAGGACATTGCTCACAACGAGGAGCTATGGATGGAGCTCTACTCTCTCTCCCTCCCTCTCTCTCCCTTTAGTATGCTACATTACTAGCCCTAAAACCTAAATAAGGATTCTTCTCTCATGCTCCATGGCCACCATCCTCGCCATCATTCTCTAAGGTATTGATGTGTTGCTAGTAGGATCATACCTACTTGCTGGGTTGATTGTTTTTGACAAGGGATTATGCCATCCTTGGCTTGCTTCTCTATATCCTTGTTATGTATGATCAGATGCCATTGTATTGTTAAGCTGATGTCTTGTGTATATATATGCTACATAAGGTCCCTAAGCTTCGTTTCTATGTGTTTTGCCATATGTTTTGATGCCATCATAATGTCAGAAGTCTCACTTGACTATGTGCACTATGTGTGAGGTCCCTAAACCTCTTAATTTAGGGTGGTGCCCCCTTTGTTTTGTTCTTTGCTTGTTTGCATGAGGCGTGGTTTGTGGAGTGTGCACGAGTACAGAGGCCACCCGATTGCACTGCTCTTTTTCCCGCTATCATTTTGGTGCCCCCACTGAGGAGGGCTACACAGACCTTCAGTCCACAAGCAATGAAGATGTGCAATCTACAACATGGATGAATGGCGTGAGGAGTTTGCAAATTGGAGAACAGAAGAGGAGGAGGCTTTAGAGGCCTTAAAATCTTTCATCGAGGTCTTGTTACCAGGTTGCAGTGTCATTGAAATTCAAGAAGTAAGTTTTTCTACATGCCTTGTTCGTGATCGTCGCCAACGAAGGAGAGTGAGAAGAAGAGCTTGATATACCTCTCCTCTCAACCTATGAGTGCTCCAGAAACCTCCAACGCACACGAGCTTGAAATATTCTACATCAACATACACGAAGGTACTGTGACACACATTAAGGGAAGAGAAAGCATCACCAGACCTCTCTTTCCTGAGGAGCCGACTAAGAGGAGGAAGATCACCTCTACACCTAAGAGGCCCAAGGCCGCAGCGCATGCTCAAGCGTAAGGTAACATTTGGCTTAATCTCATTAATAAGGGATTACATGACCACTACAGGCAAGAAAAAGGCTAGTGAGCAACCAACTTGGAACGACGACTCTCACCCCTAAATCCTCCTGAAGCAAAGAGGCGAAGGTTTGCCTACAAGATTGCCGCCTGTCTACGAGTGCTCCCAGTGCACTTTGTGAATCCAGACACCACCAATCCCAAGCCAACCTCCTGTCCGCGTGAAGATCACTTTGGATATTGTCCAAAGTGCTTTGGAGACCGGGTGAAAAGCCTCCCTGCCCTACCTTTGCTGCTAATTTTCAAGAACTTATCTCAATCTAAGGAAACTATCTTAGTTGATGATGTGCTGCACATTAATGGTGTCACTTTCATTCGTCATGCTGATTATGGTAATAGCATCCAATTGTTGCTTGCTAAAAGGCTCAGCATTGTACAAAGTGTTGCCATCACGCCTTACGTCTTCACAGATGCATCAGGAAGAGTCGAAGTGATCCGAGGTGCTGACCTTCTGTGGCTGATCAGGCTCATTGGTCCCAAGGTGGTGCAACTAAGCTAGGCTCTTGTGTGTAAGTATAGATGCCAATAATGAGAATGATGATCCCCGCATGTTTCCTTTCCATTTTGTGTGTCATATCCGTGTGAATATTTGTATTGATAGAAAAATCTTTTATCAACAAAGAATAGCCCTGTTGTTTGGAGCCGAGAGACTTGGGGAAATCTTGCGCTCTCCTCATCCTGTCATTCTACCCTTACTAGACTATTACCATTCCTTTGATGTGTCGATCTTCATCCTATTTTGAGCTAAGTTGTGCTAAAGCTCCAAATTGTAATTACCATACTCTATTTTAAAATAAATTGGAGCTGTTTGTGTAATTGTTTACTCTCTCACTTATGGCCTTCCCTAATGTTTATGGTAAGCCTGGGGAGGTTGCTCCAGACTTTTTGGATAATTTGGAAATGGCCTTTCTGGTATCGGGAAGGGATGACGAAGCTACTAAGTTAAGGGCCTTTCCTTTGGTCTTGAGGGAAGGTGCAAAATTATGGTATCAAACTTTGGCACCTGAAGAAAGAAGAGACTAGGAGTCCTTAAAGATGGCCTTCATCGAAGAATTTCGCCGCCATGAGCCTCCATAGGAGATATGGAGACAGCTCTTAGAGCTACGCCAAACATCACCCAATGACTATAGAAGCTATGAAGGAAAGTTTTCCAACCTGTGGGAGAAATGGTGTACATCACTAGGTGAAGGAGAAAGGGCGCCAGAATGCCTAAAGAAGGACTGTTTCCTGGCAGGGCTTTACCCCATCCTTCGAGAAAAGGTAAAAGGTAAATTCCCAGATACCTTTGATAAAGCTATGACTTATGCAAGGGAGAAGGATAGGAAGTTAAAATTCCAAGCTCAACTACAAGGGGGAATGGAGCCTCCACCGCTAGCTCAACCTACGGCAAGGGTAGTAGCAGGGACAGGAGCAACAGACCAAGAGTCCTCTCAGCAAGAATTACTTCAACAAATCACCAATCAACTAGAGAGCCTGTCCATCAATCTGGTTCAAGGTGTAAGGGCTCCCCAGCCAGGAAATGAACGAAATAGACAAGAAGGACAAAGGCAAGCATGTGAGTACATTTGCTACAACTGTGGAGAGGTAGGTCACGGCATGTATTATTGTCCCCATCCACGACGCTATCAAGGAAATGGTAATCAAAGACGGCCTCCTCGCCAGCAAGTCACTCCTCCTCGAGCTAGGCCACTAAATGGACAAAATGCACACGTGGTTCCACCAATCCAAATATTGAGACTCCCTCCTCCACCACCACAAGCACCAGCAGAGATCCCTCCACTACCATCGGGAGGGGAGGACAGGGCTGTCTCTGTCATAAGTCTTGACAATGGTAAGGATAAAGGGAAAGAAAAAATGGAGGAAGCTGTTGCCATGCCAATAAAGAGAGTTAGGAGACAAAGAACTGATGAAATGGAAGCTTCAGAGCCGGATAAAGGGAATGAGGGTTCCTCCCAAGTGATAGGAGACAAGAAAAGGAAGAGTAGGTCAAGGAGGCACATAGGAGTAGAAGACTTTCCACTTGGGGTAGGATCCATACCTTACGACCTGGTAGCAGATGTGAGTAAGCAAGGACCAAAGATTTCATGGCAGCAACTCCTCCACCTTTCCCCAAAGATGCGTAGAACCTGGTCTAAGATGGTCAGCACCAGGAGAGCTAAGGCAAAGTCAGTTGGGTCTATTAGTGCAAGAGGCATGAAGGATATCGTGCCAGTCATTGATGCAGAGATTAAGAGTCAGCGAGTCTCCAATGTGTACGTAGATGGTGGAGCCGAGATTTGTGTTATGACAGAGAAATTAATGCACAGGTTGGGTTTGGAAGTAAACGAGCAAACTTCCTTACAAGCTAAGATGGCAAATAATGTAAGGGTGGCTTGTGTGGGAAAGGTTAATGGAGTGAAGATTTCAGCTTTTGGTGTGGCAATCTCAATTGATGCTTATGTGATCCCAACTAAGGGGGAGGGCTATCCGCTAATCCTTGGAATACCTTGGCTTATGGCTATGAAAGCTAGGCAAGATTGGGAGACAGGTTCCCTTGAGTTGCGACCAAATCATAAGGTAGGTGGCAAGCACAAAAAATTGTGTATGACATGAAGCAGGGTAGACAACAAGACCTAGAGATGGAGACTTCTATGGATGAATGGAGCACAAACAGCTGCTCTTCATCTGAGGATGAGTCATCTGAGGAGGATGCTAGCTCTTTGGAAGTCATGGGTATAATACTGCGAAACCCAGAAGGAGAAGGTGGTCAAGACTCTCTAAACAAGGAAGAAGCCACAGGCTTAGAGGAGATGCTAGCTAAGGACCTACTAGAAGAAGAGAGAGAACCCTATTTGCAGGTACTAAAGAAGCATGCTGGCCTCTTTATAACTGATTACGAGCACATTAAAGGAGTGACGGTAACCCAACACCATATCCAATTAAAGGAAGGTGCCAAACCAGTGGTGCAAAGGCTAAGGAGATTAGGGCTAGTGCAACAAGATGCACTCTTAAAAGAAGTAAAAAGATTACTCAAGGCAGGATTTATCTACCCAGTGGAAGATTCTGAGTGGGTGTCTCCAGTTGTGGTAGCACCAAAGAAAAATGGGAAGTGGAGGGTATGTGTGGATTACAAGCCTCTAAACGCAGCCACAAAAAGGGACGATTTTCCTTTGCCTTTTCAAGATGAAATACTAAATGAAGTGGCTGGTCATGAAAGGTACACAGTGTGTGATGGGTACTCAGGCTACTTCCAAATCAGAATTGCAGATGAAGACCAAAGAAAGACTACCTTCATAACACCTTGGGGGTGTTTTGCTTATAGAGTTATGCCTTTTGGTTTAACTAATGCCCCAGCTACTTTCTAGAGGTTTATGAACTTGGTGTTTCAACCTTACTTTGGTAAGTCCATACGAGTCTTCATTGATGATTTTTGCATTTACAGCTCTAGGGAAGTACATATGTCCAAGGTTGATGAAGGTTTCACCCGTCTGGCCCAATTGGGTGGGCAATTGAATAAATACAAGTGCCACATAGGTGAGAGCAAGGTCACTCTACTAGGCCATGTTGTGTCTCAAGATGGTATTGAGGCTGACCCTGAAAAGGTAAAGACATTGTTAGCTTTACCTACTCCTTCAAACGTGAAGCAACTAGTCTCCTTCATTCAAAAGGTTCGCTACATGGGACGATTCATACATCTCCTTTCTCAGGCAATCTATCCTTTGCAGCATCTCACTAAACACACTACATTGACATGGAGTGAGGAGGGTGAAAGGTGCTTTCAAGAAGTTAAAACCATTTTGAGCTCATTGCTTGTCGTCCTACAACCCACATGGGGTGAATTATTCTATGTAAATCCTAGTGTAGGTCCAGAAGTTCTAGGAGCTGTCTTGATGCAAAAAGACCCAAAGACATCTCTCATGAGACCAGTCAACTTCTCTAGTAGAGTGATGACAGCTGCTGAAAAGGGTTTCAGCGCAACTGAGCAATTGGTGCTAGCTCTTAAGTTTGCAGTGGAGAAGTTTCGGGCTTACTTACTTCCGAGACAATTTGTGGTGATCACAGCTGAGGAGGTTTTTCCATATGCCCTACAACACATGGAATTGTCTCAAAGAATAGCAAAGTGGGTGGTGCAGCTTCAAGAGTTTGACTACACACTACAAGTAGAGGATTCCACCCGTGCTTGTTTAGCAGATGTCCTCACACAAAGGTGTTATGAGAAGGCCAAGAAAGAGGCACCTAGTAAGGTACCGCCTATCCCGGAGCCTGAAGTTCTACTGGGAGCACACAGTCTGTATTTTGATGGGGCTTACAAGAGGACCAAAGACAAGGCATCAGCAGGCATAGTAATATTAGGTCCAGAGAAGGAGAAGATCTTTGCAAAAGGGTTTCATCTAAAAGAGGTTCATTCTAACAATGAGGCAGAGTACCATGCCCTTGTTTTAGGGTTGCAATGTTGTCTTTCTCAGGGCATCACAAAGCTAAATGTTTTTGGTGACTCCATGTTGATTGTTAAGCAAATGGTTGGTGTATGGGCCTGTAAAAATGACAAATTGTATGTTAAGATGAGGGAAGCAAAGGCCTTGTTGAAGGGTTTTAAAGAAGTTCGAGTGCACTTTGTACCTAGAGATCAAAATCGAGAAGCAGATGCCTTAGCAGGTGAAGAACTACAAACTCTCATAGTAGGTGCTATCCTTGTGAAAAGTCCTTTATACCAGGGAAAGGAGGAGCTGCATGATTTACTTTACTTTCTTGAGCATTGTGAAGCACCCTCTGGTATGAGTAAAAGTGAACGTAGGTGGTTGGCAAAAAAGGCTACCAGCTATAGCTTAGTGAATGAGGACTTGTATTGTAGAGGGAAAGATGTTGTCTTAAGGAGAGTTCCTACATCCCAAGAGATAAAGGATATCTTGTTTAGTTGTCATGAAGGTGTGTGTGGTGGCCACTTTGCACAAGAGATTACTAGCAGAAAGATTTTACAAGCAAGGTTCACGTGGCCAAGCCTCCATCGAGATGTACAACATTGGTGCCGCACATGTGAGGTTTGCCAAAAAGCTGGACCAAGGCGTCTTACCCATGAAAATCAGCATCCAATCAAAACCTATGGGCCATTTGAAAAATGGGGGATAGATGCAATAGGGCCACTACCTTGCACTCAATCAGGGAAGGAATACATCATTATGGGGGTGGAGTACATGACCAGATGGGCAGAAGCTCGTCCCACAAAGCGCATCACAGCCAAGGACGTGAGTGATTTCATTTTTGAATGCCTTTGTTGCCGTTTTGGCACACCTTTGGAGATCTCTCGGATAGGGGACCAGGATTTCGAGCTGATTTAGTCGGGCAATTGATGAGCAAGTTAAAAATAAAGCGCAGGCACTCTACACCATACTACCCTCAGTGCAATGGTCTTGTGGAAAAGGTAAATGGTCTTATATGTAAAATCATCACTAAGCAAGTGCATTTACATCCTAAGGCATGGGACAAACACCTAGATGCAGCACTTTGGGCCTACAGAACATCCTTTAAAACATCCTTGGGGTATACACCTTTTCACTTGGTTTACGGGCAAGAGACACTATTGCCTATAGAAGTGGAGCTAGCGAGCCTCCGAGTTCTAAAAGCACATCAAGAGGATAGTCAAGAGAAGCAGGTGGAAGGAAGAATCATCGATTTGGAGAGGTTAGGGCTAGATTGAGAGTCAACAGTGAAGTAATATGCAGCCCAGGCAGAGAAGAAACGAAAGAAGTTCAATCGCAACCTTGTCAAGAAAGGTATCAAGGAAGGTTCTTTAGTGCTCAGATACGACAATCGCTTTGATCGCAGGAAGGATGGTAAGTTCTTGCTTAAGTGGGAAGGCCCTTTTGTAGTGATACAGAGGTTCTCAAATGGTAGTTACCAACTAGGTGACCTAGATGGTAAGGTACATCAGACCCCGGTAAATGGTTGGCGATTGAAGGCCTACCAATGTCGTCTTTCACGGCCATATGCTGGTGAAATCAATGCTAAGAATGGTTCAGAGGAGAGCTCATCATATTCGAGCTCCAACTAAGGTAACAATCATGTACATAGTCGTTTCAAAAAAAAAAAAAAAAAAAACAAAAAAAAACAGAAAAAAAGGAAAAAAAGAGAAGAAAAAAAGAGAATGCTACCAGTGAAAGCGGATATTGACAATGGATGGGGTATGGCTTTCAAGGGTCTAGGAGACCAGTTGTTAGTCATGGATGGATACAATTATTCATCAGAAAGGACTAAACAGGGTGCATCAGCCAAGAAAGCAGTAACATGGCAAATTCAATTGGTACCAGGTGGGTAAGTATTCAAGAGAACCCTATTGTAGCACAACCTACAGCTAGAGGCATCAAATACCTCTAGCTTAAGGGGGAGGGCTATATGATGCATAGTTTTTAGGACCCCTTCTGAAGATGCAATAAAAGCACAGTCAGTTGTTGGGGAGATGAGGATACTCTAGTCCAAGGGATCTCGAAAGAGAAGAAAAATCTACTTCACAAGCACCAGAGAGTAAAAGTGCCATGGACAGAAGATACGTGGGAACGAGCTCTTATGCATGCCTACAACCTATATCTTACAGAATAGCCCATTCTAGGTGTGAATTTCTAGTGAAATTTACACGAGGATGTTCGTGTAGACTCACAGCACAGCATACTCCGTTTTCACTTTTTTATCGACAGTAAATATTTTTTACCACAGTAAATATTTTTTACCTACAGTAAATATTTTTCACCTACATGGTAAATACAAATCACTTTTTACCTACAGTAACTTTTTTTACCCATGGTAAATATTTTTTACTGCACCATAAGTATTTGGTAGGTAACAGTTCACTGTTACTAGAAGCAGTGATTGGGCATCAACAATGCAGAAAAGGGGAAAATCTTATGGTAAAGGTGAGTCAACAGGGATAAAGACTTTTGGGTTGAAAAGAGACATGCTGATTTTTTCAAAGAACACATGTCAAAAGAAGCCATGGTTGAGGATTTTTTGAGAATTTGATATTCAGGAGGACCCAGCTGCCACCTCCCCCCCGCAGGTCCCCCCCTGACATGTGCAGAACCTCCAGTTTCAACAGCCACCTTACCTGCTCTTAAATGCTGGTCAAGGCCTTATCCCCATGTGTCACAATCAGAAAAATCAGCATTTACCCTCCCCTCTCACATCACTCTAGAGAATATCTTGATGGTGACATATCAGGTGACCTCAATCTGTTGACCACCCTAAGCAAAAAGTAACCCCAACAGCGGATTTAAGCATGTTTATTCCTAATCCTAAACCCTCTCAGAAACCTATATAAGGAGGCCTTCTCTCACTCAAAACCAACACTTCACCCCCTTCACCAAGCAATGAAGCTATGAGGACATTGCTCACAACGAGGAGCTATGGATGGAGCTCTACTCTCTCTCCCTCTCTCTCTCTCCCTCTAGTATGCTACATTACTAGCCCTAAAACCTAAATAAGGAGTCTTCTCTCATGCTCCATGGCCACCATCCTCGCCATCATTCTCTAAGGTATTGATGTGTTTCTAGTAGGATCATACCTACTTGCTGGGTTGATTGTTTTCGACAAGGGATTATGCCATCCTTGGCTTGCTTCTCTATATCCTTGTTATGTATGATCAGATGCCGTTGTATTGTTAAGCTGATGTCTTGTGTATATATATGCTACATAAGGTCCCTAAGCTTCGTTTCTATGTGTTTTGCCATATGTTTTGATGCCATCATAATGCCAGAAGTCTCACTTGCCTATGTGCACTATGTGTGAGGTCCCTAAACCTCTTAATTTAGGGTGGTGCCCCCTTTGTTTTGTTCTTTGCTTGTTTGTATGAGGCGTGGTTTGTGGAGTGTGCACGAGTACAGAGGCCACCCGATTGCACTGCTCTTTTTCCCGCTATCAATACACAAACAAACAAACAGAAATACAACACACACACACACACACAAACACACAAATATAATATACACACACACACATACACAAATACAACACACACAGAGCCCCTCTCTCTCTCTCTCTCTCTCTCTCTCTCTCTCTCTCTCTCTCTCTCTCTCTCTCTCTCTCTCTCTCTCTCTCTCTCTCTCTCTCTACTAAAGGCGCGCGTAGACAGGCACTTCCGGTTTTTATGTCTCTTTGCGCGCCTTTAGTAATGTGCATCCATGAGTGAGAGACATGGAGTGTATCCACGATTGTGTGTGTGTTTGTCTGTGTATGTGTGTGTGTTATAGAGAGCGGAAGAAAAAGTGTAGAGACTGGGGAGAAAGAGAGAGAGAGAGTCTTTCTGTACCCTTATACTAATCGCGCGCAGAGGTGTATTTTGGGGTCAAAACATGTTTCACGCGCGCCGTTAGTAATGGGAGTCTCTCACTCTCTCTCTTTAAATATGCTAGGCTTTAGAAAGAGAGAGAGAGAGAGAGAGAGAGAGAGAGAGAGAGAGAGAGAGAGACTCCTCTATTTTTATACAGTGAAATGGCTAGAACAAAGACCGCTGCAAGGAAGGCAGGCAAGGGACCAGGATTAGCAGTTAAGGCAAATAGCAGATCTGCAACCCCAAAGAAGAGACCTGGAAAACCAAATAAAATTTTGAAAGGTCCAAGGGTGAAGAAGTTACAGAGCTGCATGGGACTTTTCAGAGAAATCAGAAAGGCACAGAAATGTGTAGATTTGTGCATACCAAAGCTGCCCTTTCAGAGGATGGTGAGGTCCATATGTGAAGAAGCTACCTGGGGCACTAAAAGGTGGAAGGTGGTGGCATTGATGGTTCTACAAGAAGCAGCAGAGGACTTCCTACTCGAGTACTTCAGTGACATGACCATTGTAGCAACCCATGTCCACAGGGTGACTGTAATGGACAAAGATAGTGAGACACTTAAAAGGATAAGGTGGAGGTATGACAAACTAATGGTCCCCAATGTCTGCAGGGATAAGAAAATGAGGGAAATTTTGTTATACCCCCCTCAGCTATTGCCACAACTCACAGTTGTAGATGTCATACATGATGTGAATACAAGGGCAAGGGCAGAGACGGTTGCTTGCCAAACAGAAGACATGAGGGAAGCAAAGCTTAAGGAGAAAGCAAAAGTAGCAGTGGAGTCCCACAAACAAACACCCTGTCCATAGAGGCAAGCAATAAAGAAACTCTACTTTCAATGAAGGATGGTTTGCTTGCAGAGATACCATTTGTAGATGGAGCCAGAAAGCTGGCTCTAGAAAAAGTGGACATTGATTTATTGCTGAATCCAGATGCTCAGATCTCAGACACAATTATGTATGCTTGTCTTAAGTAAGTGTTACTATCTTGCTAACTTTGAAAACTCAGATCATAGGTTTACTAACTCAGGTATACTCGCTGCAGCTTAATTCAACTCCCACCGCACACCCACACGGAGGTGTTTCTTCTTGATCCACAAATGTCAGTGATTATTAGACAGAAGAACAGTCCATCTGGGACCTTTGAGAGTTGGTTTCTCCACTGTGCTATGCTGGAAGTAATTGTCATCATCTTTTCATATGAGAACAACCATCACTGGAGTCTCATATGCCTTGATGTTGACCAACCAGCAGTGTGGGTGTTCAATTCAATAAAAGGAACCCACCCTGAAATTAGGCTGTAAGTGTTATGTATCAGAAAGTGTTTCTTATAGATATCCATGTAAATTTGAAGCCTCAAGCTAACATCTTGATACTGCTTTGTGCAGTTGTATAAAGAGGTTGTTGCTTGCTTATGGCAAGCTATATGGAAGGTATGAACTATACAAGGCCCCAATCAAAGATGTACCTGTCCCAAATCAAACCGATGGAAATTTTTGCGGCTGGAGATGTCTTCTCCATGCAGAATATGTCCTGCAAAGCTACTTTGCATTAAAACCTTTCATGACTAAGGTAACCATTTGGCAATGCATTCAGTCAGTTTTGGTTTTCTTTATACAAGACTTCTCACCATGTGTTCTTTCAATTTTGCAGAGTGCTTTAAAAAACTACACATATGATTATTTGCAAAGATACCGCGTAAGTCTAATACAACACCTGCTTACTATGTCGAGCCCCAGAGAACCTGAAGATAGCGGCTTGGACGACCGCACAATTGATATGACAATACATGACGTGCCACCATGACAAACCCCTGCATCAGATATAGTGGAATCACAACGGGCCGAGGGGGTCATATCAGCCGAAGATGAAAGAGCCGAGGATGAAGAAAGGTCAAATGAGCATATGGAAGGTGCTAGTGTACAACCAGAGGGGCTTATGGAGGAGACAATGAAAGAGCCAAGTAAGCCAGTGAAGGAGCCAAAAGAGCCTATGGATGAAACCCTAGATGAGGAAAGCAAGCCTACGAATGAGCAAAATGATATGGATGAGGAAAGCAGGCATACGGATGAGCCCAAGGTTATGGATGATGCAAGCCGACCAACAGAGGCAGAGGAAAAGACCTTGGAGGAAACCTTGAATGAGGCAGAAAGAGCCATGGAGGAGACCCTTGATGAAGATGTGAATGATGACTATGAAGATGTGAATGATGAATCTAAAGCAGAGGAGAGCAACAACGACAACAACACTACAGAGACCCAGTATGGACCCTTGCTACCTGTAGATACGGTTGTTCCGGTAATGTCTATTCAAGCATGGCAAAATATGTTCAGCTTCTAACTACTTATATGTACTTGTCAACTTTTACAGAGGTTAATTATCTTAGACTTCAATGGATTGCTGCTGATGCGCGTGTCTCTGGGTGACACAGAACCCTTTGAGGATTTGCAAACATTTCGGATGGGAACCTATCGAGTCGTGGTTTGTCCAGGAACCAAAGAATTTATTCAGTTTCTTCTTCCGCGCTTCAGAGTTGCCATATGGTCTTCAATGCAAAGGCAAAACTTGTCGCCACTAGTTACAATAGTTTGAGGTGTATGCGGCGCTCACACCTAAGATTTTGCCTTTTTGTATGATCAAAGAAAATGTGTTACCGTCGAGGTCCACTTCCACCCTCAAAAACCACATTTACCTCTTTTGTACAAACCGTTTAGCCAAATCGAGGTACCCTTTGATGCAACTAATACACTACTAATTGATGATACTCTTGAAAAGGGAGAACTAAATCCACCGAGAACAACTATCTCACCACCTTCTTTCGAGGGGCATTCATTTGATTTTTACCTTGAAGACATTCTGATTCCATACTTACAGAAATTGTATCTCAGTCCATTGTTCACGGACGAGTTTGTACTTTCTAATGAATTAAGATGACTCTTCTATCATGTCTTTGTCTTGTCTAACATTGAGAGAGAGAGAGAGAGAGAGAGAGAGAGAGAGAGAGATTTGACATGCTAAAGAAATGTATTTCAAGAACACTTATATTCACAGGGCACAATTGACAAATGAGATCAAAAAACTTCATGTATTGAAATTCATTCGTATACACTTGGGTTCACATTGAATCTCTATTACATTGAAACTATTTCAACCCGACCATCCAGCTCTTTGCACAAAATATCTTTTTCTCTTCACCACATCAGCTTACGGCCAGCTAGGAAAAAGGAAAAATCTGAAAGGTCCATGTCCATTGACTCTTCAATTATGTCATGCCGCAACTGCAGAAGACTGCATAGCTCCCTTATTGTAACCACCAACATTAGGCCATGCTCTTGATCAATCACTTCCACATCCATAGCAGGATTATCTTCCAAACCTGCAGAAACTTGGTCCATAGGAATGTACTTACTTTTGAGCATTTGTGATCGCATATACCAAAAGAGACTAACAGTGATTGGCTTGTAATCATGTACTTGACAACTAGAGTGTCAAGCGCGACCTTGCACCGTATGTCAGTCTCTTCCTTTACATACTATCCTCTTTCAAGAAGTTTGTCATAGGATGACTGCTGAAATGACTTGCACATGAACATAGTTTTCGTAACACGGATATTGTAGCTATGAAACAACTCTATGAACAGTGCAGCAGGACAAAAGTTTGCAATTATAACCATTTTGGTGGGAATAGAGCTACGTAGAGACCTCTGTATATCCTTGTAGAGCTTACTTCACATTGCCTCCACCATTGTTTCCTCGGGAACTGGCCAGTCCACAGTGTTCCAATCGGTTGGTAGAGGCAGTTTCACCAACATGCCATTCTTATTCCCTGAGCTGAGTTGGTAGAAGTGGTCATAGAAAAATATTCCTTCATCAGCCAGGCTTTTGCTGCTCCTCTCTGAATACTGTAGAGAACCATTGTGGGCATGAACAACAAGGAAGAGGCCTATTATACACTCCACAGGCTCCCATTGCTCATAAGAAGAGGGATAAACATCTGCAAAATATATAACAAGAGTTAAACTAAGAGTATCAATAAGTAAAAATGACAAATCTAATGTAGTTGAGCTGTGAAGAATGGACACATTGCTCATAAGAAGAGGGATAAACGTTGCAAAATATATAAGAAAAGTTATAATGAGAGTATTAATAAGTGAAATGACAAATCAAATGAAGTTCAGATGTCAAGAGTACTTACAATTGCAACGTGGCTGATGCCTTCTATGCTGAGCGGTAAACATTGATACCACTAGATCTCTTGGGTCTTCTTGGTTGCATGAGGACCCATGAACCTTTGTTTATACTTTGTCCAACCCATTGGTTCTCTGCACTTATTGAAGTTGATATTGTAATCGAGGATATGATACTACTTGGCCTTCTAGGCAAAGTACAGCTATTGGTTGTTGGTGTGAGAGACAGTAAACACCTAGAGCTTCTTGGGCGAGAAGACGTGGAAGCCATAGCTCTGAGAGAAAATCTTTAGTGGAGGGAGATTCACTTTGAAAGCATTCTAATGGAGGGAAAGTGTTTTAGAATTCCATATCTTGTGCGGGCTTAATGGTCACCCTCTAGTACGTTAATGACCATAAGAGAATATCAGCAGTGGGACCACTGGCAAGCACCTAGCAGCTCGGTAAAAGCAAGGAAGTTATGATGCCACAATCCTAGATTCGTGAAAGTTTTTAGGCTATTTTCCTATTTTTTGAGTCTTTCCACGTACTTTCCTACGTAACGTAGCCCTCCTGCTCATTGGACGCGCTCTATTTTTCTCTCTCTTCATATGGCCCTCCAAATGACCTCCGAAATTTCCTAATGAGATCAGCCTCCAAGTGGGAGATTGTTAAGTATAGAGTCTGATTTACCCCTTGTAATTTTTTGTATTAAAATTGCACATTTGTAAGGTCCCCGTTATGAGGAGAAGCCGTCCCGTGAAGAAAAATCACTCGCCGGAAACCAAAATTTTCACGATCATATTATGGCCGGATCGCGATTGAAAAGTTGTTGGAAAACGGTCGGTCGTTTGGCTAGTTCCCGGTGGTGGTCGGTGGCCGATTTTAAAGGCGGACTTGTCTTCTCAAGGACGGCCACACATGGATGGATTGGAGGGTCCAATTTGGACTTATCAACACAAGGGCGGCTACACACGGCTGTCTCTCATGAGAGAGGGCAACCCTTTTGGCCTATAAAAGAAGGCCTCTTCTACACACAAAAACGGATTGTGAAGCATTATGGTGCATTGTGAAGTTGATGTGAGGTGGTGAGAGTGAAGCAAGGCGGGAGCTCCAAAAGGGTATAATCCCTTTGTAACTTACTTCTTGTTTGAATTACTAAAGCCATTGAGTGGCTGATTTCTCGTGGACGTAGCGTAGCTGTGTGATCTCTCTATCTCTACTCTATAAGCTCTCGTGTGAGAAAAGTATCTCTCTCCATTAAGTAATCTAATCAATTATCTACTTAGCTACGTCTATTTTCTAACAGCAGTCACAAAATTGTCTCTAAACTGGCTTCTTTATCCTACTACATGAGTGCTAAGTCCTAGCTAGATATCATGTTTTCGCCAAAAAGAACCACCACCACTTCTTTCACCTTTGATCCTCTCTCCAACCCTCACCTCTACTCATATGTGGCAAGTTATCATTGCCAGTCCATTGCCCTCTAATAGTTTGTAGGATCCTCTCTCTCTCTCTCTCTCTCTCTCTCTCTCTCTCTCTCTCTCTCTCTCTGCAATTGGGGAGAGCTATTCGATAATTCAGAGTGAGAGACTATAGGATTGGGGGTAGAGAGAGAGAGAGTTCTCTCTGCGATTGGGGAGAGCTATTCAATAATATCAAAGTGAGAGACTATAGGATTGGGGGTAGAGAGAGAGAGTGTTCACCGAGAGAGAGAGAGAGAGAGAGAGAGAGAGTGTTCACCGAGAGAGAGTCTGTGAGTTATCAAATAGCTCTCCCTCTCTATCTGTTAACAGATGTGCCGCCCCAGCCAAACTCCCCACCTGACAATGTCTTCCGCCTGGATCGGCACGCGAGCGCGCCTTAAGACCAGAAGCAGGGACAGAGCCCCGCCTCCACCTCACGGAGTACATAAAATAACGTTAAAGTAGTGGTATTTCACTTGCGCCAAAGGCTCCCACTTATTCTACACCTCTCAAGTCATTTCACAAAGTCAGACTAGAGTCAAGCTCAATAGGGTCTTCTTTCCCCGCTGATTTTTCCAAGCCCATTCCCTTGGCTGTGGTTTTGCTAGATAGTAGATAGGGATAGTGGGAATCTTGTTAATCCATTCATGTGCGTCACTAATTATATGATGAGGCATTTGGCTACCTTAAGAGAGTCATAGTTACTCCCGCTGTTTACCCGCGCTTGGTTGAATTTCTTCACTTTGACATTCAGAGCACTGGGCAGAAATCACATTGCGTCAACATCCGTGGGGACCATCGCAATGCTTTCTTTTAATTAAACAATCGGATTCCCCTTGTCCGTACCAGTTCTGAGACGGCTGTTCATTGCCTAGGGAGGGCCGCCCCGCGAGGGGCGACGCTATGGCCGTCGGCCAGTGGGCACACGGAGGCACGCCCTCGTCACTGGGGCAGCTCGGGCAGACCCCCAACAGCCTCTGATGTCAGACCGCAGACCCCTAGACCCAGTCCTCAGAGACAATCCTTTTTCCGAAGTTACGGATCCGTTTTGCCGACTTCCCTTACCTACATTGTTCTATCAACCAGACGCCATTTACCTTGGAGACCTGATGTGGTTATGAGTACAAGCGGGCGTGATCGGCATTCGCTCCTCCAGATTTTCACGGGCCGCCGGGGGCGCACCGGACACCGCGAGACGTGCGGTGCTTTACCAGCCGCCGCTAGACCCTATCTCCGGGTGATCCGATTTCAGGGTGGGTGGGCTGTTAAAAAGAAAAGAGAACTCTTCGCGAGGCCCCCGTCGGCGTCTCTGGATTCGGTCACGTTGCCGTCCACCGCCACGTCCCGGTTCGAGAATATAAACCCGATTCCCTTTCGCTGAATGGCGCACATTGCACCCTTGACACAGGGTTGCCCCATCTCTTAGGATCGATTAACCCATGTCCAATTGTTGTTCACTTGGAACCTTTCTCCACTTCTTTCTTCAAAGTTATGATTTGAATATTTGCTACTACCACCAAGATCTGCACTGGGGGCCATTTCACTCGGGCCCACGCCCGGAGCTGCGCCGCGACCCCCACGCCCTCCTACTCATCAGAGCCTCGCACTCGCCCCGATGGCCGGGTATAGGTCACGCGCTTCAGCGCCATCCATTTTTGGGGCTAGTTGATTCGGCAGGTGAGTTGTTACAGACTCCTTAGCGAATTTCGACTTCCATGACCACCATCCTGCTGTCTTAATCAATCAACACCCTATGTGGGATCTAGGTTAGCGTGCAGTTCGGCATCGCAACCCGGCTTTCGGTTCATCCAGCATCGCCAGTTTTTCTTACCAAAAATGGTCCACTTGGAGCTCGCATTCCGCATCGGGGTTCAATAGTGCAACCACGGTCGCTTACCTATTTAAAGTTTGAGAATAGGTCGAGGGTGTTTCACCCCCGATGCCTCTAATCATTCGCTTTACCTAATAAAACTGCGAAGAGCTCCAGTTATCCTAAGGGAAACTTTGGAGGAAACCAGCTACTAGATGGTTCGATTAGTCTTTCGTCCCTATACCCAAGTCTGACGCACGATTTGCACGTCAGTATCACTACGAGCCTCCACGAGAGTTTCCTCTGGCTTCACCCTACTCAGGCATAGTTCACCATCTTTCGGGTCCTAGCAGGTACGCTCCCACTCAAACCTTTCAAGAGAGTTTCCTCTGGCTTCGCCCTACTCAGGCATAGTTCAAACCTTTCGGGTCCCAGCAGGTACGCTCCCACTCAAACCTTTCAGGTTACTTGCACCTCCGTGGGTTTTTCACCAACCGGCTCGCGCACATGTTACTCCTTGGTCCTTGTTTCAAGATGGGTCAGATGGAAAGCCTAGAGCGCCAGCGTCTCGAGCGCGCAGGTGCGTAAAGCCCGCCACGAGTGGCGCGTGCTTCGTGTCTTGGCTGGCGCGACGGCATCGGCGGGCCGACGAAAGCCCGCTCTTGTCTCGCTGCACCAGCCTATGACGACTAGCGCCCCACGTCGAGTGATCGCCGTTCCGCATCCGATCAGGATGCACCCGTGGCCTCCATTCACTTCCCTCCCAGCAATTTCAAGCACTTTTTAACTCTCTTTTCAAAGTCCTTTTCATCTTTCCCTTCTGACTTGTTCGCTATCTGTCTCTTGCTCGTATTTAGCCTTGGATGGAATCTACCACCCACTTAAGGCTGCATTTCCAAACAGACCGACTCATCGACGGCGCCTCGTGGAGCGACAGAGTCCGAGCTTGACAGGGCTCTCACCCTCTCTGACGCCCCTTTCCAGGGGACTTGGGCCCGATCCATCGCAGAGGACGGCTCTCCAGACTATAGTTGGCAGGGCAAGGCCGCGTGATTCTCAAGCTGGGCTCTTTTCGGTTCGCTCGCCGCTACCAGGGAAATCCTAGTTAGTTTCTTTTCCTCCACTTAGTGATAAGCTTAAATTCAGCGAGTAGCCTTGCTTGATCTGAGGTCCGTGCGTTCGTTTTTGGGCCTCGACGGGAGGGGGGACGAGCGCTCGTCCCCTCCCCCCTGCTCCTCGGCCACTAAGCCCTTTCTCGACACAGCAGCACCGGCCACGCCCCGACCGTAGAAGCCGATCCCTGCAGAGGGCGTACCTTGTACTCGAGGAGCGTAACCACCTTGCGGTGGGGGTCATCGCACGGTGCCATCGATTCATTTCAGTCGATTGCGGCGACGCGCTCGCCCCTCGGCCATTGCCCCCACGAGGGTGGGCGACGCATCGGGGGAGGCACGCTCAGACGGCCATCTCCGCCGCACCCCCCCGCCATTCCGGGAGCGGAATAGGGGGGAGGTGTCGACGTGGGGATCGTGTGGACGCTCATGAAGACATGCCTTTGGACGAGCCGCGGACGCAAGTTGCGTTCAAAGACTCGATGATTCGCGAAATTCTGCAATTCACACTACGTATCTCATTTTGTTGCGTTCTTCATTGTTGCAAGAGCCAAGATATCCGTTGCTGAGAGTCGTTTGCTTTACGTGATTCGCGGCCCACGGAGGGAGCCACCCCAGTCCAAGATTTTGTTTAGCTATCTGCGTCCCCCCTCGGGCCCCCCTTCCCACCTACGGTGCGCGGAGGGGGAGGGGCAGAAAGGTTGATCGAGCGGCCCCATGCCTCGCGGCATGGAGGAGGGGAGCCGCCCGCGCAGCGGGGCGAAGGGAAAGCATCCCTGCTCGGTGCCTCGTTGCACGGCCGACGGATGGCCACGGCCCCGGCGCCTTGCCCAGTGTGTCCCGACTGCGGCACGGGGGCGAGGCGGGGGTGGCCATGCCTCCGGGCGTGGCCCCTCACGTACGTCACGGTTTACGTCGTTCTAATGGGATGTGTGTCAATGATCCTTCCGGAGGTTCACCTACGGAAACCTTGTTACGAATTCTCCTTCCTCTAATGATAAGGCTTAATGAACTTCTCACAACGTCGCCGGCGGTGAACCGCCTGCGTCGTCGCGATCAGAAAACTTCACCGGACCATTCAATCGGTAGGAGCGACGAGCGGTGTGTACAAAGGGCAAGGATGTAGTCAACACGAGCTGATGACTCGCGCTTACTAGGAATTCCTCGTTGAAGATCAATAATTGCAATGATCTATCCCCATCATGATGAAATTTCAAAAGATTACCTGGGCCGATATCTCGTTGAGTTCATCTGTGTAGCACGCATGCGGCCCAGAACATCTAAGGGCAGCACAGACCTTTTATTGCCTTAAACTTCCATGGCCTAGACGGCCATAGTCCCTCTAAGAAGTTGGCCACAAAGAGGATCCTTCGTGTAACTAGTTAGCAGGCTCAGGTCTCGTTCGTTAACGGAATTAACCAGACAAATCACTCCACCAACTAAGAATGGCCATGCACCACCACCCATAGAATCAAGAAAGAGCTCTCAATCTGTCAATCCTTACTATTTCTTGACCTGGTAAGTTTCCTCCTACTGAGTCAAATTAAGCCGTAGGCTCCACTCCTGGTGGTGCCTCTCCGTCAATTCCTTTAAGTTTCACCCTAGTGACCGTACTCCCCCCGGAACCCAAAAACTTTGATTTCTCATAAGGTGATGGCGGAGTCATGAAAGTAACATCCGCCAATCCCTAGTCGGCATCGTTTATGGTTGAGACTAGGACGGTATCTGATCGTCTTCAAGCCCCCAACTTTCATTCTTGATGAATGAAAACATCCTTGGCAAACTCTTTTGCAATGGTTCGTCTTTCATAAATCCCAAAATTTCACCTCTGACAATGAAATATGAATGCCCCCAACTGTCCCTATTGATCATTTCTTTGGCCCTGAAGATCAACACAATAGGTCCAGAGTCCTATCGCGTTATTCCATGCTAATGTATTCAGAGCATAGGCTTGCTTTGAGCACTCTAATTTTTTCAAAGTAACATCACCGAATCCGCGTCTCTGCCAATTAAGGCTAGGAGCGCATCCCCGACAGAAAGGGCAGAGCGACCAGTGCACACCAAAAGAGGGGAACCGCTCGCCCCGCCCCGAGATCCAACTACGAGCTTTTTAACTGCAACAACTTAAATATATACGCTATTGGAGCTCGAATTACTGTGGCTGATGGCACCAAACTTTCCCTCCAATGGATCCTCGTTAAGGGATTTACATTGTACTCATTCGAATTACCTGACTTGAAAAAGCCTAGTATTGTTATTTATTGTCACTACCTCCCTGTGTCGGGATTAAGTTGCGCGCCTGCTGCCTTCCTTGGATGTGGTAGCCGTTTCTGAGGCTCCCTCTCCGGAATCGAACCCTAATTCTCCGTCACCTGTCACTACCATGGTAGGACTCTATCCTACCATCAAAAGTTGATAGGGCAGAAATTTGAATGAAGCATCGCCGGCGCCAAGGCCGTGCGATTCATTGAGTTATCATGATTCACTGCATTACGGGGCAAGCCCGCATCGGCCTTTTATCTAATAAATGCATCCCTTCCATAAGTCGGGATTTTGTGCACGTATTAGCTCTAGAATTACTACAGTTATCCGAGTAGCAAGGTACCATCAAAGAAACTATAATTGATTTAATGAGCCATTCACAGTTCCACAGTACAAAAGAGTTTATACTTATATATGCATGGCTTAATCTTCGAGACAAGCATATGGCTACTGGCACGATCAACCAAGTAGCTATCATTGGTCACAAGAGCGGCCAATCACACCCGCGTGTTCGGGACATCGCCGCTTCTTGGCGGTTTGGATGCGGGGCACCTCCGTCGGCACAACGGCACTGGGGTTAACCCTAGACCGGGGGGGGAGAAGGGGGGATTGATCGCGTGGGGCCATGTCAAGGTCGCACGCGATGGCACGGCTGAACCCGCCCCAATGTAGGAGGGCCGCAGGGTGGGCCATTGTTCGACGGCGCATGCCCGCCAACCCCCAGAGAGGGTTGCAGCCGAGGCCACGGGCAAGGAGGCACCACCGCACAGAGTCCCTGTCCACCAGAAAATACTACCTGCCAATGCTCGGCCATCCAACACTGGGCAAAGCAACCGGACGAAAGCACGCCATTCGACACGTACGCCCTAAGGCCGAAAACATTATGGGGGGACAGGGTCCTGGGCACCCGACAACCGAAGGCCGGCTCACCTTCCCGTGGATGTGGCTCCGCCTCCCGGCACCGGGCCGCCGGTGCTGCAGCGCTTCCAACGTTGTTCGTATCGTCTTGCATGCAACATCCCGAGGTTGGGCCCCGGCGAGGGACGGCGGCCGTCATAGAAGCAACGTCGCTGGCTTGTACCAAGCATCTCCCCATCGAGGAAAACGCACCACACCGGCCGGGAACAAAGCCCATCGGCTCGGCGGCGGCCCGTATCATGTCTAGGCACACGGGTTTGGGACCTTCCATATCGATACAAGCTACACGTAGGTCGCGGTGGGGAAAATTCCTGCCGCGTTCCTTGATCACACTGCGGCTCGGGCGGGAGCTCACCGTCATAGGTGCCCTGACCCTTGACACGGTCCGCCGTCACTCATCTCCTACCTAGCCCCATCGGCCACCCTCGAGCGGGCCGACCCCACGAGACCCGAAAACGGCCCAGAGGTAGCCAAGCCCATCGACGGAAGGTAGCCTTGGCACTCGCCCAAGGGGGGGATTGCATGCCAACGTCACAAGAAGGACGTCTCCACCGTGACGTGGCCAGTAGTGTCGACGTGGTCGACGGGGTGCATGGACGCACAGGCGTGGCCGATGGGTACGATGTAGGAGCCACCGCGACTCCACCATTACTTGGCCAGTAGCATCGACGGGGTCGACGGTGTGCATGGATGCGTGAGCTGGTAGCACCGACGGGGCCGACGGTGTGCTCGGGTCAGGTTGACGGGATGGCACATGCCGATGCGTGCTTGACGAGCCAGTAGCGCGGACGGGACCGACGGTGTGCTCAGGACGTTTGACAGGACGGCACGTGCCGACGTGTCCTGGATGGAGATGGTAGCACGGACGGGGGCGATGGTGTGCTCGGGACGCATTGATGGGAGAGCATGTGCCCACGGGTGCTCGACGAAGCCGGTAGCGCGGACGAGGTCGACGGTGTGCTCGAGACGCGTTGACGGGATGACACATGCCGATGGATGCTCGACGGGTCCGGCTATGTGCACGTACGAGTTGACGGGATGATGCGGACCGACAGGTACGATGAAGGAGCCACCGACAATTCCACGGTGATGTGGCCGGTAGCGCCAACAGGGTTGACATTGTGCATGGACACATTGACGTAGCCGGTAGCACGGACGTGGCCAATGGTGTGCTCGGGACGCGTTGATGGGACGGCAGGTGCCCACGGATGCTTGACGGGACCCATAGCGCCGATAGGGGTGCCGGTGTGCATGGACTTGTTGACGAGACGGAGTGGGCTGACGAGTGCTTGACGGAGTCGGTAGCACCGACGGGGCCAATGGGTGTGCACGGACGCGCTGACCGAACGGGTGTGCACGGACGCGTTGATTGGACGGCGCGGGCCGACAGGTGCTTGACAAAGCCACTAGCGTCAACGGGGCCGACGGTGTGTTTGAGACACGTTGATGCGACGGCAGGTGCCCACGGATGCTTCACGGATCCGATAGCGTCGACAGGGGCGAAGGTGTGCGTGGACGCGTTGACGAGACGGAGCGGGCCAACGGGTGCTTGAGTGGGACGGATGGTGTGCTAGGGACGCATTGACTGGATGGCACGTGCCGATGGGTGCTTGATAGAGCCGGTAGCACCGACGTGGCGGACGGTGTGCATGGACGCGTTGAAGGGATGGCGCAGGCCGACGGGTGCGCTGAAGGTGCCACCCACGACTCCTCCGTGATGTGGCCAATAGCGGCGACGGGGCCGAAGGACGTGTTAACGAGACGGTTCGGGCCGACGAGTGCAATGAGAGAGCCACCTGTGACTCTATCATGACATGGACAATATCACCGACGGGGCCGACGGACGCGTTAATGGGACGGTGCGGCCGACGAGTGCGATGAGGGAGCCATCTGTGACTCCACAGTGACGTGGCCGATAGCGCCGACGGGTCGACGGTGTGCATGGACGCATTGATGGGACGGAGTGGACCGATGGGTGCTTGACGGAGCCAATAGCACCAAAGAAGCTGACGGGATGCTTGAGATGCGTTGCCAGGGGGGAGAGGTTCTTTTGGACCAAACGCAACATGGCAAAAGGATAGGTGCAATACCAGGACTTCCTGGGAGGTAAACCATCCCCGTACTATTCTGGCCCAAGCACCCTTAACTGTAGAGTTCTCATGGAATCCGGTGTATTGGCGGGCCCGATCACAAGAGAGGGGGGGGGGGGGGGGGGGTTCTTTTGGGCCAAATGCAACATGACAAAAGGAAGGGTGCGGGTGCAGCACCAGGACTTCCCAGGAGGTCACCCATCCCAGTATTGTTCTGGCCCAAGCGCGCTTAACTTCAGAATTCTAATGGGGTCCGATGTATTAGCGTTGGTCACCACATTCACTGAGGTCAAACCACGCATACTTATACGTTTGTATGTACATGTCTTTGTGTGTGTATATGTGTGGCCGCCGACCCGCATCGTCTGAATGTGGAGACGGAGCCATCGATGACATCGTGACTCGACACGGTTTACGTCGGTAGGTGCGACCGCGAAGGGACTGACGGGCCATGTGCGGTTCTGACAACGGGACAGCGAGAGGAACCAGGACAACTAACGGCCATGAATATCATCTATATCTTCAACATCAAAGATAAGGGATCAGCGGACCTACCAACCTATCTGTTTAGGATTGTTATAACAACAACTTTGTTATAATGACTCCTGAGGAGGTAGAACAAACCAAATACCAAGGGTATTCCATACGGGATTGGATATTAGGACAAGGACCAAAAACAATTACAAGAGATGAACACCATGAGAGATCATCCGAGAGTAACGTGAAGAAACCAAAAACCACCTCATCACGTAGAAAACCGGGTGACGCTAAGGCGAGTCCAGGGCTACATGAGTCACTATTTCCAACAAACTGGTTTGAAGGACTCGGAACAGGACCAACTGCCAAGAGACCGGGAGTTAAACCAAACAGACGCGTTAGACCAGCTGATTTTCAGAAATGGATCAGAAAATACAGTGGATCAGGGGATCCATACGACCACTTAGCAAGCTTTAAGCAAGTGCTAAGAGCAGAGCGTATATTCGATTTCCATACTCAAGTTGAGGGGTTTGGAATGACATGAGAAGGAAAAGCATTGACATGGTTCCAAAACATTTCACCAAGGTCAATCATGGACTTGAACACATTAGCTCAGGGATTTGTAGCTGCGTGTTCCAAAACGGGGATCAAACATAATACGATACAGCTTTAAACAGAAACATGGTGAGTCTGTTAGGGATTGTGCAACTCGAATGAAACAATACATTGCCAGATACCCAGAGCTAGAGATAGCTGCAGAAGAACGACTTGTATCTTTTTTTCTGGAGGGATTGCTAAACAAAGAGCTTTATGCTATACTCTTTAGTAAAAAGCATACAACCCTAGAAGCGTGTGTGTCGGATGCTATTGACTTAGGAGACAATTATGAAATTTTCAGCGAAGAAGATGTCCCTAAGGATAACCAAAGCGAGAAAACAATATCCACTAAACCAGCACAAGTGGGAACGCTGCTGCAACACCACTCTTATCCCATAGAAGGTATGCTTAAAAGGATGAATGACATGATGAACAACATGCAAAAAACACCTATGAGAGGACCAGGACAATGGATGCCTTAACAAGGACAACCAATTAGGCCACAAAAATGGTGTGCAATCGAGGGTAAATGGACCAACAATAAGACCCACGAGTGCTACTTCATACCAAAGTATGATGGGAATGTCCAGTATGTGCCCACGAGGCCACAAGGACAACCCATGTACAGATATCAACCTAATATGGCCCAAGCTCAAAGACCACCAATGGGTATAGAAAGACCTCAACTTGTGTTGGGACAACAACCTCCGTATCCATAACATAATGCAGTGCCTGTAAAGTACATGCACTC
This sequence comes from Adiantum capillus-veneris, assembly GCF_014529385.1. Lineage (NCBI taxonomy): Eukaryota > Viridiplantae > Streptophyta > Polypodiopsida > Polypodiales > Pteridaceae > Adiantum > Adiantum capillus-veneris. The sequence continues at coordinate 53,123,311 of NC_140945.1, forward strand.
TGAAGGAGTCATAGATGAACAAGCATTGGTGCCTGTTACACCCTATGTAGAGCCTAGTCCATCTACAATAATGGTAGAAGGAGATTGGTATAATCCACATCCACCACCAATGAAAGAAACCATGACTTATGCTCCACCAGAGCTCGCACCAATGTATTATGTAGCTGATCAAGGTATCAGACCTCCCATGGTAAGACCCATGATGAAGCCAAGAACAGGAAACTGTCATAATTGTGGTGCTGATGATCATTGGAAAAATGAATGTCTAGAGCGTGACAAAAAACTCAAACCAATTGAAGCCTATTGCATACAATGTTGCAAAAAGGGAGGACACTTTCTGGAAGATTGTCCTAAAAATCCTTTGAGCAAGGGTAAAACCGTAGTAAACGTAATCCAAGTGATACCTAGTAGCTCATTAAAGAGAACCGATTGTTCCAATAAGGTAATCACTAGAGCCAAGGCCAAGAAAAAGAAACACAACTCCTCTGATGATTCAAAAAATACTAAAGTTTCCTCTCAAAGAATCAAAGGAGCAGAGGCAAAAGATATGAGATGAGAAAACAAAAACAACGGGTTGAAATCAAGGAGAAAGCAAAGAAGCTATTCCAAGAAAAGTTGAAAGAAACTGGAAGTGAGTTTAAAGAAACAACCGTGAAATCTGGAGGATCCATTCTGATTGATAAATTTTTTGAGCCTATTAATGCCGCCTTGGAACCCTACCAAGCAAGACTTAAAGCAGGCCAAAACATAGAAAACAAGTTGAAAAACTATCCTTCTCCAGACATGGAAGCAGCTAAGCTGGAAGCTTATCAAAATTTGGTAAGAATCACGTAGAAAATGCTGAAAAAACAAAAACCCAAGCTTGAAAGTATCGCAAAACCTAAAGAGCTTGTGGTAAGAGACACTACAGAAAAATCCAAGGTGACAGCAGAACCCCTCCTTGAAACAAAAGAACCAGAGTTTATAGTGCCTGATAGCGAAGATGCCTTAGACGCAATTCCATTCATAGAGGAAGACTGGCCAGGACACTTATGGGAAAAAGTGAGAGAGATCAATAATGGGAGCCTAAGTCTGAAGTCAGCTCCTATAGAGGAATTCTGGTTGGATAACTTACCTTCTAATATGAATGTGGATTTACAATCCTTGTACGGGGATTGCGGATCGGAAGCTTCAGGAATGTCGAAACCATTGACCTTGAAAACATTACCTTCTTACTTGGGAGATAAGGAAGATGAATCCATCGTGTGTAAGACCACTCAAGTAAAAAGAGCTGAACAGACCCTAGAAGTAGACAACATTCATTCAATCATGTCTACACCCATCCAATGCACTCTTATCTTGGGAGAACTGTTAAAACTCAGACCATACTTATGGAATGATCTATAGAAAACCCTAGAGAAGGTGGGGATAACTGGGTTAATCTCAAAATTTTTGGAAAAACTGAAAAATGAAATGGACAACAAAGAGATTTGATATGTTCCCATGAACAAAGTCAGAGAATATTATGAAGGAGAAGAACACCACCCTCCCAATGAAATATAATGACATTGGAACCATGGAAATACTGGATAGCGGAGCTGGCATAGCCATAGCCACTAAAGTAGTATGGGAATCCTGGGGACAACCAGCCCCATTAGACAAACTCGAATGAAATTGCAGTTGGCTGATGGCCACATTGAAAGACCATTACGGCTGCTTAAAAAGGTGATAGTCAATTCCTATGGAGTTCAATATCAACACACTTTTGCCATAGTAGACTTTGGGAAAAAACTCAACTATGAAATCATATTGGGAAGACCTTTCATGCAACAGGTACAACTTATCCAAGATTGGGAAAACAATTATCTGTACTTGAAGCAAGTGGAATCTATAACAAGAGTAAATCTAAAATATCACTTATAGAGATGTCTTGAAAACACCCATCCAAGAGTTTGATTCAGTCTCTTCGGCTGAAACTAAACTCCTATCCTGGTTAAACAAAGACACTCCTATTTGGATGTGCGGAGCTTCAGAAAACGAAAGTTTAAGACGAGAAGAATGTATCCTACAAAGGGACTGCACAGACGAAGCCTATGTACCTGAACCCTTTCTAGAGCATTTGTTTGAGCCATTCAAGTGGACTCAAATTTTAGCGACAATGGATGTATGTGTGAATATGTCTATGCCTACTCAATTTTCAATGAGGATGCCTATGACATAATTCCCATCCAAATGATTTCAATCATCAACATTGAAGAAGAAGACGAGGAACCCAAAGACTTAACGAAAGCTCAGCAAGTCTTTTCAGACCTCTATTATGATGCAACTGATGAGTTAGATGAACACTCAGCTACCTCAGAAGGTTCGGGGTCAGAAAAAGAGCATATGAGAGCTAAGCTACTCTTAAAAGGAGGGGAGGAAAATTTTTTTGACTTTCCAAACCGAGACACTAGAATTGTGAAAACACAACCTATGCCATCAGTCTCCAGTAAAACACAATTCCTGATGCAGATAGATGCTAATGATTGTGTCAAGGACAAAATAACTGGCAGATATCATTCAAACAAAAACTCAAAAATGTCTCAAACATCGAGAAAGACAAGGAAGGGTACTCAAGCAAACCCACAGGATAAGAAACCACTCATGACACGAGTCGAGCGGAAAAAGAAATATCAAGAGTTGAAAAAAGCTTTAAAGGAGATATACACAACCGAAATGGAAACCACGGAAGAGGATGGTAAGGATGTAATGCATGTTCTATCTCATTACACAAAGTATACTCTCCAAGATTGAAAAATTATAGTCGAACAACCTGTTAGGGAACTACGAAAACAGGGCGAGTCTTACGAAGGACCTTAAAACGCTAAAAGAATAGACTTAGCTGAACCATGAGAAGAGCTTAGACCTGCTTACATTGCAAATGATCTAACAGAAGAATAAGAAAAGCTTTTGCTGAGCTTGTTAAAGGAATACCGAGATATCTTCTCTTGGTCTTATAAGGATCTCAAGGGTGTTGATCCAGAAATCTATCACCATACCATACCCATGAGAGATGATGCGAACCAAGTAGACAGAGACCATACACGTATAACGAAACATTTGCCAGGAAGATAAAAGAAGATATTGAAAAACTAAAGGAAGTCGAATTCATTTATGAAATTGAACACACAGATTGGGTGTCTCCAATTGTGGTAGTACCCCAGAAGAATGAAAAATTACGAGTGTGTGTTAATCTCAAAAAGGTGAATGCAGCTACCATTAGAGACAACTTTCCTCTTCCAGTAACTGAGCATGTTTTAGAACGAATTGCAAGCAAAGAAGCTTACAGCTTCTTAGACGGCTTTTCAAGATAGAATCAAATTTTGGTTGATCCAAAAGATCAGCATAAAACTGCTTTTGCAACAGAATGGGATATATTTTCCTATCGGGTTATGTCGTTTAGGTTAACTAATGCTCCAACCATGTTTCAACGGTTGATGAGCCATGCTTTCAGAAATTCGATGCCCAATCCAAAATCTCTTGCTTCTTCAACTCTCGCTATTTCACCTTCACAATCTTCGCTCTGATGCCATTGTTGGGAGAAGAGGAGGAGATCGACCGCTTAAGCTATTCAACACATGCTCCCAAACATCACCATCAACCTTTCCACCTCTTTTCCCAATTTCCAAGCGCACACACACACACCTAGACTATGGCACACACACACACACAGTGAACATAGAATTGACATAGACATGCTTGTAAGAGAGTGTAAGAGATGTGTAAGGGATGGAAACTACATTAGAGAGTACACAACAAAATAACCATAGCATAAGAGAGTAGAGAGGAGAATCTGCAAGAGAAAGGCCTAAATCTAGCCCCAAACTCCACGGAACCTCTCTTGTGGAGTTGGTATTTAATATATTACTTTTGAGTTTAAGGTGCCAAAAATTGAGGCCCCTCTTTTTACAACCACTTCACTTTTGTAAATGAGTGAAGCTCATTAGTTCTTGCATGACCCATAAGGGAAGTTCCCACTACAAATATTTACAAAGCCATAGTGGCTTATTGAAATGAGATTCTAAAATACTGTGCAATTATAAAATGGCCAAGAGTAATTGCCGGCGCCTCTTCATCAACTCCCCGCATTCCACTCTACACATCATAAACTCAATTAGAAAATAAATAGACAGCACATAATTAACCATTATGCCAGCTATCCCAATTGCAGCTAACCACTACAACAGGAGGGTGCCCAGTCTCGTAACATTTTCTTAACACTAGTTTGATACCAAAATAGGACACTTTAAGTGTCCTTTTTTAACAAATTTAAATTAAATGCTACTTGCATTAGACGGTTTATTTAAGAAAACCCTCTTGATATGCTTAAATATGTTAGCTAGAGGGTCTTTTAAAAAATATAAGCTTGCATTTTTTAATCTCTCATGATCAAGAACTATACTCATCAAGTTGACCTTCGTAAGACTGCGATTGACGCTTTGAAGAAATCATCTTTATAAGCTCAAGAAAAAATAAAGAGACCTTGTAGAAAATATTAGGTGACTCTTCCACAATTTTGCTATAGATGATTGAACGTTAGATGTGGAAAAAATTGACTTTGGAGTATATAAAATAATGGAAAGTTCCATGTGTTTGATACAGTCATTTCAAGCATATCATTATATGCAAAGAAAAATATGTTTTTGATGTATTTGTGAGTTTTAGAAAGTGATACATTGGTTGCCCTTTCCATTGAGCACTCAAGGTGGCAAGTGGAAGGGCTTTGATATGCAACAATTATTGGATCATTTTAAATATTCACTGCATAAGAGAAAACTTTCATATTTTCATTCTTGAGACATAAGCATTCAAAACCTCAAATAATATCAAACTTTCTATGTAGATAAACTAATTGTATCAAAGTACGTGGTACATACACTATTGGGGTGTCTAAAACCTTGGTTTCAATGTTATTATGGAGAACTCAAGATTTTCAAGAGTTTTTGCACGATAAATAATTCAAGATAGAGTTCAAGCAATGAGATCTAATTGAGTTAGGGAGCCCAAAAAATACGTATTTTCTTGAAACGTATAAAGTCATTTGTAGTTTTCAAATTGCAGTAGAATAGTACCAATTTCATAAGGGGACCTTTGGAAGACCAAAATTATGCTCTTATTCAGCACATGCTCAAGTATGAAATTATGTCTATAGCTTGCATATGACTTGAAAACTTATCTTTAAAGTGTATTCCATTGTTATGTAACACTAAGTGTTAACACTTGGCTTTTATAAACATAAAAAAGGACATCTCTACAAAAATATATAATACCATTATGATTTTTTTGGCAAAACATCTTGAAATTTTACTAAAATTTATGTCTTAGAACTTCTCAGAATTCTCTCCATACAGATTGTATTTTGATATGGAGAAAAATCCAATGTTTTCTTTCCCTCATAACCAATCTATGGTAGAAGAAAGGTCTAAAAAACTTCTTTCTAGCTTGACAAATAAATTGCCAATACTTGGTAGAAAAACACGACACTTTAGTGTCTCAAGACACTTAAGTGTCCAATTACAGAACTAGAGTTAAGCAACACATTCCCAAGTTTAAGAAAAAGAGAAACGGACTGTTTGTCATTGAAGATGTATCTCCAAATGGAGCAGTAAAATTGTCCACCCTAGATGGTGAACCAATGGCTAATTGGATTAGTGGATGTCGTTTAAAGAAATACAATTTGCCACTAACCAATGAATTGCTAAAAAGAATGCATGCAGCCAAGCAAAGGAAGAGTAAACAACATCACGTTATTGATGAAGCCCAAGAGGAAGGCCGGCTTCAAGTACTTAAGCGGAAAGCTGCTCTCAAGAATCAACAGATATCGATTCCCATCAACACCTTGGAAATAGATGACTGACAATGGGAATTACCTAAAGATGCAGTTTCAACAGATGATGATTGGTTAGATGGAATGGACCTGCGCATCAAGGTACAACTCAACAATCATAGCACCAATGTTTTGGTTGACACACGAGCTAGAGTAAATGCAATAAGTTATTCCACGTACAAAAAGGCAACAAGTCAAGCATTGATAGCAGGAAAGCGACAATCAAAGGATACAACAAGAACCCAACTCCAACATTGGGAGTAGTCAACTTGAACGTGATAGTACTTGGATGTTCATGTTTTCATCAATTTGTATACTTACCAGATGAACACATGAATGAGATGATGAGTCTTGGAATTTCTTGGATGTGAACATCCAAAGCAGTATCAGATTGGGATACAAATCAGCTTAAGCTATCACCTAAAGGAGGGCAACTCATTGTTCCAATTGCACCAAGCAAGGAGGAATGGAAAAGAAGCAATTAGCAGACCAAACCACGAAGTGGTCAATCTTCTCCATCCCCTCGACAATCAAATTCTACAAGTAGCATGCAAGGAGTCAAGAAAATTTGGGTACCAAAAGCACAGATTAAGGATAAACCGATTCAGATCTGGGTACCTAAGACTTCACCCCAACAAAACAAAAGAAGGTTCCAAGGGTTAAAACACAGAGACAGGCATCTCCGAGTAAGGAACCTAACATGGAAATGATTTGGGAAAAAAACGAGTACTTATCTTTCCCACAAACCGTAAAACCAATCAAGCAATGGTGAGTAAAGTCTCAAAAGACTCCAACAACCCATACAACACCAAGCCGACCAAGCTACCAATGGCGAAAAAATTATCAACAACAGTCAAAAGTACTACCAACAGCTCAAGCAATCAGTGTACTAAAGCATCCGGATGGTACAATTAAACAGAGAGCACACAAGCTACAAGATTTGCTCTTTGGAAAACTTCAGCAGCAAACCTCGACATCGAAAACCCTTGAGTTAATTACTCAAGACCCAGCTCTTGCACAACATATTTGTTTGAATTGCATTGATCTTCATAACATGGTAGAGCCAACCACGGCTATGCATAGACACAATTGTTCAACCCATGCACACAGTCGTCTCGGAGTATGCTATCTAGGAGGGGTGGAAGGACACTAAGTACTAAGTAATTAAGGGAAATATTTGAAGAGGGAGGAAAAAGTTTGATATTAACGTGTGAATTTTTGCAAAATTACCTAATAATGCTCTTATAATTCATCATCAAGGAAAAATTCACTGATAATATCTTTCCGGTGAGTGTAAATAGTGTATATACTATTAGAAAATCATAAAAAATAGTCCTTTTTTGGATATTTTTCATCATTTTTATTTATAAGGAGGCTTAAAAATAGAAAAATCCAACAAAATAATAAAGCTGTTTTTTCAATGGATTTTCTTAATTATTGAATTTTTACTTTACTTTTTTAGAGCATTTTGCTATTTTCTTTGATTTTTTTAAATAAACAGGTCAAAAACTAATAATAAATAGCCGGGAAGCTCAGATGGGAAAACGGAAGACACGATGGTGATAAAAAAGATGAGACGGACAAGCATAAAAATTTTCAATGAAATCAGAAGATGGAAACGGGAAGCCTAAATTAGGCAGCCAGACCTACTTTTGCAAAATTCCTGTAGAATGAGCTACAGGAATCCGATCAGGGCAATTTTTGAGTCTAACATAGATTTCACGGCCTAGTAGGGCTAACGGGGGAATCTGGGGAAATTTGGTTCGGGAAGTCCGGGTATAGATATCCAAGGTAGGCTAAAACCACCTCATTTCCACTTGGAGCCTTTGCAGAGAGAGATTTCGACCTCTTTCGCGTGACTAATCTGGAGCCCACAGTTGACCATTTTCAGCGCCGTCTCACACGAGACATGAGGGGTAAGTTCTTTACTCGTCAATGATCCATTTTGTATGGCCGCTAGCTAGTCTAAAGCCCTAGAAAAAACCCTAGAAACCGAGCAGTGCACGAAGACCTACGACCTAAAACTGACCGTAGCGGCCTGCCAGCTCGACTAAATCAGATGGGATTTGAACCATAGCATGTCCTAACATAATAGAACCTTCCTATATCATCAGTTGACCATTTGGCAGGGGTGGAGGGAGTCCACATTAGAAAAGCTAGGTTTTTGGAAAATGGCAGAATTCCGATCTGACTCCACATATGGCTTGCTTATGAGGTCCATATACAATGTATATGATTGGTTTCGTGCAATCCATCAAGAAAAGTCCTCAAAAAGCTAAAAATAGCTCGAAGGTTACAAAGCGTCACATTCGACATACAGGGTCAAACTGACTCCAAGTGAGCGAGAATTGGACAGGTTGCTTCACGACTATGTTGCGGACAAGTCTAAAACCTCAAAGTTAACCGACCAACCCAACAGACAGTGTAGTCACAAAAAACGGTGATTTCAGAGTCGACAAAGCACAAAGTGATGCCGGCATGACCAATCTTGACCAAATTCAATTTAGAACTTGCATTAGGTGTATGGAATATGTCTAGGTCAAAATTTGTGAGATTTGCAAAGAATTTGTCATTGTTGTAAATAATCGTGATTACTTACTTTTGCATCAGTTTTGCTTGGAAATTGTCACCTCACCTCACCTATTATATGTACACACCTATTACATGCCAAAAATCAAGTATGAGCCAAAATGAGCACCCATTACTCGGAAAATTGTCAAAAAACTAAAAGAAGTCTTTGCAAGCCAAATTTTGGGATATGGACCACATTTCTTGATCCAAATCACCTTATATCTCATACCCAAGGTCTATACAATGCCTAGAACCGGTTTGTACCAAAAATTGTCAATTTTGAAAGAAAAGTGAATAATCACGATTATTTACTTTCTGGTCAAAATTGGAGAGTTTTGATATTTTGCCATCATACATCCAAAGTACATGATGTGTTGAGCCCACTAACCAAATTTGAACCGATGTGGAGCTCAAAATCTCAAATTTCCTTTATATCTACTGTTTCAGAGACATAAAGCCAAAATCTGGTACCATTTTCACCCTATGCATCCAAATGAGCCCATACTTCACTTAGAGCATGTATTTGGTATATACTTCAAATATTTCCTCAGCTGTGAATAATCGCGATTATTTACTTTGGTTGCAAAAATTTGTTTTTACTTCACAATTCTGTTCCTTGCATGTTTTTATGCATCTTTGCTTGTTCAAAAATTGATTTGAAGAAAAGTGGACCAAGATTGTCAGCATATCAGCCTAAAGGACATTTCAAAGAAAATTCCGACAAATCTGCTAACTTTGCACGCTATTCACTGAACAGGAGCCATGCAAGCAGCAGAGAGGGCCAAGAAGAAGCTCAACCAAAAGGAGAAATTGCAGGGATTGCCCGCTTATCAACTAGACCCCAAGTCAGTCAAAGCAGCCAAGGCATCATACCTCTCTAGAGAACAGCTAGAAGAGTATCACACTACAGTCTTCACTGGCAGGTTCAAAAGTGAAGAGGGACATCAAGTGGAGTTGCAACTCTTACCGAAGGAAGTCTATGATGTAGCCGCAAAGCCAAAGACAAAAGAGGCTAACCGCAGGCTAGGATTCAAGGATTTCTAAGAACAGGAGCCTTGCAAAGTGGATTTCCAGAAAGCTTACAAGCTTTTATCCACCATTAAAGAAGATGGAACTTCACAGATCACTGACTCCCAAGGGAACAAGGTTGAAGTAGTGATAACTAAAGATATAGTGGCAGAGGCACTTAGACTGCCCACAGAAGGAATGACCATGCGAGCAAGGGACAAGAAAACAACCGGAACCTTTACCAAAGAGACAGCCGCGGCTACCTTCACCGATTTAATTCACAAACAAGTGGAAGAGCCAGCCCACTTGTACCACCAGCACTTCCATTTTCTGGCACAAAGGCCACCAAGGTACACTACGCCAAATGACGTCGTGGCCACCACATTCACTCAAGTTCTCAAGTCGACAACCAGACAACCAGTGGACTATGCGCAGTACGTCCTGACCACCTTGAAGGGCACCAAGAAAGAAGGAAAAATCACTTACTTGGGTGTGCCAAAGGTCTTGAAGAGGATAGCATACCATGCCATTGGCATGGCCAACAATCTACCACCTACTCCTAACCAAAACACCTAGATATTGGCAGCACAACCCTCTCCAACAGGTATAAGGTCGGAAAAGAGAGCTTATAAATCCGATGAAGAATCAGCTGACAACTTGCCAAAAAGGCACAACAGTGAGAGCTCTGATAATGAGGAAAAGAGAGCTCGTAGAGAAGAAATGAAAAGAAAAGTTGTGGCATCCACCAAGAAGAGCCTGCACAAAAACAAGCACGCTTTGAAAAAGAGAAACATACCTACCAGCGCAGTAGACAAGCACAAGGGAAGGACCCAGAGAAATGGGTGCCTACTGGACTTAAAGGCCCAAGGACGAAGCATCATACAAGAAAAGAGGCTGAAGATCCGATAGAGTGTTTGAAAAGAATGTACGAAGAAGCTGAATCCCTCAAGCTGAAGGAGACAGAAGACGTGGCAAGGAAAGCCAAAGAGGCAGAAGAACAAAGACAAGCCGAGGAGACGGCTAGAGAAGAAGCACAAGAGCAAGGATACGAATCTCCCAGACCCACGGCACCGCCTACAAAACAACATGACCATCCCATGCCAAGCCCACCACCATCACCTGAGAGAGAGAAAACCAATGAATGTGAATCCAACAAAGAAACAGAATCTGCACAAGAGGCAGACCAGCAAGAGAAAGAAAAAGATAAAGAAGCAGAGCCAAAAAAAGAGGCAACCACTGCACAAGAGAAAGAACCCGAGCTAGAGAAGGAAGCAAGTCTGGCATCAGAAGAGACAACAAGACCCAAGCCAACACCCTCTACTCCAGCACAACAAGAGAAGGATGGAGCACCCTCTACTTCCACTCAACCAGAAATGGCTGAGGCATCAAAGCCTCAGGAGGACAAAGAAGAAGACCGACCCTCTACCCCCACGCAAGAAGAACCAACAGCTATGGCGCAGTAGAAAGACACACATGAGGCTGCAGGCACATCTCAGGTGGCAAGACAAGAGGATTGACAGTCAAACAATGAGGTAATAGTACAAGTAAATGAATATGCACGGCAGATGCAAGACATGACGGAGAGACTCCGTTTAGCAGCACTAAGCCACAGCACAAAGGCCAAAGAGCTTGAGATGGTGATCGACGCTCTCCAAGGAGTGTTAGAAGACAGGATGACTGTGATCACCAATCTTCAGAGGCAAGTGTAGGAGATGAAGGCAGAAGCTGAACATCATTAGTTAGCGAGAGATAGGCAGCAAACAGAAATAGAGGAGTTAGGTGATCTTCTCACCAAACTATCCGATGCCTACAAAGCAAAAGACGAGCAGCTGACAGAAGTGACAAATGAACTTCTTACGACATCCCTGTCAGCTCAAAAAATTCAAGTGCAATTAGATGTTGCCAATGCTTCTCTGCAATACTCTGAACAGAGAATAAATAATCAGGAAATCTTCTTACAGCAAATCAAAGAAAATCTAGCTGTGGCCTTGATCAAAGGGTTTGATGAAGTGTACAAGGTACTAGAAAAGAAGAACAAAGACCTTGAGTGAAAATTAAAGCTGGAGCAATCAAAACGCAGGGACCTGGCACTGATGCGGGTTCAGAGAGAAGAAGAGCTCCTAAAGGAAATAACAGAGCTCAAGTGAGTTAACCAACTCCTCAGAGATGGAAAACCAAACACGTAGAAAGAGGCAGGCACTTCAGAGCCGCCGCAGATAGACATACCCTCGGTCTCATTTTTTGAGTTTGAGACACATTCCACAGCAGAGCCAAGTGGTGAAGAGGATTTCCACATTCACATCATAGATGTAGACACAGTGCCAATGGTCCAACTGTCAAAAGGTGAAGAAGACTCACTGAAAGAGAAGATCACCCAAGAGGTGGATGAGCAGTGGAAAGCCGCAATGGATTGGAAGTTGAGAGTTCTCCACTCTGTCAACGTCACTCAACTCACTTCCAATCAGATCAATGCTCAATGGCATCAACAATCCCTGCCATACCCTCTCATTAAAGTGGAATTACTACAGGTGAAAGAGAGGTTGTACAAAGATATGCAAGAAGATGGCACAGATAAAGACCACCCAAAGTGGAGGTTAATAAGCTCATTGAACAAGAATCCCAGATACCAAATTCTGTTCACAAGATCACCTACAGCCCTTCAAAGAGATCCAACTTTCTGTCCTGTACCTAGAGTAAGGACACGGCAAGAGCATGAAGCATTGACAAAGAAGAGGCCAACTTGGTTTAACTACCACAGGCTGCCAGCTCCAGCCATAACTTGCTCAAAAAGTATCAAAATTCAATTTTGAAACTTGCTGTGAGTTGCCCTAGAGTAAGGACATGGCAATAGCATGAAGCACTGACAAAGAAGAGGCCAACTTGGCTTAACTACCCCAGGCTACCAGCTCCAGCCATAACTTGCTCAGAAAGTATCAAAATTCAATTCTGAAACTTGCTGTGAGTTGCCAGTATAGTGAGGAACATTTGAAGCAAAAATCACTTCATTTTGACTAGGTAGACTTCATATGCGTATGAAGTCTAAAGGACACTTTTAGAGACCAAACTTTAAATTTGAGCTTACCAGGTGTTAAGCACAACAAGACAAGCCTACAGACAATTTTTTGTCAAAATATGAGCACTTATACTTTATACGCGTATAAAGTCTCAAGGCAAGATCTGAAAGTCAAATTTCACTTTTGACCATATAGAGGGTTGGGAAATGATGTGTTAAGCTTTCTTGCAAGATTTCAACTCATTTGTACACATACTTTTGCACTTAAAGAGAATTTTGTAGATACAAGACTGAAAAGGTGAAAAAGAGGTGATTTTGAGCAATTTTGACATCCAAAATTTGTTATGATCACATATTCTTGTTGTATGCATCAAGAAGTACCTTGGGTAGAAATATAAGTGAAATCTGAGCCAGTAGACTTTATATGCGTATAAAGTCTCATAGGTCATATCTGGGTCAAATCAGACATATGAGTATACCTCAGTGTCCTAGAGCATAAAAGAAGTTGTTGGCCAAAATTTCATAGAATTTGGAGCTCATTTGGGCTTGCAAAGAGCAAAAGACATAAAACTGTAGATTCACGCTTATATTGGTCATAACTTGCTCAAGCGTCAAATAAAGGTCAAATTCACAAACTGAGTATACCAGTGGGTAGAGGACATCAAGGAGAGCTCATATATCAAAATTTGTCAAATTCTAAGCACATAGACATTATATGCGTATGATGAATCAAGTGCCAAATTGGAGGTGAAAACTCACATTGAACTTATAGAAGTGTTAAGAACTGTAAAGTAAGCCTAGTGACCAAGTTTCAACAAATTTGGGTCACATTTGGTCAAGAAACAAGCAAAAATCCTTGGTCCTGAAACTATTTTTGAGTGTAATTTCAAGTGCAATTCACCAAAACTGCTCTAACTTTTGATAGACAACTTCAAATTGAATCAGGTATAGCTAGGAGAAAAGCTTGAGGGCAATAGGACATACCTAGAGCTGAATTTTTCCAACTTTCCTTAATCCAAAATTTTAGGGTACCCAGAAACTAGTTTCGAGACCAAAAGAGTCAAGAATTTCTAACTTTTGAAAGACCTGAAAAGGGACCAAAGGTGCTTATTAAGGACTATCTTGAGAGTATTGAGCGGATCTAACATTAACAAAGCTAAGCTGATCAAGAGGGAAAGCCAATCTAGCAATACTTTTGTAGATATGACCAGAGGTATGGCAAGCCAAGCTACAAGTGCTGAAATGCCAATCTATCCACATTTTGACACAAACCCACACAATGCACTAGAAAGAGGTGGATATGTGGTCAATGAAGGACCACAGATACCTCCACCAAACCCGATAATTCCAAAAAGGGAGCCACCTGGATTCCCTTCTAGAGCAATAATGAGAGAAGAAATGATCACAAAGATGGCAGACATTCCTCCTCAAGTCAATCTGCCTAATGGACCATGGTTGTACCCAGATGCAACCATAGAACATGAATTTTATAGAGGTGGAATTATGGTCACAACAGGACCATATGTACCATCACCACCCCCTATAACTTACTCCTATCAAAGCAGAACCTTGAGAAGATATAATATTGAGAGTGACACATCTTCTCAGAGGAGTGATTCACCCCAAGAATCCAACCCACTATAAATCCAGAGGTATCTAGTGAGCAATTGAATCTTATAGAAGGATTATCTCAGAGACTTGCTCCTCTAGTTAAATCTGACCTCCAAGAGCCTCTATGGTGCAAAATTGAGAGGAAATGGACAAAACATACAAAGGAAGAGTGTTACTATAGCATGGAATATGCTGGGGAGAGGTACGTACAACCTATTCCAGTAGCACCTCCTCCACCTAGATATGATATGGGATCAGTAGGATTTGCAATACCACAACATGACTTAAGACAACAACCTCCACTATCAGGTGCTAGAATGCCTACGGACATGAGATATACGCAAATGATGGAAGTATCTAACAAACAAGCACTAGTACCAGGTACAATGTATTATAACAACCAAAGTAAGTATTTCCCTTCAAAGCGACAGAAGATGAGAGAAACACAAGGAATGGTGAGGCTGGTACAACCTTTACCTCTTGCATTTTGACTTGAAGAAAGAAGATACGAGACGGACGAAAGAACATTGCGGTTCATTTCTATAGAGGCTTAGCAAGGTCAAAGCCTCTTTACAGCCAAGAGGAAATGCAAGAAGAAGCTTCTCAACCAGAGATAGATTGTCACAAGAGCCATGACAATCACTTGGTCAAACAATGTCCTTAGACGGAGATCACACAAGTGAATTCCTATTGTCTTGACTGTGGTATCATTCACTTGATTCCTAACTGTCCAAAAAACCCAAACCGAGTCACAAATATCACAACAAATGTCTCACAAATTGTTCAGCTACCTAGTAGCTTGGAAAATGAAAACATCATACCAAGTTCAAGTAGTTACGAGAGCGCAAGCTCAAAAGGAAGTTGTTGAGAACCCAGAGACACCGAAAATGAAAATAGACATGAGTCTAGAGACTGGTGAACCAAAGATCAATGCACCTAGTTAAAAAACTAAGAGCAAACGGAATAGTTGGAAAGCTAGAAAGGCTAGGATGAAAGCACGTAAGAAACAAGAGCATAAATCCCTAGCTGAGAAGCTTACCCAAGCTGAAGAGAAGATAAGAGAACATGAGGAAAGGGTTGCATCTTCTCTTGCAGAGGCATCTCAACATTCAATAGAAACATCAATGAAAAGTGAGCAAAAAAGGGCTAGTTCAAGCGGATCAGTTTTGGTAGAGAAGGTTAATGAGCATTTAGATGAACTCCTAAAAGACTATGAAACACGGCTCAAAAACAACCAAATCCAAGAACAGAGATGGATGACATATCCATACGCAAAACTAGAAAAGTACAGGCTTGAAATGTGCAAGGAAATGATTCAAAAAGCCCAAGCTTTACTAGAACCACTAGTTGGAAAACCCAAGTCTCACCTACACAAATAATCCCACCAAACCAAGAACGAAAAGAGCCAGATTCTAGTCATGAGCATGGACAAAAGCTCAAGGACCGCCCATTAGAGCCAAGGATAGTGTTGAATACCACGGATAAATCTTCCGAGGGATTTCACATAGCTATACCTGAGACTTGTAAATACATAGATGGTCTTGACGAATTGTGGAAACAAGTCAGAGAGGCCAATGAAGCAAGTGGGCTAAGCAGACGAGTAAACCAAAGTGGTGATGGAAGAGGAGTGTCTCTTCCACCAATAGAGGAAATTGATATTGGATCTCAAATGAACCTAGAAGTGGAATTGTATTGGGGAGACAAAGGATCTGTACAGTATATGGACAACCAACCCCATTCATTAAAAACACTACCATCCTATACGGGAGAGTATGAGGCCAATTCAGATGTTGTTGCAGTCCCATCACAAAGACTATCTCCGAACAAGGTCATAGATTCAAAAGGGCTGATAGATATTCTATGTACCCCAATCATTTGTACGATAACATTAGCCAACTTTATTCGAATATGACCAAATATGTGGCTACTATGGGAAAATGGCTAGAGAAATTTGGTGTTAAAAAACCAATGACTCAAATCGAGGAAGGGATCAAAGAGCTTGAAAGTTCGCAACTAAACACTAGACCAGTGCCGTTAAACAAGGTAGGCAAGTATTATCAGGGATAAAATGGTAACACCACTCTTCCTGTGGAATTCCATGGTGTAAAAACCATGGCAATGCTTGACAGTGGAGCTGGCGTTTCCATTGCAACAAAACAGGTATAGAAAAAATGGAAAAAACTAGCAGTGAGGGCTACAAGGATGAAGGTTGCACCTTGCAGACAGACACATGGAAAGGCCCATAGGCGTGCTAGAAAAAGCAGTTGTTACTTCTTGTAGCATTGAATATGAGCAAACCTTTGCTATTGCTGACTTTGGCAAGAAGAGCAACTATGATATCATTCTAGGAAGACCATTCATGCGACAACTGAAAATGGTCCAAGATTGGGGTTATGACCATATCTACTTGAGAAATATGGAAACCACGACAAGGATAAATTTGAAGGACCATAGTTACAAGGATGTGACAAGAACAACTGTGGAGGAGTTTGATTCTGCTACTATAGCACGATCAGAACTTCCAGCATGGTTGGGTAAGCCTAAAGAACTGTGGATATGTGGAGCTTCAGAATGCGGAATCTTAACACAAGAGGAAGGCATCCTAGAAAGGGCAATTGAAGATGAGGATTATACCCAAGAACCCTTTCCTGAGGAAGAATTAGAGCCACTTGAATGGGAACACATCTTGGCTACTCTAGATGTGTGCACTATTCAAGAAATTCCAACAACGAAGTTTTGTGACGAAGATGGCTATGATGTTGTTCCTTATTTTGCAGTGAGTGTAATCCAATAAAAAGAAGAAAACAAAGAAGACAAGTTCTATGACTCTGTAGAACACTTGGAGCTTCAAGAAGTTGCAAACAACGAAAACCCAGCAGGTGATGTGAAAAACACTTTAACAAATGCACGGTTTTATGATTGTCCAGATCAAAGACCCAGGAAACAATGTCACTGTTACAAGAACAAAGTGCATCAGAGGTGGATTCCAAAATCCACGGTGGAAATGCAACTGCAACAAGCACCCTCAAACGTGGCTCCTACATAGAAGAAAAGACTCAGCCAAGAAGAACACAGCCATGTCAACGAGCTACCAATGCTCTAATCACGTGGATACCAAAGTCATCCTAGAAACAACAATCCAAGAACAAACAGATAGTAACTTTCCATAACTAGCCAAACCCAAATGGGAAAGTGCTAGAATGTAACCTTGCAAAGGACAGCAGCGATAGTGATGATTCTTATGACATCCCCTACCAACAACTCAGGTCATCACCATCACTAGAAGCTTCCATAACAACCAAAGAAGGCCAAAAGAAAACAACAACAAGTCAAAACCAAAAATTTCGACAAATCTGGATACCAAAGATCGAGATTGGCCAGTATGGATCAAGAAGACAAAGATCTTTGATGAAAAATCACAAGATCCAATGCCAACAAAAAAACAATCGAAGTCTACAAGAACATATAAGAAAATCCCAAAGTCACAAGCTTCCACAACTCAAATTTGGATTCCAAATAAGTTGACTGAAGCACAAAAAGGTCAGGAGTTCATTCGGATCCAAAACAATTAAAGTATCAACTCCCAAAGTCTGAATCTGTTCCTCAACAGAGAGTACAAGAGCTTAAGAAAAAATTGATGAAGACTCACATAAAGACAAGGTGGATCCCAAAGAAGTCTCTTCAAACACAAACGAAGAAGGGACAAGTAAGGGTTCCCAAACAAGTAGTGTCAACAAAGCAGTCATTAATCATGAAAAAGTGGGTCCCAAAGGAAACCAATAACACTACAATTACTACACCGCCGCTTGAATTCTTTCAATTCCTCCTACGATTATAGTACAATCAGCAGAGAACCCATCTAAGGAACAATGCCAATCAACAACCAACCACAAGGATAAACTGGATTCCAAAGAAGCATCAATTAGATAAGTAAGCCTTCAAAAAATCTCTACACCCTTCCATCAAGCAAACAACATAGAAGCTTCAAGAAACATTACATTTCTTAGAATAGGAAGCCTCACCAGCAAATGCCAATAAGCAAATTGCTTATACCCACATCTTGCACATCATGAATCTTTTGCATGCATTGACTGTGTATGCATAATAGGGCTACATTACAAGGCCTCCATAGGCACAATTTTTTATTGCCCAAGCACATCACATACCATTGGTGATACCCTGTCGTCGGGGAGGACTCCAAATAGGAGGGGGGGAGGCATTCTAAATGAGGACATAAAATATGAATATTAGAGGGCCATGTTTTGTGAGCTGTATTGAATTTTTGCCTTTGATTGTGATGATTTCTTGACAAAATTCAGAGTATATGCCCTCATAATAGCATTACAAGAGAAGTATGGGGACAAAAGCCATATACGAGCCCCCAGGGACATGTGTATTGTACATAGTGTTTAGAATTTCATTAACTTGATTTTGCTTTTTGAGTTGAGTTGATTTTTGGTTTTATATTGTTATTTTTTAGATTTTCACCAAAAAAAAAAACAAGAAAAAGGCAGGAAAATTCCATAATTCAGATGAAGAAAAGATTGAAGCGATGTCTAGCAGTACAAAGAAAAGAAGGCCCAAGAAAAGGATGACACTTCACAAAGCATGTCTCAAAAGACATAGGCACAAGGCTAGAATGTCAGAGGTAAGAAAAGAATGTTGATCACCCTTCAGCAACAACATGAGGTAAAAAATGACTAAGAATGGTCATCAAACTCTGGGATGGCCTACAAGGACAAACAAAGTTGGTGATTAACTAAACAAAAGAATCCATCAAGTGCAAAGTTGCCATTAGACACTTCATGAGACCACAAGGCCGTATATAGGAAGTAAATCTTTATACTGTAAATCTTCTATCTTGTATGTGACTTAATGAAGCTCAACAAACCAAAGGGACTAACAATACAGACAAGAATAAAAGGGGCAAAATGATAGTTCACTCATCTATCATGATAGATGTCTACAGACGCAACCGTAGGATCAAGCCCAATTTTGATCATCGTCATTGGTCCAACATGTGTTTGGTAGTTAGAAGATGCCAGGGATACCCATCAGTCATTCTCAAGACTGACACCCGGAAAAAAGCCAAATGCAAGTCCAAATCGAGCTAAACTTTATCAAGAGGCTATGCATAGAGAGTAAAAGCTAAGGGTTTATTATTATTATAAAAAAAGAGGTATAACCCCTAGCTAGCCAAAGATGCAATTTTTTTCAAATCTGAAGCCATGATAGCCGTCTACATACCTTGTACATCATGTATATGAATTCTGGGGACAAATAAACAATGATAGCTCATCAATGATGATTGATGCCGGATAAGCCCTTTTCAAAGCAAGTTACTAACTCAGAGAATTAACTGGGGTTTGTCGGGCTTTAATTAATTCATGTATCAAGTAGAAGAAGTATAATGATTTACAAGTCACACAAAAGCTAATAGTGGAAAATGCGGCTTTGATCACCTTGATGCAAGAACAAAGGAGTCACAAACAAAGAAGAGCAGCCACAAATGATGGACAAAACCGACCTTCACAGGGTTACATATCTTGTCCTTGATGAGGAAGATTGAATGCTGGACATCAATTTTGAACCTCAAATGAGAAAAATTATCTTCCAGATTTGGCTTGACAGATAGACTTTGTGTTGAAGTGCAACTTGGCCTAAAGAAGTTCAAGGTTTAGCCATACAATTTCTACAGAATCCTTACAAAGTTGTCATTGGTCACAAGATCTGAAAGCCAATCATTCAATTCTACAGATGTAGAAGCTGTTTCTAAAAAATGAAAATGACACAAAATTGGCAGATGTTCGTCATCAATTAGGATTTTCCTGAATCATGTGAAGACTATGTACATCGGATTGGACAAACAAGACGAGCTTGTGCAAAGGCTACAGCCTATACTTTCTTCATGACAACAAAATGACAACAAAGACCGCACCGACATTGACAACCAGGTCATGTCAGGGACGACATGATCACGGAGGGGGGGAGTGTTGATGGCTAGGTCAAAAACACGACATAACTCAATGTTCGCACCAAAGAGTTATTCTTTGAGAGTTATGGAATGCTGAGGATTATGATCATAAACATCATTTGTAATATGTAGCTAGTCTAATTGTAGAAGCCGGGGTGCAATGGCACTTCCAGATTGTAAATACCAAGCCATTTGACCCCTCAAACTCTATTTTTGGTTAACCTAAGGTAGCCTTAGTATATAAGGTACCTAGGTCATTCTTGTAAAGACACATAAATTTTATCATAATCATAAGTTTTAAGTTGCCGTCGACTGTGTGTGAGGGAGGAAGAGAGAGCGTGAGCTTCATCCTGGAACTACTCGCCGCTCATTCATCACATTGTAGATCCGACTACACCATTGTTGTAGCCTCGGCAAGAGCTACGCATCAACGCCAAACATTCCTCACAGAACAGAGCAAACGCACTCACACATCTATGAGCTCTTTGCGGCTATAAGTATATCAAATGATGTCTGTTTTTTGCCTGCAAGTAGTCGTTAGAATCGTAGTGACATAAGCTACACATAGGTACTCATAGATTTCAGTTTTGGGCACTTTCAAAATACTACTCTGTCTTTATACGCGTTTTCTGAAGATGGGTCTAGAGCAAGAGTTTTGAGTGTAGGGGCTTTGGGACAGGTGTATCCTAGTGAAGGGATGGTGTTCCTTGAGTTTCATACGATTCTGGTATGATTTGGTGAGTTTCCTTCCGTTGTGTGTATGTGGTTAGGTGGTGTAGTTAGGAGTAGTGAGACTTTAGATTGTGGTTTAGTTGGCCTTCTAGAGTGTTGTATGTGTAGGATGGTCTCAGCGTGACAAGCTAATGAGATTTCCTTCGTGTGCCTATCATGTCATCTGTGTCCTCAATTGACATTATGGTGATCTGGGTTGTGTTGCATGCACTTTATGGGTGGTGTGATTCGCTCCCGCAACAGTAGCACTAGGGTGCATGCCTAGCCTCATGACATCCTTCTGGCTAGAAAAATCATAGAGCTTCACTTTTAGGCTCCAATTTAATGTAGCACTAACTTGAAAGACTACTCTCATGACATCCTTGTGGCTAGCAAGGGCACAAAAAAACATCTTTTGGCTCAAACTTAAGTTCAAGCCTCGTCTACACATGCTAGTGTATCTTTTTAAATGTAATATTTAACTTAAACATGTGCTCCTTGTTTAGGTTCTAAAATTTCTCTTTTCTGTTGTTTCAGGAGTGGAGGCTTCCAATGTACCAAGTACATCAGAACAGGGTGCACAAGTCTTTACACTCGATGTTCTTGAAATGTCCACTCAAGCCAAAACCACCGCTCCAAGAATAAAGGTGACAAGACCTTGGAATTAACAAAAGAAAAAGGAGTGAAGTGGTTTGTGGATACCTACGATACAGATGCAAAATAAAAAGGTGACATCCATCTATATTTGTCACAAGGTGGTATGAAATATGGAGACATGGGGATTGTTTTGGGTGTCAAAGATGATGTGGATGCAACAACAATGCCATGTTTTGCATGTAATGTGCTACCTATTGGAGAGACCACAAAGGTAAACAAGTTTTGCTTATCATTGGGAACTTTTCATGTAGCAAACATGAATGGTAGCAAAATATGAAAAAAAAATCTATTGTAAAATTAGGATTGAAGATCTCCAGCTTCACCAATCAAGAAGACTCAGGTGTGGACTGTGTGGAAGACCTAGTGAAGGCAATGAAACATGCAAAGCGAGTCTTGAGCTTACCAAAGAAGATTGTACCTACAAAGAAACCAATAGGAGCACTATCTAACAAAGTTGTGGAGAGAACAGGGAAAGCCATAGTTAGGAGTGCACTTGCAACATCAAGAGGTGCCCATGCAAGCGCTTCAACACATGCAGAGAAGATCACTGCCACCATTAATTTAGAGGAGCAAGAAGGTTCACAAGAGCAAGATGCACAAGGACTTAAGAAGAAAAAGAAAGGAAAAGGATGATTCTACTCTTGAAGAAGATCGACAAAAACTAGCAAAGAGGAAGATGAAAAAGAGTATAGAAGAAAACTTAGGTTTTTGAAGAGGAGTTGATGGAAATGGAAACTACATTTGAAGATAACAAGGCACTAACCTCCTTAGAAATCAAGAAGGGATTCTATCCTTTTGGGATTAATTAAGTCTTTAGCATTGACGTACAAGGTGTTTTCTTGCTCCATCAAACTATGTGTATAGAAGATTAAATCTAGATTGGGTCAGGATTTTGACTTTAGAGTTCATTCAAGAACCAAAGCAAGAGGAGATATTGGCAATTTTGATGACTTGTGATCCTTCCAAAAAAAAACCTCTTGACAAACTTGCCAAAGAGGATGTTCACAATGTTGATGATTGGATCATCTCTGGAAAACACTCCATTAGTGCTGCAAAATGTTTGCAGGGTGCAAAAGTTGCAAAGGTTACCCTCAATTGCATCAACAATTCAAATATAGACAATCAAATATTATTCTCAACTACCCACCAAAGATCTTTTGCGAAATCTCCCAAGATGCAAATTTATTTGTTGCAATGTCAATGCAAAAGGAGCCTTTTCTTGACCAACTTATGCAAGCACAAGCACAATGGCATGCAAATGGTTGTCCTTCTAAGCCACCACCTGGTGTCAACAAAACCAAGAAGGAATTTGAGGCTTGGAAGGTACTTGTTTTGATTCTTTGAAAACATGGATGTGAGTCTTTTTTATCAATATTTATTTGTAAACTAGAGTCTATCATAGGCTCAAGTAGGACCTCCATGTGATCATTTAGAGCTTAAAGTGAGGTTTTAACTTAAGATTTAGTGTCACTTGCATATGAGGCTGTCGCACTAACAAGCGAGGCTCGACTTAAGTTTGAGTCCCACTTACATATACCCATGTATTTTGGACTTTTCATAGATGTATTTGAGCATATCAAGAAACAATTCAATTTAGCCAGGCTTGAACTTATTAAGTATGTGTCTCAATCCCACAAGTTAGAGCCTTGTCAATATTGATGTTGAAATTTTTAATTTTGCAAACCTTTGTTGAGACAACAAAGCACACACTTCAAAAGGGATTTGTCAAGACCGGCTTGCATTTGCTTCTATGTGATGAGCAGATATGGAAGAATTGGGTCAAGATTATGAGATAATATTCTCGAGGCCTGCTACCAAATACAAAGGGAGAAACGATTGACGAAGGTTCTGAAGAAAAGCCTAAATTTCTAACTATGCAGGGTGGCCAGATTTGACATGCACCTGGCACAACAACGCTGACACCTACATTGTTCAAGTGCATTTTAGGCCTCGAGAGTATAGAAGTTCTTGAACTTCAAAATGCAATTCTGATCAAAACCATCTTGCTAAGGAAGGGCAAGCATACCCCTCCTAGAATGGACATGGATGAGATGGCTTGGAAGTTAAAAACAGATCGAGTGTTGAAAGAAGCAATAATATCATTCTTCTTTGATCTGACGAGGGAAAATTTATCTTGGGAGAAATTTTATGAGAAGTACAAGCTAGGAGAGCATGAGTACAATCAAATGACTAGCTATAGCCAGTACTATGTCAAGGACTCCCTCATTAGAGTAAAGAAGACTCCACCCTCACTTCCAAAAAGTGTAGTAACTCTCCTCAATCATCTTTATAGAGCTAATATGGGCATAATATCTCAAGATGAGTCTATTCCATGGAGAATCAAGGGGATGGGCTTTGATATGGATAAGATCAAAGACTTTTGCAATACAGAGCATGTACCATTTCAATTGGTCATCTTGGATCTTCATGGTACTAAAGAAAAGATCTCTATAGATTTTTTTGCAAATTTGGCACTCAATCTAAACACATTGAATGCACAATACAAATATGTGCTAGTGTGTTTCATTGATTCATCAATATTGTAATGCTTGTTGAAGGGGTTTCTAGCCAGTCAACTGAGGTCCATATTGAATATGGAAATATCCAAGCAACAAGAGATGACTCATGGATAGATGGAACTGTGGACTATGCAATGGTTTTTGTTTTTGTTAGCAAGGTTGATAGGTTTGAGTCTATCAGCAAGGCTCATACAAAAAGAGCCTTTTTCTCAGGCTCTTGTGGCAAGGATCATGAATTTTATTGATAGAAACTTCATTGATGGCCTTATCACAGGGTTTTGTCCTGAGAAAAGCTATGTTTTAGAATTTTTTTGCGGTGGAGTTGTGTTGGAGCAAAGCTTCGAAGAAGAGAAGGGAAATTTCTCTATGTAAAGATGATTTTGAAGCAATGCAGTTAGAAACTCAATGCTCTAGTCTTTTGGAGAGAAATCTGTCCTTGTAGGCATGCAAGTCAAGTATCACTTGTGAGTGGAGCTGGATGATACAGAAAAAGAAGACCTTAACAATCTTGACATCGATGAGAAACAAAGCAGTGGAGAGGATGTTGATGGAAATGAAGACAATGATAATGTAGGCAACAAGGATGATAGCAAAGTTCAAGAAGCTACAAATTTTTACCATCAAGAGGGGGGAGACAATGTTGGAGAAATGAGTCTAGTTGTGGATGTTGACTGTGCAAAAGAAAATGTTGAAGATAATGAGGATGATGATGTAGGCAATGACGATGCACAAGAGGGTGATAGATCCCCTTAAGACATTGTAGCTGATGAAAAAGGTGCAAATGCTTCTTAGAGTATTTTTGATACTAGGTTTAATGATGCATGCCATTATCATGTACCAACAACAGACTCTAAAGTGTAAAAAGGCAATATAGTGTATTGCATTGATCAATTGTAATATTTTAGGTCCTTTAAACACTATTTTATTAATACTATCTTGTGTCTTTATCTAAAAGTATGTCATTTTAATTAGATTTAATCACTGTTGATTTAAAAAATCATGGGGGATCACAAAGCACATGTTTTTTATTTAAATGTCAATTCACAGATCAAAGCTAACATACAGATGTGTATTAAGAGTAAGAAATTTTGGTTTTGGTGAGACAATAATAGCATTAAACACTAATGAGGCTCAAACTTAAGTTCAAGCCTAACAAGGAGGAGGAAGCACTTGTGTATGAACTTCACTCACAAAAGTCCTAACTGAGTTGTTCTAAGTGAGACTTGAAATTCCATATCCTAGTGTAGCACTTGCATATGTTACGTGAAATTCATAATGTCTTTGTACCTAACAAGGCATTGAAATTTAGTTTGTAAGCTTGAGCTTAAGTTTGAGCCTTGCCTCCACATGTTAGTGTAGCACTACCATGTGAGGTCAAGCTCATGAGCACTACCATGTTAGGCCAATCTCAAGAGCATTGTAGTAATAGAATCTTCCAAATAACAATACTTACGGATTATCAAGTAAAAAGGATCATACCTTGAAAAATTCATAGTTAAGAGGTTTTTTAAATAGACCCGGATGTGCACGATATAATAATTTTATACATAGTGAATGCGTTGAGACTAGAAAGGGCTTGAGACTTAAGCCTTACACTTGAAACATAAGCCTAAGGTTAATACTTAAGCCTTAAGCATAAACTTAAGTTTGAGTCTCACCTCCAAATGTGAAATAGGTAGCATGTTAGGTGAGCATCACGTTATCATGTGTATGAGTTTCAACGACAAAAGTCCTTGTCATAGAATCTTTCCTCGGTAGTTCTAAGTGAAGCTCAAAATTTCATATCCTATTGTAGCAATTACATATGTTAAGAATGAATCGTAATCTCTAACAAGAAATTGAAATTTATTTTGTAGGATCGAGCTTAAGTCCAAGCCTTTCCTTCGTATGTTAGTGTAGCACTACCATGTGAGTCTAGCCTCATGAGCATTATAGCAAAAAATTGTTACAAATAAAAAAATACTTATGAATAAAAATGGATCATACCTTGAAAATTCATAGATAAGGGGTTCTATAAATAGGTCTTGAGCGCACATAATATAAAAGGTTTTCACATAGTGTATGAAAAAGACTAGAAGGGGCTTAGGGCTTACATTTTAAACTTGAAACAAATGCATAAACTTTGAGACTTAAGTTTTAGGATTGAAACAAAAACCTAAACCTTAAGACTTGAGCCTTTGGCTGGAGCTTAATATTAAGCCACACTTTCAAATGTGCTCTAGGTATCATTCTAGGTGAGCAATTTTGTGTTAATGTGTTCAATGGATCCTTTCTATCATAAAATGTCTGGGTTACATTAGGAATAGTGAAGAGGAGATGGTAGAGCATCAAAGTGATTTTGTTGTGCAAAATTCTCCAAAACCTTCACGCAACACTAACAACATGCCTCAAGAGATGAGGATGCATAGGGTAGTGAGAAGAAGGGTGAAGCCAATGAAGAGATCCAAGCTACTCTTGCAACCAAGGACGCACAAGAAAAAATTGACATATGGACAGGAAGTGACACCAACTACAAACAAAGTCCAAAGCATTCAAGAAAGGGAGCAAGGGATTGAAGTTGGTGAGAGAAAGAAAGGTACTTATTTTTCCAATGTGATCAGTATAGATATGACCCTTTTTGAAAGATAATACAAAACTCTATTATGTTGGCTTTGCAGGTGAAATTGACATTCAAAATCAAGGATCTAGTGTGCCACAAGTGGACATCAACATTGAGGAGTTACGTCCTGATGCACGCAAACGTAGGCCACTTGGAAGCTTATATTCTTTTGAGAGCGATAGAGATAAACTAGTTTTTCAATCTTCCCGCATCAATAGAGAAATGCAATCACTTTTAGGAGACATCATTATACATGAATATGGGAGTATGAGACATAAATAAGTGTGTGCAATTTTCAATTGTGTGCTGCAAAATATATGGTCCCTTGTTTTGAGATTTATAAGTGCAAAACCTTAAATTGTTATCATTTTTTTGTATCGTATGCAAAAAATATTGCTCATGCAATCATCATGTAGAAACATGCACTCATTCTTGATCTTAATGGAGTTTTACTTAGCAAAGAAGACAAGAGGCATCGATGTATTGTGTCAAAATTTACCTTGGTCACACCATAATTGTTGTCAGTACTTGGTCACATCGATGAGATATGTCAGTACTTTCATGTTGATATTTGATCCACCATTCTACAGAAGAATGTTTGCACTTATGCTAACACTCTTGAAAAGCATCCGCATAAAAAATATCATTTCTTTGTGGTATGGGGACAAGAAGATTGCTACATCCATAATCTTTTAAAAGTGTCTAGACCGGATAAGCCTAATGTTGAGGCTATGTTTAAGCCTTTGTTGAGGGTACGATATCACTGGAGGAGTTTATACAGTACAAAGAATACATTGCTCATTGATGATAGCCCTTTCAAGGGATGTATTAACCCAAACAATAACTCCTTATATCCTGAAAGTTTTCAAGGGAGGCTCGACTATCTTCTTTGCAATGAGCTTCTACCATACCTTTTAAATCTAAATAATACATATGACATTCAATCTGTTATTTCAGTCAATCGGCTAGGACTATCTCCAATCATAGAGGTTCATGACCTATTTACAAAGTTTCAAGACATAATGGAAGAATGGGGCCTATTCAATGCCCAAGTTCTAAGGGAAGAGCTTGACAACAATTCAGTCGAAGTGGAAATCTCATCTTGTGCATCTTCGCAGCTACCATTGTGTGATAACAAGTTAAGTTATGTTCAAGAAAGTAGGGGCAAGAAAGTAGTAAACTCCTTAAGCAAGGATCCAGCTATGTTGGCAAGCAAGTTTGGTGTGCCACTATTATCTTCAAATCAACTCAACTTGTTAACATTGTCTCACAAAACAAAAAATTTGAGTGATCAACATGCTATTGCTTATGCTACTAGCTTGGGATATGGTCGTGGTCATTTCATTAGCGGAGTTGCAGCAAAAGAATACATATCAAACATACAAAAGGCCTACTTAAGCTTATGGGTAGGACTCACTTTAGATTTATCAAAAAATATAAAAATTAAAATCAAATTGTTATCTAATCTAGCATATTTGTTATTGTAGGTGGAAGAAAACAACCAGTAAGAGCTTGGCATGCACGTTGACTCAATCACATGGAATGTTCACATACATCTAGAGTGGTGAAAATGTGTTAATTAAGAAGATTTTGACCAAAACAATGTGTTGGGTTCTAGTATTCCGGCCAAAACAATGTGTTGGGTCCAATAATTTTAACATGAACCAAATGTGTACACTTTTATATTTCAAAAACTAGGTGTTATTCAACCTTGCAAAAGAAGTCTCTCTTTTATCTTTGTGGTTGGAGCTCTTGGTACAAGATATTCTTATGTGTATTGAAGAAAATAATTTTCTTTTGTTGTCTTTGCAAGGTTTAAGTCTATATATATCATGGATAAAATAAATAATGCTGGTGCACAATGTCTTAATTGAAAATAATATCTCTTCCATTGATCATCATGCCTTTTTTGGAGAGAACAATCACTGTATGGTTACTTGGTTGGATCTATGCAAGGGACAAATGAGAGTATACTTGCAATACTTTGGTAAATGAAGCAGCTTGTGATAGAGAAACCTTGTACGTATTGGAGCAATACATGATAAAACGCAATGTTCAATGATGTTTTTATAGTCATTGAGCCTCTTGACATAGTATCATTTCCAAGGATGAGTTGTAAAATACTTGAATCCATGTAAATGTGTAATTGGATTTTATTTTCTATCTTGGTGTTTCTAAACACCACACTATTTTGAGGTCCCTTCAATTCTAAAATTTGTTGTTGATTATTGTAGAATCTTTTTATGAGTGTTGAGATAGCCAATTCTTTAATGTTAATATCTCAAATTTAAGCTACTGATTCAAATAATTTTTTTCACATGAATAATGTTGTATAATGCAAATTGAGTTTAGTGCCATGCTTCCCTCATGATTTTGATGTCATTGTAGTTGATGCATATAAGTATGTATTTCAATAAACATATCCCTATAGATATGTGTTAAGGGGTATATGAAACATAGAGTGTAGTAGTCAATAAATGATAGCTCAAACTACACAAAAATACTAAGTTTTTTAACAGCGTTATAAGAATTGGGGCTTGAATAATTCCCAAAATTCCTAAATAGGTTCTTTTTACCATGCTTGAGACTTTGATGATATCTAAAGAGGCGTCACTTGACCTTTGGCATTACTAGCCTCTACTTAGGTCTACTAGTATGTATATGTTTCTGCGTGCTTGTGTGCTACTATACTTGTGTACGTATTTATAGATGAGTGAGTAGATGGGAAAGCTATCTGGATCTTCTTTTATTTGGTTCACATCTAGGTGGGCTCCCACCCTGGGTGGACATCGCCTCCAGTGGACCCGAGTCTTGAGGCGGTGAGAAAAGCAAAGAAATAAATATTGTTTCTGGCTAGTTAATTATAAAC
Source organism: Adiantum capillus-veneris (assembly GCF_014529385.1). Lineage (NCBI taxonomy): Eukaryota > Viridiplantae > Streptophyta > Polypodiopsida > Polypodiales > Pteridaceae > Adiantum > Adiantum capillus-veneris. The sequence goes on from NC_140945.1 coordinate 53,152,688, forward strand.
CATGAGTGTCATAGCTTTGATTTTGTTATTTGCAGGCATGGCCATCCTACACCTACTCTACTCAGGTTCCTCCACTAGTTGTAGATTGAGACCTACAGTGGGGTCTCTCTTCATGAGACCAATACCTCTGTTTGACAGAGAGATTGTTTGGCCGCTACACTCCCCAACAACTTGCGACCTACGATCTTTCTCTGTAGTCTACACCATGGGGAAGTCAGGGAGGGACTCCTTACTTCTAGAGCCTCACACTGATGGCACCTCAGTCTACGACCCCTTCTTATCCTCCTACTCCCCTTCCATCCTAGGGTCCCACTCCAATGGCATCACAAGGTCCTATGCCACTCCATTCCACACCAGAACACCGTCGTCGAACTTCCTTTAGCGGCATGCATCGATGCTCGTCTCAAGGCAGCAAGTGCCGGGAGAGACGAAGCGGTGATGGATCTTGTGACTTCGCTTGTTTTGGTAGGGGTGGGGGAACGGAGTTCCCTATTTCAAAGCGTGCCGTCCCTAACGTAGAGGATGAGGATACTGACGTACCGGTGTCAGACACGCATGGATGCTACTACAGGGTACAATATGGCGATGAGGTGGATTTTGGTACATCACAAGGCAAGAAATTTTGACACCATCTTCAAATTCTTATGCATTCAATGTATAAGAACTGTTTTGTAAATTTTAGAGACCAACTGCCCGATCATTCACGCTACATTGAGGACGTGCTGCATGCTAGATTTCCAAATTCCCCCGATCAATGTTTTTCACAACAATGGTTGAGGACTACATAGAAACATTATTGAAAAACAAACAGTCCAGTGTACGGCATGCAACAGCCAACATGTTAGAGATCTAGAGAGGAGCTATCACGGTGGCAACATGGTAGACGCTGTCAGGAGTTTTTTGGAGCAAGGAATTGCGCATATGTACATATACATGCATGGTGCATCAAATAAAGGATTGCCCAATTTCCATAGCCAGGTGGTTACGTGGGGCCCACATGTGTACAGGTAGGACAGCATGTACATAGTGCATCGATTTTCACTATCACCAGTACCAGTATGTTTTTTCTACAATAATGAGGAGTTTATAGCGCGTAAAACTTCTCGAGGAAGCTATCCGCAAGCCAATGACATGAGGTAAGCAGGTGCGTCAGATGGCATCTAGTGGCGTCAGGAGGGCGAACGAGGTCAATATTTGCACGCAGATGAGTACGGACACAACGTGGGTGTTTTCTTGTGAGAGTTATGCAGAAAGGTCATCATTAGGACCACTTTTTGGGGCCACTTCACGTGGTGGTGAGATGCATTATTGGAAAAAAGCTGAGTACCAAGTGTGCGAATGATGCAAAAAGGTGACAACTATGCACTGCGAGGTCAATTTTTGGCCTGTTCGGGGTCCGTTTGAGGTCATCTAAAAGGCCAAGGGTGCCCAACTAATAAAGCTAAGTGTGGGAACTGAAAAAACAGAGAGAAGACCAGAAAAAACGTGGAGAAGAGAGGAGGAACAGCCGCAGGTGTGTTTTTGCTCATTTTGGAGCCTGTTTTGGCCGTAAACTGCTCATCCGAGGTCGGATTTGAGCACTTTGACATTGTAGACTGGGGTTTTGGGCTGTTCCGGACGCGATGGCGCTGTCCATTTTGCCAAATTCCTCACTCTTTTCTTGCTGTTTTTTTGTGTAAGTTTCTCCTATGAGCGAAGTTTCTACTCTAGTTTGTGATTGTATTTGGCTTATTTTACCCATATTGTGTGAGCTATTTGCCCCATTGGTGTTGGCTCAAGCTCATTGTATCTAAACATCAGAAATTCTCCTCTTTTGAGCTGAGTTTTTTGGGTGTGTGTGTGTGTGTGTGTCTGTGTGGAGTGGGCAAGTGGATAGTCTCTCTTCTCTCACTCCAGAGGTGTGTTCCCTGTCTCGGCCAGGTGTGTTGTATAAGCCGAGTGGTGCCCCATAGTGTGTGTGTGTATCTTCCCAAGAGTGTGTGTCGGGTCATTATAGAGGCGCTGTGTGTGTTTTCATCCCGCTCACATTCTTTTGGTGCCCCCACTGAGGATCTTCTTCGAGTACCTTCTGCTTCGAGCTTCAAGCTTCGAGATTCGAGGTTACAGGTTGCAGATTACAGGTTGCAGGTTACAGGTTACAGGTACAGGTACAGGTACAGGTACAGGTGATTCACACAGGTACAGGTAGCTGGAGTAGAGTGATATACTAGCAGTGATGTCACTTGCAGTTGTTGTGGGAATGCATCACTTGGCGCCTATTTGAGCGCATTGTCTGCTGGATTGTACGTTACTTGTGGAAACTGCCATTGTACGCCTTTGTGGAGCCATATATGGTTTTATTTGGCAGTCCCAGCCATTTCTGAGACTTGGTCTGGAAGATAGTCATTTCTGAGACTTGACTATACGCGATTTGCATTAGCTTTCGTGTGAGGGTCGATAGCGTGAGGTTTTTATTGAGTTGGGGGATTCTCAAATGTGGAGATCCTTTCGGTGATACAGGTAGCTGGAGCACCCTTTTTGTGACCTCGCCATAGGCTATATACTAGTGAGTCCTACTTGATGCTCGGGTTCTATTGTTGGCAGTTTATGCATACAGATACAGTCTATATTTTGGGTTCCTACTGCTCTACTTCTGGGGAAACTCTGTCGAAATTTTCCCAAGTAATGATGGCTGGTTTTTTGGTATTTTGAGCCATTTATGCTGTTATGCTGCTGAAATTTTGGCAAAATCAGAGGTTGAGTCAGGTGTGCCTTCTTGGGAGCTTCATGGTTGGCTTTAATGGATGATCAAAATGGCCCTCAGTTCACTCCTTTTCATTTAACTCAAAGAATTCAGATTAATGTTCATGTATCCAGGAAGATCTTTTTCCAGCAGCGCATAGTCTTTATGTTTGGGCCAAGAAGATTGAGAGAGATCCTGGAATGTCCTTTGCCTGTTGTAATTCCGATGATCAACTATGAAAACTCATTTGATGTGCATGTGTTTGTTCTCATCTAAAGCTGAGCTCCATTGAGGTTTCTGGGGATTGGGTAGTAAAAAGTTTTGGGTTCTTGCACGTGTGTTTGAAGGGGTTCTCTAGCCATGGCTTTCTCTTATCCCGAGTTTCATGGAAGAAGTGATGAAGATGTGGAAGAATTTTTGGAAAAGATGGAGGTTGCATGCATTAGCAACCAGATTCATGACCCTACGCAAATGTTACGCCTTCTCCAAATTTGTTTGAAGAGTGATGCACGAGCTTGGTCCAAAGCATTTGAAGAGGAGTTGCGTATGGATGATCCACCTATAAGATTGAGTTGGGACAATCTACGACATGGGTTGGAAGTGGAGTTTGTGAAGATAGAAGATCCTGACAAAGTGTGGCAAGAAGTACAGGCTTTGGTGCAAAAGGAAGGTGAGCCAGTAGATGCGTACATACGTAAGTTTTCATTGGCATGGGAGCGAATGTGCAAGGCTTTAGCACCACAGGTACCCCCGCCTGACATGATGAAGAAGGACAAGTTCTTGGCTGGTCTTTGGGAGAATATACGTTGGAGAGTGGAGCTAAAGAAGCCTAGGACATATGAAGATGCACTAGAGGTATCAAGGAACAAAGAGTGGAAGTTGAGGAAAATGAGCCAGTTAGGGGTGGAGTCTTTGCCCATGAGGTCTGAATTTCAGCCTATGGACTCTTTACAAGGTCGTATGTCAAGGGTTAATCATGAACCAGTAGTTCCTGTTACTAATCAGGTTATGCCAGCAGTGGTCACTACAGTAGTGCAAGATGATGGGCTAAGGCAATACATGAGGCAAGTGGTAGATTTGATGAAGAATCTCAGCCTAAACATGCTAGGTCAAGTGGGAAATAATCGAGGTCGAGGGAGGTTTGTAAATCAGCCAGGAGGTGAAGAAAGGCCTAGGAATGGTGTTGGACAAAGCAATGGTAGGTTTTGGAGGCAGACGCCCACATGTTATAATTGTGGAGAGTTGGGTCACATCAGCCCGCAATGTGATAAGCCACCAAGGATGGGGGGAGACATGTATCCATTGCCAAGACAAGTGCTAACTAGGTCAAATGATTATGGCATCGAAATTAAGGGAGACGAAGGAACCAATGGACTGACCCAGGAGGAAAAAGGAAAGACAAAAGTGCTAAGTGTAGTCACCTTGGAGAAGGCATCAAAGCTAGAGGATACATTAGTGATGCCTATTGGGAAGAGGACCACAGAGGAAAAGGAAGGAAGAAGTGCCCCAGGTCCTAGTAAGAAGAAAGGAAAGAGCCATGAAGGCGAGGATGTCAAGGCCAAGAGGAAAAGGAGAGCTCGTCCAAAGTTTCATGTTTCAGATTTTCCACTAGGGGATGGGCAATTAAGCTATGACTTGAAGGAGGATCTGACGAGCAGGAAGGCAGATGTTACTTTTGGGCAGCTTATAGAGATGGTGCCTAAGCTAAAGAGACAGTGGAAGAGGATGGTTAACCCAATGGAGAAAGAGCCAGAGAGAGGTTCAGTAAAGGTGTTGGCAATGGATGAGCTACCAGACATTTGTCCAATAGTAGATGTGTGGCATAAAAGGAAAAATTTGGGACAAGGTTATGTGGATGGCGGAGCCCAAATATGCGTCATAACACACTCATGCGTTGAGAAGATGGGTCTCACAGTGGCTGGGGTGTCAGGGTTTCGGATCAGATTGGCAAACCATCAAAAAGTAAAATGCTTAGGTGTTGTAAAGAGCTTAGAAGTGGAGGCATATGATGCAAAGGCAGTGGTTGATTTTCATGTGATGCCAGCAGGGTTGGGAGCATATCCTATTATATTGGGTAGACCATGGTTACGTGCAGTGGGAGCTGTTCAAGATTGGTGACATGGTACGATTAGCCTCTATGGAAAGACAGGTACCAAGAAGCTTTATAATATGGACACAAGGAAACGATTAGAAGAGCTTTATGAAGATGAGGAAGAGTCTAGTGATGAAGACTCTTCCACGGTGACAGATGAGGACAGTGATAGCACTACCAGCAGTGATGAGGATGCTCATGTTGCATTTCTTTTGATGGATAAAGAAATCCAGGAGTGTGGTTTAGTCGCATTTGCGAATGAAGTTCAAGATGAAAGTGAAGGGCCTTATGAAGTGATTGAAGGGCTGATGCAAACCAAGGTTGAGTTTTCAAAGAAGCAAGAATTGATGACACAAATGATCGGTGGAGACCTCTCAGCTATGGAGAAGGAGATATATTTGCACATGCAGGTCTATGCCAAAGTAATTGATGATTTTCTTGATGGGAGGTTGATAAATGGCATCTCTACAGGTTTTCCTTGGGAACCAGGTGAATGTTTGATTAAGCTTTTGATGCAAGGAATGCCAAGTGTTTTTGTCTGGGATCCAGGTGGAATGAGCATCTACTAGTGTTGCTGCTGCTGAGCATGAATGCTCTAGCAGGCTAGGGGGTGGGCAAATTATGTCAGGAGTTTTATGGAGCAAGGAATTGTGCATATGTACATATACATGCATGGTGCATCAAATAAAGGATTGCCCAATTTCCATAGCCAGGTGGTTACGTGGGGCCCACATGTGTACAGGTAGGACAGCATGTACATAGTGCATCGATTTTCACTATCACCAGTACCAGTATGTTTTTTCTACAATAATGAGGAGTTTATAGCGCGTAAAACTTCTCGAGGAAGCTATCCGCAGGCCAATGACATGAGGTAAGCAGGTGCGTCAGATGGCATCTAGTGGCGTCAGGAGGGCGAACGAGGTCAATATTTGCACGCAGATGAGTACGGACACAACGTGGGTGTTTTCTTGTGAGAGTTATGCAGAAAGGTCATCATTAGGACCACTTTTTGGGGCCACTTCACGTGGTGGCGAGATGCATTATTGGAAAAAAGCTGAGTACCAGGTGTGCGAATGATGCAAAAAGGTGACAACTATGCACTGCGAGGTCAATTTTTGGCCTGTTCGGGGTCCGTTTGAGGTCATCTAAAAGGCCAAGGGTGCCCAACTAATAAAGCTAAGTGTGGGAACTGAGAAAACAGAGAGAAGACCAGAAAAAACGTGGAGAAGAGAGGAGGAACAGCCGCATGTGTGTTTTTGCTCATTTTGGAGCCTGTTTTGGCCGTAAACTGCTCATCCGAGGTCGGATTTAAGCACTTTGACATTGCAGACTGGGGTTTTGGGCCGTTCCGGACGCGATGGCGCTGTCCATTTTGCCAAATTCCTCACTATTTTCCTGCTGTTTTTTTGTGTAAGTTTTTCCTATGAGCGAAGTTTCTACTCTAGTTTGTGATTGTATTTGGCTTATTTTACCCATATTGTGTGAGCTATTTGCCCCATTGGTGTTGGCCCAAGCTCAATTGTATCTAAACATCAAAAATTCTCCTCTTTTGAGCTGAGTTTTTTGGGTGTGTGTGTGTGTGTGTGTGTCTGTGTGGAGTGGGCAAGTGGATAGTCTCTCTTCTCTCACTCCAGAGGTGTGTTCCCTGTCTCGGCAGGTGTGTTGTATAAGCCGAGTGGTGCCCCATAGTGTGTGTGTGTATCTTCCCAAGAGTGTGTGTCGGGTCGTTATAGAGGCGCTGTGTGTGTTTTTATCCCGCTCACAACGCAAAGTGGAAGTGGACAATGCAAGAAAAGAGTGATCAAGATGCGACGGGCTCATCCTACAGACAACAACACAAAGCTCGTCCCATGAAAACTCCCACGCACTATGTCTCAAAAGGAAAGATAGCTTAGAAGGACAAATATAAAAAATTGATTATATTATAACTTAAATCGGTGATTACAAAGATTGTTTATTATGATTTGTTATTTTTATTGTTAGCTTAGGAAAATATCACTCTTACTCGATTGGCCAGAGAGATGGTCAAGTATCGGGAGCTACATACAGAATTTGATACTTGGTGATGGTTGTTCGAGAACAACCACATCTCTCGCGAGAAATTTGACGCAACCGTTGGATTACTACAAGCGGTAAGTTTAATTTTGTATCAATTGTTTTAAGATGTTATTAATTGTTTAATTTGGTTTGGGTTTTCGAAGAGTCAAGGTGATCAAATGTACGTGGCTCTGGACGATGACGAGAATGAGGAGGATTTGATAGAAAAATATTTGTCCAAACTTTTATAAAGTCCCAATTTGGCACACTGTATATACAACTATTTACATTTTATTTGCAACTTTTTTTAATAGTTGATCTTCTACACATTAAATTGTCAAGGTAAAGTAAATTCAATTTCAATTCTTTGGTTTTTTTGTATACTCTTTCAAAAAACAATTGATGTTTCATTGTTTTATGCAAGTCAACGATAAAGGTGCTCATTTGGGCCAACTAATTTTGGGTGACCTAAATGAGCATCTTTATTTTTGAATGACCGCTTAGCAATAATTAGCATAGTAATAACAACAACAATGGGCAATATACCTGATGCTATTACCCTGCTTATTGCTTCCAAACCACTACCGTGTTATGAGTCATAGTTATTGTCACGCACGTAATTGTTTCTTTCTCAATTTTACTTTGTTTTTTTGCAGCAATGTTAACGGTTATAGACTACTCCTCTTATAGTGACTGGTTAAGATGTTGTCTGAATTTCAGGTATTACTTTAATTAAATTGATGAAATAAGGACACTTTAGTGACTTTTTGGTACCAAAGTAGTGTTGATTAACATAAGACGATTATTAATACTAAAAATAGTATTAATATTTAACAATGTATAATTTTTATGTCTACATTAGAGAGATGGGGGGCTTTCAAATATGCACACACGTTGGATAAGATAGTACATGCATATTGGGATATTATTAATAATTTCTTGAATGTACGTGATATAGAGAATATATTTTCATGAGTGAACGCCATAGAGAGAGAGAGAGAGAGAGAGAGAGAGAGAGAGAGAGAGAGAGAGAGAGATGCCCCATCTCTTGTAGTGATTGGTTAAGATGTTGTCTAAATATCATGTATTGTTTTAATTAAATTCATGAAAAAAAGACACTTTAGTGCCTTTTTTATGCCAAACTAGTGTTAATTAACTAAAGAGGATTATTAATACTAGGAAAATTATTAATATTTAAAAATGTGTAACTTTTATGTCTACATTAGAGAGATCGGGGGCTTTCAATTATGCACACACATTGGATAAGATAGTACATGCATATTGGGGTATTATAAATAATTTCTTGAATGCACGTTATATAGAGAATATCTTTTCATGAGTGACCGCGAGAGAGAGAGAGAGAGAGAGAGAGAGAGAGAGAGAGAGAGAGAGAGATGCCCTCGCACCACCTCATCTGCACAACTCACAATTTGACACACAAACACACAGAGTTACACCGCCTCTTCATTCCTCCACATGGCCTCTCTTCTTGAAAAAGACAGAGCCATTAGAAAGAGGGAGCATCTTTAACACTAGGTTGGTAATGGGACACTTTTATGTCCTATTAAGTGACCATTTTCCTTGAATTATGTCAAGAGTTTCAAAATGGATTTTGAGGTGCTATCTATCTAAAAAGTTGTCTCATGAGCTGAAAAAAAACTCGACATTTTTTTGGAATATCAATTCCATCTTTAACCTTGTCCCTGCACAACATTTCACAACCTAAACTGTGTGAAAAAACGGGTCCTGTTTTTGGCTTTTTTCAACTTTTTGCAATTATACCACTCTAGAATTCATTTTTGTGAGGTCTATAATGCTAGAGAACTATATTTAGTAGGCCTCAACATGTCCTGATGCTTCTAGGGAGAAATAAATATTAAAGTTGTAAGTTATGACCAAATTACAAAAATTATCAAATCCTGTTTTTTAGCCAATTTTAGCCCTTCTATGATTTTTTTGGTGGATTTCATGATATCCAAATGCATTTTTGATTTTCTATGTCACATATTGTAACATAAAGCTAATATTCCTTGAGTTTTGGGGCACCTAATACCCTATTTTGCATATTATACAATGATTGATTTTTTCAATTATAGAAGAAAACGAAACATTCTAGTATATCAAGTATAGCTTTTTCAATATTGTTAGTTTCTTGTGACAACTACATGCATTTTGTAGGTAGTAACCATATATAGTCATAAGGATCAAATTTGGCTAGATATTGAATAGTTTCTATGGAATTCAACAACTCATAAATGTTGAACCCAATTTTTTCATGTTTGCTGTATTTAGCACTTCATCTTTGTCCCCAAGATTCCCCTTGGTAAGAAATGTATTATTATTTTGACATGCTCCATGGCTCCTTATGAACATAAAGGACAATAGGGAACTAAGAAAACATGCATATATTATTTGTATTGAGCGTGGCTATAGAAACTTTGATGATAGGTTTGAAGAATGGTAAAAATTCAACTTTTTTGTACCTATTTATTTTGGCAAAACAAAAAATAGTGAGTGAGAAGCAATCATATGTTCTGATCACCAACCCATTGAAGTTAACTAGGAAATTTATCTCAAGTCCTACAAAAATCCCTAATCTTATTTTTATGCAACAAAACGTAAGAAATTACTGTTTTGATGAAAATGCACTGGTCCATCAACTTTGGTGGCTTGGTGTGACCAAAAGATGAGAAATTTTACAAGTTTCTTATTTTTTCCATGTGTAGTAGGCCTTGAACTATAACCTCATGAAAGGATTTTACAAAATGAGTGGATCTACTATGGTTTTGGAGGTTTTTTTCAAAACCCTGAAAGGATACTTTTATGTCCTGTTAGGTTACCAACCTAGTGTTAAGGATTTCGCCTATTTTTTATTTTCTCAAAATTGTCCGTGCCTATGGCTACTACAATGAGTATTTTTGTGATTTGTCCTTCCCTTTATGAAAAAATTGCAAGCCCAGCTGGAAAGTGGGTCTACAAACTCCACACATATGTAATAACAGTGATAGCAGTCACGATAATATTTAGATAATATACCTGATACTATTACCGCGCTTATTGCTTTCAAACCACTATCGCGTTATGAGCCGCGGTTATTGTCGCGCACTAATTGTTTTCTATCTTCATTTTCCTTTGTTTTTTGCAGCAATGTTAGCGATTATAGAGTACTCCTCTTATAGTAATTGTTTGATATGTTGTCTAAATTTCATGAAAAAAAGACACTTTAGTGGCTTTTTGGTACCAAACTAGTGTTAATTAACTTGAGAGAACTATTAATACTAAAAAGATTACTAGTATTTAAAAATGTATAACTTTTATAGCTACATTAAAGAGATGGGGGGCTTTCAAATATGCACACACGTTGGATAAGATCGTACATGCATATTGGGGTGTTATCAATAATTTCTTGAATTCATGTGATATAGAGAATATATTTCATGAGTGACCGTCATAGAGAGAGAGAGAGAGAGAGAGAGAGAGAGAGAGAGAGAGAGAGAGAGATGCCCTCGCACCTCGTCTTCCCTCTTTCTCTACAACTCACAATTTGACACACAAACACATAGAGTTGCATGGCCTCTACAATCCTACACGTGGCCTCCCTTCTTGAAAAAGACAGAGCCGTTAGAAAGAGGAAGCATCTTTAAGGAATTTGCCTAATTTATATTTTCTCAAAATTGCCCGTGCCTATGGCTACTACAATGAGTATTTTGTTGATTTGTCCTTCCTTTCATGATAAAATTGCAAGCCTAGCTTGAAAGTGGGTCTACAAACTCCACACACACACACACACGTAATAACAGCGGTAATATCTGGGTAATATACCCGATGCTATTAACGTACGTATTGCTTCCAAAGAACTACGCGTTATGAGCCGCGGTTATTGCTGCACACACAATTTTTTCTCTCTCCATTTTCATTTGTTTTTTTGCGGCAATTTTAGCGGTTATAGACTACTCCTCTTATAGTGATTGGTTGAGATGTTGTCCAAATTTCATGTATTATTTTAATTAAATTCATGAAAGACGACACTTTAGTGTCTTATATCTACCAAACTAGTGTTAATTAACATAAGAGGATTATTAATACTAAAAAGATTATTAATATTTTAAAATGTATTAACTTTTATGTCTACATTAGAGAGATGGGGGCTTTTAAATATGCACACATGTTCGATAAGATAGTACATGCATATTGGGGTATTATTAATAATTTCTTGAATGCACGTTATATAGAGAATATCTTTTCATGAGTGATCGCAAGAGAGAGAGAGAGAGAGAGAGAGAGAGAGAGAGAGAGATGCCCTCGCACCACCTCATCTGCACAACTCACAATTTGACACACAAACACACAAAGTTGCACCGCCTCTTCATTCCTCCACATGGCCTCCCTTCTTTAAAAAGACAGAGCCGTTAGAAAGAGGGAGCATCTTTAAGGATTTTGCCTATTTTTTATTTTCTCAAAATTGTTCGTGCCTATGGCTACTACAATGAGTATTTTTGTGATTTGTCCTTCCTTTTATGATAAAATTGCAAGCCCAGCTTGAAAGTGGGTCTACAAACTCCACACACATGTAATAACAGTGGTAATAGTCACGATAATATTTAGGTAATATGCACGATGCTATTACCGTGCTTATTGCTTTCAAACCACTACCGCGTTATGAGCCGCGGTTATTGCCACGCACTAATTGTTTTCTCTCTTCATTTTCTTTTGTTTTTTGCGGCAATGTTAGCGGTTATAGAGTACTCCTCTTACAGTGATTGTTTGATATGTTATCTAAATTTCATGAAAAAAAGACACTTTAGTGGCTTTTTGGTACCAAACTAGTGTTAATTAACTTGAGAGGACAGTTAATACTAAAAAGATTATTAATATTTAAAAATGTATAACTTTTATAGGTACATTAGAGAGATGGGGGGACTTCAAATATGCACACACGTTGGATAAGATAGTACATGCATATTGGGGTGTTATTAATAATTTCTTGAATTCACGTGATATAGAGAATATCTTTTCATGAGTGACCGCCATAGAGAGAGAGAGAGAGAGAGAGAGAGAGAGAGAGAGAGAGAGAGAGATGCCATTGCACCTCGTCCTCCCTCTTTATCTACAACTCACAATTTGACACACAAACACAGAGTTGCACGGCCTCTACAATCCTACACGTGGCCTCCCTTCTTGTAAAAGACAGAGCCGTTAGAAAGAGGAATCATCTTTAAGGATTTTGCCTAATTTATATTTTCTCAAAATTGTCCATGCCTACGGCTACTAAAATGAGTATTTTGTTGATTTGTCCTTCCTTTTATGATAAAATTGCAAGCCCAGCTTGAAAGTGGGTCTACAAACTCCACACACACACACACACACACACACACACACACACACACACATGTAATAACAACGGCAATAGTCGTGGTAATATTTGGGTAATATACCCGATGCTATTACCGTGCGTATTGCTTCCAAAGAACTATCGCGTTATGAGTCGCGGTTATTGCTGCACAAGCAATTTTTTCTCTCTCCATTTTTATTTGTTTTTTTGCGGCAATGTTAGTAGTTATAGACTACTCCTCTTATAGTGATTGGTTGAGATGTTGTCCAAATTTCATGTATTATTTTAATTAAATTCATGAAAGAAGACACTTTAGTGTCTTATTTCTACCAAACTAGTGTTAATTAACGTAAGAAGATTATTAATACTAAAAAGATTATTAATATTTAAAAATGTATAACTTTTATGTCTACATTAGAGAGATGGAGGCTTTCAAATATGCACACATGTTCGATAAGATAGTACATGCATATTAGGGTATTATTAATAATTTCTTGAATGCACGTGATATAGAGATCTTTTCATGAGGGACCTCCATAGAGAGAGAGAGAGAGAGACACAGAGAGAGATGCCCTCACACCTGGACGTCTTCTATCCTCACAACTCACAGTTTGACACAAACACACAGAGTTGCATCGCCTCTGCATTCCTCCACGTGGCCTCCCTTCTTGAAAAAGACAGAGCCGTTAGAAAGAGGGAGCATCTTTAAGGATTTTGCCTATTTTTTATTTTGTCAAAATTGTCGGTGCCTACGGCTACTACAATGAGTATTTTCGTGATTTGTCCTTCCTTTTATAATAAAATTGCAAGCCCAGCTTGAAAGTGGGTCTACAAACTCCACACACATGTAATAACAGTTATAACAGCCACGAAAATATTTGGGTAATATACCCGATTCTATTACCGCGCTCATTGCTTTCAAACCACTACCGCGGTTATTGCCGTGCACTAATTTTTTTCTCTCTTCATTTTCTTTTGTTTTTTGCGGCAATATTAGCGGTTATAGACTACTTCTCTTATAGTGATTGGTTGAGATGTTGTCTAAATTTCATGTATTATTTTAATTAAAGTCATGAAAAAGACACTTTAGTGCCTTTTTGGTACCAAACTAGTATTAATTAACTTAAGAGGATTATTAATACTAAAAAGATTATTAATACTTAAAAATGTATAACTTTTACCCTCGCACCTGGTCTTCCTTGTATCTCCACAACTCACAATTTGGCACAAAAACACACAGAGTTGAAACGCCTAGACTCATTCCTCCACATGGCCTCCCTTCTTGAAAAAGAGTGAGCCGATGTTGGAAAGTGGGAGCATCTTTAAGGATTTTGCCTAATTTTTATTTCTCAAAATTGTCCCTTCCTATGGCTACTAAAATGAGTATTTTGGTGATTTGTTCCTTTTATGATAAAATTGCAAGCCCAACTTGAAAGTGGGTCTACATTAAACTCCACACACGCAATTCCTTTTCTCCCTAGGCTACATACCAGAAGCTGAGATAGCTATGGCGGGGACGTATGAGGGTAGAGGAAGAAGATGGAGGGGGGTGCACAAGAGAACTTGGGGCAGGTGGCTTGCAGAGATCAGAAAGCCTCGAAGCACGCAACGCATCTGGCTTGGCTCCTATACAACTGCAGAGGAATCTGCACGCGCTTATGATGCGGCAGCCCTCTGCTTGCGAGGTGATGGTGCCTTTCTCAACTTCCCCTCCTCAATTTCTCCGAATCCTTTGTCAGGAATTTCACCACCTCAGGTTATGTCAAGGAGACAGATTCAATGGGTTGCTGCAGCCGCGGCTTCTGCCACGGCCACATGTGTTGCACAAGGCGTTCATGGCTACTCGAACATGCAGACCAATTGCAACATTCAACCAGCACGGGATAGCCCGGTGCATGCTGCCGTCACATCGCATCCACATGTTGTAGATGCTCCGGACACTTGTCTCTGCGGAAATGGAGTTAAAACTAGCCAGCTGGTTTCTCCTTGCAGTAATATTGCCGAGGAGAATATGATACTGGAAAGCTCAGTGCAAAGCTTATTATATCAGAAAATGCCAGCTGAAATTGGGGTGCTCCTAGCCCCAAGTCAAATTGTATTGCAACAGCGAGGCAGCTCTGTCATCATCGATGGATCTCAGGTGCATCCATCTCATGATGCTTCAGAGAGATCCTCATTTGACGTAGATTTTATGCACATGCTTCATTCCAACTCGCAGTTTGCCATTCCAGCAATGGCTGAGCACTTACGCCGCCGGCGTTTACACCGAATGGCAGACCACTCCTCAGGACTGCATCCAGATCTGCAGGGCATTTTCATCAACAGGAATCTACTAACGTCTACTAACATACTATGGCGGCGAAGTGAACTTGCCACGTGTCCGTTTCTGCGACATGAAGGCTTGACGACAAAATTTGAATTTGATTGCGGCAGCTCTACGTCAGGCTGTTGTGCGACGCTTTCAAGCCTAGAGGTGGCGGCTCTGCCTGGCTTTCAAGCCATCTTGCAAGTTGCAAGCTCATAGAGCAGTTGCCAATGACTCATATTCGGAAGCACGCGAGCTCATAGCCATATTTTCAACCACGAAAGAGAGAGAGAGAGAGAGAGAGAGAGAGAGAGAGAGAGAGAGAGGAGAAGAAGAAGAAGCAGCAGGTAATTGGTATTGTGTGTGTGTGTGTGTGTGTGTGTCTTCGACAGTTGCTCTCTCTCTCTCTCTCTCTCTCTCTCTCTCCCCCCCCCCCCCCCCCCCATGCATGTTGTGAGACACAGAGGAGAGCGTGCTATCGTGGCAAGCGTCGCACCTGCTGCTGTTGTAATATTGGCAAGTGTCGCAGGCGTATTGGCAAGTACTGTCGCAGGCGTGCCCACCTCCGGCTGCTGCTATCCGGTTGCTATTGCTGTAAGTGTCATAGGCGTATTGGCAAGTGTCGCAGGCGTGCCCACCTCCGACTGCTACTATCGTAGGCGTATTGGCAAGTGTCGTAAGCTACGGCGAGTGTTGCCATCATGTCAGGGTACGGCTCAGCATATCGCAGGCGTATTGGCAAGTGTCGCAAGCTACGTATTGCCATCATGTCGGTACGGCTCAGCGGGTGGAGCGGCACGTGAGTGGATCTCTCTCTCTCTCTCTCTCTCTCTCTCTCTCTCTCTCTCTCCACGTAGCATGCATAATCATGTCAGGGTACGGCTCAGCAGGTGGAGCGGCACGTGAGCAGCTCTCTCTCTCTCTTTCTCTCTCTCTCTCTCTCTCTCTCTCTCTCTCTCTCGCATAGAGCAGGTGATGGAGGCAAACTGCCAGCTTTTTGGTTCTTGCGTCGTTAGAGCTGCAAACTGCGTGGCATCATTGCGTCGGCAGAGCTGCAAATGCCTGTCGTCTTGCATCGGCAGAGCTGCAAAACAGTGTTGCTAGCTCTCTCTCTCTCTCTCTCCCCCCCTTTAGCGGGCAGAGATTCAATTATGAAATGCAAATGAAATGTTATATTAACGTATTCAAATTATGTGCAGGCAGCAAAAGTGCAAGTCTAGGCAGGTGGAGGGGAGGTGTGTGTACCGCAGCTCAACCATTTAGCCTAACCAGGTACCCTTTCAATCGATTGTGTGAGAGAGAGAGAGAGAGAGAGAGAGAGAGAGAGAGAGAATTTACAATGACCTAATTAATGTTATTAGATTAATGTTATGTTTTGTTTATTCACACGAAGAGAAAGGTTTATCGCGGTAGAAAATTATACACACGAGGAGTTGAACTCGAGAGGGCACACACACTTACCCACACACACACACCCAAGAAGAGAGTTTTCACGATATAGGAAACTATCTGAAGAGATCTTAAAGATCCAGCAGCAGAGAGTTTTAACGTCGTAGGACTCACAATTGTCCATAGGGCTTCACACACATAAAAACAAAGAAACAAAACATGCACACACCCACAAAGACAGATGGAAAGACAGAGAGATGAAAATGAACTTAATTGTAGGATATATACACGCAAACATAATACACACACAAGAACAAAGAGAGAGAGAGAGAGAGAGAGAGAGAGAGAGGGGGGGGGTTGAACTCAAGAGGGTTATAGCATTTTACTATTTTCATTAGCGCGCGCATACCCGAGAAGAAGAGAGTTTTAATGTCATAGGAAACTATCCCAACAGACCTTAAAGATTTAGCCGACTTACACACATACACGCAAACATACTACACACGCAAAAACAAAGAGAGAGAGAGAGAGAGAGAGAGAGAGAGAGAGAGAGAGAGAGAGAGATGACGAGGGGTTGAACTCAAGAGGGTTATACCATTTTACTATTTTCATTAGCGCGCACACACACCTTAAAGATTTAGCCGACGAGGAGTTAAACAAAAGACCTATTATTCAAGAGGGGAATGGCATAACCAAACTACCACACTTGGGAGAGAGAAAGGTTATACCATTTTTCTCTTTTTATTAGGACACACACACTCACCCACACACACACACACCCGAGAAGATGGGAGTTTTTACGATGTAGGAAACTATCCCAAGAGACCCTAAAGATCTAGCACATCTAGCACACAAGGAGTTGAACCCAAGACATGTTATTCTAGAGGGAAATGGCATGATCAATCTACCACACTAGGGAGTCCACAAAGGTTATAACCATGTCTTGAGAAGCGCGTACACACACACACACTTGAGAAGCAGAGAGTTTTAATGTTGTAGGACACAAAATTGTCCATAAGGCTTCAGACACGCACAAAGACACATAGACAGACAGAGAGATAAAAATGAACTCAATTGGAGGGTGCTTACACACATACATGCACGCATACTACACACACACAAACAAAGAGAGAGAGAGAGAGAGAGAGAGAGAGAGAGAGAGAGAGAGAGGAAAAGAAGAAGTCCAAAGAGAGATGTTTTGGTTAATGAAATCAAATCAAATCAAATATAGTTATGTTATAAAATGGAATGAATTTAAAAGATCAAAATGATTGTGAATGTTTTGAGTTAAATTAGGTTAATGTTTTGAGGTAAATTAGGTTGAGGTTAATGAAATGAAATGATTTGTTAGATCAATGCTAGGTAAATTGAAGATAGAGAGAAATAAATGAAATGGACCTATGCGACCAAAGTCCTGACAAAAATGACAGAGCGAAATGAAATGAAATGAAAAGGCCAAAGTCACCTATGAAATGAAATGATTTCTTAAATTAATGCTAGGCCAAAATGATCGATGAGACCAATTTGTTACAAAATTGTGAATGTTTTGACATGAACTTCGGTAAAAGGTCAAAATAACCTATGAGACCAAACTGTTACAAAAAATGTGAAGATAGAGAGAGGTCCTTGGTCTTATATTGACGTCTTCAAAAGACTAAACTATTACAAAACTGTGAATCTGATACCATGTCTAGGTGCTAAAAGACTAGAAAATACTACTACTACTAGAATCCATCCTCATTTGCACTCTAGATATTGAGAGAGTATGACATAAAATGTTCTGCTAATGTTTCCAAAAGGCCAAAATGATCTATGCTCAACCAATTTGTTACAAAATTGTGAATGTTTTGACCTAAATCTAGGTAAATTAGGTTATATTAACGTCTTCAAAAGGCCAAAATCAACTATGAGTCCAAACTATTACAAAACTATGAGTCTGACACCATGTGTGGGTGCTAAAAGACTAGAATAAAAATACTACTACTACTACTAGAATCCATCCTCATTTGCACTCTAGATATCGAGAGAGTATGGCTCAAATCCTCTGTTGTGCTCTCTGCTATGTAGCCCCATAGCTACATAGCGGTTTGGATCTCCATAGCTCCTGTACATGTGCTTGATCGAGAGTGAAATAAAATGAAAGGAATTGTTATATTAATGTCTTCAAATATTATTGTGTTGAATCTAATACAAAGTCAGAGTAACAAAATGAAATGACGAAATCCTAAACTGGTAGCCGTGAACTAAGCCGAGAGCGCGTGCGAGAGAGAGAGAGAGAGAGAGAGAGAGAGAGAGGGGGGGGGGGGGAGGGGGGGGGGGGGAGAAAATACACACACAGAGACAAAGAGTTGAAAATGAACTGAGTGTGAAGGGTACTTACACACATACACGCGTGCATGCTACACAACCACACACAAACAAAGAGAGAGAGAGAGAGAGAGAGAGAGAGAGAGAGAGAAGGAGGGAGAGACATAGGGAGAGTTAAATGTGAGTAACAATTCCATCCAAAGATGTAGATTTTAATGTCATAGAGAGGGTTTCCAAAGATCTCGGTCTTGATGTAAATGCCTAGAGCAATTCCAATAGACCTTACAGATTCTTCCGTAGTCTTAAAAATCAAGGCATGATACTCAAAAGAAAATCCTAAGAGAGCTTTCATACTGAACCAAGATGGTATCTTTGTCTTCACCCTAATAAGGGAGAGTTTTTTAGGGCCCTGTCTATGGAAGTATTAAAGGATCTATCTAATGATCGGCCCTCCAAATCTACCTATGCTATTCCAATGATAGTTAACATAACCAGTTCGTCACTCTCATATGAATAGTTTCAACAGATCCCAAGGATATTATAAGTGCCCTATTGTAAGAAATTCAAGAGGGAATTTGGACAATCAACATCTTCTTCTTAACAATAAGATAAAACACCTTATTGTTCTATTCATCATGCCGAGTTTGATAATTGTGGGAGGAGATGATGTTCCAAAGAGGCAAGGACTGATCTATTTTCCATATGATGCGAACTGAGGGCTTCTCTCCTAATGCATTTACATATGCATTACAGTTCAAAATAATCCATAGTTTGATCACCAAAAGGTGACCACATGGATAGAAGATCACATAAAACCATTATAGATTTCAAAAAGGGTTGGATAGAGAGAATAACACATGTGATTGAAAGATCCAGTACTGCTTCCGAATCCTATAAATGTTATATCTAGAGTGAAAGTGAGAGAGAGAGAGAGAGAGAGAGAGGGAGAGAGAGGGATGGGAAACAGATCTAGAAACAGACTTATTTAAAGAAACATATTGTAAAGTCAAGTTTTGTGGATGAAGTCCTAGAGCAACTACACTTACAATGTCTCTCTTTTTTTTCTTAGGAACTTTATGGCACCTAGGGTATCTGCTGGATGTTATGGTCATGGATTGGAAGCGATGGAGATAGTAATGGATCATATAATGATTCACTACTCTCCGGAAAACAAAGCTGACTTCTTTCAAAGCATTGTTTGAGATTTCTTTTCGGGTGTTACTATAGAAGAAGCTTGGAGAACCTACGACCGCACTTCCATGACTCGAGATGGGACACCCTTTCACCAGGTGTTTGTCAGAATCCAGAATGATCCCAGTCAATGGTTTCGCAACCTACGCCTTTTGCAGATTCGAGTAAAGATGGGATACTCAGATGCCCTCTACCTTGATTCTGAGTTAGATTGTTGTTCTATATCTGAAGTTTATAGCAAAATTAATGTGCTAAAGAGCATTGTAGGACCTGATAAGACAAAGAATCATAAGGAGCCTATTTTCAAGCGTCCCAGTGCTAAACGCTCTTTTCCCATTTTCAAATGTAGATGGGGTTAATCATGTATTGAGCAAAACTTTTATCTACTGAACAAAAGTGATTCATGAGCATTTTGGTTTATTTTCCACTTCTCATGCAATCCTTTGTTGTTTTTTACATCTAGATAGAGATGATGTATTTTTTTTATTCTAAAATAGCAAGCACTTAAAAAGTGAATATTCTACGAGGGTTAATTCTTAATTTACAAGCATTCAAACCTTCTCTTTGGTTGTCACATTTCCCTTTGCAACCACTGTAGTTTTTTGTGTACAGTAAAATGGAGATTAGTTGTGCCATTCCATTGGCTATTGCAACCAACGGCTTGATATCTTCTGGGATAGCTGTAAGTGCATCAGCGGGTGAAGTGGAGATAATGTCATCTCTTCCTACTATTCGCAATGTGCGTGCAGCAAAGAGAGTAGCTCGAAATGTCGGGAGGAATAGTGCACCTGCTAATGAACGGGAGAAACTTTCATCTCTCCGTATTCGAAACGTGCGTGCGACAAAGAGAGTTGCTCAAAATGTCGAGTGGAATTCGAACAAGCAAATTATTGAAACCTTGCTAGAGATCAAAGCCTCCTGCAATAGGATGGAGACAATGCAAGCCAATGTCTCGGATGTGGTTGAAACTTTAAGCTCTGCATTGGAGATTGAAAGTGGAATACTATGGAAATTGCGAGAAGAGACAAAAGCAGCAAACTTGCAGAGATTAGAGAGTGAGGCATACATGAGAGAAACTTTCCAAAGTTGAGGATTCTCAAAAGATGATATTAGCATCTATTGAGAATCTTCCAAAAGAGGCTTCTTAGAGTCAACGTGAATTAAAAGGACGAATGCAAGACAATAATCTACGACAAATCGTACCAGGATTGAGAAGTACGGTCAACAAGCTAGGTGCTTTGACAAAGGTTCAAGGTTCAAGACTTTCGGATATCCGAGCTACCTCAAATAAATTAAGTGCTTTGGCTAGATTAGTTCGACCAAAGCAACGTCAAGTTTTTCAACGACCTATTCCTACTCATCCTACTAATGGTAGAAATAGAAATATGTAATGTTTTGTTGTATCGCCATCAAACTGTTCTTTTTAATTGAGTCAAGCCATTGTGTCAATTGTATTTATTCCTACTTATGATAGAAATATGTAATGTTATGCTATATCTTCATCAAAATGTACTTTTTAATTGAGTCACCATCAATGTGTCAAATGTATTTAAATTAGAGGATATAGTTAGATGTCCCAGTCTATATTGATTTTTATTATGCATAAGAATGTTCTTTTAGTGAAAGATCCAAATTATATCAGGTATATTGTATTTATATGAGATCTATTTGCACCTGATTTCATAGATGGTATCTGGACCACGTATATTATCACTTGGTCATGCACGACGTAGTCGACTTTGTGATGATTCGCGAAAGGCAAGGCGCCAAATAGCACGGGAGAGAACAAGGCATTCACTACAAAGTACTATTGGAACTTTATTGGAGTGCAATCAAAGGCAAAGCATGCATGATGTACATGAAGGAAACTCTGAAGCTATGAATGTTAGGACAACAATGAACTTAGTAGAGGGAAACTATTCTAAAGTAGAAAAACACTGTTTGTCCATCCGCTTTGAATATCCAACATCTCTCCTTTTACATCACAACTCTATGGAACCAGTTCTATTCAAAAAGTGTGTGTTGCACAATTTAGGAAGCTTAGATTATGTTTGCTCCAAATGTAGAGAAAAGACCTGGAAGGACGAAAGAAAGACTATCCAAACATTTGTGGGCAAATATTGCTACTCTGATGGAAAAGTCCAATTACTTTCTTTGAATGAGCCACCAAATGAATTGAAAGATTTGATGAGCTCAACCACAACAAAAAGTAGCCAGTTCTTACAAAACATTCGAGGATATAATAATGCATTGGCATTTGTGTCTCTTGGTGCCCATATCGATGAGACTATTAATTATGGTGGGAGAGGTGGGTGAAAACATGTTAACCTGTCATGTTTTTTCATGTCCCGGACAATGCTAACTAGCACAATTTTGACATATGCTAACTAGTACAATAACTTGAGCTACATCTCCAAGATCTATCATATATGATATATCAATAGAAAGCACTTGAAACAAGGAATCCAAATGTACAACTTTCGACAAATTTTGATATTATTTGTAAAAAATTTACCGGACGCCCAACTTTTCGAAGATGTGCTAACTTGAAACTGCTAACTAGCACAAAAAGCGCGACAGGTTAACATGCTTTCACCCAGGTGTATACGCTTTTAAGGTTCATGGCTCTGTCTATCATAGCATTGGTTCTTTAGCACCAGCCGAAGGACAAAATAAAGTCCCACGCTTTGCACAATTATATTTTTTTGATACCGAACATGAGTTGAGCAACAGATTGCATCATGTTTCAAATTTAGATCGTAGTATTTTAGAGTGTTTACAAGTGATGATACATAGAGTAAATCTTTATGCAAATGCTCTACGATCTGCTGCTTCTTTGTCTGGAGATGCTATTGTACCCAATATGAGGATGGTTATTGTGGAGCATCGTTCTGATGGTTGGCAATATCTTGCTCCAAGGGGTTCTGAAGTTGCTGCAATTATGCCAGGACAAGGGGATGATAGAAATATTGGCTATCGCGACATTGTACTGAATTTTCGACACGGGGGTTTGAAAAGAATCTCCAGTATGCATCAAGCTTACATATCCTTATTGTATGTTTTATTATTTCCAAGTGGAGAGGATGGGTGGCATCTTTATTTACAGACTACCGATGGAAAAAGATTGAGTCAAAAGCAATATTATGTCTTTCGCTTACAAATAAGAGATGATACTGTGGAGTGTCTTCTTTGAGGAGGTAGGCTATTACAACAGTATGTCGTGGATGCTTATAGTACTCTATAGGAGTCACTGCTTTTGTGGATGCGAAATAACCAAAAAACACTTCGTGGTGAAGTGTACCAAGGATTGGTTGACATGGTTGAGGCTAGAGATGGCTTAGAGAGGGCTG
This sequence comes from Adiantum capillus-veneris, assembly GCF_014529385.1. Taxonomy (NCBI): domain Eukaryota; kingdom Viridiplantae; phylum Streptophyta; class Polypodiopsida; order Polypodiales; family Pteridaceae; genus Adiantum; species Adiantum capillus-veneris. The sequence continues at coordinate 53,175,413 of NC_140945.1, forward strand.
AAGGTCAAAATGTTGGCCGTAGAATTGTTTTGCCTTCGTCTTTTGTTGGTGGTCCAAGATATATGTGCCAACTATTTCAAGATGCAATGTCAATTGTTCGTAGTAGGGGAAAACCGGATCTCTTCATCACATTCACATGTAATCCACGATGGAAGGAAATAGATGATGCATTACTATCTGGACAAAGTGTTGTTGATCGTCCCGATCTGACTGTATGAGTGTTTTATCAGAAGTTCCAAGATATGATGCATTTACTTATCAAGCAAGCCGTATTTGGGGAGGTGATTGGACATGTTTCAATGATTGAGTTTCAGAAGAGAGGTCTTCCTCATGCACATGTATTGTTATACTTGCATCCGAATATAAACCCATAGATACATTACACTATGACAAGTTGGTTTTTGCAGAGCTCCCTGACAAGAATGTGGTTCCATAATTATTTGATGTAGTGAGTCGTAATGTTCATGGGCCATGTGGTCCTTTGAATCCACGTTCTCCGTGTATGGTTGATGGTAAGTGTAGATTCAAGTTTCCATGAACATTTCCTACGTCTACAAATGTAAACGAAAGTGGATATCCTGTGTATATGAGAAGAGATGATGGAAGGTTTGTTACGTCTAAAAATTACAATTTAAATAATCATTGGGTTGTGCCTTACAGCCCTCTCTTATCACTAAGACACCAAGCCCATATTAATGTGGAGATTTGCTCAACTGTCATTGCCGTGAAATATCTTTATAAGTATATCTACAAGGGACATGATCGAGCCACTGTTGTCCTTCAAGATGGTGAAGGAGCTATTGATGAGATCAAGAGTTATCTCAATGCACGTTATGTTTCTGCATCTGAGACTATGTGGAGAATATTTGGCTTCGACATGCATAGTGAAAGGCCAGCTATTCAACGATTGCAAGTACACCTTCCATTGCAGAATATGGTTACATTTCAAGATGGTGATGATGTATCACATTTGCTAGATAATGAGCAAAATAGAAAAACTACCTTGACAGAATGGTTTGTTGCAAATCAAAATTATCCTGAAGCAAATAGCTTCACATATACCGACTTTCCAAATGGTTGGGTATGGAATAAAAGTCGAAAGGCATGGTCTCCACGACAACAGGGTGTTTCTATTGGATGAATGTATAATATTGTCCCTACTGCTGGTGAGGTTTATTACCTACGAATGCTACTCAATATTTGCAAGGGATGTAAGTGTTTTGAAGACTTGCGTATGTATGATGGTCACATCTATGATACATACACGGAGGCATGTATAACTAGAGGATTATTGCAAGATGATGAAGAATGGTCAATTTGCCTCCAAGAGGCATCTTTTTTTCAAAATGGAATGCAGTTGAGACAATTGTTTGCAATTATATTAGTTTTTTGTGAGCCACTTCATCCGGCTGCTCTTTGGGATAGATTTTGTACTGAATTTTGTGAGGACTATGTTTATACCCTAAGGATGCGTATTTCAGATGCAAGTGTGCGATTTGATGTGGCAAAAAATCAAGCTTTGCTTCATATAGAATGCTTTTTGCAACAACATGACAAGAGGCTTTGCGATTATATGTTGCCTACAATAGACTCAACATTGGTATCCTTAAGTGAAAATGGTGCTATGGCTGAAGAAACAATGTTCAATGTTGATGAACAGTGTCGTATAACAAATTATATGGAAGCTTCCTTAAATGAGGATTAGCGAGATGCATCTCACCAAGTGCTACAAGCTGTTGACACACATTCAGGGAAGGTATTTTTTCTGGATGGTCCTGGTGGCTCAGGAAAAACTTGCTTATATAATGCACTTCTTTCACGAGTGCGAGGAAGTTGTAGAGTTACTCTTGCATGTGCATCCTCGGGTATTGCAGCTTTGCTTTTGAGTAATGGAAGAACTGCTCATTCTAGGTTTAAGATACCTTTGGAGCTTCACTCTAAAGCAACTTGCAATATAAAGGTAAATGGTCAACTTGCAGAACTTCTAAGGAATGCAGCTTTACTTATATGGGATGAAGCTCCCATGACACATCGCTATGCATTTGAAACAGTGGATAGAACTTTAAGAGATATTATACAGCGAGATACTTTGTTTGGTGGAAAATTCATTTTGCTTGGAGGTGACTTTCGACAAATACTACCTGTTGTACCAAAAGGTAGTCGTACAGACATTGTAAATGCTTCGTTGTGTCATTCTCACATATGAAAATACACAAAGATACTGAGGCTTACCAAAAATATGCGGATAGTTGATTGCGGTTCAAATTCACTTCAACAAAGTTTTTCCCGCTGGGTGCTTGATATTGGCAATGGGGTTATGGATGATTGTGGAGACTTAGACAGAGTCAAAATACCTTCACAATGCTTCCAGGAAATAGTTTGGCAAATCTTCTAAGCTTTATATATGGAGATTTGTGTCATTTGCAAGATCATGCAACTTTTTTCAGAGATCGAGCAATACTTGCTCCACGGAATAAAGAGGTGGATTTAATAAATGACTATGCATTGCGAAGAATGCATGGAGATTGCAAAGAGTATCTGAATGCAGATTCAATTTGTATGTCAGAGGAAAACACACATTTATACACAGTTGAATATCTGAATAGCCTTACTCTTGGTGGTGGTTTTCCACCTCATGCTTTAGTCTTGAAAGAAAATGCTCCTATCATGTTACTGCGCAATTTGGATCCAAGACGTGGATTATGCAACGGAACTAGATTGATATACAAGCAATTTCATCATAAGGTAATTGAAGCAGAGATAGTTACAGGATCAAACATTGGAGAGAGTTTTTCTTCCAAGGATTGACTTTATTATTGGAAGCCATCAGGGACTTCCATTTCAAATGAAGCATCGTCAGTTTCCAACCAGGCTTGCTTTTGGGATGACTATCAACAAATCACAAGGACAAACACTTGGAATTCTTGGTCTATATCATGAGTCATCGATCTTCTCTCATGAACAGTTGTATGTTGCAATGTCACGTGTACGAAGTGCAGCTTCTATGAGGATTGTTGTCAATACTGAAAACACTCGAAGAGTTACTATACTCCAAACATTGTATTCAAGAAAGTATTACGACTAGCGAGCTCATAACAATAAGTTCAAATTGACATTGTGACTCTCACTTAAAGTCACACACTTGATGTTAAATTTTATTCATATCTCTTAGATCAAAATATTTCCCACAGATGGATCTCAACGCAATGCCTCCTATGTAGTGGGTCACATCATTGAATTCATTCGAGGTATTTATCTTTTTTTTTAAATTAGTTTATTAACTTGACCTATTATTTTCTTGAGAAGATTGGCTTATACATTGACTTAATCTGTTGAAGATCCACCGCAATGGAGGGAAAGAGTTCTTGTTATGTTTTTGGTGATCCTATTTGATCCCCGAGGGATTCACTATTAGCAATAGGGGGATGTCACCTGCGTACATCAAAATTAGAGAAACCCCCCTATGTACGATATCTTACTTGCTAACCTACCCCCCTACATACGGACAAGATACGGACGTTCTCGCAATGAACCATCCCCCCTCATACGGATTTTGTACGGAATGTAATGACCCACTATTTTATGTATACTAGTAACATAACAATTTTAGAAGCACATGCTTTTGCAAAAATACATGTTGAACTGCAAATGAGCAGAAGTGTACATTGTAGTGTATTTTCATTTGCAATAGATGTTAAGAGAACAAACCATGAAAAGCAACAAATATAATGAATACTGAATTAAAATAAACCAATCGTTTCAATGTAATTTGTAAAAAAAAAATAGCATTTGCCTTGTAAACTGATACACACTCAATCTCAAAACATATGATACTAGCCACCTACTTAGTAGGCGTCCCACATGGGATTTAAGACACACAGATGAAATGGATTGTTTTCTAAATAACAAATAATACACTCTTTAACGACCATGAAAAACTTCACTCATCAAATCAAAACACATTACAAAACAACCCATTAAAAGATTAATCTTTTTGAACAAAAACAATTACATTTGATACGAATGCACTTCTATGCTTAAGAAAAACGCAACTTTTAAAAAAGTACGATCCGTATTTAATTTTGAGTTTGTACATAAAATATAAATCTTAAAAATTTCACCAGAGTCTCCTTTGTACGGCAACCTCTTTCTCAAAAAAAATCAATATACCCTTTTCTTGGACTCCCACATGGGATTTTCATCATATGATTTCTTTTTCCAAAAAAAATTGTCCACCTCATCTTGGGCTCCCACTTGGGATTTAAAGATTATCTTACACGTCAAAATCAAACACATTTTCAAAAGAGTCAAAGTAATCTAACTTCAAAGTGGTGGTATGACACATAGACCCAAGGTATGTTAGACGTGTTGGAAAGAAACTATAGCTCAAGATAACACACCCGATCAAGCCATATGACCATGTGGGAAATTTAACTACATGTAAAAGAAACTAACGATCTTAAAATCTTTAACGCGTTTTATCGTAAAAAGAGACAACTACACATTTGGTAAAAATGGTTAGCTCAAGAGACCCAGTCAAGCCACGTGGATAGCTAGAAGAACTGAAGATAAAAATCAATAGCTCAAGATGGCACACCCGGTCAAGCCATATGACCGTGTGACAAATTGAGACTATATTTGTAATTATATACAAAATAAAGACGTTATGTATGTGTGACACATAAACCCAAGGTATGCTAAATGTGTCTATATTTGTAATTATATACAAAATAAAAACATTGTGTATGTGTGACACATAGACCCAAGGTATGCTAGACGTGTCTTGGCAAGAAACTATAGCTCAAGATAACACACCAAACCAAGCCATATGACCATGTCGGAAATAGAGACTATAGAATTTATAACTGCATGTAAAAGAAACTAACGATCTTAAAATCTTTAATGCTATGATGTCACACATCCAGTTTGAGATTAAGTACATCCTTTCTTGAGTTAATACAACAGTACCACCCAAAATTGTGAGCATCACTAACTTGCAAAATCTATGCTAGATTTCGAGCTTGCCTTGATAAAATTTGACAAAATGTGACAAGATTTAGTGTAACTACCGATAGATGCTTCAAACTATGATCTAAAAGCCAATTTAGTGCATCGAACAGACAACAAGAGGCTCAAGGAGTCAACAGCGTTGGTGACTGCAGTAGAAGAAGTTGAGACTCGGACGCCAGTTCCAGCACGTTGGAACGTCAAGACTAAGCGTCACTGATCAACACGTCAGGACTCGGACGCCATAGCTAAAGCCTAAGGGCATTGAGCATGCGAAAAATGAGTCATGACTAAAGTGAATCGAGAACTCACCCTACGTCTAGCAATCGCTTCGCTTGCAAGGTGCTCGCCTCCCATCGTGAGCGTCAACACAAACTCATCGCATCGTCATCATTCTTGCCAAAGAAGTCTGAAAAGAGAAAGCTTAAGAAGATGAGGCCCAAGGAAGCCGTTGAGAACGCGAACTTGTTGCGGGATGAAAAGCTCAAAACTACAAAACAAAGGCCTTAAAGCAAGCGGTCATAGATTTAACTAATAAGTAGAGAGAAGCTAGTTTTTTTATGAGATGTAGCTATAACAGAAAGAAAAAACCGTTGTTACAGGTATACAAGACACCATCAACCAGTTTGGTAGGATTAATGACACAATGTTGAAGACATTGAAGCTTCTGCCACTACAAAAGCTTGCATCATAGTGTATAGACAAACATCTCAAGCAGAGAAACAGTATACAGTTCACAGATCAACATTGATTGAAGAAAGATTTTGTGGCAAAGCCTTGCTAACTTGAAACAAATTTGGAATCCAGCATTGGTTGGGAGTGGTGAGCGTAGATCTAAAGCCAATTTCTATCAAGTGAGGGGGGATACTAGGAAGCTAGAGAAGTTAGAACAGCAACGGTGAAAATTTCACTTAAAGAAATCTGACAACCTTTTTTGAGGATAGATCTGAACATTGTTTTCAAACAAGATGATTACACAGGCTAGCTACATTGTCAAATATAAACAAAACTGACAACAGAATCATTATACCAGACATAAATGGAACTGTAACATCGGAGACATGGCAAAGAAGGCATGACGAAACAGTTTTTCACATAATAAAATAGAATAAAGAACGTAGAGTGAGATCTTAAAGGCACTCACCTTGAAGGCAGTTGCAGTTTTCAGCCTCTTTGCGGACAACGTCAAGGATAGAATCAATGAGCTCCGCACCTTTGGTGTAATGACCCTTGGCCCAGTTGTTGCCAGCTCCGGACTGGCCAAAGACGAAGTTATCAGGGCGGAAGATCTACCCATAGAGGCCCGTTCCAACATTGTCCATGGTACCTGGCTCCAGATCCATGAGCACGACGCGAGGCACATAGTGCCTGCAGCTTGCCTCGTTGTAGTACACATTCACTCTCTCCCGGTGCACGTCAGCGTCGCCGTTGTATGACCCCGTGGAATCAATGCCGTGCTCTATGCATACAACCTCCCAGAACTTGGTGCCGATTTGGCTGCCTTTTGCACTTGTTTGTGCATTCATAACTTCTGTAACAAGGAGGTATCCACCTCATAAACTCAGTCCAAGCAATCAGCCAAGTGAAGTCGCTCGATTGCAATCCCCGCATTGTAGAGCGACTCTTCCCTCCACTGCCTTGTTGGTCGCTATACGAATATCGTTCATCTGCTGCGCTGCCTAGTGTCCAGTGATTCCATCTTAGCCAGCAACAGCTAATGAGTAGGAACATGTGCATAATCACTCGCCAAGCAAAGAAACTCAAATGCAACGCGGCCTGGTGCTCACCGGAGCCCGCCCTCTCGCAATGTGGTGCGTGTATCACATTTGCCATCTCTTCCTTCCATGCCTTCTTGAGCACCACCGCACCTGGTTTGCAAAAACCACCGAAAATTCTGCCACCCTTTTCATTGCATCACCCTGTCGTAGTGATCTGGTCTCTACTACCCTGGCTATTCTCATGCACACTCATGTTGCACTCCCACTTGGTGGACAGCCAGCTTTGTCGAGGGGGAACCCATCAACCATCCATAGACTGCCCCAACATGCTGTTTCAACATATCTCACCACACGTCTTAGTTGCTCGTTGGCCCCCCAGCTCAGCCCGATATACCATGATTGTTGTACATCCCCGACCATTTGATCATGTTCCTAGCTGCCTGGTATGGTATCAAGTATGGTTTACCCGCCTTGAATCCTCTTGTAATTGGCCTCATCGAGGGGGAATCCAATGGCCATCTGTGGCCTACATTCGAACCAGCCCCTGCTGATCCATCTCTTCCTTCGCAATTGCTACCTCAGTGGCCCACTTATCCTGCATCAAACCTCACTCCAAAAATCAAACAAAACATAACAAATCATTGACTCACCATTATCACAGATGCAGCAAAAAGTCTTAAAAAGATCACCAACATCATCCTCTGCCTCTTCCCCATAGCCATCCATCTCCTCTCCAGCATTCAGATCATCTACTTCAAACTTTCCTCTCTTTCGTTCAGTTTGTCCTTGCCCCTCATCTTCATAATTATAATACTTTGAGCCTCCCATGTCATAATTATAATACTTCGAGCCTCCCTGAGGCTGATATTGTTGGTACTGATGCTGCCTGAAATGCGCTTCATGCTTTAAAAACTCCTCTCGGCGCTTTCCTTGTGCTGCTCTCAGTGATACCATCTTTTGTTGACATTGTTCTTGAATCTCTTTAATAGCCTACAATACCCCATGAAAGAATTTAGAATGAGTGAAGTTCCAAGCTCTGGCTAATACAACACTAATTAAAGCACAGGAAGTTCCAACCTGGCGATGCCTGGCATTCTCTTTATCCTCTGCATCATTAAGGTCCTTTGCCAACTGCATTGTCTCTTGCACAAACTTTCGCTCGAGGGCCTCAAGGGTCGAGGACATTCCCTGCTGATCAAAGCCGCGTCACCATCTCGACCATGATCATCCTCCTTAGAAACCCCCTTTGAAAGTGGCCTCTCGTCATATTGAAGGCCTTTCAAAACCCAAAACCGAGTTCAAAAGGGGAGAGAAAATCACAAAGTGCAGTATGCATAATCACCAAACGGCCACAGCCAGCGCCTTTCCTATTACTTACCTCCTTTAAGGCCGTATGCCATTGCAAAAGCATCATTTTCACACCTTGTTTCCCGCTGGCACCTTGCTTCTAGCTGGTCCATGCTGTTGTGTTTCTCATCATAATATGAAGCTTCTTGTCCTGCATAAGGTTGCATGTTTGGTTCATACTGAGTTTGTTGACTGGCAATGTGCTGCATATGAGATCTTGCAAGTGAATCTGACGAGCAATTATGAGACCCGTGTAACTTGCGTGCATTCTGAGGCTTCTGATCATCCTTTACATGACCAAGTAATCTCTTCACAGCATATACAACCTTGCCAACCATCACCCTGTTGCTCCCAAAAATCCACACAAAGAAGGATCCATTCCCAGCTGTGTCGACAACCTTCAATCAACATCCTGTATCCTTTTCAATACCCTGGACAGTCCTCCAGTTCCGATAATTCTTGGCTTGAGTCTTCTATCCTTCACCGGTATCTTTTCTACAATTTCTGTTTGTCTGCGATTGAGTCCCAAAGTTGAAGGACAACCCTGCAAATCAAAACAGACAGAAGGCATGATACGAGAAGCCACACTAGAAAAAGGCTTCATATTCAAAACTCCTGTTAACTAATACCCAATGAGAAAATAATGGGAATAATCTTCAGCATCGCAAGAAGTCAAGATAATTATCTAGCAAACGAGCCAGTAGAAAAATAACAGCAACAAGCATCTTCACTTACACAAACTCAAACTATTGTTACTTCTGTACTGAAGCTCTTGCAGGTGTCACCATATCCCTGCAGCTAATGTGCAAGAGAAACAATAACCCACCAAAAACCAGAGCTCTAGTCAAAGTTGCACAATGGTCGTATTGTATGTGAGGTTTACAAAGCTCTGCAACATGATTGACACACATGGTGCCATTAATAAGGGTGTCACTCTTCTCTACACAATCTCCAACGTTCTCCACAAATATTGCCCATGGAAATGCCATTATTGTTGCAAAGTTCTTCCTCTCATGTCAGAAAAGATGACATGCAAAGCCCTTGGATGCTTCCCCTACACGTGGGACAAGTGCTACCATTGGCCTGCTTATGTTGCATCAAGCAGCAGAAGCAATAATGGAAGTTCAAGCAGGGCATGATGAGTGTCACGAGGCTTATCCAAGCAAACAACACAGAGATGTTTCTCTCTCACACACACATAAATAGTGCAAGTGCATCGGAAGCCTTATTGGGTTTGTAGTATTTTTTGATGAAAACCTGTGTAGGCACCATTTCACTTCAGAGCACAAATAGACAAACTTTCCAAAAGACACTAATTGAGTCAGACACTGATGAAGGGCCATCCCATCACATGATGGTCTTAGGAAGAAGCTTCTGTCCCAATTCAATACATAGCAAAGGATGCAATAAGCCCACACTAGTTGCATCAAGGACGAATCTAGTTAATTTCATAGTCTAGCATGAGATTCACAAAGGCCAATCCATTTTTTGAAGAGCTAAACATAAGAGACACCATATCTCAACTGTCACAATGAATTAGAGAAAGAGAACCATGTCATCTATATTGAAAACCACCATATCGCCCATGACATAACACATGCAATCATAATCTCGACTATATCATCCCTGCTCAATGCTCCTACCTGCCTAATCAAAGACATCAGTCCCAAGTGTGGTAGATTGCTTTTTTGAGTTCTCACTTGAATAGAAATTCTTGAGTTCAAGACTCATTCGATAGACCTTTGAGGCCTTTTGAAATTGTCCCTATGATATTAAAAGTCTTGTCTACTGCTCTCACCACATAGACACACACCAAACATATAGCACATAGTCTATGTGTAAGCCTGCTAGTGTTGATGCCCTTACGAAAAAACTATGCTTCAAGCCGCAGAGTTGTAGTATAGACTTGTCAAAGATGGCCAGCAAGCAACACTTTGTTACTCCACAAAAGATTAGCCCATACCTCTGCCTACTCATTGTTGATTACTAGGAAAAAATTTAGATAATAAACAATTCTCCCCTGCGAATATCTCGATACTCCATCACCTATGCTTCACTTACCAATCATCATCAATTGTAGAAAGAATCGATTGTGTCCCAAGAAGAAGGGGGGGGCACCTTTGCCGTCCTTGAAAATATCCATGTTACCCTAGAAAGCATCTCCACCTTGCTCAGACTTGAAATGTGTGAGTGAGAAGGTCAAGTATCGTGATCGATTCGTAGCTCTTGCAACCTGCCCTACAGCCATGGTCTAATACAAAACAGTCAAAAACCTTTAATGAAAGATTAATCCACAGAGAGACCAGCTACACTAGACACGTGAGGTAATTCCTCTTCATTTGTGTTTGACTGTCTCTGATAGAGGGGTTGTGAGTTTCCAAAGGATTCAATACTGACATTGATGCGAGTGTGTAATCCAAAAGGAAAGTACTCCTATGTAGCCGGTTAAGCCTACTAAAATGCCATTCAGTGTAAGGCAAAATGCCTTCAATGAGCTCACGAAGATCAGATACCTGAAAAAGAATAGGTAGAGAAGCTTCATAAGTAAAATAAAGAGATGTGTTGGTTGAAGTTGAAGTAGCATGAACTCACCTCCAAAAACTCTTTTGGAGGAAAAGCATAAAAAATCTATGAAAGCACACGTTGAGCAACATGGCAAAACTTGGGTTTTGTGTTCCATTCTCGAACATAAGATAATAGTAAACGAAGGCGTTCTTTATCTAATTTTTTCAGAACATTGTGTACCTGCATCCCCATCTGCTTGCTCCTACAAAGCAATGCCAACACAGATATTCATGACCAAGGAATGAGGCCACAACATCAAAGATCAGCTTGAACCAACCTGAAAGCTCAGTAAAGACATTAGGAGCTTAAAAGGTCGTTTCAGCTCAAACGCAAGTTGCAATGCAGTTGCATAGTCAGTATTTGCTAGAGCACAAATCCTGATCTTTCAAGGTCTCTTCTTCCTAAAGAAAAGTAAAATTGATTAGAAATTAAAGCTTCACGACCACCTAAACTCTTAGTTGAGATGACTTGGCACCTCTTTGCGCAATGCCTCCTCTTCATCCTCTTGAGTAGAGTACATCCACAAGTTTATAGCTGAATCACTACCACCAGTAGCAAGCATTTCATCAGTTGCACAAACATCTAAAGCCCAGATCTACAAAATAATAGAAAATAAGAAGCTGATTTTCCTCAACTAAACTACTTATCACTAGTGATGCCCAAAAATTCAAACTACGAACATGCACCTTGTCCTCATGACAATCAAACGTGTTTTATGCACTCATTTGCCTTGATGGTCCACAATTTTAACAAGCCATCAGCTCCTACAATTAGTTCATAAATAGGTTCACTGAAACCTTATCATGGTGTACAATGTTGATGGTCTTCCACAAAACATTATCATGGTGCGCAATGTTGAAGATCATCCACAAAACATTATGCGCAATGTTGAAGTCCTTCCACAAAACATGTCAGAAACTACCTGCAGATATGATTTGCATTCCTCCCGAGAGAAAAGATGCTTTGAGTACACTGGCTGTGTGGCCTTCAAATGTTTTAAGACAAGACCCATCCAAGAGAGCCCATATGCGGACAGTTTTTTCAACAGATGCTGTTAAAACACATTGGTCCACATGAGAAAATTGCACTGACCAAATACCCTTTTTATGCCCACGCAGTGTGACACCTGGGACTAGCTCTAGAAGCCTCCATATGCGAGCAGTACAAAATAGCACCGACGAGTAACTGCAATACTGAATGATCCTTCCCCCCAGAAGCCAATAAAGTGATGCTTATGCAGAATCCAGACGAAGTACAATATCCTTATAACCAAAAAGCTCCTGCCTGTGCAGATTCAAGTAAAGACGAGCAGTATTGGCAAAAGCTCCACCATAGCAGTATTGACGAGCAATAAAGACCAGCAGAATGGAGGTTTTACCTGTGGAAGCTCCACCATAGACAAAGAAAGGGAATTGCAAATAACAGGGCTCTCCAAGCAAGCCAAGGAGCTATTTGATCTCGCTGTTATGTGCAGGGAATTGGTCAACAAGGTGCCAGTAGAGCATGCCTGGGGAGATCGTAGCTCCCTTTCATTCCCAACAAGTGCTACTCTTCATGTTGGGAATGAGAGATGGATTGCAGCTTTCAAAGGAGACGCTGCACGGCTACAAGTCCTACGACCCATCTCCCCAGCTTTAGAATTGGGACTGTTCCCTTCAATTACCCATCGCCAGAAGGGGATCAACAAGTAGGATCGAACCCTCTCCCTGTCTTGAGTTCGCATATTGTTACCTACTGTTTTCCCGCCCTCAAACTCTTCAGACTTGGGCTATGAAAACATGCCTGACCTTCATTTTTTGGTGGTAGGCGGCCATGCATTACAAACTAGCTGCAGTATATTTTTAAAAAACATTACCAAAATACCCCTCTATTTGTGGAAATTTCCAAAATACCCTTGTATCTATTTTGGTTGGATTGTTCAAGATTTTCTGATTCTTTTTAACAATTAAGATCCATTTTGGAGTGCTAAGCATGTAATTTGTCACAAATTACCTTGCAAAGGGGCAATTATGTCTAATAATCATGAAGAAATTCATCCCCAAAGCCTACGTAACATACCCAAATTCTAGTTTTAGCATCTTGTATCGATAGACAATCAGTCTTCTTACGAAAAGCTACAAATTTTCTCGTCTTTCAAGAAATTTAATCTCACAGCGAAGGGTATTTTGGGAATTGTGAAAAAATTGAAGGGCATTTTGGGAATTTGTGACAAAATATTGGGGGCGTTTTGGGAATTTTTGAAATTTGAGGGGTATTTTGGGAATTTTCAAAAATTAGAGGGGTATTTTGGTAATTTTCCCTTAATCTATACGGTCTCTCTCTCTCTCTCTCTCTCTCTCTCTCTCTCTCTCTCTCTCTCTCTCTCTCTCTCTCTCTCTATTTGCACGCAAAGCAACTTCTTTCTCTATGTGTCTTGCACAATTGGCTGGTGCAGGAAACACTGGCCGGAGGATTCTCCTTCCGTCGGAATCCCTTCCCCCATTATACCTTGTCAGCGTCGGTGATATATAAGCGTATCACATGACTAAGGCCCCCCCACTCAGGGAATACACGCGAGGGAAGCCTTCTGAACCTCATACAACAACAATATGGCAATCAACCCCAAGATATTTTACATGGGTAGTTGATAAAGTTCTAGTTGTCCTTAAGAATGACAACACCAAGGATCTAGATGAGAAGAAAGAGTTTGGAAATCTACTAAACAATGCACGCACATGCAAATCTTGCGAAACTTATTATAGATTACAACGATGGTTGTAAAGTTGGTATCGTGGGTGCAGGAGAAGCTCTTGATCATGCCATTGGTGCTGTTATTAAGTTTGCATACGAAGAAGAAGAAGAGAAGAGTGACTTGGATGATGTGCAAAAAGAAAACAATAAATAAAATGAGGGTGCAGATGTGGAGACAAAGGCCATGCAGATGGTGGTATTGATGATGATGATGTTGAAGAGGCTAATGAGGATCTGGATGTCCAAGATATTGATGCCTAGTGGTTACATAGAACAAGATTAGTCAAGTTTATGGTAGCATTGACCCCAACAAATTTAGAAGCTTGTTGAACAAGTCTTAAAGATGTTAGCTAAGGGAGAGGACAGGGAGGTACCATAACTTCTCATTGGTATAGCTATCTTAGTTTGCTAGTGGAGTAAATTAACCCTTTGAAATACCAAGAACAACACCCTCATGTAAAATATTCTTTAATTGTCTTGTTAGTGCATGTGTCTTATGGCATAAGCACTTAATATCCCTCCCCCCCCGTGGGGTAGGTCCCCCCTCCCTTATGCATACGGTAGGAGCATGAAATAATGGAGGGCTACCCCTATTGTATACGCTTATGTATGACCTCTAAAACCCCCCCTCTTGTACACTCACGTGATACCATACGAAAATCCATACTGAATCCCCCGGGATTTGATCAAACTCATATTATATTGTAATAGTTTTTATATATGGTATATTGATAGTTTTAAGCTTTTATTGCTCTACATAATTCATGGATGCCTTTGCAGAGATCACTCCCATCGAGGTTTTATCGTCGTAGGTGTTTATGAAATGCTATACTTAAGTAGAGATATGTCCATGGAAGTTCTTGGATACTACCATGTTGCCTTTTCTTCGAACCACGAGCATCGTCAAATTCAAGTTAATATTTGGTTTGTGAGTGACGAGAGGCCAGTCAATGTACAACGGGTGGGGGTTGCTAGAGACCGCACTACTCCATATCGATTGAGGATATTTACTCAAGTTGAAACACCACCCCGTATCTTGCAAAATGTATACAACATAGGTCCTTGGACTTATAGAATCCCTAATGTGGTCTCTCTAAGGCTACACTTTGAATAACTATTTTGTATTGTCTCTTTGTGAAGAAGTAAAATTTCAAAGTCTTTTGAATTGCTTTCATTCCTCTCTCTCTCTCTCTCTCTCTCTCTCTCTCTCTCTCTCTCTCTCTCAAATCCTTCACTAACACAAAATAAAGAAGGACATGATTCTCTATGGCATGATCGTCAAAGTATTCTTTATTCTATTTCATATTTGTTCCTCTTAAACTTCCAAATTTGTGTTGTTAGAGCAGAAAAGAATGGCACGATACATCGTGGTTTCGTACACCCTCAATGATGTACCTACTTATATTAGAGGTATGTAAATGTAAAATCTTATCTTTGTTACTTACTTTTACCATGAATGAGAACTTTTTGGCCTTTAATTTGTATGTTTATACGTGTAACATTTTTTCTAGATCCTCCATTGTGGAGGGGTCCTACACATGCTGAGGATATTCTTTGTATTGTCGAGGATTTTGAGATCCTTCGGTGCGTATAGCTTGAACTTGAATCCATATGACGTTAAATGTGTTGTGACTTTTTATGTCTAAATGGTTGGTTGTTATTTTCATTGCAGGCTTCAATATTATTGCAGACATTCTGTCTTGGCATTATATGAAGCACGATATTTTAGAAGTGTTGTAGGTTATTATCACATAGAGTTTGATATAGATGATATGTGAATCACTGTACAAGAGTTAGGTATGCAACGCTCTCTCAATTGCAACTTTTCATACGGTCCCTATGGAGTGAATGAATGGATGTTTAGAATCTATTCTTTGGGTGAATCACCTCGATGCCTCGGTCGCAGTGTTCGACGTGTCGGACCTTGGATCTTGAGAGTTCCAAGTAGAGTGTGTCGTAGGTTCAACTTCTCTAGCTGATCGAACACTTTGATCCATTGTTTATGCATTCTAAGTACCATATATTTTTTAGTTACTATTGGCTTAATCAAGTGGGCTTTTATCTACTACATAGGTTTGTGTGTGTGTGTGTGTGTGAGAGAGAGAGAGAGAGAGAGAGAGAGAGAGAGAGAGAGAGAGAGAGAGAGAGATTTGCGAATTGCTAATGTAGGTTAACATGGGTCATGATGTATTGGCTATTCTCCCAATACATATAAGGATGATTATATATTTGAAAGTTAAGGAAGAGTACATTTGTCAAGGATATGGTGCATGGTGTTGGTGGCATCATTGGGTGTATTCATATGATGATGGGTGATATGGAAATTGTGGATGGTTAAGCATTACACTATGCAAAGTGTCACAAATATTCAGCGAAATAAAATTGATGAGAGTCCTACAAGAACTATATATGGTTGATATTTATTATGTCAATGTTTGTGGTTGTGATATTCAGTTGCGAAAGATATATCACAATCACAAATCTTACATTTCGGATGAAGAGTTTGAAATTTTGAAACTAATTGTAAAGTTTATCAATGTGGTATATTGGAGTGATCCTCATCCGTCCAATTATAGAGTAGAATATGAGTTGTTGTAAACAAAAATTTGAGGTTGTTGTAAAGACTTTGACCTAATGAACCTCTTGACACTTTTTGGCATGAAAATTAGTAATTGTAGTGTTCGTATTGCGCTTATACTTTTCTAAAGTGTTTAAGTGGCCATGTTGATCATCTCTCTCTCTCTCTCTCTCTCTCTCTCTCTCTCTCTCTCACACACACACACACACACACACACACACACACACACACACACACACACACACACACTGTCATAATAATCAATATCTAATTCTCCTAAATGATTTTCTCATATTAAACTGATCATTTAATGTGGGGAAGTGCCAAGGGAGAAAAAGCTAGAATATTGGTTAAGTTAGCAGACCGGCCACAATAGGGATCCAAAGGAGGGAAAATAGGGATCCAAAGGGGGGGCCATCTGCAAAAGAGCCATGTGAAACAATGGGCCAAAAAGACCCTAAGGTTCAGCCCATTAAGACTTCCAAAATGCTAAGGTTCCAAAATTCAAAGGTTGTGTCCAAAGGTCAACCCTAGGGAAAATTGGATGCTTAGTGTGTGCCCTAAAAGTCTTTGCATATCCCTACATGGGAGGGGGCGAGCCCCAAAGCTAGGGGATGAGAGAGAAAGCCACACACACACACACAGGCTCCCTTTACACAAAGGGAATGAGGGACACATGTCAGCTCCCTAGGCCAGATGCCCACAAGGTGTGCCCAATTCCTATTGGAAGACCCTTGAAGTGGACCAATGAGAATTAAGCTAGAGTAAATCTAGTTTAATTAATTTAAAAACATTTAATAAAAGAAACCAATAAGAATTAAGTGTCCTAGAAGACTATTGGGCAGTCTCCCAAGGGGTCCAATGAGCATTCAGGAGCCCCATGGCTTGCCTGATTCCTATTGGCCAGGAGGCAAAGGGGTCCAATGAGAGTTTAGTTTAATTATTTAATTACCTAAAGCTCTCACAAAAGGGGAAAGGGGGACACATGTCAGAAGGCTATCACTTATGCTGCTTAATCCCTATTGGCTTGACCTGGGGAGGTCCAATGAGGCAAAAGCCAGACTTATTTAGCAGCTAGGGCTCGCCCAAGAGAGGGGGGGGGCTGATTTTTGCTTGGCATTGACACACACACTCTCACACTTGACCATGTGTGAAGGGAAAATACTCTATCTCCTCCCAAGCTTTAATGGAGAGCTCATCACCTACTCCAAGCTTGTGAGATAGAAGCCTACATCAACACTCTCTTGGCATGTGGATGCAAATCCAACCAAGAGCCAAGCTTCAATGCATGCTCATCTTCTCTACCAAGCTAATTACTAAGCTAAGCTATGCTAATATGAGTGATTATGTGAGGAGATGTACTTCTTTCTCGTAAGATACTTCTTTTTCCTCTCAATCTACTCTCATACCCTGCTAGCTCTCACCATCTTCGAAGGTGTGTGAGGTCTTGGGTCTGAGAACGGGGATAATTCAAGTTGTGTTTGATTAAGTGTTTTGCTTGGTGTATGAATCTTCCATCTTCATTGCACTAGCTAGTCTTGAAGGAACACAAAGAATTGTATTGTACAATGTCTCTCTTGATGGGAGAAACCATAATACAAAGCCTTTTGGAGGGGGGACCGGCTCCATGCAAATCCGGTCCTCAACTGTTGTCAATAGCTTAATTGCTCTCTCTTTTGAAAGTATTGTCGATGCTATCTAACTAGGTGTTATGCTTTTTGTTGCTCTCTCCACCCAAGCACTCTTGTAATTCTCATTAGGAATCAACTCTAATGAAATGCCCACTATGTTCATGCTAAATTCCGCTACACAAAAGATTTTAGGCCATTAAATGTTACACACACACACACACACACACACACACACATTTTAAGCTTTGAGTACTAATGTTGTCTTCTTTTCTTGCAACCAATTAAATGGCCCACAAAATTGTGAATATTTTTCCAAGTGTGAAAAAAATTATTGTTGATGCCTTTGAAGAAAATTTGTTACCTATTGAATGGGGATGGCAATGGGCATGGGAAGTGATTGAGAAAAACTACACTGTTTGGGGGTCATATGTAGATGAAGAGTTGGACACAATTTACATCAAGTTGCTTGATCCCTATTTCTTTTCCAACATTAGGCTCATGCTCTTAAACAAAGAGCTTGGGTTGATTCGTCATTACAAGGTTTACTTGAGCTGGATTCAAAAAATAGATTTAAGAGAAGTTTGTAGAGCTCCAAGGCAATATCTTGATCTTGTTGAAATAGCACGACTTAGAGTGCTTTGCAGATATGTTCCTGAGCCTTTTTGGCAATAATGTAAACTGGTTTTTTTCAAAATATGTCTCTTTAGTCATGTGCTCTTATGTAATCTGTGTGTGTGTGTGTGTGTGCGCGCGCGCGCAAAAAGGGTTAAATGTACCAGGAGTAGTTTAAAGGGGCCAAAGACAGAAAGTGTCAATCGTGTGATTGAGTGTCGATCGTGTGTGTGTTTTGGAGAAATGTATAAAGATGCACACACACACAAACACATACAAAGTGAGGTGGTAAGAGCGAGCGAGGACCGCCGGTAGGCGGGGCGCACGAGCTATCATTGTAGAATATAAGAAAGAACGAAAACACGTGGCTTATTCATGACCTCTAGATAGAAGAATCGAAAAATAACTAATTTGTTAAGGCAATTTCTTTCTAATATTAAATTTAAGGGCTCAAAAATCCATAGAGCGCTTTATATTATTATTTGCGAATAGGCCAACGACAACCAACAAGAGAATCTCCTCTTGTAGCGAAGTGCATCGAGAGCACCCTTGGTGGTTATTTGACACCGCTTTTGGTAAGTAGGACCCGATTTGTTGGGGCAGCTAGATTGGGGATTAATGTATATTTTTAGAGCATTGAGTAATGTATCTTTTTAGAGCATGAATGGATGGTTTTGATGCTTTGGTCTTAATTGTTGTAGAGGGATATTCCTTGATAGCTGAGGATATTTTATTTCATGAAAGCCATACTAGGATACTAGTACAGCCGGCCGCCTTCGGCGACCTCTCTCTCTCCCCCTCTCTCCCTCTTTATTGCGTGCAAAGGGGCTTTTTTTAGTTTTGGACTTTAGACTTCAAGTTGCAGATTGCGACACGTGTAAAGGCCTTCCCCTTCCGCCATATTATGTTAGTAGATAATTTGGGACTTTCATATTTTGTCATGTGGATCATGGGGAGGTGATGACCCTAGTGTCTCCATTCTCTAATGCTCTAGTTTAATTAATCAAGTCAATTTGTAGGCACGGCACACTTAGAGATTTACTTTAAATTCTATCTCATGGATGCACTCGTCATGCATCACTTGTTGGTGACATCAATAAAAAATGTGGGTGCATGCTGATGCCTACCTTCCAATATCTATAAAACACAGTGAAGACAATATAAATGTACTATGAAAATCTCAAAACGTTTACTGCAATCTTTTATCTTGTTTTGTAGAGAGAGAGAGTCCAAAAGAGGCTAGGCAAAGAAGAGAGAGAAGGACGAGAATACATTTTTTTCCCAGTTCAAATATTACCACGCTTATTATTGCGTGTATTGTGGCTAATATTTTTGCAAATATTCTTACGCTTATTATTGAACCCCGCCTTAGCGCTTCAACATTCTAATTTTGGTGTTTCCCTTTATTTTTCCTATGAATAAATATTAAAGAATATTATTTAAATAAATTAAAAATATAAAAATGATATTAAAACATGAAACAATGGCTATGTGGATAAACATGAATCTATGAAGAGGAAGCTCCGTCCTAGAGTTATGCACACGCCTCCATGTAAAGCAAGCACCGTGAGAGATGAGAAGCCAAAAATGAACAGTATCTTCTGCCGAGGCATGGGCACTACTTTCTCGGACTTTGCATATGCCCACATGAGTGACCTTCATGACATCCATCCATCATGTTTTGGATTGGCTCTCACAAACTGAGGTAGCCGATTCATCCCATTATAGCAAAACGTAGATAAGCATGTTTTACAAGCAAAACCCCTGGTCTTGTAGCTACACCCTCCAAGCTTGGAGATGGCTTGCTCTCGTGGTGAACCAGAAATCCGGTTGTTCAACAAAGCATCCTCGTAATCCTCGCGCTGTTTTCTCAGTGCCCCTTTGGATCCCACATCAATTTTCATCATGATAGAGTGAAGTGTGTCCACATTTTACCAGATGGTAGCACTTATGTTAGTCTCTTCAAGCTCTATCTTGCAGCAATGTGCAAGTGGCCTGCACTTTTGCAAGAACCTTCCTTATTCGCTTGCAAATGGGAGGAGGCATGCTTGACAAAATTAGAGGGAGAGAGTGAGAATGAATGAGAAAGAAAAAGAGAGTCGAAGAAAGCAATGAATGGGAGACACGACAAAAACTTTTTATACAAGAAAATATACAAAATGTTTATTAATCATCTTCGAAAAGATCTCTACAAGTAGCTTGATCTAAATCTAAACCTATGGCTCCTAAATCAATAAAGAGAAAAATTGAGTTGTCATCTGTGGATCCGCCAGCTTCATCGTCCTAGAACTCGTCATCTTCCATATCATCATCATCATCATGAAAATCATCATCGCTGAGATTGGCGGCGCTAGGACTCGAATCATCAATCTCTCTATCCCCTATCTCACCTTCATCCAAAGTAAAGGTGGAAGAGGGTCAAAGACGGTCTTCACTTCATTGCTGGAAAAATTGGTTCTTCCCTGAGCTGTACGGGAACTATAAACCAAAGTTTTGGTTGATGGATTAATGGGATATAGATGACCTATAGAAAAGAAAGGAGAAATGAGTGACATTGATATTATGTTGCAAGCAAATAAGGGTAAAGAAGATTTACACTGACCTGCTCACAATTGTGTGGCGGAACTAAGTTGTCATATCTCCCGTGTGATACACACTAGAGTCCACTGTGTAGATCCCATTCTCATGTCATCCAGAAAAATTCAAACCACTCGCACTCGAAGATAAAGGTATGAAAGGTTCTAAAATTGACCTTTAATATCCTTCAATAGTCCCACAGTGCCTCGCTTCATCACCATTTGTGTCAACAAAGTTTCCCATGACACCACTATCCATGGTGGTTCAACGCTCATCAATGTGGCATGTACAAAAGTTTTGTCCCTTTGACCACATAGAGATAAAGGAAAGGCACTATACAAGAGAAAAAGTTATACAGTTAACTGCAAAGATAAAATCAAATACAATGAATACTATATTTTATACTTTTGGTACACAACCTTGTGTATACTCCCATTCTTTGTCGGTGATGTCCTCTCCATGTGCCTTTGATTCGATCATTCTCTCAAATGATGCACTTGACAGTCCTCGAAAAAATGCTCTTTATTCAACCAAAAAAATGAACAACAATGTCAAAAGATTAAAATACTACTCTTGCACAAGATTCAATATCTAAATGAAACGAGGGAGAGGATAAAGAAGAAAGATAAAATTACCTCTTACATCTTGTGCCAATCATGGGTCTTTAATCCATACAATTGAACGCTTTCACCTTTTGTTGTCTTTGTGAAAGCTCTTTTAGTGACTTCATGTACCCCATGGGTGTGTGGATAGATGCAATGGAACCCTTCACTCAATCTAGCTCATCTTTGGTTAGGTTCCATGGGGCTTTAGGGAGCACAATATTCCCATTTGGGGCTCAACGTGGAGTACCGGAGGTGGGGAGTTGTTTGAAGGCCCTCAAATTATCCCTAGCTCCTCCTAAAGAGTCCTTTTTTCCCGTAATGTGGTCCCATAGTGTGTGCATAGGATCCAAGAGATGTTGTCTTTTTAAGTCCTTCCAATATGGAAGCCCTAAAAATATGGAGTACTTTGACATACCTTTTGGTGGAGTAGATGATGGAGGATCACTATTGTGATGCTCTTTCCAAATGTTGCCCAATCTTCCATTGTAACCTTTAGAGGTGTCTTACCATTTGTTGGAGACTTGTATTTGTTGTGAATTTGGGGCAGAAACGATGATTTTTTGAATAGATTACCTTATGTAAGGCATGTTGCCGCTCCGGCACCAATGATGGCCACATGTAGCATAGGTGTTGTGACCCGATGTGGAAAACCATGCATTCATATCATATTGCTAGAGAGGGAGCTTCAAAATTCAAATGGTAAAACTATAGAGAAGAATGAACATGACATATCAAAAATCTCTCAGAGGCGAGGATAGTCGTGCATGGTCCATACAAGGATATCGTGAACAATGCCTCCCTCCTCTCCTTTGGGAGTGAAACATCCACAATGGGGATACCCTTCCACAAATCTTCAACTAGGGTCTTGAGGAAGACATAAATATTTTCCACTTTGTACTTCATTGGCACAAGCAAAGAAAGAAGTATATTTTCCTTCTTACTAATCTCCATGGTGAAATGTTGTAGTTGATGTGATCACCACAAGCCAAGTGCTCCATAATGTAAACTTGGTGCCAAACACTGTCACTTGCCAAACCAAGCCTCAAATGACAAGGCTCTAGCCCGAACTTGGGCCAATGAGTCTTGATGTGCCTCCATGCATGTGAATTGATAGGGACATGGATCATCCCATCATTTGAGCGATGGTTTCCGTGTCACGTGAGAATCTCCATTGGAGACATGCTTTTAAACATGTGTTGGATCCGAGGGATAAGTGGAAATGCTTCAATATCATGCGGGGTAGGAGAGCCCTGCTCACACCGTCTAATAGCGTGCTTTCAAACACACGAGACATGATATAATGAGTGCATGTTCATTGCAATATAGTACACAATCGTTGTCGCAAGCATGGATGCACTCATACTCCACGCCAAGTGCGGTGACATACGATGTCACTCGTGGACGGCAGACGCTCCGGAGGCATGTGGTGATCTTTAGGAAGCATTTTGTCTATCAAACTATAATGAAACAAAACATACAATGAGGGGTCAATAAGAAGTTATAATCTTAAAAATGCATAAATAGAACCTACCCGAGATGTACATCTATACTTGCATTTCTCCAACCGGATCTTGCTTGTAAGTCGATGACCTCCAACAATGCTCAAAGTATTGAGTATTGGGAACCATTGTAAAGAGGTGTTTGGGCACTCCATAGCAATATGTAATTCGTTGCCTATTCTCATGTTGTCTTCCTGTGCCAACAAGTCATTCACCATGTCAAACATATGCTCATCCATCAAAATCAAAGTATCCCTGAGACATGTGTGGAGGCACTGTCAAAGTGGAGCTAATGCCACAATCACCTCTTGCCATGCCTTTCCTCAATAGCTCTTGCCGTTGTCTTTCATGCTTGTGTGCCTCTCTACCACCACCGAACACACACCAATGGGGGGAATCCTCAAGCGATGGTGAGGCTGCACTTCCATGTACTCGAGCACTTTTTTGAGAGCTCCAAAGCCCTTCACTCTCCACATGCTCCAAGGAAATGCGCCTCAAGGGAGGGATTGCCCATTTGCACTTGGTGCAATGACAATGTAGTTTTTCCTTCAACATTGATCACGCTCTTGGGGCCATTCAAGGGATCATGATCATCCCAATTTTTCTGCACACATGTGAAAGGGAGACTTGTTAATTCAAGAATTTACTAACAATCCCATGTGCTTTAAAAAAATGAACAATTAGGCACTGAGATTAGGTGTCAGCTATATTTTCAATAGAAAAAAATGAGAAATGACTAAAAAAATATTTTAAATAAAGCCCAATGAGTTAGAAAAGAGGACAAAACTTTAAAACATCACAAAAAGTACTAAAAATATAATTTTTAGAAAATGCAGTGAGTAGCAAAAGAAAGAGGGGGAGAGAAATAATAAAGAATGGTACTAAAGGGGGTGGAAAATGAGAGTGAAGATTTAAAAGGCTAGAGATAAGTTATCATGTAGTCTGAAGATAGCTTGGGGGGGTTTGCACTACCTCGGATACTTTTTTAGCCGTTTAAAATAGAACGCGGTGAAATTAGGTAAACACAGATGAAAGTACAATTTGCAAATGGGCATATTGGAAAACCAATGGGTTTAGTAGAGAATGTGATAGTCAGCTCTTGTGGAATTAGCTACCCGTACACTTTTGTCATTGCAAATTTTTGAAAAAAAACTAAACTATATTGAAATCATTTTGGGAAGACCTTTCATAAAACACGTACAGTTGAATCAAGATTGGAGAGACATCTTTATATGAAAAAACTTGGATCAATTACACATGTAAACATAAAGGATCATTCCTACGATGATGTTCAGAGAACATCAATCGAGAAATTATATTCAAAAACCTCAGTGGAGACTTAACTGTCGTCATGGTTACACAAAGATACTCCAATTTGGATGTGTGGAGCTTTTGAGTGTGATAGTTTACAAAAAAAGATTGTGTATTAGATCGAGAGGTAAAAAATTCGGAATACATACCAGGACCCTTTCCAAAAAAAAAAAAAAAACCATTTGAGCATATTCTTGTCACTACGGAAGTATGTGTTAACAAATACACACCCACCCAATTTTGAGATGAGGTGAGATACAACATAATTCTTATTTAGATGGTATCTATAGAACTGGCTTTGATCACTACTATGACATTGATGCAGCCAAAGTGTGTCGACCACAGGAAATGGCACAAGAAGGTATACATGCGCTAGCACGTGCACACCTAGGTAGTGAAGTAGGTATGAAGTGTAGGTTTGGCAAGAGAGGATTTGAAGTGTATGTCTCTAGAGCTTGAGATGTAGAGCATGTCGGTCATTTCAGATTGACAATCAATGTCCTAGTTGCCAAGATACAGGGCTTTGAAGTTTTGCCAGGGGCTAGTTCTGAGTCGGTTTGACTGCTTTGAAGAGCGTGCCATTTGGGATTTTTTGGGCCTTAACTAGGTTTGGGAATGTGATGTGCAGCATATGGAGTTGACAAGAGGTGACGGCTCCCCAATCATAGTGCTGGACATGAAGTTATAGCAAGTTGAAGTTTAACGATCGTGGCAACCGCAGTGGATCTGGTATTTTCTTGTCGTTTTGGAGTGCATCCTTCGAGGTCATGAGATAGTCCAAGTGCAAAGCATGTGGGTGAGGCGGAATGGTATCTGTTTATGGAAACTTGTGGCTCAAACATTTGATAAAACTGAGTAGGAACTAGGAGCAAGAAAAATTGGGAAAGCAAATGGTTTTTTGAATTTTTTTGAGCATGAAGCTTGTGCAGGTTGATTGTCCTAATGTTTCCACGTGTCCAATGGGAAAACCCACATGGAATTCTTGGATTTGAGGCTTGGGTCTATAGACGGTGCATCATGAGCTACATAAGCATCACACGAGGTGTGAGGGGAGCTCCTCTTAAGCTTTGATATGGTGTCCGTGTTTGAGTGTTGTTCTGGGTGCTACATGGATGGCGACGCTTGTGTGGGCGGTTGTAGTGGTTGGTGGTTCTAGTTAGTGGAGGTGCTCAACGGTGGTGTGCAGTGTTGACGTGGTGTGTTTTGGGGGGCTTGTCCCAGGTGGCCATTAAGGACCAACATTTTTAGTTGAGAAGTGGTTCCTTGGGCGTTGTCACACCGATGTGACAACACCAAGGAGGGCTAAGCGGTGCTTCACCTACAGAGCAAGAGAAAGTTTCCAGGTTGGTGGCTAGGTAGGGGATCACATACAAAAGAGATATGGGAGTAGAAGGTTGTTGATGTGTCGAGTCATGCAACAAATGCTAAATAAAGAGTGCCACTTGTATGTAATGCAATGGAAAATGCTAAAAGAGGCTCAAGTTACTGCATGAGCCAAGTTAAACCAGACTTTTCTTTGTTGAGCTTTGGCCCTCTTCTATAAGAGGAGATTTTTGTAAATTGAAAGGGTTATCTTCCCTACGGTTGTGCAGTAGGACCATGAAGTGTTTCTAAGGAAGTGGTTGTGGAAGCTATGGAGTTTTGTGGAGCCAAGAGGAATGCCAAATTTTGTACTGAACTTCATCAAGGAGTGTGCCGACTTGGAGCAAATTTGTGTATGGTCGTGTTTTTGTGAAGAGAACTTGTCATTTCCATGTATTGTGGTCGATTCCCCCTTTCCCCTTCTCTTCTCTGCTTGTGTGCATGTATTCCCCTTTGAGGTCTATTGTGCAAAGAGAGATTGAGAGAAGTGTGTGTGTGAGAGTGGAAGGGACTGAATCAGTCATGGCAGAATGATTGGGCGTGTTTGTGGTGTCACAACGAGTGTGTGCATATGGTCCTGTGCAAACAGTGGTTTGCGTGATGATTGTGTCAAGTTTGAAGGTGAACTCTAGTGGATTGGGGTGCTGTGTATATCCTGGGGGTTATAGAGAGGTGTTTGTTTGTGTTTTGGGTGTGTTTCCGTTTCCATCTTCTGGTGCCCCCAAGGAGGAGCACACTGATTTCTTTAATATGTTTGTGATTCAATATATGGCAGAGTTTATGTTTAATTTTAAATGGTGATGAAGATGCAGATGAGTAGTTAGCAAACTTTGAGCTGGTTATGCTTTTGTTTCGGATGCAAAGTGATAAAGAAAGGATGAAGATGGTGCCACTACTGATGCATTGACATACAAAGATATGGTTCGATGGTTTGAAGAGTGATGATCGAGGCTCATGGCAGGAGCTGGAGAGTCAATTTTTGAGCGGTTTTGAAGGGCGATTATTTCGGCAGAGGCTTGTACAAAATTGAATGTGGTACGCCATAACATAAGTAAGTAAAGAGTTTGTAGTTTTTCTTGAGAAGTTTGAAACCTGTTGGAGGCAGCTAGAGATTTCTATGAGTGTTAAAGACAATCAGTACCTGAAGTTGTCAAAATTTCTTGAGTGCTTGCATCCAAAGATTAGAGAAAAGGTGGAGTGTGGTGTAGACATCTGAGGATACGATGTACTTGTCCAAGATGAAGAGCAGAAAGGTGAAGTAGAAGCTAGAGTTGGGCTTGCTAAAGCCTGTAGAGTATGTGCCTATTGTGGTAACAGAGTGTTCTATTGTTCAACCAAAGGTGATGCCGGTTGTTTGAAGTGATGAACCTGTTGAGGTAATACAAGTTTTAGTTATGTTCCTTGGAGGTTTCCAGTTGGTGGTGAGACTATGCTGGTGGTGGATAGCTGTTCAATGAGGATAAGCCTTTTGTCAAAGAAAGAGAACTGATGTATAGTGGAGGTAGCGGATGCTGAGTACCAAGAGTAGTATGAAGATGTAAAGCCTATTTTTTTGAAGTCAGTGCATGAAGAGGTAGCAAATTGTAGTCAGTTTGAAGATACCAAGAGCCTAAAGGTAGATGAAGAAGGTGTGCAGAGCCATGTAGATGGTCAAGTCATTGGGGACTAGCAAGCAGATGAGGATGTGGATACGGAGTCAATGGTGATAAAGGTACAAGCTCAAGTTATGGGAAACAAGCGAGGATGAAAAAGTGGATAAATCCACATTCTATGGCAAGGAGACAGATTCCAATAATCATATGCTAGTAAGGGTAAAGTTTCTTATTGTCTATCTGATAGTATGGTGATAGGAAATGTCAAAGAAGAGAAGGTCAAAGTGTTGGAGTCAGTGGAGGAAGGTATGCAATTGAAGGTGTTGTGCAGCACCATGTTGATGACTTTTCTTCATGAAGGTAGCAGTGGAAAGTGATGTTGCAGTGCAATTATCAAAGTTTTGCAGAGAAGAGAAAATACGCATCCATGGATACCAGGTGGGCCTACAGAGTCGACCAGAAGATGGTGAGGAAGCATAAACCAAGGGGTTTGGATATTTCTCTTGTGCTCACGATGTGTTGGATGCTAACCAAAGGGAGGAGCATATGGAGTTACGGGTGGCTTGCAGGAATGGTGCAAGCAATTCTGTTTTGGGATTTAATGATGTCAAGGATGCCAGGATGAAGGCATGCAGGTGCTTGCTGATAGAGCGTTGGTCAAGATATAGGTGATGCGAGGGTTAACCCCTCTCCAAGAGGTGTTTCTAGTGGATGAGCCATGATTTGCTACTATGGTGGTTAGCAGAGGCCAAAATGGAGAAGTATTTATGTCAACTGTAGTGCTCTTTTGAGGGGAGCCCTACTTTACTTGGTTGGGAGGGAGGGTCAGGTATGTGTGTTTTGAGTGATGGTATACTTGGTGATGTTTGGTATGAAGTGGGAAGTATGTTGCAGGATGTTTGGAGTGTTGAAGGTAGGCCATGAGCAGCCTACGAGTACGATGGTATATGTGCTGGAGTAAAGCATTATGGGATGTAGCTACAGGTGGATGTGAGAAGTCAGTGCCAAGTGTTTGATCCACGTGGAAGACATGATGTGATGTAGGGGGTGGGGCAACCCACCTAAAGAGGATAGCAGTGTAGGAGAGATAAAGCCTTGTGTATAGATTGTATAGATGGTTTTGGTTTTCTCTCAATGTTTGCCAGTGTTTCCAGTTTCTAGTGGATAGATGTTTTGTGGTTGAACATAAATGTTCAACAAGGGGCCTAGTTAATGATGGTGCAGCCAAAGTGTGTCGACCACAGAAGATGGCACAAGAAGGTATATATGGTCTAGGAGGTGTAGGTCTAGGTACTGAAGCAGGTATGAAGTGCAGGTTTTGCAAGGGAGGATTTGAAGCGTATTTCTATAGAGCTTGATAAGTGGATGTGTCGGTCTTTTCAGATCAACAATTGGAGTCCCGATCGCCAAGATTGCTTTGAAGAGCATGTCATCTAGGAGTTTTCGGGCCTCGACCATGTTTGTGAAAGTGGTATGAAGAATATGGAGTTGAAAAGAAGTGATGCTCCCCAATTGGCGTCCTAAACGTGAATTTATAGCAAGTTAAAGTTTGACGATCATGGCAACCGCAGAGTGGATTTGGTATTTTTGGGTCATTTTGGAGTACATTGTTTGAGATCATCAGACAGTTGAAGTGCAGATCATGTACATGAGTTTGAAGCCCGAAATGAAAACGTTTTATGAAAACTTGAGGCTCAACCATCTGAAAATTGAGCAGGAACTAGGAGCAAGAAACTTGGGGGAGAAAATGTTTTTTTTTAAAGGTTTTTTCATGATCATGAAGCTTGTAGAGGTGAATTGTCATGGTGCTGCCATGTGTCAAGTGGGAGCACCCACATGCAATTCTTGGATTTGAGGTTTAAGGCTATATATGGTGCATCTTGAGCTACCACAAGAATCACAAGAGGTGTGAAGGGAGCTCCGCATGAGCCTAGATATGGAGTCCATCTCTGAGTACTGATGTGGGTGCTACATGCCGGAGGGCTACCACGGGAGGTGCTTCTGTCGGCGGTTGGAGTGGTTGGTGGTTCTAGTTGGTGGAGCCGCTTGGCATTAGTATGCAGTGTTGACGTGGTGTGTTGCTGGGGGCTTGTCTCACACGTCCATTAAGGGCCAATATTTCTAGTTGAGTAGTGGTGCCTTGGGCATTGTCATGCCGCCATGAAAACACCAAGGAGGGCTAAGCGATGCTTCACCTACAGAGGAAGAGAAAGTAGGTGGCTAGGTGGGGGATCACATGTAGAGAGAGATGGGGGTAGAAGGTGGCCAATGTCTTAAGCCATGCAAAAAATGCTATATAAAGAGTGCCACTTGTATGAAATGCAATGGAAAATGTTAAAAGAGGCTCAAGTTGGCTGCACGAGCCAAGTTAAGCTAAAGTTTTATTTTTTGAGCTTTGTCCCTCTCCTATAAGAGGAGTATTTTGTAAATTGAAGGGGCTCGGACGACCAAGTGTTGTCGAGGAAGCAACTGTTGAAGCTATGGAGTATGTATGGAGGCGAGAGGGTGGCCAGATTTTGTACTGAGCTCGTCGAGGAGTGTTCCGTCTTGAAGCAAATTTGTGTATGGTCCTGTTTTTGTAAAGAGAAGCCATCATTGCCATGTATTGCTGTCTTTTTCCCTTCTCCCTTCTTTTCTCTGCTTGTGTGCATGCATTTTAGAGTGTGTGTGGGCAAGTGCGCCCCCCCCCCCTCCAAGTTCTATTGTGCAAAGAGAGATTGAAAGAATTGAGTTGTGTGCATGAGTGGAAGGCGGTGAATCAGGTATGGCAAAATGATTGGGCAAGTTTGTGATGTCTCAACGAGTGTACGTGTATGGTTGTGTGCAAACAGTGGTTTGTTTGATGATTGTGTCGAGTTTGAAGGAGAACTCTAGTGGATTGGGGTGTTGTGTATATCTTGGGCTATAGAGAGGCGTTTGTTTGTGTTCAAGGTTTGTTCCCCTTTGCAACACCACTGATTAATTAGAAGAGAAAAAACTCAAGATTGAGGAATCAGAGTCTGAAAAGGAACATGTAAGGGACTAAACTGCTACTAAAGGGAGCAGAAGAAAACTTCTTAAGTTTTCAAATTAGCATCATAGATGCCAACGGAGATATCACAAAAAGTAGGAAACAAAATTTAGAAGGAAACAAAATCATAACAAAAAATAGAGGACTAAATTTAGTTCTTTATGATGGTGGATGCACAAGATTGCATCAAAGAAAAAATAACTCTGATCCTACCTCAGAGAAAAGGAAAAACACAGATCAACTACAAGAAAATCAAATAGAAACTCAGCAAGTCAAATGCAATCAGAAAAAGAAACCTCCAATGACTAAAATAAAACAAAAAGAAAAGTATGAGGAGTTGAAATAAACCCTAAAGAAGGTTTGGAGAGCTGAAATGGAATTGGAAAGCGATAAACCAAGGGCAATCAGTGTTTCTTTGCACTACAAAAGGTACACTTTGCAAGATCGACAAATACTAGTCAAGCAACCAATGAGACAACCTAAGGAACCGGGAAAATCCTATGAGTGCGTGAAAACTCCAAACAAATCAATCTCGCAAGTCTCGAGAAGACTCAAATCCAGCATACATAGCTACACATTTGTCTCAAGAGAAGGGAGAGATCCTCAATAGGACATGAAAGGAGTACAAGGATGTCTTCCTTTGGTCCTACAAAGATCTTGAAATATGTCATCAAATGATCCTTTTGAGAGATGATTCTAAGCCAAGTAGACAAAGATTGTACACCTATAATGAGACATTTGCTAAAAAGATAAAGGAAGATCTCAAGAAACTCAAGGAAGCCAAGGTCACCTATCAAATTGGGCACACTAATTAGGTATCACCTATTGTGGTAGTACCAAAAGAGAATGGAAAACTCAGAGTGTGTGTGAACCTCAAGAAGGTGAATTCAACTACCATATCAGATAACTATTCTCTTCCTATCATGGATCATGTTTTAGAATGAGTAGCTAGAAAAGAGGATTACAGCTTCTTGGATAGATTCTCGTGTTACAACTAGTGAGGGCGAGCTTTTTGAAATGGGGCCTCTAAACCCAAACCAATGGGCCTACCCTCACAAAATATTCGTAAAGAGGTACGCACACTACTTGAGGCACCACCTTCTTTTGGGAGTGGAGAAGGAAACCAATCAAAATAACACTTGCACTCACCCACTCAAGCAACACACTTTGAAAACCCCCTTACTCTATATACACTTTGGACACTTGAACACCATCAACGATTATGCAACCCAATGCCGTGCATCAAAATGAAATATGCAATTTGTGGAATAGCATTCACCTTCTCCCCATAAGAATACCCACAATACATCCAAACTCTTCCTCTCTCAAGCACTCATCAAAAAATCATGCGCACAAGACTTGCCTCTCAAACACACAAGAGAATCACTTACATCAAACTAACACACTTTGCATAGAGAGCTCATCTCCATCTATGCAATGCCGTGACACAAATAAAATCACCATGAGAGGTAGCCACATGCATATGTAATGAAGAAAAAGAGAGTTGGAGTGAGAAATTTCTTTAGACCAATTGAATAAGTGTGGAGAAACAAACCAATGGTAAATTGAGAATAGAACACTTACTTGATTTCTCGCACACCTTTTAAGGGGAGGACAGACGCTGGCTAACCATCACGAATTGCGACACTTGAAAGTTTTGAAGATGATTTCATGATCATTGACATAACCATGAGAGAGATCATGATGTATTTACAAGTTATTGAGGTGCTACAAATGATTTATTGGGTTGATGGAGTAAGAGATTGTAGAATGGAAAGAGTGGAGAATAGAGTTGCACTTCCTCCAAAGAGGAGGGTTAGAAGGGAGGATGTGAAAGAGGGAGAGTTGGGGTTTTCTCTACTATTGATCAAGAAACAACATGAAGTTGAAAATATAGGTGTGTGTCCTTGAGTCTCTCCAAGGGGGGCTATTTATAGTTGTGTAGGAGTGGGATTATGCTACACTTAATTAGAGTAAGTGATTAGACCTAATTAAGTGTCCTTTGACCACTCATTGAATATTGGACATAAAAGGGACTATTTATTCACCAAAAATATCATTTTAGACCGTGAAGGCTCCATAGGGGTGCATAATGTAGGTGGGCCCCACCATGAGGCCCTACGGGTGGCTCCTGTGGGGTATCTCAACTTGTCTGTCTTGGCATTTAGAAAGCATCTTTAGGTTGGTTCCATCACATGCAAGTGACCTTGAACACTCATTGCTCTTCTAGAAGATGAGTAGGGGAAAAATAAAATCTCACCCTCTTGATTTACTTGATTTACAGTTCCCTTTTGCTGTGAATCTGACAGATTTACACTATTTTGACAATAACTTTTTACCTGTAGCTCGGAATGACATGCTTCAAAAGGCAAAATTGACCTTCTCAACATGTTTGATATGAATTTGGACTATTCTTCACGCCCATGCACCAAGGAATTCGGTTTGGAAGGTCCACACTAGGCTAGGGAACCTTTTGCTTCCAAGTCTTCTTGTATGGGCCCTTTGCTTGTATGCATCCAAGGGGAATCATGCCTTTTCAAAAGGCTATGATGCTTAAACAAATAAAGGAGGGCCCAATATTATTTTCTTGTGAAAAGAATATACAATTGGAGTCTTTTTGAAAGGAGAGAAACTATATGTATATTCTTAAGAGATATTGGGCCACCTATGTAGGGGGCATAGAAGACTTGTAGAGAGGGACCATAATCTTTGGTAAAGACAAGTGGAGAGTTGATTTCCATGGGAATTTATCTATATGGGGTGGAAGATGGATATATTATTTTTCTACTACTAATTCACAAGAGGTAAGAAAGTTTGGGGGTATATAGTTGGTTATTGTATGCTTATTCTATTTACAAAGCAAAAAAGAAAAGGGTGGTAATATAAATATATGACTAAGGTGACATTTTTTGGGAAGAGTATAATGTATGTGTCGCCACAAAGGTTAAACGAAGAGGGGGAATTTACTCTAGATAACTTAATAGCGTAGAAAAATATATACACATATGAGGAAGAGGACGTTGAGTAGGCTGACAAATGTTGCAAAAAGATGGTTACCATTTTATGCCACTCACTAGTTAACCATATATCCAAAAGATCAACTTAAAACTTCTTCTACCATGAAATGGGGAATTTTTTCTTGCAGGGTCATGCCTTTTGGACTAATCAATGGACAAACAACATTCTAGTGGCTAATGAGCCATGTATTCAAGTAGTATCTGCAAAGTTTCCTAGAATTTCACATGGACGATTTTTGTGTGTATTCAACTAAATGAGAAAGCTATTTGAATACTTAAAGTGTGTCTTGGATAAATTCCATTTAGATTTGTTCAAATACTAAGAAATGTGTGTAGAAACTCTTTGGCATATTGTCTCAAAAAATGGTATTGTTGTAGATATGGAGAAAGTGATAATTGTTGAGATGTCTAGACCAACCACTATCAAGGAAGTTTAGGGAGCAATTGTTGGGATATGGAGCAAGTAGCAATAATATTGAGATATCTAGATTGACCACCATCAAGGAACTTTAGGCACTTATGGGGCAGTGTGGCTACTATTGTAGATTTATCTACACGTATGCAATCATTGCAACCCATTTATGGCCTCATTAATCATTTTGAATGGACGGAGGAGTGTAAAGAGTACTTTCAACAGCTTAAACAAGCTTTGACATTAGCATTGATATTGAATACTCGAGGCTAGAACAAAGTTTTCCATGTGCATTCGATGCTTCAAATTTTGTTGTTGGCTGCAAACTAGCTTGACCAAGAGAGGAAAAAAAGAATCCATTCCACATGCCACATTATTACAGATCTTTGTTACACCAACATGGAGTAGATATTTGGAAGAAGATATGACAAATGGGAGATTTCTAGAAGACATGAGCAAATGAAGACAATGAGTGATCAAGACTGAAGCAGTCAACTATCTGATGATTGGTCAGTAAATTTATATATGAGGGAAGGAACAATATGCTAGATTGTATGCCAATGAGAATGAATATCCTCATATCTTAAAAAAAGTGCACACTGGTCTTGCAGGAGGTCATTTCTCCCACAAACCCACCGCTAGAGCTGGCTTGATGGCTGGTATTTGGTGGCCAGATCTCTTTGCTGATGAAAAGAAATTGTTCAAACGATGTGAATCTTGCCAACAAGAAAAAACTCCAACTAGAATTAAGAGTATGCCATTGCAACCTATGATTGGAGCACGTGCATTTGCTAAGTGGGATATGACTGTTGGTCCAATACATCCATCTTTATACAAGACTCAAGTGCAATCCATTAGGAAGAATGATGCTTAAACCACTGTAGTATTCCTATATGAGTGTGTGGGTGAAATCATGTATAGGTGGACCGCTTTTGCCACTATATAGTACATGGTTTTTGGGGTTGAGAAAATGGGTGGTTTAGGCGTTTGAAACAGTGGGATTAAATTCAAAATTTATGGAAAAAAAGGGTTAAAATTTGACGTGTACTAAGTGAAAGCGCTTACTGGTTAATGATCACCTCAAGGTACTTTCAATCACTTAATGCAAATATTCTCTCGAGTCTCGTCCCTCCCACTCTGTCTCACTCGTTCCTCCCCCCTCTCTTTGTCTCACCCGTGCCATTCAGGTTTCTGATTCCCTCTTTCCTCCCTCCTTTGCGTTTCTCTGCTAGCCGAAGCAACAAGCAACAACATCACAACAATAACAAACAAATTTAGGAGTACTTTTTGCTGAGCTGGTCATCAACTTCAGTAAAAATCCCCTGCAGCAACAACAACATGTATGTGGCATCATGTAGCTTGAAGCATTCTAATTCGAATGTTGGTTGAATTTGAATGTGGCTGGTTTTCCTAGGTAGCATTTCCAGGTAGCATTGATCCATGTTTTAACATGCTTCATGCAGATGTAGAAGCGTTGTATGCTTGTCTCTGAATGAGTGGCAAGATAACCAAAGGGGGCTTGGCCTAGTGGTTAAAGTGAATGGGTGGGTGCGTAAAGACCTAGGTTCAACCCCTGGCGATATGGTCTGCCCTCTGTTGAGGAGGGTATTGCAAAATAAAAAATAAAAAATGTGTGGCAAGATAATCATGGATTGTAACTATTAATGATGCATGTGTGAGTTTAGAATTTATTTATGGAATGTATATGCATTGTGCACATCTAATTGATCACCCTTGTGAATGCTTTATAAAAATGCATCATGCAGCTTGAAGCATGAATGCAAATTTTATCAATTGTGTGTGCATGCTTATACGAATGCATCATGCAGGTTCAAGCATGAATGCATTTAACTATTGATGTTGTATCTATGTGGCATTTGTGATTTTTTCAGGATGAAGAACCAAGCTACAAAGGACCTTCAGACTCTGACAAGGGTACACCTAGGAAGGGAAAGAGCTCTACGCAGGAGTCGTCTATCAAAACAGGTTAGATGCATCATGCATGCATTTCTAAATTTCGTTTTATGTCTTGTAAAATTTCTGAACTTTTTGCACATGCATGCTACAAAAAGAACTTCCGAGTCCCCCAAGGGTACACCTAAGAAGCAAAATGTTCAGCAGGTTAGATGCAGGTATTTCCCCCATGGATTCAATTAAAGTGTTGCTTTATTAGGAAAAAGTAGTGTGCACACCACTAGTAAATATCAAGTGGGTGAACCCCACTTTTTATGGGTACAGCACCACTGATAGGCTGTGTTGAAGTGGTGCACCTGCAGCACCCTTTAAAGTTGGGCAGAAACCATGGTTGCATCACTACATAGTTATGATGATATGGTGCACCATCTCTTAAAAGTGATATTGGACCACTTTAAAGTGCTGGGTAGCACTAAAAAGAGGTAAGGCTCTAGTAAAAATTGGCGATACAATGGGTGCATCACTTTCCAGTGGAAAACCCTAACTATTTTGTGGTGAATCATCACTTTTAAGCGAAGCATCACGATGGTGCACCACTTTTCAGTGGTTATACACACTTTTAAGGTACCGAATAACGTTCTAGTTAAGAAGCACCACTTTCTAGTGGTGAATACCACTATAAAGTGGTCAACATCACTATAAAGTGGTGAACACAACTATAAAGTGGTGCTTCTTAACTAGAACGTTATTCGGTACCTTAAAAGTGTGTAGAACCACTGAAAAGTGGTGCTTCTTAACCTGAACGTTATTTGGTATAAAGTGGTAAACACCAATAAAGTGGTGTTCACCACTTTTTGTGGTTCAAATCACATTTAAGTGGTGTTTATAGTGGTGAAGACCACTATAAAGTGGTCAACATCACTATAAAGTGGTGAACACAACTATAAAGTGGTGCTTCTTAACTAGAACGTTATTCGGTACTTTAAAAGTGTGTAGAACCACTGAAAAGTGGTGCTTCTTAACCTGAACGTTATTTGGTATAAAGTGGTAAACACCAATAAAGTGGTGGTCACCACTTTTTGTGGTTCAAATCACATTTAAGTGGTGGTGCGTGATGGTCAACCACTTTCAGTGCTGTAGAACCACTTTTTAGTGATGCTTTACAAAAGTACAATAATCTTTAGTTCTGCATCTTTGCTAAAAGTGGTGGTTAAGTGCTTTTAAGTGATAAAGCTTTACAAGGAGATACCACATTCTATTGGTGTAGCACCACTTTTTAGGAGTGTAGCACCAGTTTTAAGTTGTGTACAACAATTCACATCGGTGTAGCACAACTGAACAGTGGTTCAGCCCACTTTTATGTGCTGGAGCACCACTTTAAAGTGGCGAAGAAACAACAAAAGGTGATGTATCACTAGCAAATAGTGGTGTAGTAGGACTTTTAGTGTTACCTAACCAGTTTTAAGTGGTTGAGAACCATTTAGTGCTACACCACCACTTAAACATTTTGCAGTACCACTGAGAATGGTGCAAAAATCATTTCAACCACTTCTTATTGTTGATAAAACAAGTTTAATTATGGCTCATCACATACTAACATGCATTCATATATGTTTTTACAGGGAGGTGGACAGTACCACGAGTGGCCTTATCCACTCAAACAAAATTTTGCTTCACCAAGGAAGATTTTCATACCGAATATGGGCTATGCTTGGTTGGCCAGGATCCGAAGCTCCTATGTGATGATGATTTCTTAGATGAGGAGTGGCTTAGGGTATGGCTTTACAAGCGCCACCAAAAGGAGAAGATGCATTTAAAGGGACTGAGGCCTGAAATGTATGAAGAATGTCTCCTGCTATACCACAAAGTATATCAAGGAGCTCCCCCAAACAACGAGGTAGGCGTGCATTTTGCACATGGATTTACGTGGCAGAAGTGCAAGGGCTCTGAAGATTCTGAAGGTTTATTTTCATGGACTGTGTATGCTGAAGGTGTTATCAAAATGTTACGCCAACAGAAAACTTCAAATAGGAAATTGGATAAATGGAGGTCCACAAACGGTCCATGTCTTGGAAGCGAGTGGAAATTTAATGCAAAAAATATGCCTAATTACACTGATAGTACTCGCACAGGCTTTGACTGGCAGACATACTCAGGTGGACATCAATTTTCAGGGCAGGCTAAGGAGGAATTTCTAAAGAATCGGGCCTTTGGCTCGATGGGAACATTTGGAACGTCAAATGTTTCCTCGACTACATTTTCTGCGTCAACGGCTGATGTAGCAGCTATTTCTAACATGAAGGCTAATGTTGCTGAAAAGTTAAAAGAGAAGCAGCAATGTCTTGAAGCAATAAAAATTTCTTTAGATCAATCAAAGACAAAGAGAGATGAGCAGGTTGGTTTGATGCGAGGCACCGCCAAAATCGTAGAGAGACTGAACAAGGATATGGAGGAACTCAAGTTGCATAAGGCAGGGCTTGCACCAAACGAGGAAGCAATGGCAAATCTTGAGACCTTGATTCAAATCAGAAAGGAGGCTCTCAAAGACATGGGACTTGATATTGAAGTGCACAATCTCGATAACCTAGGTGAAGAGGCAGCACAATTATAGGCATGTAAGCTTGATTGATTCACCTAGTAGTAGTTGATATTACTTAAAAGTGGTTAAACTCTAATTAGAAAAAAATGGCTAGAGACCATTTTATATGGTAAAAGACCACTTAAATGTGTTTATATCACACTCTTAAGTGGTACCACATAAAGTGATGAAGACTCTTAAAAGTAATGCACAAACACTTATACTGTTTTATAAAGTACGCAGTGCTATTTTTTTACAGGGTCAGCATGACACTTTGTTATGGGAAGTAGAAGTGGCGACAGGGCATCTTCGATTTGTGGAAACGATTATTAATTTGTTCAAGTCAAGAATGCCTATCCTTCCTATCAGGCTACCTGTTTATTTGGGATCGGACAATAGCTGTGAGCAGTTAGGTGATTGTGTTGCTTGTGGGATGTCTATCATGCAGACTGTTGTTACCGGTGTCTGCATGCTCCGGTGTCAACATCAGTATCACCCACTTTGTTTTGTAATTGCCTGTAAGTCTTCCGGCCAGTGTCTATTTCATGGATGTGAGGAACCTTTAAAAGATGCTTTGAAGCTGTTGGCACCTGGAGAGGCAAACATGGATGAGCATGTTGGTATAGGTAATCGATGTTTTTATACCTTATGATATGAAGCTGATTGTAGATTCATTTCTTGACCATTTTGTTTCTTTTCTCCATGTAATTGTAGAGAAAGATCCAATGGAAGGCATCTTTGGATCTCCTGTTTTGATGGAATTGGTAATATTCTGTGAAACATTCTTCTCTTTGAATGTTCACATAACTTAATATTGAGTATTATTACATTGTCTGCTATGTAGCACACTCCCAAGCTGGGTCATCACACAAGCCCAATATTGATAGCATGTGTGGTGGGTGCGGGGATAAGAATGCATCCTAGAAACAAGCAGGTGAAGACACTCTGGACCAACAAAAGGTAGAAAAAAGGGCTGAAAAAAGAGCAGATGTAGTGGGAGCTCAAGGTGACGCATCCAAGGAGTGAGTCGAGGTGCCTCTGAAGCCAGAACCTGCAATGAACAAGGACATAGAGGACGCTGAAAAATCATCTGAGAAGCCACTTTTTGGCAATGGAACAAGGTCCCATGTTTTGTTCTTTGCAATATTGGACATCTCCCTCTTCATAGCATGTTCCCATTGAACCTTATCATATGCAAAGTGCAAGAGCTCCCTCTCCTTCTTCAAGCAAGTAGAGGTTGAGAGCCTACACCAACACTCTTGGATATGGAGTGCAAATCCAACCAAGAGCCATGCTTCAATGCTTAAGATTTCCATCTCCCTCTTCTTCATTACTATGCTATTATGTATGCTAGCAACAAGAGTTATGATAAGTGAGGAACTAATTCTTTCTCCTACGAATGTTTCTTCGTCCTCTTCCCTACCCTCATTCCCTGCTAGCTCTCTCCACCTTCGAAGGTGTTTGAGGTCTTGGGACTGAGGCTTGGGATAGTTAAAGCTTTCTTCAAGTTTATGTTATGTTTGTGATGCATGAAGCTTTCCATCTTCATTGCATCACCTAGGTCACAAGGAACACAAAAATTGTATTGTAACAAGTCTCTCTCAATGGGAGAAATCATAATACAAATGCCTATTGGAGGGGGGACCGGCTCCACATAAATCCGGTCCTCAATTGTTGTCATGTTCTCTAAATTCTCTCTCTTGCAAAATTATTGTTCATGCCAAGTTAACCAATTGCTATGATTATGTTGCTATCTTCAATTATGTTCACCCACTATGCTCACAAAGTCATTTCTCAAAAGTACTCTCATTAATTTCCGCTACTCTCAAATTAAATAGGCCAATTTCATTACATTGGTATCAGAGCATTTGGTTTCTCTTTTCTTGCTTAAGAAGAGAGGTCCTTAAGTAGCCTATAAATGGTTGATGTTGTTAATTATATTAGGGTAAGTGGAACTGGGATCTATTATCGGTTTTGTTGAGCCCACTATGTGGGGGATGGTGCACACCTCGGGAGCTTTGGACTTAATAATGGAGTCTTTTTAGACTTGCCTACGGCTTTACCATTATTGAGCCATAAGAAGTCTGAAAGGAGCTAGCCCTTGGAAACTCTGCTATGCTAGACCTACTCCTCTACTCTCTATAATTAACCACTTCGAGCCGTGGGTATATATACTTAAGAGCCGATTTTCAAAGGCTAAGAGGAATGGCAACTAAGGTTTTGAATTGCCAAAGCATACACGAAGTACATACATAAATTTTGTTAACATGGCTGCCAATAATCGAGAGAGTAGAATGAACATTAATAGCTTTGATTTTGCACGTGAAGGTGCTAATGATGATGCTCCCATGTTTGTGAATTATTTCGTCACTAAGTTGCAGCAAGCTATGGGCAACCCTAGTTTGCAAGCCGAAGTTACTCAACAACTTCGTGCTTATGGAATTTCCCTTCCTCTCCAAGAGGAGAGAGAGCTTAGGAGGCCTCTTGAAGAGACCCCCAAAAGAAGACTCTCTCCCATTCGAGAGGAGGAATCCAAAGAGCAAGAAAGCAATGAAAGTTTAAGGTCCTCTGAAGATGTGGCTCCACGAAGACGGCGGTCTAGACGATCGCCCACTCCTCCCAAGAGGAAAAGATCAACACATAGTCCTTCTCCTCATCACTCTGAAAGGCAAGAGAGGAAACAAAGGAAGAAAAGGGCTAGGAAGAGGTCACCCTCTTCTCCTTCTTCTTTACCTTCCTCCTCTTCCGACGAAAGTTATGGCTATTCGCCTAGAGAATACAAGAGGGGAGGACATCGCAAATCATTTCCTGCATGGCAAAGGTCACAAAAGCTAAAGAAGTTCAAGGAGGGAGGAAAGAGTATCTCTTTTCTCACCTATGATGGCACCTTTGGTGCTACTGACAAAGTGTTGTCCTTCATCCAGCAATTTGATGCAGCCTTTGGAGACGAGGGCTTCACAGAGTCCTCCAAGCTACGCCATGTAGCTATGCACTTCCAAAAATCAGCTCGTCAATGGTGGGCTAGCCTTCGTGGCAATGGTGAAGCCCCGCAGACATGGAAAAATCTACGAGTTTCCATCATGAAGCAATTCCTTGCAAGCGATGCAAAAGACAAAGTGCTTACTGAATGGCGCAGCTTGAAGCTTCTCTCTCATGAGTCTATCCACAAGTACGTAGACAAGTTTTGGGATTTACATCTCAAGGCTACTGTCTTTCAAAAGATAGACTTTGCTGAGCAAAGGCAGCAATTTTGTGTGGGATTACCTGAAGAGATGGCCGAATACATCAACTCTCAAAGTCCTGGTACTATTAGCGAAGTAATCCATCACACCATGGTTGCTTCACGCATCAATTTCCATCAAGGGGCTAGATGTAATGTCAAGCCCATGGAAAACAAAGACAAAAATAATGCAAAGGGGAAAACCAATGTTCAAAATACTTCCCAAGTCACTTCCAGCAACAACAACAATCGGTCCAAGGAGAAGGGAGTTTACAAAGGTAAAAACAAACTCTCTCCTGAAGAGCTTGAAGCTTATCGCAAGGACCATAAGTGTTTCAAGTGTAGGGATCAAGGACATGGCTATCATTCTTGCCCCAAGAAGAATACTCGCAATGAGACTCCTAGGGCTTCCACCATCGAAGCTCCAAAAGAGGATGCTCATTGCAAAGGATCATCACTTTCCTATGCTTGGGGAAAGATAAGAGAGCATGATGCCTTCATCTTGTTTGACCCTGGCTCTACTCTTAACTTCATATCAATGGAGTTGGCCACCAAGTTGGGCATTCAAGCTTTTGAGATGGGAGATATAGTAGTGGCTGATGCAGCTTTCAAGGGACAACAAGCCTCCGTTACTCCCT
The DNA here is from genome assembly GCF_014529385.1 of Adiantum capillus-veneris. NCBI lineage: Eukaryota > Viridiplantae > Streptophyta > Polypodiopsida > Polypodiales > Pteridaceae > Adiantum > Adiantum capillus-veneris. The sequence goes on from NC_140945.1 coordinate 53,217,336, forward strand.
TGATTAGGAAGTTGAGGCTTCATGTCCAAAGCTATGTCGACAAAGAAGACTTCTTCATCTCTACTCTCCAACATGAGGATGTTATCCTAGGGGCACCATGGTTTGATCGCATGGCTGCCAACATGAAGCTCCCTGAAAGGAGAATCTACTTCACCTACAGGGGAAAGAACATGTATATAGATGCTAGTGAGCGTGGTCGCACTATTCCACTTGTAAATCCTCTTGCTTTTGATAAGTCAATGAAGAGCTCAGTTTCTGTGTACATGATTTTTGTCAAAGAGTCTCTAAAAGATACTAATGTTTCATCAAATGTAAATGGTAGGAATCAACAAGAGTTAGACTTGTCTAATTTTCTAAAAGGATTCCAAGATGTGTTCATCGATGATATCCCTATGGACTTACCTCCAAAACGAGGGGATGATGACCATCGCATTGAGCTCCTTCCTGGAAGCTCACCACCTAACAAGCCTCCTTATCGAGTCTCACAAGCTCAACAAGAGGAGATCATGAGGCAAGTACAAGAGCTGGTAGACAAAGGGATGGTGAGGCCTAGTTCCTCTCCCTTTTGTTCTCCAGTCCTTTTAGTGCAAAAGAAAGATGGTACATACCGTATGTGTGTGGACTATCGAGAATTAAACCATATCACTATCAAAAATAGATTTCCCGTACCTCGGGTAGAAGATCTGTTTGATAAGCTAGAAGGCTCTACCTACTCAATAGGATTGACCTTAAGAGTGGCTATCATCAAATAAGGATAGTGGATGAAGATATCTTAAAGACCGCGTTTCGCACAACGTTTGGTCTTTATGAATATCTAGTCATTTGGCTTGACTAATGCACCAGCTACGTTCAATTGTTTGATGGAGAATTTTTTTAGACCATACCGCAAATTCACTGGAGTGTTCTTTGATGATATCATCATCTACTCCAAGTCTTTGGAGAAACATAAGCAACATCTCCAAGTGAGTTTTCAAGCATTGAGGGAGAACAAGCTTTTTCTCAACCAAAATAAAAGCGAATTCTTCCTTCAAGAGATTCAATACCTAGGTCATATTATCTCTAAACATGGTATCCAAATGGATCCATCAAAGTTAGAGGTAATAAAAGCATGGCCTAACCCAAGAAATCTACATGAGCTAAGAAGCTTTGTTGGTATGTGCGCATACTATAGACGCTTCATAGAAAAATTCTCTCAAGTAGCAGGACCACTACACGACTTAACTAAAAGAACGTTAAGTTTGTATGGACTGATAAGGAGCAAAATGCTTTTGAAAAACTCAAAGAGAAGCTTACTTCCCAACCAGTCCTCGTGGTTCCGGATCTCTCAAAGACATTTGAGGTCCAATGTGATGCTTGTGGTGATTGCCTTGGAGCAGTTTTGCTTCAAGAAGGGCATGCCATAGCATATGAGAGCCGAAGGCTCAATATTGATGAACGAGTCTTGGGCATTTATGAGAAAGAGATTTTAGCTGTTCTACATTCCCTAAACACATGGAAGCACTACCTATTGGGGACTCCATTTATCCTACGAACCGACCACCAAAGTCTCAAGTATTTCATGACGCAAACCAAGCTTTCCGACAAACAAATGATGTGGGAAAATTTTCTTTCGCAATTTAATTTCCATATTGCTCACATAGCTGGTAAACACAATCAAGTGGCCAATGCACTTTCACGAAGACCCAAAGTTAATGCGATGTCTATAGCTACTCAAATGATCTATCCTCTATGATAGATGAGTATGCTACGAGGATATTAAATATAGGAGCTTTTCATTTAGAGCTTTCTTTACAAATTTAGAGATTTTTGTGGGTAGCAAAAGTAGATGAAACCTTTTGCGCATACTAAGGTATATAGCTTTTCAACTAGGATAAAGTACATAGTAAAAAAATTGTCCTCTACATCTTTGTAACACATCCATCATGTCAGATAGAGATCCTAGAATGACCAGTAATTTTTGGAAAGGTCTCTTTGAAAATCTAGGAACAATATTGAATTTGTCTTCGGCCTATCACCCACAAACGGATGGCCAAAGTGAGATAGCCAATCTTACGATACTCGATCTACTCAAGACTTATGTGTCCTGAAGTAGATCAACGCTCACAATGGGAAAAGTACTTACCTCTTGTAGAGTATGCCTACAATAATACTGTACATACTTCTGCGGGAAAAGCACCTTTTGAGATCATTGAGGGAATACCTAAAAGTCCCTTGCTACTCAAAGTACATGGGAAGATCTTCGCCGCCGATGAGTATAGCGGTGACCTACAAGAATCTTTTCAAAAGATTAAGGAGGCTATATCCATCTCTCAACAAAGGCAAAAGGCTGCTGCTGATAAGCACAGAAGAGCCTTAATGTTCAAAGAAAATGATTGGGTCTTACTCAAGTTTCCTAAGGCTCGATTAAGGAAAACGACGGGCAAAAATCCTACGGGCCATCAAAAGTATTATGCTAAACTAGCAAAAAGATACTATGGTCCTTTCCAAATCTTGAAGCCCATCAATGAGACGGCTTATCAACTCAAGTTGCCCAACCATTGGCTCATACACAATGCCTTTCATGTAAGCCTACTTAAGCCCTACAAAGGAGAGCCACCAACTGAACCAATTATTGAAGACCCTCCCGAAGTTGAAGACCAAGAAGAGGTGCTACAACCCAAAGCTGTTCTTCGGCATGAAGACTAGGTACTACGACATGGTAAGATTATCCGACGGTATCTTATTAAGTTCAAAAATTATCCTTTTGAAGATGCTAAATGGATGCAAGGAATACAACTTAAGGATAGTATGAACCTTGTCAATGCTTACAATGCTACATTAGAGTAAGCACATGTACAAATTTCTTTTAAATGACTCATGTTTTTGTCTTATAAGACTAGTCCTCTTTTTAATTGTGCACAAATTTAACTAGTATGCATGCTTAGAATCATGTTTGTGATGACGACGTCTCTCAAACACCAAGTAGAATTTGTCACTCTACTTTGGGAGAATGAAATGGACTAAAGAGCAGACATGCTTGCGGCAGCTATGTCTCCCAAACACCAAATGGATTAGTCGTCCATCTTGGAAAGATGCCATAGGGTAAAAAGGGATCCTCTACCCGCTAAGTAAAATTGACTAATGACTAAGGCTTTATCTCTTCTACCTCATAATCGAGGACAACTATGATTTCAAGAGAGAGGTAATGTCATAAAATCTAATATCTAATATCTAACCAACCCAAATGATTCTCATATTAAATTGATCACTTAATGTGGGAGAATAAACGGGAACAAGTGTTAAGATATAGACATGTGCTTATAGATCTATCTCAACACGGGGCCAATGGTAAAGGGGCCCAAATGAGAGATGGTCTATCAAAGAGCAAGGCTAACAAATGGAGCATAAGACCTTAGGGTTAGCTTCATTGAAGACCTCAAATAATGTGTGTAAAAGGCCTTTGACCTTAGGTAAGCTAGGGCTGAGCTTGAGGCGCGGAAACCCGACCCAGCTCGAGGTGCTTATCCTGCTTGTCATGCTTGATGACTAAGGTGCTTGATGATTGAGGTGCTTGATGATTGAGGTGCTTGAGATGCTTGAGGTGCTTAATTATTGAGATGCTTGAGGTGCTTGACATGCTTGAGATGCTAGGGTTGCAATTAAGTTGAGAACCCAGCCCAAGCTTAAAGTGCTTATGAGCCAAGCTTGTGGTGGGAACTGGGCCTATGCATGAGGGGCTTGAGGTGTCAAAAAGTCAAATATTCACTCCCTACAAGGAGGGGGTGAGCCCTACATGAGGGGGGATGAGAGAGAACACCCACACACTCACACAAGGCATGCATGGTACAAAGAAAGCAAAAGGGACACTTGTCAAGTTCCTCCTCATGATGCCCTCATGGTGTGCCTGAAGCCTATTGGTTGGCCACCCAAGGGGTCCAATAATAATTTAGGAGGTTTAATTAATTGATTTAGCATTTATCTAGCCCTCTCTCTCAAAAGTGAAAGGGGGACACTTGTCTCAAGGCTACCCTTGCTGCTTGTAATGCCTCCTGCTTGTGATTGGCTAGGCCTGGAGGGGTCCAATGAGCTTCAAGCATGAGCTACAAGGGGGGGTCGACCCAAGCAAGCTAGGGGGTTGCTTAGGGGGTATACTCACCCACACACACTCACACACACTCTCATTGTGTGCCATTCAAAGTGCAAGAGCTCCCTCTCCTTCTCCAAGTAAGTAGAGGTTGAGAGCCTACACCAACACTCTTGGATATGGAGTGCAAATCCAACCAAGAGCCATGCTTCAATGCTTAAGCTTGCCATCTCCCTCTTCTTCATTACTATGCTATTATGTATGCTAGCAACAAGAGTTATGATAAGTGAGGAACTAATTCTTTCTCCTACGAAATGTTTCTTCTTCCTCTTCCCTACCCTCATTCCCTGCTAGCTCTCTCCACCTTCAAAGGTGTTTGAGGTCTTGGGACTGAGGCTTGGGATAGTTAAAGCTTTCTTCAAGTTTATGTTATGTTTGTGATGCATGAAGCTTTCCATCTTCATTGCATCACCTAGGTCACAAGGAACACAAAAATTGTATTGTAACAAGTCTCTCTTAATGGGAGAAATCATAATACAAATGCCTATTGAAGGGGGGACCGGCTCCAGATAAATCTGGTCCTCAACTGTTGTCATGTTCTCTAAATTCTCTCTCTTGCAAAAGTATTGTTCATGCCAAGTTAACTAATTGCTATGATTATGTTGCTATCTTCAATTATGTTCACCGGCTATGCTCACAAAGTCATTTCTCAAAAGTACTCTCATTAATTTCCGCTACTCTCAAATTAAATAGGCCAATTTCATTACAACGGCATGCTCGCAACCCAAACTTTCTTGTGCATAGACATTCAAGGAGCGAACTTTGAGGAATCACCATCATGAGAAGAACCATGGCATACCTCATCATCCCTATTTGTGTGATAGGAATGGATATACAAAATGACACCCACGTCTAGCTCGTTTGCCAATCGCTTAACTTGAAAGTGACATTAACAACCTTGCAAAAGCATGCCTTTACTAAGTGGTGAACACCTCTTCTTTTTTCCGTTTGATGGGCCGTGTGAGGATGCTTCGCTACCATCTTCATATGGTGCACCGTCTCCCTTTATTACACATTTTTGTGTATGAGATGATGTAGATGATGACTTTGGACCAAATGCACACCAGAACCTACCATGCAAACGAAGAATTCATAATTGCATTGCAATAACCCATCATAAAAATGTGATTAGAGGTTGATTGAATTTGGAGATGCACTTTTCGCTCAATCCATGTGTCGATAGTGATGCGTTTAAGTTGTTCCGGTGTACGCGTATGGTGCGTGCTAATCTTGAAAGATGTTGGAAAATCCTCGAACTTTGCCTCGCCAATTATGAAATTATTCACTCAAGACCATGAAATTTGAGCTTCACACATTTTTAGATACTTGGATTTCTCATTGTATATATAAAACCATTGTAGTGATGAAGAATTGAAGATACTGAGGTTTGAAATTTGTAGATTCATCTTGGATCGAGAGGTTGCACGCGATGGAATTAGCACTTCTAATTCACATGAACCAAGTCATAGTGTGGATGTGGGGGTAGAGTGAGAGAGAGAGAGGGAGACCCAATTTGCCCAAGCCATTTGCCCACTCCCTTGAGATGGACATTGTGATTTCTTTCTTTTGTGTGTGTGTGATCTCTTTACATGATGGAGGTCCCATAAATCACCCAAAATATTGATGGGTGTTTTTAGTTTTAATTTTTTCATTGTGTGTGTGTTCAATGAACACATGTGGTGTGTGTGTGTGTGTGTGTGTGTGTGTGTGAGAGAGAGAGAGAGAGAGAGAGAGAGAGAGAGGGAAACAACTAAGTCCCTAGTACCCAAATTTAATGACCATTCAAAGCTCAAGCCTATTCTCGGGGGGTGCACTATGTAATAATGTTAATGTATAACGCGAGTGTGATAAGAGGGGTTTATAAATGCAAAACTTTTAGGCAATTTCACTACGATACATTAAAATAAGGGATTTTTATATTCAATATTGGGAAACAAATTCTAAAATAAAGAGTTACTTTATTCATTCAAATGTGTTAAAAGAGGGGTTTTCTTAATACCCCACAAACGTACATTATATAGGGGGTATTGAACGGTGAACCCCTGAGAGCCTATTGTTAATAAATCTTGATAGATCTTAAGGTAATAAGATTGGTTGTGAGAATATTCCAAAGAGGAAAGGTGGCACCTGCAATAAAAAAAAGAGCACCGAGATGCTGACGCAATGACGTAAGTTGCAGCCTTGGCGCTAGCGAGTTAGGCGTTTTTCCACATGCCATGTCGGACTCGGTCTTGCATGTGTTGACTAGGCTTGTGTGGCTTCCACTTAAACTTAGAGTTCAATATCTAGACAAAGCCCGTTACTCCACCCCATGAGCCTCTGCAGAATTCCCTTTCTTCAACCCCTCTAGTCTTGCTCCCTACAATCAACCAATCCATTAATGCCAACCCTCACTAGCTGCTACAACCCTGAGTTATCCCTTGTGCATCGCTATCCCTATTGCAACAGTCCTAACTCTTGAACTAAAACTTAAGACTAGATTACCATGGTTTACTATAAATTAACCACCCCCCCCCCCCCCCCCCCCCCCCCCCCCCCCCCCCCCCCCCAAAAAAAAAAGAGTTTTAAGTGCAAAGCAACACAATAACAATGTGAACTCTTTGGGGCTCAAAGAGATTTGGTGGTGAGAAAGTAGCTAGAGTCCAAGGAGGATTTAAAAAAAAGGATTAAGGCATTAGGAAGCAACACGTAGTGGCTAGAGGCCAGATTTAACCCAAAAAAAACAAGACAAGCAACTAAAAGATACAAAAGGTGGTAAGTATAAGAAGTTCAACAAGATGCTACAGAAGGTAAACCAAAGTTTTCAAATTTAGGGGCTTGTTTCCAAAGGTGCAAGCTATCAATGTTGGTCAAAGTATCAAGGTAGCATCATCAGCTATATGAGCTACAGGAAAAAAGATTCATCTCTTAGAAGCTTTTTCCTTTTGAGGGCCAAGAAGGCAAGTGGTACCATGTTTGGTTTGGTATTTTTAGAGAAGTAGGAGGGCCAGGCGTTACTTCAAGATGATAGAAAACCAAAAATTTCTAAGCTTAGGGAGTCTCCACATTGTCAGTTTTGAATTTTCTTTTAAAATTTACCCTTACATATAGGCTACAGAGTCCCACAGTGAGATTTTAAAATTCAAATAACCATGCTTTTATGAAAAAAGACATTCCTGGTTTTGTGAATTAAGTTTACTCTGTTTTAGAACCATAATTTTCTGTGAGAAAAGACATTTCTTGTTTATTGAACTCTCTAGACCTTTCGTATGTTCTTTTTGTAAGATTTCATACAAAGAAGATTGTTGGTCCTTGGAGCAACTCTCTTCGTTGGAGGTACACGAGCCTAATATGCCAACACGGTGTCCCACCTTGGTAGGGACTATGTCTCGCATCAAGCGAATTGGCTTGCCCTTTCTATGATGTTTTGTCGTGATACCTTCAAGAGTGCGGCGGATCACTTCCTTCTTAAGATTCACATAGTCAGGGCAAGTAATGACGCTTGCTGCCTGGAGGGAAAAAAAAGAAACTAGTATCGGGGGAACATCTCTTTAAGGACCCTCTCTTCAAGTCCCTTGCTAGGAAGGCTCTGTGAAAACTGAAGCATGGTGTGGATGCAACAGACCCCCACACTTGGTCCTCCTTGGTGCATAACATCCAATCAACCATAAAACAAGCAAGGCCTCTACTGAAAAAGTCTCAAGAGTTCAGAAATATGAAGCTACAAGAAGAAGTGAAGGAGATCTCCAAAAGAGAGCAAGAAGAAAGAGATTTAGAGGTGGAGCACAAGAGATGGCTTGAGGCCAAAATGCTGCTTGCTAAGGTTCAAGTTGACAAGATAAAAAAGATCTGGATGCAGGCCAAAGAGCTTGTTCTCAAAGCCAACCTTGCCAACCAAGCTTATTTCTTTAGAGCTCTTAAGGTCAAACGAAAAAGGGATTCTGTTACTAGCAATTAGTGATAGAAGGGGGAAATGTAGTTAGAGACCATAACAGTGATGGCCAAAATCATGCTTGACCATCTTAGTCAAATTATTGGTCAGCCAGAAGAATGCTCACAGACAATCGATGAGGCCAAAGCCCAACTACTTAGTATCGCTAAGTATGGTGTGTTGTCAACTGATTCAATTTCTTACAAAGTTATTCGCAAACAATCCTTTGATATTCCTTAAAGCCAAGTGAGGAAATACTAAGAAGAGCTCGCAAGATTGTCCAACTATTTTCGATTACTTCTAGTTCAATGTGCAATATTAAGAAATCAAGATTGATCTCTCTCTCTAAAAATGACTCCTTTGACCTCGTGGAATGGTATGGGGATGTTATTAGTAAGGCCACTGTTTTCAAGCACCTAGGCATCGCCCTAGGGGTGGGCATAATGGATAAGCATAGATTTGATTGTTTATTGAACAAGATCAATAGAAAAATGAGCACCTCCCCTTCCATAGCACAATTACTATGATCAATGCTTTCATGATCCCTTACATTTCATTCGTGTCTCCACTACTCAAACTGAGCAAATCCAATTGAAAAGAATTTTTGAAGTCTATCAAATGATTCTTTTGGAAGAGCAAGACCTAAAGTGACAAGCCCTTGGAAATGAGGGAAATGGGAATGGATAAGAGACCAAAGAAACAAGGCGGCATTGGGATCATTGACCCCACAGTACATGAAAAAGAATTCTGTGCCAAATTAGTTATCTTGCTGATGGAACAAAAGCAAGAATAGGCTATCATGGCCTAGGATATTATAAACAAAGTAGAGCTTGCCTCTAAAGGGGGTAGTGCACGATAAGATTTTAGCGCCTCTCTGGACATACCTTAAGCTTGGTGGCAACACATGGGAACCTGCATGAAAGTATAGCAAAGCAGAATCAACATTGGAATAGGGGGATAAATAGTATAGATACTTCAAGGGCTCCTCTCTCCATTGGTCCCCCTGACTCTCCAAACTTAGAAGGGGTTCCTTGAACATGTTTTGGAGGTAAGTTTCTCTCCAACTAAGCAACAAAAGGATCTCCAAGCTTTCTCACCTTTGGAATGACAGAAATCTCTACTCGAAGGGTGTGGAGCTTTTAGTGCTTTGACATGATTTGGGTTTCTATGAAAGTTTTCTAATTAGTAACTCTTAGAAGTGTTGTATTCATAACCTTCATCCGCCTTTCAATCAGAGATAGACAAGACGGCTTGGCATTGTCCAAAAGATAGAATGCTCTTGCTTCCCAAGACCAGGATACCGAGAGGATACATATAGTGAGCTTGTATAGAAAGCGGATTGGTTTTCCGGGCCACTCACCAAAATATGGAAGAAAGATTGGTTGAAAGAGAGTTGGCAAAAGAGTTCTAGTGCCATCTAGGAGACTAAATGGCCTGATTACATGAAGTTCTTTATCTAGAAGTTGCTATAGGGAGCCATGCCTTTTGGGATCAAGGTTTTCACTAGAGGGATTGGTATTGTCACTTCCTCTTGTTTTAGATGGCTTCTAAGGACCCCCGACATTTGTTTAGAAAGTGCCTTTCCTTGCAAGGACTGGCTGCTAGAGTTTCCAAATGGGTACAAAAGACCTAGAAGATTATCTTCTATACAAATGACTTGAGCTTGGGAGGGCATAGTTTTGAAATCCAAGCCATTCTAGTGTGCACCCAAATCACCAAATTTTGTTGCCTTAATCAAGTTTGGAAGTTTAGGAACCTTCAGGTCTTTGAGGCAAAACTGTTTGTGGCTCAGTTGATGATATTTTGTGTATGAGCACTGAGATCATACATGTTGTAGAAGTTAAGAGAGGGATAATAGTGCATGTTAAAGAGTGGCACCATGCACTCAGTTTACTAGCCCACTCAGGAGGTTTTTAATAACACCCCTATTTTGGTTTCTATTGGGTATGTGTTCAAGCCCCTTATGGAATTGTTGCCCCTCAAGAAACATGTAATGCGCGGCAACATTGTATTCTTTTCTAGTTAATTTAGCTTCTCTCTCTCACAATTCTGAGTATAGAAAGAAAAAAAGGATTTCACACAAAGACCCCTTGTTAAGTCACCATATAATGGAAATTTTATAAGGTCTCAAGACTATTGTCCAAAGGAGATAGGTTGGTTGGTTGAGCACTCGATTTTCGTGACTTGGTCATGGGTTTGAGTGTGGCCAAGCAGCCCTAGTAGTGCACACAGACATTTGCTTTGAATTGCATGGGATTTGTGTGATTGGAGTGATTTTTGTTTTTTTTTTAAAATCAACACTATTCCTTCTCCTAAAATTTGTTTCCTAGTAAGCCCATATACCCCTTTGAACCAATCATCCAATGTCATGCCAGGTCAAATCTTTGATCACACTTATTTTGGCTTGGAATATTCCACAAATTATATTAAAGCAAGACAAAGTTTAATCTCTTGGTGCATGTCTCTCTTGTGTACAAAGTTATGTTTCCAATATGGGAGAGGTGCACGACACACATGCACATGCATAGTTTTTTGCAATGCACATTGCTTGTGGTTGCTCGCTTGACACAACACTGATGGGGCTCAGATCCTTCTCGGGGGGTGCACTATGTAATCATGCTAATGTATAATGTGAGTTCAAAAAGAGGGATTCTAAAATGCAAAAAATTTAGGCAATTTAACAGCGATACATTAGAATAACGGGTTTTTATATTCAATTTTGAAAAAAATCATAAAATAAGGGGTCATTTTATTCATTCAGATATGTTAATAGAGAGGTTTTTTAATACCCCGCGAACACACGTTATATGGGGAGGTACTGAACACTGAACCCCCTGAGAGATCCTTAACCACGCTGCAACATGCCAATAACTTGCATGTATGAGCGAACCCTCTAAATGAGCCCCACTACAAGAGAACAAACAAACCATGAGTTCTATCCGCTGCTTCCAACACGTGGTGCATCAATTAGATTGCCATGGTGATGCCTATACGTAGATCTTTCCCGATGGTATGCTGCTTTTGCGTGACAATGTTTCATGATTAATATCTGTAAGGGATAAGCACCTCCCCCAATGGGCCGTAGAAAACAAAGCACTCAAGGCTCAATGTGGCCCACATGAATTCAAAGATGTCCCTAAGGACTCTATGCTTGTTGAGGAAAACAATGTTGTGACTGATGTGGTGGAGAACAATGATGGTTGTTTAGGCAAACAAGACATTGGGCACCCTTGACACATCTACCCATGCTAATTGTTCCACCCCTCCCCTGCTTGAACACCTCAACTATATACTCGCTAATGTGGTCAATGCCTTTCAGGGCCAAGTCATGTTCCTTAACAATTCTTGCACACCATCCCGGCTTTCCTCATCACCTTCCCTTGCCTTCTTCCCCACTTTGTCAGCATGCTCCCTGAAGTATCACTTCTAACTTATCTTGTCACCCTACCCCTACCTCCTCAGCTTGACATGCCGGTTCACCCTTCTCTTTCAAACACTCTATGTGACTTCTCCGTGCATGCCACCATGCAACCTTGAACCATGAACCTCAAACACCCCAAGTTCTCTACCACACCCCCCTAGAATTTGGATTATCATTTCATGAATTTTGAAAAAATCTTTAACCTCAACACCCCCCCAACATACCCAAAAGCTTTTACACTTGTGGAGGCACTCCATATGAAATAAATTTTCAATACTTGTAGCTATGTTGGATGATAGATCTACATGGTTGTGATGGCATCCAGAGAGATATGTGAGACATTTCATGCATTGAAACTCTACTTGGAATGGCTGGGAAGACTACAAGAGCAATTTGGCTACTTTCGATTTGGGTCCATACTTACTATTTTTGGATAAATACAGTGTGCATGGCATTTATAGAGATTCTTGAGCCATTGAGTAGGACTATAGGAGTAGCTCTAGAGTCTTTCAATCCGGACATATACCTACAACAATAATGTGGCATGTCAATTGAAGATGTATAGCTCAAGATATGGCTAGTTGAAGAAAAGGGTGTACTTCGTACATTCTCCCCGAATTGGGTGAGTGTAGGTGGATGGTTGGAGCTTGTGTGAGTGGATAGAACTACAATATTAGGTTTACGGGGTATGTTGATTTTTTTTTGTATCAATAATTAGAGTATAGATGGCCAAGATATGAGAATTCAAAGTTTTTCCATGAGCCAGTTTTGTACCACTTTGGTCATCTTCAAAAGCATCCTATTAGAGGTTTTTTCAGACTTTCCACAGTCTAAAAAACTAGTATGAAGCAGCTAGCAAGAAGTGACAGCTCCTCAATTAGGGTACCAAGCATTAAGATATGCTTGACTCAAAAGTGATGGTTAGGAGTGGTACGGGGTGGACAAACGGTTTTTAATAGCCTTTGTTTGGAGCTGTGAAGATGTCATATGGAAGAGCAGAATGAGGATTTTGAGGTCTATGCTACAAGGATTTTTTATCTCTTTATCTGACCTTGGAGTGATAAATGGGGATGATTAAAAAGGGTGCTTCTTAAAAAGGTTTTTTGGATAGTGGTCTATTGGTCTTTTGAAGGACCTTGGAGGCAGCTCCTTGCGAGCTACCACATAGCACTAGGCTAAAACCCACATAGGTAACATGTATAAAGGAGTATAGGGTGAATTAAAACAACTCCACTAGCAACCAAATGGGGAGAGAAATCTTGTGAAGCTATGGTGCTCCCTCTCGTGGATGCACGACATTGTGGGCATTGTTTGCAATGTTCTTAGTGGTCCCTAGTGATGCATTGGCCGATGGAAATAATATTGTGGGGCCAATAGGCAGTGTGCTTAGGGTGTGTTCCCAAGCTAGGTGTCAAGGGATCTCCCTTTTGTTGGAGTAAGGTGGACTCTCCCCCATTAGCACCATGTGCTAGTGTAAGGGATGAAGAGCCCTTCCATAAGCAGTGAGAGTGAGATGAAGTGTTGAGTAAAGGAATCACCCTACCTCAGGGGATTCACCATGGAAAGCTTACCGCACCACGTAAGTGTAGGGGAGGGGGTGTTTTTTACAAGTGACATAAGCGTATAAGTTAGGGGCAAGACCCCAATAATTTATCTCCCAAGCTAAAAAATAAGGGAGGGCGTATCATTTTTTTTGGGGGGGGGGGGGGGATTAACCTAGGTTGATTGCTTGTAATGATTAGTCAGTGGTGTGCACTAGAACTCGAATGAATTTTGGGGATTTTTTAAAAAAAATTACACAACAAATTTTGCATCAAACCGATCATATATAAGGGTTGATTTGGAGTAGGTCAAAGGTTAATTTACACCAGCTTTGGATGAGTCATAATTGGACGAGTAGCCACAGTGCATGCTGATCGGGCACATAATTTGAAATTCAAATTAGGACACATTGAGGGTACATCTAGTTATCAACGGAAGTGGTTCCTTGGTACATTGCGAGTCGCTATGCTACACACTCATTAACTAGTTTTACTCTGTTAAATCATATAAAACCTAAACTCTATATATAAGATAGGGGTATGATATATTTCATTATTGATTGTCATATAAGCATAGAAGGGGGGTCATATTCCCTTATATGAGTCGTATATAGGGGTTTTATCAAAGTTGTCCACTCGCAGGTCGCATCCCGTTTTGTATATAGAGTGAATCCCCCGGTCACCCTACCAAGGATGGAGTTCTCATATAAGTTTATTAAAAAGGACTTGGCACTTGTCCAGTAGAATCCTCCTTAATACTTCTCAACAAATATTAAAGGCTGCCACCAATATGGCTGATTTTTTCTATGCTCTAAAATGATTTTTTACTCAGTTGCTATACTATTGAGACAATTTTCTTTGTGTCTTGCTGAGTCTTGGGGGGTGTACCTTTAATAAATATTCATGTAATGTGCATTCAAAGGGTGTTAAAAATACCCCTTTACTTACATGCTTAAGGTAACAAAATGACCCCTTTTTCTTAAAAAACTTACGTTTTTTTCCCTAAGATCAATTAAATTTTTTTTCTTAATATAATATTGTTAAAATTTTAAAATTTTAACAATATATATTTTTTTCTTAATATAATATTGTTAAAATTTTAAAATTTTGACAATTAGAAAACCCATTCATTTCAACTTACGTGGTAACTTATATGTCTAAGAGGTGAACCCCCCAAGTGCTGAGTTTTTGAGTTACTAAAAGTTGTCTTTTGTTGTCCATTGACACTAGTAGATGGAGATTGGAGCCATCTAGTTATCATTGATGCCTTTTATATATGTTTGATGGAATTTCCATACATGTATAGATACATACATGCATGCATATATATTAAAATTTCACTAGCATTGAATATCTTCATGTTTCCTCATGCTATAAGGAAATTCAATTTTAACTTGCCCCTCTATGGGCCCATCTCTTTCTATTACAAGATTCGTTGCAAGTCTATACAATTTACAAATAAATCTTGGTTATTTATCCTACATTTTAAACTATGTTTTCCCTTTTATAAATCTCCTCACACATTTGGATGCACATTTGCTACTCGATAAAAAATCATTGATAGGAATGTTATTTACATCATGGGTCTTTCTAAATTTTTAACTTGGTTTTGTGCACAAAAGTTGCATGGGTCTAGTGAGAACCTAGTCTACATTATGGACCAAATATATTTGCAAAAAAGTGATAATTTGACCACCACTAACATTGGGGTAGGCATCGTGGTAATAACTCTAGCAATTGTAGTTTCATAATCATAATACTAATAATGTGGAGATATGACAGCTTGACTCCCTGGATGAGAAACACTATTGCTTGTTGAAGTAGGTACGCGGCTATTAGACTCTATATCACGCGTGTTCACCAAAATGGATTTTAATTATCCCTTATACCCCTCTTGTACACATGAATCTGTAAATTTACAAGAAATTAAAATCTCTTCTGTTCAACGCACACTCTATGTTACATATACTTTAGTGAACTCCTTGGTGGTCATAGACTATGTGGCAAACATCTAAAGCCTATTTAACAAGTGGGTTCTCTTGTGGAGACTCACTTAGCATTATTATTTTCTACAGTCTACATTATGTATGTTCAACATTTCTTCTTTCCATTTCCTTATCATTGATGCCTTGTATATATTTTTAATGGGATTTCCATGCATACATACAAAGTATTTTACTCCCATGAGGCGAATAACAGTGAGTTGAACTTATCTAATGAGAAATTTATTGGATGAGTATATCAATAAATACACTCTATTTAACACATTTGATGATTTGGGGTTGGCACTAATATTTTGTTAGAGACAGTTATTACTGCTTTGTGGCTAGTTGTTGAAGAAATGCATGTAGTTTGCAAGAAAACCATTTTCTTTTATTTGTTAGAGTTATTGAGCAAGGCTATATACACTAAAACCTTAATGGGACTTCTTTAACCTTGATATGCCTATGGCTTCTCTAATGAGAAATTAATTGGATGAGTATATCAATAGATACTCACTTGACTAAGATCATACACTCTATTTAACACATTTGATGATTTGGGGTTGGCACTAATATTTTGCTACAGACTGTTATTACTGCTTTGTGGCTAGTTGTTGAAGAAATGCATGTAGTTTGCAAGAAAACCATTTTCTTTTCTTTGTTAGAGTTATTGAGCAAGGCTATATACACTAAAACCTTAAATGTGACTTGTTTAACCAAGTATGTATGGTGTTCTTAGGTTTACATGAAGCCTTGAAGGGTAATGTGATGCATTGCTCCTAAGTTTAGTAAAGGTTGATAGGTATTGTGATGCTATACTACCCATGAATCTTATCATGAAATTTCTAGTTTTCTTTCCTTTATTAGAGCTATTGAGCAAGGTTATATACACTAAAACCTTAAATGTGACTTCTTTAACCAAGTATGTTTGGCGTCCTTAGGTTTACATGAATCCTTGAAGGGTGATGGGATGCATTGCTCCTAAGTTTAGTAAAGGTTGATAGCTATTGTGATGCCATACTACCCATGATTTTTATCATGCAATTTCTAGTTATGGATGCTCATAAATATATTCATAACTTGGATATTGTCTACTTAGAATTTCCCCATATGGCTTGCTAGATAGCGACCTTCTTATATGCTTATGTTCTATTGGGATTATACTCTCTCTAAGTTGAGTTGTATCCCACTCATATGCCTTAAATTGGTTTGATTGTATGCTTTACTTAGAGTAGCCAATGTTGGGCTCTGTTATGATCTACAAACTAAGGGTTTGTTGGAAAGTATTTTGATTTTGGTAGAAAACTTGCTGCCTCGAAGTGATATCTAATTTTGGGAAATAAAGGTATGGCTTGACTATATATTTCAATCGATAAGAATTTCCTTGTTTATATGTTGCTTATAAGGGAGGATGACATAATAAATTCATGAATCCATTGCATCGTTTAGAGACTTTGTTTTGGTTGATATTCCTATCACTAACCACTTTGCTGTTTCTTTTTTGTCAGCAGTAGATACTTATTAGTATTTTGTCTCACATTGTGTTATGGTACAAAGGTAAGTTTTCTTATTAAGGGTTAAAGTTTTGTAGGGATTGGTTTATTCTGTGAGCGATGGTACTCCTCTGCACAT
Source organism: Adiantum capillus-veneris (assembly GCF_014529385.1). Taxonomy (NCBI): domain Eukaryota; kingdom Viridiplantae; phylum Streptophyta; class Polypodiopsida; order Polypodiales; family Pteridaceae; genus Adiantum; species Adiantum capillus-veneris. Next base: position 53,233,945 of record NC_140945.1, read on the forward strand.
TTACACGTGGAGTATATAATTTATTCACTTGCTTTATCAAATGATGTTGGTCTATATTATAGTGTATAGAGCAATGGCCTATCTATTGAAATGATGATGATTGTCTCTAGCCCTAGTAGATATCTACTTCTGGGTAACACATAATGGTATGGTATATGGCTGTTGAATGGGATTGACATAGTTTACAATTCATTCGGTTTCTTGACATTATGATTATGTTGTATTCCTTCACTAGATTTCATTCAAACTACTTTGCTTTATCACTGGGTTAAGATGATACTTCTCAACCAGCATGGAGGTCCTATCAAATTGGAAAAAGTTATGACAAAATTTCTATGGTACTAATGGCATCTCAAGCATAATATGTATGGCAGAGTGTCAATATCCACTCTTGGTCATTTGAGCAAAAGTCCTATAAGGTTAACACTACAAGTTTGACTATGTTTTAATAGCGACAACTATGATGCAAAGGATACCATGCATTGCGTGCAAGGCTGATACCACGACTAAACTCTTGTTTACATGACTCTTATGAATGTAGGTGAGGTATCCTATCTTTTAGTGCTTGGTTGTATTTGAAGATAATGACCTTGATGCTGAAGAGTTTGGATCTTTAATAATAATTTTTTTGCTCAATGTAATTTGTATCTATAGTTTCTCCTTCCAATATTTTGTACAAAACTGACCAATTAATAAGCTTTTTTGTACAAAACCCTAGTCACTTGTATTAAAAGGTTGGTCTTGAACATGTTTTCTATTCAATTGTGGTTATTGTATCATTAGTATATACATATACATACATACATATATCGTTATCATATACATATACATATACATATACATATACATACATACATACATACGTACATATATACGTATGACTTCTACCCCTTGCTTGCAAGGTTTCTATTAATTTATCTTTATCTTTACCTAGAATTGACATTAATTCACATCATGATTGAGGTTTACTTGCCTATCTTGGTCTTTTTACAGAGAAAATGTATTTTCCATTGCCATTCAAATATATTTTCACTTGACACGTTTTTCTACAAGGATTTGATATGATTACCTCTTCTTTTAGTTAGCATGATTCATGCCTATATATGTAACTTAACCTTCCTACTCTGAATTTCTCATAAGCAAGTCTGCATATAAGTTTTGAGTGACTTGCAGTAATGTGATTTCATACCATGTCAACTAACTTCTCTAGCCTATGATATATGTATGTACATGGGACTCTTAGGCCTAGGTTTTTCTAGACTTAGCATCGATTGGTCAAGACCATAACTAGAAACTTCCTTTTAACCTACTATTTAACTTGTTCCTATGCAATGCACAAGACAGTGGGAAAATGGCCCACTTGATGAAGGTCACCATCACATAGGGATACAATGGCCTCTATCGCATGATTCAGGTCCACATGATTCATCAAAGTTCTGTCAGTGGCTTGAGGAGTTTGTGGTGAGCATGTAGATGATGAGGGCACTGGCACAAAGGTTTTTTTTTAGTGGAATAATTGACTCGTTCATCTTTGTCTCTTAGCTAAGTAATGCTAGTACAGGTGACTCTGCAATCCTATACATGATTTCTTTTTTCCACATATGGTTTTGGTGATTTGTTGTTGATGACTTGGGCATCATGATACGTCATCCTTCTACGGGCTCGTCTAGATATGGCTACACTATTGGAGGTGAGTCTTCAGTATTAGACTCACTAAGCGTCATTTCAGTCTGGTTCCCCTTCTATATTTGTGATTGAGAATTTAATTTTTGGGTTGCAACAATGAAAAAGGGAAAATCAAGTTCTATAACAATTGTTTTTTTTTAGGTTAGCCATTTCTAGATTTCTAATCAGGTTCTTTGGAGAATTTATTCTTGACTTTGGTTAAATCTCTTTTGAAAGAATACTGTTACTTTCAATAACACCTTAATGGCTCTGGCTTAAGCATATGAATTTGGCCTCGTTTTGGAAGTTGAAGCTATATTTCTATTCTTAATGTACCTCTAATGTAAGCTATCAATCAAAGAGAAACAGAGGGCTTCCCCAACATGATCCATGTTTGGGCCTCATTTTGACATGAACCTTAGTTTGCTAGTTGTTAGTGCTATGTTGATACTAATCCCCAAAACTTTTTGAATTTGATCACAAAATCTCAAGATATGCTCAATTGTGTGTTTGAAATCCTTGGTTTTGTGATTTTTAAAATTTGAGGTGATTTTTGAAATTTTCTTGCAAACAAACTTTATGAAAGCAATGTCCTATTGATATAGAGTGTCACTAACAACATTATTGTAAAAATGGCTTTTTTGAGGTACATAGATTGTGATCCAATCTACTCAAACTTATCAGTTTGCTTCTACGTTGGATCAACTTTTAGATCTTGATCATTAAAATTTCAAATTTCAAAGTTATGGTCTTTTTTACCAAACTATGGTTTTCAGCCCTTTTTACCCTGATACTTTTAGTCCAATTTGATGGTGATGGTTCTTACTTACCCTACTCGTATGTGCTAGAAAGAAACATGAAACAAAAGTGAACAAAATAGTGTAAATTAAAGGTGTAACAAAAAATTAAATAGCACTCTAAAAGTAATGAGAAAATCAAAGAACAATTCTTTTGGCTATCTCATTTACAACTCTCTTTACCTTTCGAGAATAGATCTGGCAAGTCCCCAATTTATGTACTCCATCAAGTACTAGACCCACCTAGCTCCTTTATTCGTAGTGTAAATGGAACGGAAAGATAAAAATTTGGAAAAAATGCTCCAAATTCGCAATCAATCACTCACAATCTTAGCCAAGAGTGGTGCCAATGTTAGCAGATCCTCACATAGACGGACATTTATAGCATAGCTATCTAGCACTAACATAATGTCAATACTCAAGGAAGTGACTCAGATGGGGCACAAAGACTCTTTGAGGCTGTCAGTTCTCAAGAAGTGAACCTAACAAGCAAACACATCAACTCAACAAGAAAATCACCACTCCATGATTGAGAAATTTGCCTATTTTTTTTCTCATTTCTCACAATCATCACGCCATTTTGTCGACTAAACGGACTCGGATTGTCATGGAACTTTAAGGGAATCTTCACTAGGCTTAAAGGGACAAGTCTACAAAGTTTGATAGCATTCTAATAAGGTACATGGATCATGATCTATCATGATCCAAATCACAAAAACTACAAAAAAATAGCCCAAACAGGTTTCTCTAAGGTCTAACAACACTCTCCTTTGTCAAAACGTCAAAGAATAGTGATTGAAGCACTCAAATATGAGGAGAGGTGCCGTAAGTTTTCTTTCCATTGACATGCATTGAGTGGACCCAGGTGGGTGACATAATGACTGGGGCATTCTTTGAGACAGTGGGACCCCTTCATGCGCACACCACTGTCAGCCAGTTGAGGAGACTTGATGTGTCAGTTTCTGCATGTAGTTGCTATTTCCTTTTACCGTGACCTGCTGTCAGCACAACCTCAGTCAAAGCATCAAGATGCATGTAAAGAGCAGTTTTGGGCACATATGCCTTGTCTTGTGAGTGAGGAGATACGCCATAGTCTTCATCTATCTCTTTAGTTAGAGAAGCTCCATGCAGCCCTTAGACCACTTCCCCGGGGTAGAGGTTGGTTTGACTCCCAGTTTTTTCTTTGAGTATTGGGATTTCTTGGCTCACACCTTTGCAGCACCTTTTAGTACATCTTGCACACATGAGAGATTCCTGACAACATGAGTGAGGTCTTGATCTACCTCATTGACAAAGAGGGTGACTCCTTGGATGATATTCGATAGTGGTGGCCCATCACCATCCTCAATTGAGCCTACAAAATTCTAGCCAAGGCTCTAAGTTTGAGGATTCAACCACTTTTAGAGACCATTATACATGGGACCTAGACAGGTTTTGTCAAGGAGCATAGTATCTTCCTTGACAACATCTTCATATTTTGGGAGGCATTTGTCCTCGTGCACCTTCGCAATGAGGATCTGGTGATACTTATTTTCAATTTTGAGAAGGCCTATGACAAAGTTGATTGGGACGTCTTGGAGGGCACTCTACAAAGGATGGGCTTCTCAGATGCTTGGATCATAGGTATGTCATCCCTCTACAGACGTACACATAGTCAGGTGCTTTTGGCAGGAGAGGTAGAAGAGAGTGTTTCATGATCTCACGCTTGGTCAGATAGGGCTGTCCTCTAGCCCCCTTCCTCTTTTCTTATATGCTGAGGTGATGAGGAGATTCTTGGTTTCACAGCAGGTTTGTCTATGTGGCTTAGCGCTCCCTATTCAGGGCAATGAGCTATTGGATGCTCAGTTTGTAGATGACTCACCTTTGTACTTGGAGGGCCAAGAGGCTAACTTTCACAGGTGTGAGCAGGCTTTAGTGATGTTTTGTTGTGCATCAAAGCGCACTCATCATGTGGATGAAGATAGCGGATTTCTAGGTTGATAGTGATTCTACTCTTAATTGGCTGCCAATTGAGGGTTTTAGATGGATTCTCCTAGGGACTCTTGTTTGCTACTTGGGATGTCAGGTTTTTCTGGACTTGTCTCCTAAGTAGTAGATTTCTCCCATCCTTTGATCCATTTGGAGGAAGTTGCTAAATTGGAGTTTGGCACGACTCTCTTTGGAAGGCAAAGTTGTAGTGGCCAACTAGATATTGTTGGCTAATATGTGGTACATTATGTCTCGTTGGATCTTTTTGAGCTCCTGCATCAGCCAGGTAGAAAGGAGGATCAAGAACTTTCTTTAATTAGGGCACAACATTCAGATAGCCTGGGCCAAATTAGCCTAGCAAATCATCCCTCTACCTTGTTCTCAGGGGGGATTAGGGATGATAGACCGAGCACAATAGAGCAGAGCCCTTCTTGGGAATTTTGTTGTCAGAGGTCTTCTTCTAGGGGAGGGGCCCTAGAAGGAGTTTTTTCTTTAGAGGCTTAGAGCGCGAGTGCCTTAGGCAAGAGGCCCTTAGAGAACTTCCATCGCATGGATTTTTATAGAGATGCATAGAGTTTTTCTGAGTAGGAGACTGGAGGATCATTTTGTTGTGAGCCTGCTTCGCTCTTGGGAGCATGTGCAAAGAGGCTTGGAGCTGCACCATCAAAATTGCATGGAGGAGTGCTTGAGATAGCCCCTTGTTTGGATCCCCATGGTCAGCACTCAGAGAGGCTACTTGGTTGGTAGTAGGCCTCATGTTTCTTAGGGTCCCATGGAAGAGGGTCCAACACTCACTTTAGGTGATTGGATTCACTTCTCAAGTTTGTCAGAGGAGTTACATCTGCATGGCATGAGAAGGGTGCAGAGCATGTGCCAGGACATCACGGGGGTAATACTAGCTGAGTGTCTCACACCTCTAAAGAGAGTAGCTCCTAGATGGATGGAGGCCTTCACACGACTGGAGGTCCTCATCGCAGTTTGAGCTTGCTCAGAGACTGTACCTTCCATGTTATTCAACAAACAGGGAGAGGGTCAATTACACAGAGTCTTAATTGAGGCTCCATAGGTTGCAGAGTGTTTTTTTCAGAGGATCTGAGTAGTGGGCATCTACGGGAGGACTTGTGTCATCGATCCTTACCCAACAGCTCTTGAGACAGGTCATTAGAGGCTTTGGCCTTGGTAGAGTTGTCCACTGGGTCAAGCGTAGTGGGATCCTGGAGAGTGGTTTTGGAGGGACCCTTTCTCTTTAGTAGACCATCCAAAGGTCCTCTTCTTTCAGTACACTATCCAATTGGGATGTCACATACTGGCAGCATGGAGCGAGGCTTATCTTGCTGCAACACCTCATTGGAAAAGGAGGGTTGCACAACTAAGCTCTTGTCAACCTTTTGGGTGAGGTTGTGGGATGCCAGACCATCACAATAAATCACTTTGTTCCAGTGGCTAGTTGCACATAAATCTAAAGCAATGGGGTGCTGGCTAGTACACAGTGGCCTTTTGGCACCATATGTGCAGCTTGTGACCATCCTTTGGAGAGTCAGCATCATTGTCTATGGGACTGCCCTATGGCATATGTTAACTGAGTCAATGTCAGTTAAAACAGAATCTGCTAAAGAGCAAAGACTTACAGATGCACATCGAGGATGAATACAAAGAAGCAGTGAAGATTGGAGTTACACATATTCCACATTTTTCCAAAATGGTCATGTATTGTAAATTCCCGACTTATTTCAAGCCATTGCAACCCAACCAACATGATTGCAAATTCAAAGATGATGGAGCAGGTATTGAAAAAGAAACCTTCAATGCCAACTTGGTCCTTCACTAATCCTCTTTTTGAGGATTCAAGCTTACTTTTACTTGAAGAAATGTTTGTAGTAAGCACAAGAATGTAAAAAGTCAAGTCGTCGGGGTGCAAAAAACACTCATTCGCATAGTCAGAGTCGGGCTGCTGAGCCATAAAATGAGCAAAGCATTACTCCCAAAGCTTCAAGTCATATTAAACTCTTTGCTAAGAGTTGTAGTTATTAGGCTTATGCGCAAGCTGGAAGAGTTGAGCATATCTAAAGTCATGTCACTAATGCTGGATGAGATGAGCATAAGAGTTGAAGTCTATTAACTTACAATTGGTGGAGTGTCCTATAGTTCAACACTCATGCACAGTAAGATGAGAGCACATATCCTTGTCAACAAAAACCATTCTTAGAGGGGTGTCATCTTATAAAGCCATGTCATATGCTTTTATAGCTACACCATCTTTCTGAAGAAACCCTCAAAATCTTTCTTGCACAACATATTGTTTTCCATGCAATTTTGTGTATGCATAAATAGGATATCCTATCATTGGACATATGCATTAGACACTCTTTTTGCTTCCATATATGCACCTTGAGTGGACTACGATAGGCAACAAACCAGTCATGCTAACCGACAAATTATACAATGGAGTCAATACTGAATGAATAGGAATCTTGGGGACTTCCCAATGCTCCCTATCGCTTGATGTTGACCTTGATGTTAACTCTGTTACAAGCGCCAGCAAAGGCCTTGGGGCATGATAACCGACAAAACAAAGACAAGTCATGCAATAAGTCACTACTGAGCGAATAGGAAGCTTGGGGATTGCCCAACACTCCCTATCGCTTGGTGTTGACCTAGGTGTTAAATCCATTACAGGTGATGTCAAGACCTTGGGGCATGATAACCGACAACAGAAAGACAAAAATTAGTGGAGTCAATACTGAGCAAATAGGCAGCTTGGGAATTGACCAACGCTCCCTATCGCTTGGTGTTGACCTTGGTATAATCGACGATGGAAATTGATTATGTGATTACAAGTCATGAGGTTGAGTCAATATGGGGCAATACGAGGCTTGGTGATTGCCTAAAGCTCCCCATCGCTTGGTGTTGACCTTGGGATTAAAATCATTACATGCGATAGTGGAGTCAACACCAAGTGAATAGGAGGTTTGGTGACTGCCCAATGCTCCCCATCGCATGGTGCTCACCTTGGAAAATTGGCGTCGGCATAGTAAACTTCCATGGATATCACATTGTTTAATTTCATATCGGTCAGCAAGTAATCCCTTGAGTACTTTACTAATATTTCCAATGCTAAGAGGTACTCCAATAATGTGCATATCCCAAAGGCACTTTTTTCCCACTGGGTTTTTTCCTTTGGTCATCTAGGTACTAGACCCTAATATAGAACCTCATCATTCTACTTCACTTGTACATACTTTTCATAAATAAATAGAAGCCACCTCGTTATGCTATTACAACAGACAAATGCAACATCATCTCTCCCATCAGACCTATTTCAACCAATGAAGATGCTGCAACAAATTGAACCTCATCAATAAATTCAAGGACAAATGAAGAAAATCAGCCCATCAACAACCAATCAAAACCTCCACGGACACTTTTCAATAGTGCTCAAATTGAAAGGGGAAAATGTTAACTGAGTCAACATTAGTTAACAGAAGCTGCTAAAGAGATAAGACTTACGGATGCACATCAAGGATGAATACAAAGAAGCAGTGAAGATTGGAGTTACACATACTCCACATTTTCCCAAAATGGTTATGTATTGTAAATTCTAGAATTTTATTTCAAGCCATTGTAATATTTTAATGTGTTACGGGCTCCATGTGAGTTCCAAGCTGTAAAGAACAGGTTAGGTAGTGTGCCTAGGTAGCAGATTCAATAAGTGGTAGAGCCCCTAAAGGCCTTGGGTACCCAGACATTGCATATTTTTACCCTAGTTACATAAGGCAATGTGTAAAAGAAATTAGGGTTCTCAGGATCATTTGTTGAAAGCACTCTTTTGTGAGAGCTCTTGAGGTGTGTGGCTATGGAGTCCTTGGAGCTTCTCCTTGCTCATGAGACTTGATTAATACTAATCAATGACTCATCTCCTTCTCTCATGCTTCTTATGATTGCCTATGATGCTTAGATTAGCTAGATCTTAAATAATTAGTGGTTAATCCCTCTCTAATCTTGTGTGATTGCCCTCTTTTTCTTGTGTGTGCATGTAGGTTTGATTGGAGTGTGGTGCTCAATATCTAACGCCTTGCAAAAAGAGAGAGAAACTCTATAGGGCATGCCAAAAAGCACTTGCTTTTCTCATTCAATGACATACACTAAAATTAAACAATTTTTTTGAGCACCAAAGGGTCTAGATGAGTCAGGGGTTATCTTACGTACTTAAAGATGGAGAGGTCACAATGAAATCCTTTCTCCTCAAGCGGCCATTTTACACTGTGTGAAAAATACTACTAGGATGCTATAAAAGAGTTTTAGCAAAACCCTACGAGATGACGGTGACAATGTAAGCAAGATTGCTAGCAAGCACTTTCAAAGCTAGAGTTATGGATCTTGCTAGTTGAGAAAAAGATCATGGTAGGCCTCTCTCTCTCTCTCTCTTTTTCTCTCTCTAAAGTTTGGCACAAAATCACGAAAGATGATCTTGAGGCATTGTAAATTTAGCTAGGTAATAGTGGAGGGTCAAGAATTGAAAACTTGTTGGGACAGGTGATTCCCTATTATGGATTGCATAGCTAGACATACGGCCTCACTCTTGTAACAACTCTCATTCTTGTTGTAATCCATGATAAAGGGGTTGTAGTGGGGACATGTCAAAAACTTATTGTGGAAAGAATTGGCGTGAGCTACATTGAGGCTTAGGCATGAAGGAAGGCTGTTTGAGGAAGGGAAGCAAGAGAAAAATTTTGATTCAAGGAGAGGTTGTACATGTGCAAGATTCTACTTCAAAAGAATTGAAAATAAAAAAGGGTAGGCCTCTTTAGATAATGATGGAGGCCCACAATTGACATCCATGCTTTGTGGATATTTGAGACCTTTGTTATTGCAGAGCAACCCTACAAAACAAATTTGTACTACATTAAATAAAAATGATGTCTACATTGTGCACAAGGACATGCCATCCTATCGTCCATACTTTATCTACCAATAATGCAACAAATTAAAAAAATCACTCTTGTTACAAGTACACACCCATGTCTACATGAAAATGCATGTACGTAGATCTAGTACAAACCCTATTGTAGTACATGAAGATTACTTAAATACACAGGTCTAATACAAACCGAGAGTGCCATTTTTAACGATCATTTGTGTTTTTGGAATCTGCTTGCATTTTTGCTACTTCATTTGTGGAAGTCCATTTGCATTTTTGAGGTACACGAGCCGTTTTTGAAGTCCATTTGTATTTTTTGTACCATTTGTCGCTAGCTCTGGCTACCTCACATTCTCTAGCCATGTCCGATCCCTGCACACCTTGGTCAAGAGGTGCACAGAGATGAGGATAATTGGATAATAATCTCGTCTATATTGGTCATTGCCTATATTCCAGGGTTTGATATAAGTACACACCCATAACTACATAACAATGCATGTATGTAGATCCAGTACAAACCCTAATCTAGTACATGCGGATTGCTTAAATAGATCGATCTAAACGGACCAATACTCAACAGACTTCCATTTATGAAGATCATTTTCATTTTTTTAATTTGTTTGTGTTTTTGAATTCTATTCCGTTTGCATTATTTTACTTTGTTTGTCGAAGTTCGTTTGCGTTTTTGAAGTACACAAGTTGTTAAAGACCGTTTGTGAATCTGAAGTTCGTTTGCATCTTTTCTACTATTTGCTGCTATCTCTAACTACCTCATGTTCTCTACTCATGCCCAATCCCCTCACATCTTAGTTTAGAGGTGCACGGAGATCAAGACCATCGGATAATAATTTTTTCTTTATTGGTCAATGCCTATATTGTAGGGTTTGAGATAAGTACACACCCATGTCTATATGACAATCAATGCATGTGCGTAGATCCAATACAAAATGGATCTACTACATGCGAATTATTTAAATAGACCAATCTAATACAGATCAATCCTCAATAGATCGCAAAATCATTTGTGTTTTTTGAATCCGTTTGCATTTTTGAAGTCTATCTGTGTTTTGAAATCTGTTTATATTATTTTACTTCTTGATAGAAGTCCATTTACATTTTTGAAGTACACAAGCTATTTTGAAAGTTCGTTTGTGTTATTTTACTTTGTTTATTAAAGTCCATTTGTGTTTTCTAAGTACACAAGCCGTTTTTGAAATTTGTTTGCGTTCCCAAAGTCTGTTTGTATTTTTTCTACCCTAAGTCATCGCAAAACACAACCATTTCCTAGCAACTCAACCTTGAGTGTCTTTGTACAACCAAACAATTAAGCGACTAGCCCTACCTAAGTAACGAAGCAGGTAGGCCTAAAATTTTGGCAAAGAGGCTGTTAACCTGAGAGGCTATCCCTAAGTGGCAAGCCCTAAGTGATGTCTGAAGCTGTCTGAATACCAATTCTCCCTAAGCAACTAGCCCTAGTTAAGCGGCTAAAGGGATAAATAACAAAACAGGTGGGCCTAAGCGGTGAGGCTAAGCAATTAAATACCTAAGTGATTGTCCCCAAGCGACCAACCTTAATTAAGCGGTGTGAATACTGATTAACCCTATGCGACTAGTCCTAAGCCGCTAAGCGGCTAAATAAATAAGGGGGTAGGACTAAGCATCACGGCTAAGCAACTAAATACCTAAGAGGCTAGCCCTAAATGGCTAGCCAGAGGTGGCTAGCTAGCACTAAGCGGCTAACCCTAAGCGTCTAGCCTTCAACTGCCTAAATACAGACTAGTCCTAAGCGGCTAAGGGATTGAATACCTAAGCGACTAGCTTTAAGCAACAAGCCCTAATAAGCCGTCTGAATTACTGATTAAAGCTAAACAACTAGCCCTAAGCGGCTAAGTGGATAAAAAATGAAGCTAGCTGAGTTGCAGGTAGGACTAAGCGGGCTCGACTATGCAACTGAATACCTAAGCAGCTAGCCTTCAATAGTCTAAAACATCAAAAACTCATCTTGGAAAGATTGAAGCTATTGGGACATCCACATATGCTACATTTGTTCCTTGAAGCACCCATCAACTCCATCTTTCACATTGCATGCTTTTGTTCGATAAATTTCTCATATACATATAGAGTGTCCCATAATTTTTCATATGCAAATAGGGTGTCCCATAATTGACACTTGCATTAGAAACTCTTTCTTTGTTTCTCCAAATCACTCACCTTGCATGAACATGTACCTACAGTCTAACTGCTCAACTTTAATGGAAAATTGGGACTCACAAAGGGGCCTTATAAGGAGTTTGACTTCTTCTCTCATGTCCAAAATGGGTGTGTGGTAAAATTCTTACAAATCAACTCTAAACTTGGTGGAGATTTGATAGTTAGAATCTACTCTTCAATCTCTTTCTATTGATATATAGCACGCCATGAGATTCCTCATATTTTGAAAGATTATATTTTTGATTCTCTTGTGATATGACAACTCCGTCTAGAATTTAGAGAATAAAAATAGGAGTAGATTCTAACTGCCAAATCTCCACCAAGTTTAGAGTTGATTTGCAAAAATTTTACCGCACGCCCATTTTGGATGTAAGGTTTTCAGAAATGTTTCCAGTTTCTGAAACCTTAGAAATTGTACAAAGCCTGATCAAATTAAATTGGTTGTTAAGAAAACACTGCAGAATGATCCAACTGTGCCAACTATTAGTATTTTTGGAACCGTAACCAAATCTTTACTAGGTTAGAATTTTTCAGAACAGAATTCCGATAAAATCTAGAAAAGTTACGAGCTCTGAAAGGTTACACTATGAATTTAATTAGTTAAGTAAAATTGAAAGGTTTCAGTAATTATTACTGCTAAAGACTTTTTATCCTAAAGTTCTAGAAATTGTAGATATTTCCAAGTTTAATCATTAAAAGTAAAAAAAAATAGCACAAATCGATTCTGAAAGCTTGGGGGGGGGGGGGGGGGGGGGGGGGGGGGGGGTTGTGTGGGGCTGTGACGACTTCTTCTTTTGGAATAGAACAGGTGCTCCCCAGGGTGAAATGCTTGGTCTTATGAATCCTTGTTCAATAAGTTGACAAAGCTGTTCCTTTAATTCAATAGCTTCAGGGAAGGACATTTTGTAGGGTCTTTTTGAAATTGGTTCACTACCTGGAAAGGATGTTATTTCGTGGTTTATGTCCCTTGGGGGAGGTAAATTTGAGAGATCTTCCGGAAACATATCCAAAAATTCCTTAAGCCATTCTGGAGTTGTGTTGTCCTTTGAGTCATCCGCCTTATTGATTTTCACTACAAAGATCTGTTGCGCCTTGCGTAACCCTTTCAAAAGTCAACTAGCTTTAACTAAATGAGCCGTAGGCTTCCCATTTGATCCTGCTTGTACTAATGTTTCTTCACCTAAGTGATTTTTGAAGGATAGGTTCCCTTGAGCACAATGAATATGGGCTTGATTTTTGATTAACCAATCCATTCCTAGAATACTGTCATAGATTCCTACTGGCAGAGTCTGAAAGTAAGATGAAGTAAGGGTTCCTCCCAGTTCAAACTCAACTTCCCGGCTTGTAAATTGAGATAGAACCTCTTTCCCATTTGCTAGTTCTACCACTAATTTCTTGGTGGGATATTGGTTTAATTTGATTTTCCTTAAGCATTTAGGGGAGAGAAAAGAGTGTGTGCTGCCACAATCTATAAGTAGTTCAAATTTTTCACCTTCTCTATTTGCAGTGGTTTGGATGACAGCATACTGTTGCCGAGCTCCAGGGTTATCAATGGCGGTAAAAAGAGTAGCCCTTTCATCTTCTTCATCCATCAAGGTTGGCTCTCCCCTGGCTCCTCTACCTCTTCCTCTACCTCGTCCTCTATTTCTTCCACCTCTTTGATTATTTCCTTGGCCTATCTTAGTCTGAGGAGTGGCTCCAGCAACAACTCGGGGATTTTGCTCCTCGGGGCATCGGCTCCTATAGTGCCCCATTCGATTGCATCCATAACATCTGATATTTGGAAAAGTTTGTTCTATAGTAGCTGCAGTTGTCACTGCCCTTCATTGATTTCCTTGGTTGAAATTTCCCCTTGTTCTTCCTCTAAAGTTATTGTAGTTATAATAGTTCCTTGCAGGGGGGTTTCCTTCATCCGCAATCGGTTTAGCTCTGAGAAGGGCATCTTGAATAGATGTGGGTCTCATAGCTTCTAAATGGTACTTAAAGGTTTGTTTAGTCCCTGGAAGAAACGAGCAATCTGTTGTTCCATTGTCATTGGTGGTGCATAACGCCGTAAAGACACATATTTGGTGTAGTATTCTTCCAAAGTAAGCCCTAACTGTCTGAGGGCAAAAAATTCATTCATTTTAATAGCTTGATGAGCCGGAGGAAGATATCTTTCTTTCACTGCATGTTTCATTCTTTCCCAGGATGGACTAATGGAAGGATTATCTCTACAGTACTGTTTCCACCAGAGTTTAGCATCTCCAGTGAGTCGAAACATTCCTAGCATTGCTTGAATTTCTCAAGCAGTTCCTGCTGCCAAGAAATAATCATCCATGGCGTTGAGCCAGGCTTCGGCATCACGTTCTACGTTGGTTCTCTCTCCCTTGAAAGTTGGGAGTTGAACCTATTTTAGTAGTAGTTTCTTCTCCTGGGTGGGAGTGTAAAGGCTTTTTGCATTACCTTGGGTTTTAATTAATGAAGATCTTTTAGTGATAACAAGTAATTTTGTGTTTTTATGCAATTTTTCTAATCTATATACTTTAAGAACTTTGAATGAAAATAAAAATCCAACAATTACTGTAACCATCCCATTTAAATTACACAAAGCATGTCATTCTCATAAAACCATGGTATATACAAGAGTTAATACAATCACTGACTCATACTATGTACAAGATGGACTCATACTATATACAATATGTAACTCTCTATACCAAAATCTTCTTAACCACTGGTGGGTCTGACAGGGGATCAAAAAATATAACATCTTTTGCTCCTCTAAACTTAGGGCCTACCCTCATGGGTCTGATCCCACCTGGGTATATTACTTTAGCTACCTGATCAAATACCCATTGATTCTGAGACACCTCTACCCCATCTATAGTAATAGTCTGATCCTGATCTTCAGTCCCACTGAAAAAGAAAACTTCGATGGTCCGAAGTGTTTCTGCCCATTTGAGTCTCTTCAAATTTAGTGCCAAACCTTCTATCTATCCCGCATCAATCAAGAAATTTTCGCCAAACTGTGACCATCTGATTCCCTATCTAGGGGAAGGGGAAAACATTTTGTCTAATAATTTCATGATGCTCTCGCAAAATAAGAATTTACTGGAGTTGCAAGCAGCCTCGAACATGATTTTGAAGATCATAAACTTCCGGTAAGCTTCGCGGACATTTTCCTTATTGATAGGGAAATTCTCATCTCACAATATACTATAATTAAAAATGCAAAATAACTTATTGTGCTTCTTTTGTCAACTTTTCATCCTAGGGTCAGGACCTTGTTAAACCATTCTCTAATACCACTTGTGAGGTCCCCAAACCCGCAGACACAAAAAAGCGGGATGGGATCCTTGAAAGGTCTCTAGGCCTAATAAAATCTGAGTCCCTAAACAAGAAGAATCCAGGGAATTCACCCTTACGATTAATAATAATTTAGGTTTATAGCCCTAGAAGGAGACCTAGTCCTGTCTTTCAGTGGAAACAGGACAACTTGTTGAATTAAAAAAAAACTATTCCGGTCCTATACCTTCCATCATTCGGATTAAGGTTTCCTTAGCCAACGTTTTTTTCCCCTAAAATATGTGAGGGCACAGCCGCTGGTGGACTCCTCTTCCAAGTGGAGAAATTTCTAGATGCTTTCAGTGCCTGGGAATGGATAGTTACCTGATTAATCAGGTCCACCCGTCCATGATTGACAACCTTAGTCAAAATCCCCACTTACCACACCACACTCACACATGTTGCTTTGTTATTTAATTACTACCACATTCTTGTCACAGTTAAAATAATGATTTCTTTGAACTTTCATAACTGAATTTCATTAAAACAGCCCTTGAAAATAGTATTGAAAACATTCTTTTAGCAAACAGACATCTTTAGACTTAAGACAAGGTACTATTATTTTGGAGTAACTCTGACCAATACTGGCTTGTCTCAAGACCACCTATACAGTGGTGAAACAACAACACCCATTCCTTATTTATAAAAACCGGGGTGGAAAAATCCATCACCCATAGTCCGGGCGCCCATGCGCCAACCGGTTGCCCATACAACCGGGTGGTTCCTCTAGGATAAATTCGATATCCTAAGTAATATCCACAAGCACAAACAAGAACGGGGTAAAGACGCCACGCGCACTGAGGAAACCAACTCATCCATGGCGGAGTGTCCATCATTACTCATTACCTGGAGTAAAATATTCTAAGGAATCAGAGGTGTCTTGAGACAAGCTGTCTTAAGGATGATCAAACATTTCTTTCCTAGGTCAATCAGTCGTAGCCCAATCATTTCATTCCTATTTACAACCATTGCTTGTTGGTTTCTTGGAAGTCACCTTCCATTTATGACCTGTTAATCCTTCCTAGTCCTTACGTATGCAATGGTAATTTATAAATGAACTTTAATCTAATTAAAGACTCAAGTGAACAAAATGGAAATCCACCTGTGAGACTGGTCAGCGAGTTGTTGCTGCTGCGCTGGCGCCTGCAGACTTTCCTCCGTAGGCCTATGACTAGGCCGAGCCTCATGGTCATGAGTTGCTCTATTTCTTTTGTTGATTGTATCCTCTTCATCGGAAAGAGGATTTCCTCTGGTTCTTTTTGGAGCCATATTGGCAACCTTTATAAAAGGACTTAATCGATTAAATAATTAAATAAATAATCTCTTTTATTCCTTTTATCCAAAAATAAGGATTTTCGGAGTAAATAGGTATCTATGTTAAATATTTGGATGGGATATTTCTCCTGTAGTTTCTTGGTACTATTAGTATTTTTCCATAATTATTGAGGCCATTTTTCTAAATTTCTCCTTTAATTTATGTTCCAAAATACCCTATTTTGGCCTTAGTAAATTATGAATTACCTATCTGCTAGTGGGTTATTTATCCTAGATGGAGTTTGAGATGTTATATCTCTAATAATTTTTTGTCTAAATCATAA
Organism: Adiantum capillus-veneris; assembly: GCF_014529385.1. NCBI lineage: Eukaryota > Viridiplantae > Streptophyta > Polypodiopsida > Polypodiales > Pteridaceae > Adiantum > Adiantum capillus-veneris. The sequence continues at coordinate 53,250,429 of NC_140945.1, forward strand.
AATTGATTTATAAATTTCCCTTCTAGATTTATGGTCTAATTTAGACATTATTGGGCAACAGTAATTTGTTATACTAATTAAAGTTATTTTTTATCTTTGGTAATTATGGGGTAATTATATAAATTCATTTACTAATTTCCTTTCTCCAATTTATACACAAAATCGGTTAATATTAGTTAAAATATTTAGCTAAAATGACTATCTATGGTTAAGATAATTATCACGCGTTTTTTAAGATGTGCTTACCTATGATAATGATCTCAAAGCTTTTTAGTTTAATTTGCTATTTTTCTTATTTAATTTCTCTTAAAAACAATGTTTTTCTACCGAGATAATTAGGTAAATTAATTATCTGAGATTAAGATAATTATCATAGATTTATTAAGATATATTTTACCTCTGATAATTATCTCAAAGCTTTTTGGATTAATTTGCTCTTTTTTCCCTTTTATTTTTTCATAAAAATAGTGCTTTTTTGCTGAGATAATTAGTTAAACTAATTATCTATAGTTAAGATAATTATCCACAGGTTTCCTAAGATGCGTTTTACCTCTAATAATTATCTCAAAGCTTTTTGGATTAATTAGCTATTTTCCCCCTTTTATTTTCCCTTAAAAGTAGTGTTTTTCTACTGAGATAATTAGTTAAACTAGTTATATATAGTTAAGATAAATATCACGAGTTTATTAAGATGATTTCTACCTTTGATAATTATCTCAAATCATTTAGGATTAATTTGATAATTTTTCCCTTTACTTTTCTCTTAAAAACAATGAAATTCTGCTTAAATAATTACAAAAATTACTCAAAAAAGTAAAAGATAATTTTCATAGCATATTGATAGTCTAACACAGCTCTAAAAATTATATCATCTTAATCTAAGTTTAATTAGTATAATTATCATTAATTTATGATTAAAATGAGTAATTTCAGTCTTAATATAATAATTAATTAGATTAGTATCCCTAAGCTTAATCTCAATACAATAGAGAATTAAGAATTAGGAGATAATTTTAGAGTAGAAATAGGTTAATATTCTTAATTAATTGAATTTAATTAAGAAAAAGTAAATAGATTGACATAGTACTTCTAATTAAAAAGTGTTAGTGCTAATTATCGTTGATTAACCAACTAGAGCTTTGCTCTCTAGTGATTTCTGAGTAGAGATCCCTCTAGATGAGAGAAAATGTGGCAGGACTCTGAGTCTAATTTTTTTGTGAAGAAGGGGTGTCTATTTATAGCTTTTCAGGGTCCCTGGGCTGTTTCTGGCAGGTCTTGGCACCTCAAGCAAGCCCCCCAGGATGGATCTTTACGTCTCTGCATTGATTATAGGGGACTTAACCAGGTATTAGTAAAGAATAAGAATCTTATTCCTCGCATCGACGAGTTACTTGATAGATTACATGGAGCCAAGGTATTCACAAAAATGGATCTCTGATTAGGTTACCATCAAATCCGGATTAAGAAAGCAGATATATTTATAAAACTGCATTCAACACCCAATATGGCCATTATGAGTTCATCGTGATGCCTTTCGGTCGTACGAATGCTTCGGCTACTTTTAACCGTCTCATGCAAGATATATTCAGAGAATATCTGGATGATTTTGTGTTGGTATTTTTCGACGATATCTTGGTATATTCCAAAAATGAAAAAGAGCATGAAGGCCATGTACGTAAAGTACTTCATCTTCTACGCCAACATCAGTTGTATGCCAAGATGAGTAAATGTGTGTTCTCCACGCCCAAAGTTAGCTATCTTGGATTTATAATAAACCCTGAAGGAATCACTGTAGACCCCGCAAAGATTAAGGACATAATAGATTGGCCACAACCCAAGACAGTCAGTGAGATTTGAGGATTCTTTGGCATTACAGGATGGTATAGAATCTTCGTCAAAGATTATGCAGTCAGCACCGCACCCTTGACGCAGCTACTTAAAAAGACAACCAAACTTACATGGGAAAAAAAATAGGAGAACTGTTTCCTCAAACTAAAGCAAAATCTCACATCGGCCCCTATACTCAAACTCCCTGACTTCACTCAAGAGTTTGAAGTAGTAATCAATGCCAGTAGCCTTGCTATAGGAGCAGCTTAAACCAAGAAGGCAGACTAGTCGCCTTTACTTCTCGGAAATTAAGAATCCACGAGCTGAATTACCCAACTCATGATCTGGAACTCCTAGCCGTCAACCATGCTCTTAAGCTTTGGAGGCACTATCTTCTAGGAGGAAAGTTTCAGTTAATCATTGATCATCAAAGTCTAAAATGGATTTTTTCACAAGCAACACTCAACATGAGGCAGCGAAGATGGATAGAACTCTTACAGGAATATGATTTTGAAATAAAATATAAACCAGGAAAGGAGAATGTGGTTGTTGATGCCCTTAGCCGTAAGGTTTTTCTTGGGGCCATTTCCACAGTCGACAATCCAATCCTAAACAATGTTAAGGAAGCCTCCCTGGAAGATGAGGATTATCAAAAACTCCTACAGGTAATCAATCAACATGACCTAAAAGAGAAAGAGAAAGACAGAATCAAGGATTATTCACTTGAAGATGGGCTTCTCTATTATAAGTACCGGCTTTACATTCCTAAGAATCCAACATTGAAGGAGTTAATCCTTTATGAAGGACACAACGCTCCAGTCGTTGACCATCCTGGCTATGCAAAGACCCTTAATGCTATAAGGAAAAGATATTTTTGGCCAAAGGGGATATACTTCGCCACATCAAACAATGCCTTTCCTGTCAAAGGATTAAGGCTAAAAGAGTAATGATGCCAGGAAAACTTCAACCTCTTGACATTCCTCAAATGAAGTGGGAACTCATTAGCATGGACTTTGTAACAGGCCTTCCTACTGTTCAAGGGGGTTACGACTCCATTATGGTGGTAGTGGACATACTGACTAAAGTGTCTTATTTGATGCCTGTGAAAACAACTTACAGTGCATCAGACATAAGCCGTTTATTTATCAAAGAGATCTTTAGATTACACGGGCTTCCTAAGAGATAGTCAGTGACAGGGATGCAAAATTTACTTCAAAATTTTGGAAAGCTTTATTTGAATCCTTAGGTAGCCAGCTATGTTTCAGTACAGCCTATCACCCTCAAACGAACGGCCAGACGGAAAGAGTGAATTAAGTTATTGAAGACATCCTTAGAGCCTACTGTAGTAGAGAACCCCGAAAATGGATCCAATTTCTTCCTCTGGTGGAATTCGCCAATAATTCCTCATTCCATAAAAGCATTGGGATGTCACCATTTAATGCACTTTATGGACATGAATGTATATCACCCCTAAACTTTTCTGACCCTACTACAAGAGTAGAAGCTTCAAAACAAATGTTGGAGGAGATGGATGTCCAAACCAAAGCCATACGACAGGACATTCAAGCAGCTAAGGACCGCCAAAAACATTACGCTGATAAAAAACGGTCTGATCGGTTTTTCAAACAAGGGGATAAAATATTCCTTAGGGTACGGCCAAAGAGAAGCAATTTATCCTTGGAAAATTTCAAAAAACTAAGCCCCAGATATTGTGGACCTTATGACGTGATAAAAGTAATCAGTGATCGAGCTTACAAATTAAAGCTACATGAACACCTCAAGGTCCATACTGTATTCCATATCAGTCTTCTAAATCCCTATATTCCAAACCCCAATCACACTCTAGACGACGAACAGATTGTGATGCAGAAGCAAGGAATTCTTGAACTCCAACCAGATTGTATTCTCGATACTAGGGAAAGAATTCCACGAAACAGAGTAATCAAAGAACATTTAGTAAAATGGAAGGACCACCCCACTGAAGACGCCACAAGGGAGGACGAATATCACTTCTCAAAGATTTTCCCAACTTCGGTTGAGATAAGGACAACTCAATTCCTTAATTTGGGGTGATTGTAAGGTTTCCTATTTCTAAAACCTTAGAAATTGTACAAAGCCTGATCAAATTAAATTGATTGTTAAGAAAACACTGTAGAATGATCCAAGTACGGCAAATATTGGTATTTTTGGAACAGTAACCAGCGCTTTAATATGGTTAGAATTTTTTAGAACAGAATTCCGATAAAATCTAAAAAAGTTACGAGCTCTGAAAGGAATTTAATTAGTTAAGTGAAATTGAAAGGTTTCAGTAATTATTATTGCTAAAGACTTTTTATCCTAAAGTTCCTGAAATTACAGATATTTTCAAGTTTAATCATTAAAAGTCTGGAAAAATAGCAGAAATCGATTCTAGAAGCTGTGTGGGACTGTGTGGGGCTGTGATGAACCTGCCCAAGATAAATTTAGCAGCAGGTGGCGCTAGATGGAAGCTAGGGGCTTGCTTGAGTTGCCAGGACCTGCCAGAAACAGCCCAGGGGCCCTGAAAAGCTATATATAGACCCTCCTTCTTCACAAAAAAATTAGACTCGGAGTCCTGGCAAATTCTCTCTCATCTGAAGGGATCTCTACTCAGAAATCACTAGAGAGCAAAGCTCTAGTTAATTAATCAACAGTACTTAGCACTAACCCTTTTTAATTAGCAGAACTATGTTAATCTATTTATATTTTCTTAATTAAATTCAATTAATTAAGAAGATTAAACCTATTTATACTCTAAAATTCTCTCCTAATTCTTAATTCTCTGCTGATTATTGAGATTAAGCTTAGGGATACTAATCTAATTAACTATTATATTAGAACTGAAATTACTCATTTTAACCATAAATTAATGATAATTATACTAATTAAACTTAGATTAAGATAAGATAATTAGCATAGTTGTGTTAAACTGTCAATATACTAGAAAAATCATATTAAATTTTTTTTGAATAACTTTTGTAATTATTTAAGCAAAATTACACTGTTTTTAAGAGAAAGTAAAGGAAAAATGATCAAATCAATCCAGAAAGCTTTGAGATAATTATCAGAGGTAAAATTTATCTTAAGAAACCCGTGATAATTAGTTAAATTGATTATCTCAACAGAAAAACACTGTTTTGAAGAGAAATTAGAAGGGAGAAAATAGCAAATTAATCCAAACAGCTTTGAGATAATTATCAGAGGTAAAACTCATCTTAAAAAACTTGCAATAATTATCTTAACTACAAATATTTAGTTTAACTTATTATTTCAACAAAAAAACAATGTTTTTAAGGAAAAATAAAAAAGAGAAAATAGCAAACTAATCCAAAAATTCTTTGAGATAATTATCAAAGGTAAAAACTATCTTAAGAAACCCGTAATAACTATCTTAACTACACATAATTAGTTTAACTAATTATGGCAGCAAAAAAACACTATTTTTAAGAAAAAATAAAAGGGAAAAAATAGAAAACTAAACCAAAAATCTTTGAGATAATTATCAGAGGTAAAACTTATCTTAAAAAAACCATGATAGTTATCTTAATTATAGATAATTAGTTTAATTAATTATCTCAACAAAAAAACACCGTTTTTAAGGAAAAATAAAAGGGGGTAAATTGTAAATTAATCCCAAAACCTTTGGGTTATTTTTCAAAGGTAAAAAATATCTTAGGAAAGTCGTGATAGTTATCTTAACTATAGATAATCAGTTTAACTAATTATCTCAGCAGAAAAATAGTGTTTTTATGGAAAAATAAAAGGCAGAAAAGAGCAAATTAATCCAAAAAGCTTTGAGATAATTATCAGAGGGAAAATACATCTTAAAAAACCTATAATAATTATCTTAACCTCAGCTAATTAGTTTACCTAATTATCTCAGTAGAAAAACACTATTGTTAAGGAAAAATTAAAAGGGGAAAATAGAAATTAAACTAAAAAGCTTTGAGATAATTATCAAAGATAAAGCACATTTTAAAAAACCTGTGATAATTATCCTAACCCCACATGTAGTTAGTTTAGCTAATTATTTTAACTAATATTAACCAATTTTGTGTATAAATTGGGGAAAAGAAATAACTTTTGAAGGTTGGAAAATTTACCTTAACCCAAATAATTAGTAGAACAAATTACCATCGCCCAATATTGTTTAGATTAGACCATAAATCTAGAAGGGAAATTTATAAATCAATTTTATGATTTAGCCAGAAAATTATTAGAGATATAACATCTCAAACTTCATCTAGGATAAATATCCCACTAACAGATAGGTAACTCATAATTTACTAAGACCAAAATAGGATATTTTGAAACATAAATTAAAGGAGAAATTTAGAAAAATAGCTCCAATAATTATACGATATTATGGGAGAATACTAATAGTACTAGGAAGCTACAGGAGAAATATCTCATCCAAATATTTAACATAGATACCTATTTACTCCGAAAATCCTTATTTTTGGATAAAAGGAATAAAAGAGATTATTCATTTAATTCTCTAATCAATTAAGTCCTTTTATAAAGGCTGCAATATGGCTCCAAAAGAACCAGAGGAAATCCTCTTTCCGATGAAGAGGATACAACCGAGAAAAGAAATAGCAACTCATGACCATGAGGCTCGGCCTAGTCATAGGCCTATGGAGGAAAGTATGCAGGCGCCGACGCAGCAGCAAAAATGGCTGACCAGTCACACAGGTGGATTTCCATTTTGTTCACTTGAGTCTTTAATTAGATTAAAGTTTATTTATAAATTAACATTGCATACGTAAGGACTAGGAAGGATTAACTGGCCGTAAATGGAAGGTGACTTCCAAGAAACCAACGAGCAATAGTTGTAAATAGGAAAGAAATGATTGGGCTATGACTGATTGACCTAGGAAAGAAATGTTTGATCATCCTTAAGACAGCTTGTCTCAAGACACCTCTGATTCCTTGGAATATTTTACTCCAGGTAATGAGTAATGATGGCGACTTCGCCCATGGATGAGTCTGTTTCCTCAGTGCGCGTGGAGTCTTTACCCCGTGCTTGTTTGTGCTTGTGGATATTACTTAGGATATCGAGTTTATCCTAGAGAAACCGCCCGGTTGTATGGGCAACCGATTGGCATATGGGCGTTCAAACTATGGGTGATGGCTTTTTCCACCCCGGTTTTTATAAATAAGGAATGGGTGCTGTTTTTTCACCACTGTATAGGTGGTCTTGAGACAAGCCAGTACTGGCCAGAGTTACTCCAGAATGATAGTACCTTGTCTAAAGTCTAAAGATGTGTGTTTGCTAAAAGAATGTTTTCAATACTGTTTTCAAGGAATGTTTTAATGAAATTCAGTTATGAAAGTTAAAAGAAATCATTATTTTAAATGTGACAAGATTGTGTTAGTAATTAAATAACAAAGCAACATGTGTGAGTGCGGGGTGGTAAGTGGGGATTGACTAAAGTTTTCAATCATGGACTGGTGGACCTGATTAGTCAGGTAACTATCCATTCCCGTGCAGTGAAAGCGTCTAGAAATTTCTTCACTTGGAAGAGGAGTCCACCAACTTCGTGCCCTCACATATGTTAGGGGGAAAAAAGCGTTGACTAAGGAAACCTTAATCCGAATGATGGAAGTTATAGGACCGGAATAGTTTTTTTTAAATTCAACAAGTTGTCCCGTTTCCACTGCAAGATAGGACTAGGTCTCCTTCTAGGGCTATAAACCTAAACCATTATAATGGTAAGGGTGAATTCCCTGGATTCTTCTTGTTTAGGGACTCAGATTTTATTAGGCCTAGAGACCTGTCAAGGATCCCATCCCGCTTTTTGGTGTCGGCCGGTGTGGGGACCTCACATTGGACATGAGAGAGGAAGTCAAACTCCTCATAAGGCCCCTTTGTGAGTCCAAATTTTCCCTAATGGTGTATACCAAAGGCCTTTTTTCCCAACAGGTTTTTTCCCGTTGGTCATCCATGTTTTTAACCCTAATATAGAAACATTGATCACTATCCCTTGCATATATTTCTTCCACACCAAGGATATTTCCACCTATATCAATCGTCAAAAAATTCAAGCAGCAACTGTGGATCTCAACCATGCTTGTCAAGAGAAACTCTTATCTTGGCAAGGGAAACAAAAGTGCTCCATTAAACAATGGAAACTCAAAGAAGGGAGTAAAAAACCACTAACAAACAATGGCAAGTTCAATAAGAGACCTATCAACAACAATCGTAAGGAGCTCAAACAGTGATTTAGAGTTGGTGAAATATTAAAGAGGATTTGCATTGCAGTGGAACCCGAGGACAAGATCCATCATAAATTAAATGACATAAAAGAACTTCAATTCCAAAAAAAGCAAGAAAAACCAATATCCATCTGCGCTATTAGAAGCAACTAAACAAAAAGAAGAATTGGAAACACAATGAAAAATTTCCTCAAAACTAGAAGACCAACTCACTGCTCAACTAGAACACAACCAATTAAATCACTCAAGGGGGGAGATTCATCAACTACAAAGAAATTTCAAAGGTGAAGACCAACCTTAAAGCCTAAATTTCACATGGTTGTGTTAAGGAATGAACCAAGCTAGGAAGGGGGGAGTGTTTAACTATTAGAACACATAGGTGCCCACCTATCCAGACACCACATTTTTAATGAATTTGTACTTTGTATTATTTTGAGCTAGTGTAGCTACAGTATGTGTAAATTTGATTCTAGAGCAGCAAGTCAATTCCCTAAGCTGTAATTCTTTCATGATATTTGTAAATACCTATGTAAGCCATCCCCACTGGACATTTAGAAAGACTATAAAAGACAATCACTTTAGTGTGAAAAGGAGCCTTATCTTTTGGAGAAAGAGAACTCTATTGTACTTATGCTCAAGTGACTTCTCAAGTCAGATTTGTAATCAAATTTTCTAATGATTGGGTAATCCAATTTTAGTTTCATAACTTGCATTTTGTTCCTCTTTCCTTACTTTTTCAACTAAGCGTAATTGCAAATTCTATGGTGGTTCGCGACTACATGTCCACGAGCCTTATCTTCAAATTTGAGTGCTTAAATCACTATTTTTGATGCTTTGATTAAGGAGAGTTGTAATAGACCTTAGGGAGATCTGTTTAGGTTGTTTTGTTGCAATTTTTGTGACTTGGGTCATGATGGATTGTGATCCATGTACCTTGTTAGAATGTTGTCAAACTTTGTAGACTTGTGTCTTTAGGCCTAATGAAGCTTTCCTTAAAGTTCTTGTATAATGGTTACCCAACCTGGCAGTTTGTCACCCGATCTAACAACGGTGTTAGAACTCCCCTGACAACCATGGGTACTTGCCTACTGCACATACATCTCTTCAAAAACACGGACACGTCAAACTGAAATTTTTTGCACTTGATTCATGCTCAGAACAAGGAATACATAGAGCGAATAAGACAGAGGATATGATAGATAGTGTAAAAAACTACATCTAACATTCAGAATTCCACTATTGCTACATAATAAATCCACCCAACACCATCATGCTACGTAATTGCATAATCTTCTTCACATGAACAACCAAAATGACCTTTTAACTTCTCAAGATTTGAGAAATCACCATACTAGACTAAGGTTCATACATATGTAAAAACGTAATCCTCCTAACTATTAGCCCTGCATTAGCTCTTAAACACTTGGCACAGCTCAGTGGCTTGAGCAAAAGGATGACTTTACTCCAAAATCCCTTGATTCGTAAACTAGTCACCTTAACTGTCATCATAACTGCTTCTCTAAAATCTTCTCGGCACTCCTTAATCCCACAGGAGAGAGCAAACTTGACCATGAACACCTGTCATAAGCGTCATGATTGCAAGTGTATAATGGTTACCCAGACGAGAAAATTGTCACATGATTTGACAACGGTGTGTGACTTCTACCCTGACAATCATACTATAAAAGATCACCTAAATTCCGATGTCACATTATCGACACCAATGGCCGGCGTCAGTACACGTGTAGGTAATTCCAGAGGGAGACCAATTTTTTTATTTTAAAAAATCAATATTTTTACAGTGATACCAAGGTGCATACCGGCGATGGTATCGATGCATATACCAACACCTATTTTGGTGCTTATTATGATGCTTATACGACAGATTTTTCAAAAATAGAACCCACACATTTTCTTTGCGCATTTTTCTCCTCTTATCTTGCCCTCCTCCTCCTTACTTGCTCCAGATCTGCTGCTGTAAGGCTTGCCGAACTTGCGATTTCCACTCAGACACTTCTCCCCATCAACAAGGTAAGCTTCCTTTCAAGATTTGTAGTAGGTTTGTTCACTTTTGTGTGTGCGTGAGTAACATAGTGTGTGTGTGTGTGTGTGTGTGTGTGTGCACGCGTGTGTGCATGTGTGTGTTTTTGAAAGTTTGGTGGCATTTCTTCAAGTGTTTCTTGCTCAAGTAGGTCGAATGTGAGTGCTCTATCATGATCTTTTCTTGCATACACACATACACATGCACACACATTCACATAAACATGCACACAAGTAAAGAAAAATGCACACTAAACAGTATAAACCACTATGTATGGCGCACACACATTTTTCAATTCAAAGAAAAGAAAATACAAAAAAAATATAGCTTTTGCTATTATATAAATTTGAATAATTAAAAATCATCATTAACAAAGAAAGATAATGGCATATGATCATTAAAATAAAGATCTATTTTGATTTATGTTATTTTGTAATTAGATTTCTTATTTTTATGTAAATTAATTTAGAAATTATGTTGTTTTTTTAATTGCGACTTGTCGTAAGTGTTGTAAATGTAAATTAGAAACTTTATGGTGTTAAGTTCTAAGTATCTTTGATTAGGTTTATTCATTTTGCAAATTGTTGATCGATGCTATTATGTTGATTGCTTATGACAAAGCGATGTTATGTTGATCGGATGTAGTTGCCCGCTTTGGGCTATTCGCTTAATTAGGGTTAGCCCCTTAAGGCTAACCGTTTAGGTAATAAGTCATTTAACTGATTAAAACTAGAAGATTCTCCACTCATAGCTCATTGTGCTTAGTGCATGAGCGTCTTTTGGACTCTTTGCTTCGACAAACTTAAAATACATTGACTTTGACTCTTATGCTCACCATACCAGTATGAGTGACACAATATAAATATGCTCAACTTGTCCTTCTTGAGTAGTACTTAGAATATCTAAAACTCTTAGACCACAAAGAATATCACTTGAAGCTTTGGGAATACTGCCTTGCTCATTAGTGGCTTAGCTACTCAACTCTAACTCTTATGTCATGTAATTTTAATGGAGACTTGAACGTACATGTTCAAGGCCAGAAAACCAATTCCATAGGCTCTTGAGATTTAGGCCTCTTCCATTGTTTTCATCTTTGGATGCCACCATTTTGTCATGTAGGGCTGTGTAGTTTTGCTCCTCTTTATTTATTTTCCATATGGTGATACTACTTTGTTGAATAATTTCTATTATTATAGTAGGGATTTATGGAGCCTTTGCTTTATCTCCCATGAGAAGTGGTTATTGATATTTATTGAGTTCCCAATGGAAATTATGGAAGCCATCTTGTTTGTGGTCTCTGCGTGACTATCTTTTGCATTTTCCCTCTTACTTTGACTTGATTTACACTAGGCTTTGGTATCCATATATCTAACTATTACAACTGAAAACACCTTGTTGTTGTAGTAGAAGATGACGTTTCAATCTAGAGGTCGTACCACCCTTGGTTGTGATTGGCTTCTGCTGACTCTTGGTTGTGATTGCTTGGTTTTGGATGGAGCCTTGTGCTACCTGATTGATTTTAATTGTTCCAAGTTGACTTTTGGTAACCATATTTGAGAGTTACCTTCATAAAACCCTTGTGCTTTGAGTAGCTTGATTGGAACCATCTATTGTTTCACATGTCTTTGTTGTCTAGCTTGGTAGAAGTTTGACTTTGGTATCTATACTTGCTGCATTGCTTGTTTCTTTGAAGGTTTATTCTTTTACCTTTGATGTTTTTTCTTTCTCCTTATTGAGGTGTTTGTCTTCTATTGATAGCACAAAGTTCTTGTTGTAGAATTGTTTTCTTGAGGTGAGTAGGTCCAGGCTATTATCGTAGACTTTTTGTCCCAAACATAAGTGTCTCCTTGAAAAGTAGTCTTGAGTAGTGATTGATTCATTTGATGCAAGATTTGTTTGATAAACTTTTTGCTTTGGCTTCCATTGCATTGTCGATGGTCTAGCTTTTGATGTAGAGGCTATGTAGGAAGTTTTATGGAGACTCATTGAAGGTAAAGTTGGCTTGTGAGGTTGATCTGCTTCAGTGTTTGCTTTAGCTTTACGTTTTTATGCTATGGTTGGATGCTTCTTCTCTGCATGGACTTGAGATGCTTCTGGGGTTATCACTCGTGTTACTAATGAAGCTTTTTGTTTTTTGTCAAAAGAAGATGTTTATCCAGCTATTTGTTTAAATCTAGACTCTCCTTGGACTTCCTAGTACTCAACTTGAGTATAGCTTTTGCCACATCAAAGCTAGGAAGCGGTGTTTTGGAACTTGTGTACATTGTCTCTTCTAGCTCTTTGATTAATGGATTTCCCATCATTATTTACGTGCCATAAGTCATTCGATTCTTTGTGGCATAAGGATTTATCATAGCTAAACATGTGATTTTGATTCTTGTTTCTCCACATAAGCTAAGTTTGATTATTATAGGACATAATTGATCTTTTGCCTTATCCTTGTTTTTCTCTTGATCTTGTGTTTGATGAACATTTGATGTGGAACTTGGTTGTGTTTTTATCTTTATCTTCATATGATTATTCATTTTGTCTCTTTTCTAGTGAATTTCCCTGTCTTCTTTATGGATCAACACTTCATTTTTAGAGATGTTTGTTTCTCTGGCTCCAATCATGAGCATGGGTAGTCTTTATGAGCCGTTTGTACATTTCAAGTTTCTGCTTCTCTACCTCTAGGTGTGGATATATCAACCATCTTAGTTATAGTGTCTAATTGGTTTTTAGTCTTGCCTCCTAAGATTTCAATAGAGCGTGTAAAGGTTCAAAAACTTTATCAAGCAAGCTGCTCTTTGCTTTGTTGTAGCTCGATTTCTAAGGTTATTTTCTCTTTTAGACTTTTTTCTTTCATTTTGTCTCATTTAGCTTTCCAAAATTTTCATTGTGTCCTCATTGATAAGCTCTCAATTTTTGTTTGAGCAAACAATTTGTGTTTGTTCTCGATAGGTTTGGTTTTGGCAGCTTCTTGAGCTTGAGCTCTAGTCATCACATTCATAGGATACATGGGTTCTACCTCAAATTCTTGAAGAGGGTAACACTCCTACAATATTCATTGTTGTTTTTCCCTTGTTGTTTGGGTGTTTTAGAAAATCAAGAATGACATGTGTATCACCACATTCTAAACAATATAAGAATACTATGTTCTTTGCTTAATAAGGACAATTTATTGCCCAATGATCGCCTCCACTCTGTTAGAATGGTTCTATTTATTGCATAGTTGGTGGTGTAGCCAATGGTTGTTCTTGCCTAGCAGAATGTTCTTTGATCCATACTCTTGATTGGCTACCAACATTAAGGTGTTCTCATCCATGGAGTAATGATTTTTCATGGGTTTTACAACATACTCGATTGGTTAAGTATATTTGACTACCACTCTACTATCATTTAGAAGAAGTGGTTGTTGCCCTAGCATATATTGAAATCTCCATTGAGTGCTACACCACAGGGTGGGATGATCCCCTCCACAAGTATCACATCTCCTCAATTGTGGCTATCATACATTAGGGTCATGTTTGTAGCCTTGGTTATTCTCCTCACCACTTCTTTGACCACTTGATCAATGCTAAAAAAAATAGGATTTTGAGCATAACACTTTTTTGTGCATTTGTTTGTCATAGAAGAGGCACTACTCATTTGATTTTTTGCATCTTCAATCACCTCTTGGTAGGCATCACAAGTGTCAGCTAGACATAGAGCTTCTCTATTGACTTGTTCAAACTTCGGGCATGCTTTCAAATGTAGGCCCTTTTCTAGATTCTTGTTCCTCAATCCCTCTACAAAGAGAGCTAATAGCCTCTTATCTTATGGTATCTCTTGTGCTGGACATCTCTCTATGTACTGTTTGAAGGGAAGCAATGCTTCCTTCACCTTTTCATTGTTTGTTTGATTGAAAGCATCAATTTGTGACATCGTGTTGTGCTTGATCACCCTTTTAGAGATATAATCTAAAAATTCTTGCAAGATTTGTTCTATGTGTGGAAAATCATCTTTGTCTAGCACGTCAAATCATCATCCCTTCCACGGTTAAGTCAGATTCTTCATACTCGGTGTGAGAGTCCGCCACTTGTTCAACTCTCAAAACTTGTTTGAAGTGAGATGAGCATATGGATATCCTCACCCATTGACACATTTGACCACTTGTGATGGTCTCAATTGTTTTGGTTCAGTCACCAAACTGACCAATTTGGAGTCTCTTACAAAAACATCTCTTGATCTCACTTCTCATTTTGGATAAAATACTTGCAAAACCCTAAGTCTCTAATATATGCTTTGGTATCTTTTTTGGAAACCTATGTTCACTAACACTTGGCTGAAAGTATATAAAGATTGGAGTATCCTTGTATGTGTATCTTTCCAAGTAAATTGGCTCAACAAGTTTGTACTCTTGTCCATACTTATCTACCATCAAAACTTACACTTTGTGTGCATCTGTACATATGAATACATAGAGATTCTTATGGTCTATCAATTGTCTAGCATTGGGTTCTACACACTTGTAGAAGCTATGTTAATCCTTGTTTGTGAACCCATACAAGCTCTCATGAGTGTAATCCTGTAGAAATCTCATGGTAACATTGATTTTGATGAATCATGTTGGGTTTGTTGATGAGAGGCAGGGGGGGGGTCACTATGTATAAGTTGTGTATATCACGTGCGTTCAAGGACTATTTTTAAAACTCCTAATCTGTGGATTTTTGACGAATAGAATACACCCTTTTCCTATTCAATCTATAATTTGTATTCCCAATTCCATTTTTACTACCCTTCTGTATGTGAAAACGTGAGAAAAAAATAATAATAATTGCACTCAGGTCATAGTTGCATAGTTACTAAGTGCCCCCCCCCCCCCCCAAGATGAGTGGATGCCTCTCCTCTAGGTCTTCATCAATTTTCACTCTCATATTTCTACGCACACATATTTAAATTGAGGTTTACAATGGCTGGTGTTGTTTCTAATGAGACATGTATAATTATGTGGCAAAGATCCATGAGACATGCCTTGAGGTGTGGTGTTGTATGTTTGATATATTTTCGATCTCACTCGCACTACAAAATTTCTTGTGGTTTACATATCTCTAAGTCGAGTAGAAATCCTTGGTGGTGGATGATTTTTTATGGTTAAGGCTCACTCAAGACTCTCAAGATAGTCTTTGACAGTCCCACATTGGCTTAGTGCCACTTATTCCTTCTTGCCTCTCAAAATTTAGGTCTTTGTGACCCTTTGGTCTATGGAAACTAGTTTTGGGTACTCTAAAAGTTTGAAAGTAGGAAACTTAAAAGAATTTAGTGTATTTTGTTACTTGAAAACTTTTATCCTCACTTTACGTGACACAATTTGGAGTTGCAAAGTAAAAGTTAAAGCAATTTTGGTGAATTTCACTTGAAACATTACTCAAAATAGTCTCAAGACCATGACACAAGAGCTTTTGCTTGTATCTTGGTCTCTGGAGGGTATTTTTTCTCAAATTTGAGATAAAGGATGTACTCAAGTATATCTATAGGCTCATCGAGTCAAATACCCCCACTATGAAGAGGTACATGGATCGTGATCCATGTTCTTGTATCAAATTTTACTTTGCATTTTGACAATAGCTATACAAGGTCATCAATAGCTCTACACCAATTTTGACCAATTGTTGAGGTTGGGGTGCATGGATTGGCGCTCTATGTTCATCAGATCTAGATTTGAGCATTGGGCAGCTTGTACACTCTATGTCATCAAATTATCTATGAAATCTTTTAAACTTGGAGCTATTTTGATATATCAAATGCCCACCCTATATTTTCTTTGTGATTTTTTGTCCATCTCCTATTTTGATGGCTTTTGACCCAAATGTACTCAAATGTTTTCCAAAGCTGGACTTGGAGATATGTTTCCTTATGTATGCACTATAGTTTGGGAAAATTTTAGGTGAAGCTATCACCATGGGTACATAGATCGTGATCATTATTTGGAGGCAATATCAACTTTTCCTGGTACCATTAGGATCATCATGATTACTAGATGCTATGGTATCAAAATTTTTGGGTTTGGACCTTTGGATTAAAAATTAGGCCACTTTTTGCACTTTCTTAGAGTACTTACAGTTCTGGGATTTTGACCTAGGTTTTTATATCCAAATGAGATGAAACTTTGGGATTAGGCTAGAAATAGCATGTAGATCAAAGTGGCTAGGTTATGGCTCTGAATTTGGGAAAGGTACATGGATCATAATACATGTTTGCAGATATTTTGATCCCAAATTTTAAAATCTTTTTGGATTTGGACAAGTAAAAGTCAGCCATAAGTGAAGCCCTAGCTCAATTTCAGTGTTTTCTAGTCTAGAAGTATTTTTGCCCTTTTGATCCACTTTTTGAACTCTTTTGCTTTGGAAATTATTGCTCACAATGGCCTCTACTATTGGATGGTATAGTTTTTTTCCAAAATCTTAAATTAGACACATGGATTGCGATCCATGTTCCATCACTTCTTTTTTAGTATATCCCAAAATCCTTTAATTTGTATTTGTTTTTGCATGCCAAAAGTTAAATCTTGAGTCTGCTTTGATAGTTTTTGACAATCTTGTGTTTTTTGCTCTTTTGACGACTCTTATCAACTTTTTTCCATTATTTCTTTGTGGAAAAGTGTTATCATTAGTCTTAGGGACATATTGCTCAAATCCCAGCTAAAAATTATGATGAGGTACATGAATCATCTACCTACCACCTAAAGCAACTGCTGGCTTTGTGGTTCTTAATGATATTCTGGCTGGAACTGGCAATATTTACTATCCTCATTACCCCAAGTTTATCACTATGGAATTGGAAATATTTACTATCCTCACTACCCCAAGTTGATCACTATGAAGTTGGAAATATTTACTATCCTCATTACCCCAAGTTTATCACTATGGTTTGGATAGATTTTGAGCATGCACATAAGTTGTCCATAAGTGTCCATCTAGTTGAAAGCTGGAAGAAAATTGTTAGTTTTAGATTACTACTGCTTGAAAAATGGTATGGTGCACACTGGATGCACAACAAGATTGTTGTACACTTTTGGTTGACCTTCATACTCTAATTATTAAATTCTATGACAATAGAAATAATCCAACGACATGAAGTTGTCAGAAGAGATTAATGTTGTCACATTTTTTGGTAGACGAACTTTACGAGATTGAGTGGTACAAATACTAGTTGGAGTTTTGCTTATGTTCCTGCTTCAACTTGAAGCTATATACTTGGTACTAATTGTGGAAATTCTCTTCTAGCTTTTTGATTTACCTGATGCTAGACTTGCTAGAGATCATGCATGCATGTGCATGTGGAGTCTCATGTTAAGAGGTTGACACTTTTGTTAGAGGTTTACTGTGATCGATTCTCTAAGTTGGTTCTCAAGCTCAGTTTCTTCTTTTTTATGATAATCTATTTTGCTACTACTTTGTGGATAGAATAAGCAGAGTGCTCTCTCTTATATAACTTGGTATCTATGTAATTTTTCTTTTTGTACCTATCTAGACTCTTGTGACATATTGAAGCTTTTAGGATGAAAAATTTCTCTTGGAATTATTTATTTAAGTAAACTCTCTATTGGATTTTTTTATTTTTTTTAAATTTCAAGCATCGTTTTGGCAATTTTAACTTACATACCAATGGGTTTTCATTATTGATCTAAATTACGAAACAAACTTTTTTCTTTAGATTTTCTAAGTATAGCAAAAACCTTGGTTATTCACGCGTTGTCAGAATCTATGTGGTCTAGCTGGGAAGGTGCAAAACCTCTGGCTGTGAGAGTTCATGATGAGAGTCACAAACACTTTGTGAAAAAGCATTTGTGGAGAATCGCCAACCCTCTTTCTAAGGGTGACAGAGAATCTAAGAGCGTTCGTGACAGCAAAGTCACAAACCCTCTTTCCTACCGTGCTTGGAAATTGCTTGTTTTCAAGAGGATCATCAAATCACATTCAATTTCACTTTAAAAGACCATTTGAAAACACTAAAGTTTCAGCCATGAAACCTCAATGCTCATACAAGCACAATTCTCAATCAAAACCCAAACCTCTTTCATGGTATCATGTAGCCTCGCCCCCAATTACATAGTCGTAGCATCAAACAGTTGAAAGGAATGCTCGAGCTTCCACCTTCACGATGACAATTTTATGATTTTGCACAGATTTATGAGCTTCTAAAGTGAAGCCCACACACCATTTTGATAAGGGGAAACCCTAATTCACTCTCTCACAAGCTCAGATACAAGACTGCAAAGAGGCAGGACTGCCCTACACATAGATTGAGAAACAATGAAATCCATTACACAGTAGTGATAAATTGCAGGTTTTTCCTTCTCTCTCTTCCCCACAACAATATGAGATGATGTGTTAATTTTTGGGCCATTTTGCCACTTTGGACCAAAACTAGGCCATTTTCAGCTCATTTTTGACCCAAAAAATGTCATTTTTGATGCAAAAAATCCCAAACGGACTCAAGAAAATCCCTAAATTTATGGGATCACTTGCATAAGCATAAAAAGCATAGATAAGCATCATTTTTCATCAATATACCATTTTGGGTCACTTTCCATGCAATTCTGCAACAGCGCATGTTAACTGCTATTTTTGGTAGTTTTTTTCCCACATCGGTCTTTGTAGGCGAGATGAGTGTGCCACCATGAAACACTTGGACTATGTACATTTTCAAACCAAATTAAGCATCTTATCAAGTGAAAAAGCACGCAAATTATCCACATCTAGGGCCACGACTCCCCGGATAGGTATGTACATGATAGCGACCGCAGTAGCCGCTTTAGCATATATCACGATATGTACATTATTGCTTTTCTTTCCATGCATCGACAAGTGTCAAAAGTGAGGTGAATGTTTTTATTTCACACTATGTACATACCACATCCCGACATCCACCCCCTCTGAACCTGCACATCCTCCGGCATGTGCCAACATATTCCCTATATAGGTTTAATCTTCATTAAGATCCACAAATATTTGGATGTCATTTTCATTTTCTACAAAGTCTAGAAAATCATCCTCTACTTCTTCATCCTCATCTATAGCAATGTCATTAGGTTCTTCATCATCATCTTTTTGTGAATCAAGAGGATCATTATCATGTCTCCTCTTGAACATCTTGATTCTTTTGCCCGCTATGGGAATTTTAAGATCTGTTCCATCGAGCTCCCTCAAAGTATATGTAGCATCTCCATGCACATGTTTGACAACATAGGGACCAAACCACCTTTTTGCAAAAAAAAATTGTGTGGTGTGTTGGTTGTCAAGGCTATTGTCATACATTAGGACCCAATCACCCTCTTTAATAGGCTTTGGTCGAAGCCTATGTCTTTTATTAAACCTATCTTTATTCTTTAGTCTTGCATCCTTCAATCGAGCTTTAGCAATGTCTATGTCTTCTTGTCTTCTTTCCAATTTCCTTATGCGCAAAGCAAGTAGATTTTCCCTACTTACAGCATCTTCCCAAGGTAGCATGTTCCAAGTAGGAACTACATCCTCAATTGGCAGGACTGGCTTCTGACCATACATCAATTCAGTAGGCATGTAACCAGTCACTGAGCTATGAGTTGTACGATCAACCCATAAAGCATATGGTAGCAAGCTTGGCCACTCACGCATTCTACCTTTGCATGCCTTAGCCAAAGCTTTGACAATAGGAGGATGTCTTCTTTCACTTTTCCCATTTCGCTCTGGATTATAAGCACAAGTCAGGGCTAGCTTGATACCAATTCTTGTAAAGAAATCCCTTGCTTCATCTACATCTAACTCACCTCTATCAGTTACTATCTTTCCCACATAGCCATAACGGCAAATTACATCTTCAAGCAAAAATTTACAAACAGTTTATGTAGTTTTTGTCCCCAATGCACGCCCTTCCACTTGGTTTGTCAAGTCTTCTCGTGCAAGTACCAAGTATCTCATTTGCCAAAGTCCTAAAGGCATTGTGACTAGATCAACAACCCATTTATAGTGCATGGCTAATGGATATAAAGGATGCAATCCATCACGATGACGTACATTCAAATATATTTGGCATGTGACACAAGACTCCACAAAATCCGCTACATTCTTATACATGCCTTTGCACCAATATCTCTCTTTCACTTTGAAAAAAGTAGCCCATACACCTCGATGTCCAGCATATAGGCTTTCATGAAGCTCTTTGATAACTTTGAGCTGAGTAGGCTTATCACATACTACTCGTAATGGAGTCCGATCTCTTCTTTTAGGATGTTTCCATAAGTAGCCATCCCTGAAGAAGAATCCATATGCTTTCTTTCTAATCCTTTTGAATTTTGACTCACTCCAATCATCTTGCTTTTGTAAAGTACTCAGGTAGCGACCTATGAACAACCATTCATCCTCATAGAACTCCTCTGAAAAGGATTCAAGTGAAGATACAATTCATATATCATCACACTTTGCATGAGAAATTGTGTAGAATTTTGTGCCCACATCTTCTTCCTCATCAATCATATCATCCTCATCTTCATACCTTGCCCTTCAAAGCATATCTGCCATTGCATTATCTTTTCCTGCAATGTGATTCAATTCTGGATTCAAGGACTTTATATAAGCAATCCACCTAAGCATAGCAATATCAGGAGTAGAGCAGCTTGCAATCATCCCCAAAAGTGGTAAGCAATCACAATTATAGATGCTCCAATGAAGTATTCTTTGTCACACTTTAATGCTGTAACCACCCCCCATAACTCCCTTTTTACCTGTGGATATGCTCTTTGGCGAGAGCTTAGAACCTTGGCCCCAAACCTCACCACATACCTGTGTTTGTCTTCATCGTCTTGTCCTACAGCCCATCCAATTCCCGTTGGACTGGTGTCCACTGTCACAATCACCGATCTTCCACACTCATAGTCAATCTTCCTCAAAGTTGGTGAAGACAGCAACAATTGCTTCAACTTCGTCATAGCTTTAACATGTACATCATTCCATTGAAACCTTTGATTTTTCCTTAGCAATTGATAAAGAGGATTTGCAACATGTGCATAATGTGGAATCCATATGAGATAGAAGACACATGCACCTAGAAACCTTCTCACCTCCGTGATATTTACGCATACTTCCTTCATCCTCTGTATTGCATCCACTTTAGTTGGACAAGGTCAGCGGCCATGAGGATTACAAAGATGTCCCTCTATCAATATTTCTTCAACCTCAAACACTGACTTTTGCCCAGATAATGTAAGTTTCACTTCTTCCACCCTTGTTAAAATTCTATCACAATCATTGATGTGGTTTGCTACATATTTACGGCACCCCCTTGAATCCAAAGCCTCATCTTTTTTAGCTAAGTCGCATCCTTTGATTGGAACGTCATCAAGAAAAGGCATTGTAATTTGAGGTATGAATTCATGTGGTTTCTCCCTACGGTAAGGTGCACATCCTTACCAAACCCAAGGGTGTTCTCATGGTAGTCAAGTCCCTGCTTTACATTGCTAGTTGGAACTGGTCATACCCTGAGTACAAATCCCCCATAGAATATATTTCCCTTCCTGCAAATGCTTCTGCAAACTCATCTACAATTGGCCCTGTACCCATATTCTTGATTGTGACTTTGTTGACAGGCTGCATGTCTTGAATGAAACATAGAGCTCCATTTTTCTTTGGTACTATGAACCATCTACTTGAGTAGGGGGCACATGAAGGTTCCAAAATCCCCATCTTTATCTTTTCATTGAGTAAATCTATAAGCTTTGGCAAGAGTGCTTTTGGCACTGGAATTGGTCGTAGATTCCAAGGCACATGAGATACAATGAATATTACCATTGGTTCGATTATAAATGGATCCACACACCCTATCTCATGCAGCTCAAATGAAAAAGATTTTCCATGTTTGGAGAGTGTCTGTTCAAAGAATTTTCTTTCAATCTCTGTCAAGGAGTCATTGCCTCCAACTTTTAACATCTTCAATGACTCTTGTGTAAACTTGTGTCCAATTCTTTTTGGATCTTGGAGACTAGGTTGCAAAGAAGCCTGATCCATCATTTCCTTGCAATCTGTAGGCAAAGGCAATGCCACTGGTTTCACCTTCTATGTTATAGTTTTGTACTTTGTCTCTACTCGCACTTCTAGATCTTTTTGCACATTGAAGAACTCCTCATCTTTGAAAGACTCAATGATTCTATACATGTCCATAGAAACTACTTTTACGAGGTCATTTCCTTGTTGGAAACTAGAACTTGTTATAGCATTGAGATCACCATAGTATCTACAAACAAACCTCCTCAAAAACACCTAAAATGTATTCGTCTTCATCTAGCAAATTATGGTTTTTGTATTTTCTCTGTACACTATTTACATATTGTTTTTGTCCTTTCTTTAAATCTCCAAGCTTTGTGAAAGATACTGATCCATCCTTTGCTACTAAGGCACCTGTAGAAAAAGCTTCGTCTCCCTTTGGATCAGGCGAGAACCTTTTTCTTCCTATACCACTGCACTCCCGCTTTACAATGGTACTCGGCCAAAACCCCTCATCTCCCTTGGATCTCGAAACTTCTTGCTTGGTTTTGGTAGAGAATGGTCCCTTAAGCTGTCACGATTTTCCTCATGGTCAACGCAAACTGTCAACAATTGAATAGCTCGTTTTCCATCTTTGATTTTGACCTTGGCATAGGCAGATCTATCATCCAATACTTTTGTCTCCATTTGCACTGCGATGATGTATGGTTGTCCAAGGATTAGAGGATAGCTTGATATCTCTTGAACAAAGAAATTTTGCTCACCTTTCACATCCCCTATGGTTACATTAACATTTGGACAAGCACCATAGAGATCCCCGGATGAGTTGTTTGCAGCCCTAATCATCCACCCATGGTCAGTATCAATTGGCCACTTTCCCTTCATATAGAGACTCTTGGACATGAGGTTAATCTTTGAACCATGGTCTATCAAGGCCACATAAGGCTCCTCAAGATCTCCCACCTTAACCAAGGTTTCTGTTGTAGCCCTTGCCCAATGGTTTCTAGAATAGTGGCTCTTATGAGTGGCTATCTTCATCTTCATCTTCAAATTTCACATGCCTATTTCTGCCGCGCGAAGACTGGTAGCAGCTTACAAAATTCTCATCTTCATCTATTTGTTGTACTTGTATCACATGTGTCTTTGAAGCACTCTCTTCAGCCTCTGATTGGATAGACTCCATTAAAGCTTGTCTCTTCCTTCTTCTGATATCAATGATTTCCTCGTGGAACTCTCTTTTTGCAATGTCAAGCACTTCTCCCAATGTAAACTCCACGTTTTTATTTAAGATCCTTTCCTCTAAAACTTTCTTTAAATCTGTGCCAGCTTCAATATCTGATTGTAGCTTGTATGATGGGCTTTTTCCCTTGCTCTTTTCTTTATCTTGCTTCTCCTTTGATGCAACATCTCTCATTGGTACTTCTTGTGATTGAGGCTCCCTTGCCATGGGCTCTTGAGAGGCACTCGGATCCTTTCTCCCTCCACCTCTAGTAGCCCTCTTTGAGGGCCTTCATCCCCATTTTCTCTCCTGCGTTTTTCTTCAACAAGTGCCTTGTTTCCTCGACACTTTGCAATGTAGGCATGCATTGACAAAGCATCTACAGGTTCATTCCACCCAGTCTCAAGACGGATACAATCTCCTGCTTCATGTAACACTTCTTTAGTAAACTTTCCCTTCATAGCTAGCTCCATCGCCGATGGCCAGACATCTTCACCATCCTCATTCACGTCTTCAATATATTTTGACCCTTTTGGCATGACTTGACCAGCCTTTAAGCCAAATGCTTCTTCTTTAACCATTGAGATAGCATGACTAGTTTCCATGTCCTCAATTAGCTTTTTCATCCCTCCTTTGCCAAAGTTGGTCGCTAAGGGCTTTCCTGTTTCACTAAGATGTGTCTTCCCTTCTTTGAAGAAGACAAGATATTTACCCAAGGCATCTTTGAATCTTTCACAGACCCTTCTTGGATGGTCTGGGCTGTCACACCAGATGCACCTATTTACAAATCCCTCTCTGTTTTGAGGTCTTTGACTTGATGACTATCCAGACGTTTGCCCCTTTTCTTCAAGCCTTGCTACCTTTAATTTCAGCTCCCGTATGCCCTTCACAATTCTTCAAGCATAGACCCATCATCCTTAGAAGCTACAATAGCAGGTGTTGGCTGCTTCTCAGTAATAGCAGGAACTGGAGCACCATTGTTCACCACCATCTTGTCTCTTCTACGTTGTCTTTTTGCGACCAGGGAGACTGCATCTTGTACATCATTCCACCTAGTCTTCAAACCTTGCTCTACATCTTTGTCTTCCAAGAGAAGCTCTAACTTTTCTTCAATTTCTTTGCCCGCAGCTTGTAGGAAAAGTTCTACCTTCTCCCTATCCAAGGAAGCTTGTTCAGTTTGTGATAGTTGAGCATAGCATCGCTCAAACTCTCTGAGAAGCTCTGTAGGCAGAAATCCCTTCTTTAGGCTTTGCAACCCAATCTAAGAAAGTTCTTTTGGTCACCCTCTCAAAATCCTCCATAAAGTAGTCTTCTTTTAGAGCAAGCTTGAATTCCTCCCAATTTCTTCCATGAGCATTTTGAATTGCCCTAATACGGTCTCTGATCTCTGGGACACAAACTAGCTCAAAACTTCGAACCATGTCTTCCTCACACACTTGGTTCAACACCATTTCCTTCATATAATCTCATAGATACTTTGTGATGTCCTTGCCATCAAACTGGTCAATTCTCTTCAAAATGGATTGTAGTGCTTTTGTGGTTGAAATCTGGCTTCTTTCTGCTGCTTGTTGTTGAAGCACGTACATGGCAAATGCTTGAAACATCTGCATGACTGCAGAATCAAAGTGCATTCCATGTGTCTCTTGATTTTCATTCATGGCTAACAAAGTGTCTAGATCAATTCACAAACTCCCACACCAGCAACTTCGCGTCGGGTTCACCAAAAATGTCGGAATGTGTGCGGTCTAGCTAGGAAGGTGCAAAACCTCTGGCTGTGAGAGTTCGTGATGAGAGTCACAAACACTTTGTGAAAAAGCGTTTGTGGAGAATCACCAACCCTCTTTCTAAGGGTGATAGAGAATCTAAGAGCGTTCGTAACAGCAAAGTCACAAACCCTCTTTCCTATCATGCTTGGAAATTGCTTGTTTTCGTAGTTGAGACTATGATAAGAGGATCATCAAATCGCATTCAATTTCACTTTAAAAGACCATTTGAAAACACTAAAGTTTCAGCCATGAAACCTCAATGCTCATACAAGCACAATTCTCAATCAAAACCCAAACCTCTTTCATGGTATCATGTAGACTCACCCCCAATTACATAGTCGTAGCATCAAACAATTGAAAGGAATGCTCGAGCTTCCACATTCACGACGACAATTTTCTGATTTTTCAGAGATTTATGAGCTTCTAAAGTGAAGCCCACACACCATTTTGATAATGGGAAACCCTTAATCACTCCCTCACAAGCTGAGGTACATGATTTCAAAGAGGCGGGACTGCCCTACACATAGATTGAGCAACCATGGAATCCATTACACAGTAGTGATCAATTGCATGTTTTTTCTGTAAAAATCCCCCTTCTGTCTCTTCCCCACGGCAATATGAACTGATGTGTCAATTTTTGGGCCATTTTGCTACTTTGGACCAAAACTAGGCCATTTTCATCTCATTTTTGACCCAAAAAATGTCATTTTTGATGCGAAAAATCCCAAACGGAGTCAGGAAAATCCCTAAATTTGTGGGATCACTCGCATAAGCATAAAAAGCATATATAAGCATCATTTTTCATAAATATACCATTTTGGGTCACTTTCCATGCAATTCTGCAACGGCACATGTTAGTTGCTATTTTTGGCAGTTTTTTGCCCGCATCGGTCTTTGTAGGCGAGATGAGTGTGCCACCATGAAACACTTGGACTATGTACATTGTCAAACCAAATTAGGCATCTTATCAAGTGAAAAAGCATGCAAATGAGCCATATCAAGGTCCACGGCTCCCCGGATAGGTATGTACATGATAGCGACCGCAGTAGCCGCTTTAGCATATGTCACAATATGTACATTATTGCTTTTCATTCCATGCATCGAGAAGTGTCAAAAGTGAGGTGAATGTTTTTATTTCACACTATGTACGTGCCACGTCACGAAAGCGTGTTGGAAATTTTGAACTCTAGATGGACATGACTACTCTAATTCAGAAGGGTATTGTACCAAATGACCTAAAACGCTTTGTGATCCATACATTTTGACTACTAGTCCTGGGTATCAAGTGGTTTTAATATTGTAAAACTTTTTATTTTTTCACATTGCTACTCTAATTCAAAAGGGTATTGTACCAAATGACCTAAAACGCTTTGTGATCCATACATTTTGACTACTAGTCCTGGGTATCAAGTGGTTTTAATACTGTAAAACTTTTTATTTTTTCACATTGCTTAAGTTTTCCAGTGCTACCCTATTGTTTTACGACTAGCTTCCTTTTTATCTATGGCTTTCCTAAGGAAAACTGTTGCTTGTCATATTTGGTATGTTCATCTCTGATTAGACTTGCGTTCATCTAGCCAACAACCAATATTCTGGATCTGGAAATTTTCTCTGGTTACTGTTCTAGCTGAGAGTGGATCATCTACAATTATTATTCTAAAGATAGCACACTTGATGCTCTTATGTTACTAATGATCTAACCTTTGAGAAATATTTATCAGCTTTTATTAGATGTTTAATTTTTGCACACAATGAATGTGATTTGCTTTATACATTTGGTCTAGGATTTTAGCAAGTGCTCAAATTTCCTTTCTGTATAGTTGGGTGATATGGATGACAATTGTTGAGGCTATTTTTTGCAAAGCTATCATGATGCTAACCTCTAGGTTTTTTTGTGACTTTGGATTGAGGTAAGCGCCTACTTCTCTTCTAATCAAATTGGAAAAGGGATGTTGTTATATACTAAAATGGACGCTTACCCCTTCTTACCAATCATTTGCAAATGAGTCATCCAAAGACAATACGCATCATTTTTGACTTCCACTTTCTCATAGTAATAACCCTTTACTAGGTACAAACCACGTGACACACAATTTTACCAAGCATTTTTCAAGGCCTTGCTAGTCTTATACTTGGCAACACAGTAGTACAAAATGTAGGAGTCTATTCCTTCAACCTTGGCATTTGAAACAAAGAGTGTCGCTCAATGCATCATGATGATGTGCATATATTGGAAGCATCTCACCTTCCTCCTCATTGGAGACATTAAAGTGTCAACCAATATCATCAAGTGGTTCTAGTGTACAATATGTCTAGGCTACTACATGAGTGTTGTTAAGACACTTGCACCAACCTTGCATAATGCAAAAATTACAAAAACAAGAAAATGATCTCCATCTCAATGCACATTGATTTGTGACCGAGTAGCCATTCACACAGTGCATTGAACGTGATGGAGGCACATACTTGCAACTCCACATCGGATCCTCTGCACATCCGCCTTCTGTATTTCCCAAAAAACCTTGTTTCGGTGAAATTAATGCCTAAGAAACTCCACAACATCTATTGGACACTTCATGTTCCATGGACCTGGCTATATTCATTCTTGCATCAATGTCCTCTTTATGAAGTCATTGCACCATCATGCTCTCCCTTACCTTCATCCGATTTAAAATAGTTTCTCTACATAGTCAATCCAGTTAGTTGATAGTACATGGACACAAAGAAGAATGGCTGGCTTGAATCAAATTGACCAACACAACCATCCAACCAAACTCAATGTATTTCCAAGAAGCCAAACCCCTTATCTTTTAGCCATGCAATATGTAAAAGAATGCTCTACCTAGAGCTTTTCATGTGCAAAATACCCAATAGCTGTCTATCATCACAGATCCTAGTCCCTCTCTCTCTCTCTCTCTCTCTCTCTCTCTCTCTCTCTCTCTCTCTCTCTCTCTCAAATGGAAGGGAGAGGCCGCATGGAGAGAGATGGAGGGGAGAGGCCATGAAAGGGGGGGGGGGGGGGGGGGGGGGGGGGGGGGGGGGGGGGGGGAGAGAGAGAGAGAGAGAGAGAGAGAGAGAGAGAGAGAGAGGGAGAGGCCGCATGGAGAGAGATGGAGGGGAGAGGCCATGAAAGGGGGGGGGGGGGGAGAGAGAGAGAGAGAGAGAGAGAGAGAGAGAGAGAGACTCCTTGCATGGCCTCTCCCCTCCATCTCTCTCCATATGGCCTCTCCCTTCCATCAAAGAGATAGAGAGACAAAGAGAGAGAGAGAGAGAGAGAGAGAGAGAGAGAGAGAGAGGAGTTGAGGTGTAAAATGGATGTAAATATTGTACAAACTGGTACATGCAAGGTTGTTCCAGTCTAGAAAGTGTGTAATGCCAAGCTAAGGCTATAGGCAAGTGTAGTGTAGAAGGCTAGAGGAGGTACGAAGGACCTGGGCAAGCAAAGGGAACTGAGAATGTATGTATAATGTGGTTGTTTAGGCCATGGAGGCTCCTGATAAGACAAAGGGGATGGCCAGTCAAAGAGTTTGAAGGGTGAGGATAAGACTGGGGAATTTAGTGCTTGAGATGCTCTAGAAGCCTATCTAGATGGCTCGTCAAACAAAGCCATGGTGTGAAAGGTAGAGCTCTCCAAAGTTGGAAGGCCTTGCAGATCCTCGAGGAACAGAGAAGGTATGGGTAGGTGGTCAGATCTATTGCAAGTGGATAGTATTAAAGTGCTCAAGTTGTGGAGCATGCCGATATTTTCAGATTGTGGATCCGGTCT
This sequence comes from Adiantum capillus-veneris, assembly GCF_014529385.1. Taxonomy (NCBI): domain Eukaryota; kingdom Viridiplantae; phylum Streptophyta; class Polypodiopsida; order Polypodiales; family Pteridaceae; genus Adiantum; species Adiantum capillus-veneris. The sequence continues at coordinate 53,279,260 of NC_140945.1, forward strand.
CAGATAAGAAAGTTATGGCCATTTGAAAGTTTGTCGGGGGCCAAGTTGGTGCCCGCCCAACTGCATTGGAAGTTTTTCCATTTGGCATTGTTTTGGGTTTGACCAGCTTCTAGAAGGTAGTATGCATTATGGGAAGCTAGTGAGAACTAGTTGCTCATCAATCGGGGTCATAGAGAGCAAGATATGGCCAATGGGAGGGAGATGCAAGTATTATAGGGGTGGTGCCATATATTTTTTATCGTTTTTTGGACCCTCTGTTGGCAGGTTTAGGAGCATCGAAATGTGGTGGAGCTTGCATTGATCAAGGTTGGCAATGAGGACTCTTATTGGGTTTTCATCGCTTGAGAACTAGGTCTCGGAACAAGAAATGGCAAGCATTGACATTTCGGACACAAGTGGGGAAGTTCATGTTGAACTTCTCAAAGGTTTTTTCAATCTCAAAGGAGGAGGTGTCACCACGGCATGCCACGTGGCAGTGGGGTGAACTCACATGCATCAACAAGGCGGGGCAAGAGGTTGTATAAATAAAGAAGCGCATGACCCCATTTAGGTGTATCACTTGGAGGTATTGGTGGTCCTTGGAGTTGTGTGGCCATGGCTCTCATAGTCTTGGGCACTATGTGGGTTGTGTGCAATGGCGCTAGGGTGTAGGTGCCTGCGGTTTTGTCATAGTGCTCGATGCTATCCCTTGGTGGACGCCCTCAATGACACGTCATCACTTCCCCCTTCCCCTATCTTTATTTTGCCCTTTGCATGTGTTGGTGTCGATGGAAGTGTGTTTGTGGTGCAAAGGTAGTGAAAATCTGAGCAGTCTTGTATGTAGGGTGCATTGAAGTGAGCATTGGTGATGCATGTGAGTTAAATGGCATCTTTGCTAGTGTGCATGTGTTGAGAAGTGTACAGGCGATGACCTGTGAGTGTTAGTTATACCTTTTGAAGGTGTTTCTAAGAGGATTAGGGTTCTCTGAATGCCTTGAGCTATAGCAAGACAATTGTGTGTGTTCTGGGTGTGTTCCCCATTCCCCCTCTCCATCTTATGGTGCCCCATTGAGGAACATACTGACTGCTTGAAGCTAGACAGAAGGAAGTGGCTTTTGGTGTCAGTCGCATGGCATCTCAAAGCTATGGGCCAATTTTCACAGGTGAAGAAAGTCCAGACAAATAGATTATAGATTTTGAGTTGTATATGTGGTCATTGTGTATGCTGACAAGGATAGCAAGATGCAAACTTTTTTGTTTGGTGATGCGCATTAAAGAAAAGGTATGATTCAAAGCTTTGGAAGGTGAGCCAAGGCATGCTTGGCCGGCTCTAGGGACGCTTTTCCTACATGATTCTTGCAAAGCGGGGTCCCTAGTCAGATGGTTGCAAAGAGGGGTCCTCAAGCAAGATGTAACTGAAGAATTCAGTTTTGTTCTAGATTGTTTTGAAGTTTTTTGGGCAGAGTTAATGGCAGCCATGCAATTGGCTAATGGCAACTACTTCAAGATGTATAAATTCATGGCATGCCTACATCCTAAAGTGAGGGAGAAAGTGGATTTTGAAAGCCCAACAAACTACAATGGTGCAGTGGCCATTGCAAAGGCAAAAAGCTAAAAAATAAAAAGGGATATCGAAGAAGGCGTATTGGGCTACAAAGCGGTGGCTCCTATCCAACCTCAAGGTCCTAGGGATGCGGTTCATGAAGAGAACCATGGGAACCGAGGTCTAGCCCTTGTGACACAAAATTGGGTGCGGACCGTGCAAGATTTTTCCAAGAAAATCCAAGAATTGTAGCTAAGTGTGATGGATAGAGGGAAACCAAAAGGATCAAGGGCCAGTGCAAGGCCATTGCCTGCCACGTGCTACAATTGTGGTGAAGAAGGACACTATGCACCGGATTTTCCTCATTCACCAAGAGAAAGAGGTGGTATTTATCTGTTATTTGGTAGAGGTAGAGGCCAAGCACAAATTAATAGCTTGAGAGAGTACGTGGTTGAAAATTAGATGCAACCAACTTCTCTAGATGGTGGTGAGGTCCCTACTATCATGAACATCATTGGAGTAGATAAGCAGGATGTTAATTTTTTGTCCAAAAAAAGGGCAAGAATGGAAAGAGCAACAAAAACCAAGAAAGAAACCAGAGCCTGCAAAGGTAAAGATAAAGTGTACGAAGGCAAAGAGCATCCAAAAACTAGTATAAAGAGGAGGCATCGTAAAATCAAGCAAGCGGACTTTCAACTAGGATGTGGCTACCCCAAATATGATCTACTGAGTGATCTGCAAAACCAGAAGGCTAACATTACCTTTGGTCAGTTGTTGGCTCTACTATCCTAAGATGAAAAGACAATGTTTTACAAGCATTTGCACAAGGATGCCAAAGGTTAAGGGGAATGTGCACGCAGTGCAAAACATGGCATTGAGGTTGGGTAGCCCAGTAGATGTTCTTCCTCTGGTGGATGCAATCATTGAAAAGATGATGCAAGTTCAGGCCTATATATATGGTGGGGCATAGGTTTGTGTCATGATGGAGGCTACAATGAGGAAAATAGTTGTCAAAGTAGTAGCTAAATCAAATGTGCACATGAGGATAGTTAACCATGCCAAAGCCATGTGCTTGGGCGTGGCTCAAGACATGAGAGTGAAGGTGATGGCCATTGAATGCCTAATCTATTTCTTCATGAAAGCAGGTGATAATGTGTACCCTATCATCCTGGGTAGGCCATGGCTGCTTACTAGTGCATAGGGTTTGCCCTCTTTTGTTCCTAAGCTAAAGTATTTGCCACATTTTTTGGATGTTGTTGCAGTATATGTATCCTCTCTAAAAGAGGGCTCAGTAGGTGCATGGATTCAAATGGGACAAAGAAGGTCAAGAATCATTTGATAGTGTGAAACAGATCTTGTGTTAGTTGTTGATGATGTGTCCTCCCAATTGAGAGGACAATTTCTATGTGGCAATGATGGTAGGTATCGTGGCTATTGGGGCGAGGTTGCTGCAGAGAGTATGAAGGAGCTATAAGCCTTTCTACTTTCAAAGCAAGGTGATAAGTTCTGGAGAGGCAGCCTACACCAAAGCAGAGCAGTGGGTCATGGTGCTGGTTTTTTCTTGCAGGAAGTTCAAAGTGCACCTCATTGTGTGGAATTTTTATGTGCTAACGGCTAATTTTTTTTTTTGTTTAAAGTGGTACTACACTTGAAGCCAGGGAAATGGATCATGAAGTGGGTAATAAATCTATAGGAGTTCGGGTTCGAGTTCAAGATTGAACACACTGATTGATCTCATTTGGTGAACATTTTGATCAATGAGATTGTTATTTTGCCAATTCATCCAAGAGTGGTATGAGATGAAGCCAAAGAGGAACCAGACTTGGTGGGAGATTTTACCTCGTGGTTTGAGGTGCGTACAAGAAGGTGATGAAGAAAGCAGGTGGAGGTGTGGTGATACACAACCCACACGACAAGGTAATATTTTCAAAGACCTATGGTTTGGATGATTTTCACACCAATAATGAAGTAGAACATCTCTCCCTCCATCTAGGTTTGAAGCAATGCATCAAATTTGTTATTTCCAAGTTGGTGGTAAAGGGTTGTGCATTACTGGTTATCAAGAAATTGTTAGGCCAATGGAAGGCAAAGCATGATTTCTTAAAGCATTTGTTATTTTCTATCAAGAAGCTGCTAAATTTCTTGATAAGAGATCTAGTTTAAGCATGTGAAAAGAGAGCAGAACCAAGAGGAAAACCAGCTAGCAAGCAGCAAAGTGCAGGTGCATGTTGCGAGTATATATGTGGGTGGCCCCAGCCACTTACATAGGTAGGTAGTCACTGAAGGAGATAGAATATTTTTCAAGTATAGGGTAGTGTCCCAAAGTTTTTTTCCAAGCTACAAAGGAGGAGGATAGTACAAAAATCTCACAAATTTACACTAGTAGGTGAAGACGTAATGACCTATGGCCGAGAAGGAGTACTAAGGAGAGTGCTCTATAAAGAAGAGATTAGCTTGGTGCTGGAGAAATGCCATGAGGAAGCAGACACCACAAAGAAGATCATGTATTTTTTTGAGTATTAAGAGCAGGTTTTTGGTGGCCTTTAGTAGTAAAGGATGTGCACTATTGGTGCAACACCTACAATGAGTGTCAAAGTATGGGAGCAAGGTGTTTGGTAGCCGAGTTGGAAGGAGCCATTATTGCTCAAAATTCTTCCGCAAAGTGTGGATTGGATGCCATTGATTCATTTTTTAAGTCTACAAGTGGTAATAATTATGTCGTGGTAGCCATTGACTACCTCACCAGGAGCTCACCAGGTGGGTCGAGGCCAAAGTCGTGAAGGAGGTGAATGCATAGGTTGTAGCCCAATTTATCTTTCACAAAGTTTTCTTTTGTTTTGGAGTGCCATGGTTACTCATTTCTAATAGAGGCTAGGGTTTCACGAGAAAGCTTATGCGAGCATTGGTGGAGAAGCTAAAGATTCAACATTGGTTTTTGTCACCTTATCATCCCCAATGCAATGGTCTTGTGGAGATTTCTAATGGGCAGATCATCAAGATGCTGACAAAGATGTGTACAAGTAGGAAACTGAGTGGGAAATCAATCTAGAGAAGTGTATGTGGGCGTATCGGTTGTCCTACAAGGTGGCGACTAACTTTACTCCATTTGATTTGGTCTATGGAAAGAAGTTGGTGTTGCAAATGCATGCATCGCTAAGTACTTTGAAGGTGGTGCATCAATGCCACTCCACAAGAGGTCTTGTAGGATAGGATCATGGGTCTTGAAGCATTGCAAATGGATTAGGATGTAGCAATGGACTACTATGTGAAGCAACGAGAGAAGCAGGTGGCTAAAGTCAACAAAAGTATATCCCACAAGAAGATAGAAGAAGGAGACATGGTGAAAAAGTAGGAGAGCTACTTGAACTTCACCTTCCAAAAGAAGTTCAAGAAGAAGTGTACGGGCCCATACATGCTACAGATAGATGCGTGGAAGACCCTACAAAAAACCAAAGACAACATATTGCAACCCATAAAAAAAACTAATATGCATACCTAGCAAATATCGTGAGCACAAAATAGAAGTCATACACCAACAGAGAGAGATAGAGCGCATGAGAGAGAACAAGAGCAATTGCAGATGCACCTCCTAGAGCGGAGTGGCACACTGGCATGGCAAGAGAGAAGAGGAGGGGAGAAAAGAAACACACAAGCACTGGGTACAATCTCCCCCGTCCAAGAGTGAGCATTTCCCTCTTGCACATATTTTATTTATAGATTCTTCAATGCTCAAAATGAATACACATTGGCCGGTCGGAACAAATGACCATAGGTTGTAATGAGCATTTGAGTGATAAATGTACATATCCCTTATCCATAAGATACTCTGGGGGTTGAAAAAGCAACTGCCCTCAATTGCAAGGTACATAATTGGTGGAGTCAAGTGTGAGGTAAAAGATTCTAGGCACAATGAGTGATTGAAAACCAAAAGACTTAACAATGATTAGTAGGAAGCAATTTAAAAGTGGAAAAAATATGTAACATGTGTATGGTGTGATGGGAGTGAATAAAACAAAGTAAATGTGCATAAGTGCAGAGTGTAACATTGGTCAAAAATGTTGTTCCAAATAGATCACCCACTAACACCCTTACATCTTGCCTATCAATTCATCATATCCATTCATATCAATCCATACCAAATGTGGTGTGGGCCAATTTCACATATAATGTAACCACGAAGAGTTTTGTACCAAGCATAGGCACTCTAGTACACATTTATCGACATCCATAACTTTCATAACATTATTTCAAAGCGGAGAGTCCTGTCTCACTAGGCGTAGGAACTCTAAGACACGTGTCAATAACCAAAAGTGTCCATGACCGTGGAGCGGAGAGTCATTCCCTCTTCACGTGTAGGAGCTCTAATATGTGTAGAAATTTTGCCATTCAATTTAGTTCAACCTGTGACAATGCGCAATGTCTCATCCAGTGTGTTGGGTAATGTGACCAAGGGTTTGTGGGAAAATTTATACTTTGAAGTTCTCTGATGTGAAACCATTGCACGTAGATTTATCTGCAATAGTAATTCTCAAAGACAAAGCAGTAAAATGAATTCTTGTCAATTGTAAAACTAATTGAAGCACACACTAATTGTATTAACATTTTAAAATTTTGTAATGAATATTGTTTACAATGTAGGGATGGGAGTCAGTAGAGATTAGTGTTGTGTGATAACAATACGAAAGTCAAATAGTAGTTCCAATTAAGAAACTAATAATGGGGCTTTTGTTTAAACTATTTTCAAAATAAAATTGGAAAAAAAGAATAAAAATTCATTCCAACTATGTTACCTTATATTCATCATGGTGTACCTTAATCAGCTACTACAAATGAGTACTAGAAACAATAGCATGGATGTCATATAGAAGAAAATCAATGAAACTATATCAAGTACTATATGTAACAAAAATTGCACTACCATTACACGATATTATGGAACATGAAAATCAAATTTTATTACATCATTGCTAATGGGTAGAATCCTACATTACATAATTAATAGCGTAAAATACAAATAATGTTGATAGAGTAATTGTCTCATTTATAGTATAGAGTTGCTTACATAATTGGATCTGCATTCTTGTAATCAGGATAGCAATCACTTTAAGGTTTTTTAGCATGCACATACCTACTTGCATGTATTGAGTAACTCATTGCTAGATCAGAAGGCCAGCACTCGAGCGAAGTGTTTGCCTTAAGCAAGATGATGAGGGTATTAATGATAATGAAGACGATGATGATGAAGATAATGCAGACGTTGAAACACAGGCTGTAACTGAAAACATAGAGGTTCCCATACTAATGACCCCTTCTTCTGTGTTGGTACAATGGACTCTATCCATGGAGGAGCAAAAGCGGCAGGATATAGCTGATGCGGTCTAACTTGGCACAATCCTTCTCACTTGTTACAACTCTCACAAATGTCAACCATTTCTCTCTCCCTCCCCGGTTCAGATACTCACGACTCTGTTGAGTACTTAATGATGGCATCTTCACATACGTGTGTCTCCTATCCTCTGCTTGTTGCCCTATATTGTAGCCCCCTAGCTACCAAACCCATGCAACCATCACTATTGTAAGGCGGTGACTAGCAACTCAAAAGCATGCAGAGTAAGCTCACGCAATATGCCTGAATTACCCAAAAATGTAAAACTCATAAATTTTCAAGGGCAAGTGTGTCCATTAACTAACTCTGAAATAATATGCAAGGCTCTTGAAATAATGAGTCCAATATTTTTGGTACCTTCTCACTTATGGCCTACAAAGACAACGTAAAGGAAATTGATATTTATTTGTTTATTATGGTTGATGGGTGGTGTCACCACAAAATGGATGCCAATTCACATCCATTAAGCTCTAGAATATATGACACTATTAGCAATCAATTAGAAACTTTTTTTAACCTACCTTGAATAGGTAATGATCACATATCCATTAGTTGCCACTATGGAAATTTATATAGAACCTTAATTACCCGCTTGTTTGTACTAGAATTTTCTTGCTTTCTATCCCAACTTTGCATCAATTTTATCATTAATAGCTTTTAGTATTTAGTGTATGGTTAAATTATCATTGAATTTAACAAATGCTTTGTCTTTGAGAAACATTTTTGCAAATAAATCTAAAGCATAATCCTATCATATTAGAGAACCTCCATATTTTTTCACAAGGCTATACCTAAGTAATTTTTCAACATTTGATTTGGGAAAATCGTGAACATTGGGTATACACTTCAGCATTTTAAGCTACTCCAATTTGGTATCAGGTAAATGCTTCATTTCTATTATGTCTTGTTTAGTCCATTGGTCACGTGCACACAAATTTTCCGATTTAGGTAGTGTGAAAATGCTCATCGTGGTATAGGTTTTCCAATTTAGGCAACACCAATTATCCGTGCAAATCTACCGATTTAAGCAACACAACGACAAATTACGGATTCATTATTTTAAACCAAATTAAATGCAAATCCGTCGATTTAGGTAGGATTAGTACAGATTCGCTGATTTAGGCTGCACACCTTATTAGTGTAGGTTTGCAAATTTAGGCAACACTGATCACGAAATCATGCTGTAGTGGATGGTCACCACTGTAAGTGGTATGATTTTGTTACCTGGGTATACAAAATGAAGGATATTTGGATTTGGATTTGAAATGGGTATATGTTGGTTAATATTTGGAATTGGAATTGGTATATGATGATTTTTGTTCTCGACAGTTTTTATAAAATTGAAGTTGAGATTGATGAGATTTGATTATTGAATGATGAGTGTGACCAATGATATCCTAATTCATCAGGGTATGACATATACTGCTTATTCTAGTGGTATGGGACACTAGATAGGTAGTATGTGGATGATGACAGACATAAGCAATGTTATTTAGTTTAATAAATTTTCCTTTTACTATGTGATATTTTGACACAGAATACTTGTCATTGTCTCTGACACGTATTGTTTGCAGGTTCTTATCTTCGCAAACAATTGAGAACAGTTGCTTTCCAACGGAGAGGTACGTTATGGAATTGATATTTTACTATTTATTTTTGCATATGACATGTGGAAAAGTCTTGACCGATCTAGGACTATGCAAACGGATATATATCTTATGTACATATTATTATTCAAGTGCTCTTTTATGAGCTTTGGCCAATTATGGCCGGCTGGCCAGTTTATACTCACTTTGACCGTTCAAGAAATATCTAAATCAAATACATGTAAGGGGGAAATGGGCACTCTTGCACATAAGCAAATTGCACCCAGTCTCGGTGTTGTGCTTTGGCTACGGCCAAGTAGATAGTAAAAGAGAGTCTTGAAGCATTATCTCTTGGTTTTAGGGCATGTTCAATAGATCTTCAAAGGAGGATTGTTCCAAAGATTTTAAGGCTTCATGTACTCTTGCTCTTCAGCTTCTTCTCTACTTCTATTATTATTGTTAGCATTATTTGGAAATCCTACTCTGTGGATGCTTGTAGATTATTATGTGTATAGTCAAGTACTTAATCATATCAATAGCAAAAATTCTACCAACTACTTTATTAATGTTCTTTAGATCACTCTTGACAATTCCACATCAATTTAGTATTTATTAATAACATCTTAAATGGTGAATATCTTAACCCATGCCTCTCCAGACCACAATGAACCACAATATCACAAGATAAAATGAACATAAGGGAAAGAAATGAAAATCAAGATTACAAAGTTACACTTATCTTTGTTAGGACAATCCATACAGTAGCAAGTTGGGTTGTACACCTCACTTGTTTATGGAGTTTGCTACCAAGTGTGTACCAAAGCTCTGATACCACTACTACAAACAGATACGTGGAAGACCCTACAAAATACAAAAGACAACATACTATCACCCATAAAACAAACTAATCTTCATATTTGGAAAATACCGTGAGCACAAAATAGAAGCCATATGCCAAGAGAGAAAGATAGAGCGTGTCAGAGAGCAGAAGAGCACGTGCAAGTATGCCTCCTAGAGCGGAGTGCTACACTGGCACAGTAAGAGACAAGAGAGGAGGGGAGAGAAGAAACACACAATCATTGGGTACAATCTCCTTCCATGCAAGAGTGAGCATTTCCCTCTTGCACGTATTTTATGTATAGATTCTTCATTGTTCAATTCTCAAAATGAATACACATTGGCCGGCCGGCACAAATGACCATAGCTCGTAATGAGCACTTGAGTAATAAATGTATATATCCCTTATCCATAACAGTACAAGATGAAAAAGACCTTTCCAAATGGAACCTATCAGTTGGTGAGAGCCAATGGTAAGCTTCTCAGGCATATGGTAAATGGAGTATCGCTCAAGCTATACTTTGATAGAGAAGTGGTGCTTGACATGCATCAAATTGCGACGAAGGGGGATGGGCAACCCACCTAAGAGCATGCAATCAGCAGAGGAAGTTGAAGCTTTGTACATAGCCTATACATATGATGATGGTTATGTGAGTGCATCAAATTGCGACAAACGAGGATGGGAAGCTCACCTAAGAACATGCAATCATTAGAGGAAGTTGAAGCTTTGTACATAGTGAGGCGGTCCGGGGCGGGCAACAAGAAGAGCGGCCTCTAAACACCCTTCGAGGCTCCCGTGCTGCTCAATTGGGGCTGGGGCAAGCACAATCAGAGACAACAACAACCCACAGCCAGAAACCAGACAAGAAAAGGGGCACCACCTAGTTGTAGATGCGAACTAGGACGCACGTGAAATCTCCTTGTACTCAAACGCACAAACAGAGGGGAATGCAAGATAGCCACACACACCAAACATAAACATTCACCACGCCAGAGAGAGGTAAAGAGCACAAATCAACTTGAGCAACTCAGTCTTAGCCTTAAAGACTAGATGCACACAAAGCTTGATGAGAAATAGAGAGACAACACAAAACTTGACCTTGTTGCCAATACACAAATTGTCTTAGGGTCACGGGATCCCTCTCACCGAGCACCCTCTTACAATTGACCTTTTAGGCAAACAATTCAACAAGTCCTCAAACCACCAAGCATGAAATGGCACAACAAACTTCAAGGACAATATACCTTCAACCACCTGATTAGCCAACTTATCAAGTCAATTTGGAGAGAAGAGTCGTAGTTGCAGCATACAATTGCACCCAAAACTATAAATCTTATTTATGCACAAGAGTAGGCTACAAGTGTGGTGAAGAGTATGGCATACACTCCACTCCTCTAGATGGCATAACTAACTTCAAGCTTCTCCATGCACCTATGTGTAATGATGGAATAGAGCACTCACGATGCACACACTCTACACAACTAGGCTTGAAGAGTGGTGTGTTATGTGTTGAGAATGGTGTGGTGTAGTGTGATCATGTGATAATTTACAAGGGAGAGAAGGGCTCTATTTATAGGTTTTAGAAGCCCCGATTTGGATTAGGCCTAATCAAGTTTATTTGAAGGAATAAAATCTTATGCATATTTTTATTTATTTTTAATGAGGGTGGGTCTCTCTTGTATTTTGAGTCACATGGATGTGGGCTCAAGGGAAGAGAATTATTGAGGATGAAAGGAGAGAGGATTGAGTGAATAATTTGGGAGGGCCTACTCTAGTAGAGGGTGCATTTTACAATAAGGTTAGTGGTTAGTAATTATCACTAAAAAATATTTACAAAATCATTCACCAAATGGTGAGATATATGATGAGAAAAGTTAGAGAAGGGATAAGCTTGTAAAGCAAGGTTGAAGCTTGGAGAAGTTGACATTCACCTCTTTACAGCACCTGTAGAAGAAGCGGTCAGCATGACGAAGTAGCGTGTGTCGATGAAGCTATGTTATCTTCAAACCTTGGAAAATTCATGATAAAAGCCTTCATTTGCAGAGGTTATCCTTTGATTTTTGCTGATTTTTTGAAGTTCTTTACAAAGCTGAAGAGAGTATGGTAATATGGACATATATGTAGAGAGAAAGGGGGACACATAGGGTGTAGAAATGGAGGATGAAGGCTATGGAGGTGTGAGAGATGTGGCAATGGTGAAGAGGGTGAATTAGGACATGGGAGTTGCAGGTTTGGGAGTGGGAAGGAGAGGGAGGAGTGTGTGTGAAAGAGGAAAATGATAAAGTGGAAGAGGAAGTGTGGCTGCATAGCATGGGCAAACTGGGGTCCACCAATAAAATCATAGCTCACAGCTCGTAGCTCAAAAAAATATGAAAAAATTTGAGGTGAAAGTTCAGCTCACGAGCTACAACTTTTGTTTGTATCACCTTTTCAAATTCGCGGAGCATGTGATCTTTAAAAATTCAGCAAAACCGACTGTTTTTTCCACTGCACAAGGTCCTTGTGAGGTCCTTCTTTGGATGATTCTTTTGAATACCTCCAAGGGTGAGCTCCCCATGGTGCATGCATGCATGCCACATACCCTTGACCTTATTTGGTAGGTCTATCATTGAAGATATTGTTAGGATCATGATATAAGTGAATAGTACAACTAAGAAAATCAAATATTGAGGGGTCTAAAAAAATATGTACATGTCAAATATAAATAATATAGGTAGAAAAAATATAAAGGGGTGAAAATAAATCTCTCTCATTATAAGTCTACCATAAAAAGATGAATATTTTTGGTGGTCTAATTTATGAGAGTAATAGAGAATAGATGTAGGAAGGAAAAAATCACAATAGTGAAAAAATATACACATAAATAGAACTAGTTTTTTTGGATTTTTATTGGGATGAAGTACACCAAAAATAAGAGAAGCTTGCATGAATTTTTTTTTATATTGAATAAAGAGTATGCAAAATGGTAAGAAAAAATATGGTAATGTTGAGTCAATGGACATGGCATAAATAACACACACCTAAGTATAAATATTTAAATAAATACCAAAATAATTATGAAAAATCCTTTTATTTAGGCTCTATATACAATGAAATATTTACACACAAATGGGCCATAATATACTTATATTTTTTTATTTTATTATTATTTTTTGGCTCAACTAGCCCAGTGACTAGCTAGCTTAGGGTTTTTAAGAAGATATGGGAAAAGTCCCCTAACTCACACACACTTATATACAGTGAAATGGTAGGGATAGCCACAGTGTTTGGATAATTTTGGTAGGGTGGGCTAACTTACTATGGCAATTACGGAGAGCCGAAAAACGGCTATCATAAGCCCTCCCCCAGGATGATGGTATATTCATGTACCATCATAGAGCATCTTTTCCAAAGAGAGTACTTCAGAGTCCTTGACGAGGTCTTCATTGTTTGTCCCCTCAGAATTTTGGTTTGAGTTACACTCATGCTTCACGGAACAATACCTACATGAGATAGCTGTATTTTGACAGATCTTTGGTAGATCCTTTCGTAGAAGGCGACTCAAATAGGGCTTCAAGCGATAACCATTTACGTTCCTAGAGTGCTCTTTCCCATTCAAGTCCATAAGTTGATAGTAACTTGAATTGAAAGCCTTCTTAACTATGTATGTCCCCTGCCATCTAGTTTCAAATTTGGCATCAAAACGATTATCGAGTCGATTGTCATACCTTAGCACAAGATCTCCTTCATTGATGCCTTTGTCCTTTAGTTTCTTGTCAAGCTTCTCCTTCGCCTGCGTAGCTTTCCTCTTGTAGCACTCGTATGATGCTTCTCTTTTCCACTCAAGCTCAGCTAAGGTAAGAAGTCGATCCATCCATGCTTCTTGATCATCTTGTGTTGCTTTGCCATGAACTCGCATTGTTGGAATATTGAGCTCAATTGGTTGTAAAGCCTCTTGACCATAGACCAAGTGAAATGACGTGAACTCCGTGGCTTCCCTATATGTGGTTCGATATGCCCACAAGGCACCATCCAAGAAGTCATCCCACAACTTTGTCTTGTTTTTCACCATCTTTCTAATGATGCTTGCAATGACACCATTAGCTTTTTCTACCAGACCATTGGATTGGGGATAGTAGGGTGTACTATGACGATGTAGAATGTGAAGTTCTTCACAGACTTCTGTAAGCAAGACCTTTCTAAACCCTAGACCATTATCAGAAACAATCTCCAAAGGTGTGCAAAATCTACAACAAATGTGAGTGTAGACAAATTTGCTCACTGTCCTCTCATTTACCTTTGCCACACTTTGTGCTTCTACCCATCTCGTCATGTAGTCTATGGCCACCAAGATATACGATTTCCCATTTTTAGTCCTAGGCAATGGACCCATAGCATCAATGCCCCCTTTTTCAAATGGACCATTTGCAAGGACTAACTGACGTGGACCATGTAACAGACGCTTGTTTCCATTAATCTGACAATTGTGATAGCTTTTACACCAATGTTGAACATCAATGTGCAAGCTTGGCCAAACATATCCAACAAGCAAAATCTTTTTTGCAGTGAGTTCCTGTGCAAAATGACCACCACACGCTTCCTCATGCAAACCTTTAAATATGACTGGGATTTCCTCAATAGTTGGTACTCTTCTGCACACTTGATCCTTCCCTCTTTGATAGAGGGATCCTTCTAGGAAGAGATACGTGCTTGCCTTCTTCATGAGTCTCCTCTTCTGAGCCTTCGTGAAGTCTTGTGGAAACTCACCCTCCAAAATGTAGCTAATAATGGGAGTCAATGACTCCAATCCCTGGTATCTCGGTTGCTTGACAGTTGCTTCCACCATGATGACCTGCACTTCTTTCTCAACACATGTAACTGCTTGTTGTGCAAGTAAATCGGCATCTTCATTTTGTTTCCTAGGAATATGATATAGTTGCACTTCTTCAAACTGATTAAACATCCTACAAATGGCATGAACTTTTGTCCTTAAGCTTTCATTCTTGCATGCCCAAATGCCTAAAATTTGCTTCACAATGAGAAGTGCATCCCCTTTTACCATGAGACGTTGTATACCTTGGCCAATGCATTCTGCTTCATTGTTGCTAGTTGAACCTGGTAGATTGACCTTCTCTTATATGACCACCTCCCCACTTGGGTTGAGCAACACTAGCCCTCCCCCTGCTTTTCCTGTGACTCGTCGAAAATCTCCATCAAAGAACAAGGTAAAAGCATTAGGAATACTTTTAGGTGGTGGCAATGGTAAGGTCTTTACTTCAGGCACCTTAATCTCCTTCTCATGTACCCTATAAGTAAGGATCCCTGCCAATTGTGCACACACACTATCTTCTACCTTGAAAGAGTATTAGAACTCTTGCAATTCCATAATCCACTTTGAGATCCTAGTGCTAAGATTCATTTGAGATGACACCCAAGGAAACAAATTTTCTGCAGTGAGAATTACAAAAGGTTTTGGTAGCAAGTAGGATCTAAACTTTCTCACCGTAAACATGAGAGAAAGCATCATGAGTTCTGCCTCTGTGCAGCCTCTCTGCAAAGCATTCATGACCCTACTAGCAAAGTAGATGGGTCGCATCCTGGTACTGTGGGGATCTTGTTGTAATAAAACTGCACCAATTGTTTCCTTCCCAACACTAGGGCTAACAAAGAATGTGTACCCCCAACAAGGAGGCATGAGTGTTGGTAGCTCTGACAAAATGACTTTAATGTTACAAAAGTACTCTTCAAGCTCATAAGACCATGAAAATTCTACTTGTTGTGTCAACTTTTGCAAAGGATGAAGCAACTCCGAAGCTAAGTGAATAAAGCGTGACATATACTTCACCTTTTGAATAAATGAGATGACCTCTTTGAGATTCTTGGGTGATGGAAGCTCAATAAGAGACTTTGCCTTTGAAGGATCCACCTCAATGCCTTTATAGGAAACCTTGTGACCAAGCAAGATCACTTCATCCTCACCTATGTGGGTTGAGTTGACCTCCGATGTCGTAGAGCTTCTTTAAACCTTCTTCTACCCTTTGTAGATGCAATGATTTTGAGCTATAAATGCAAAAATCATCAATAAAAACCCTAATGGACTTTCCAAAGAATGCTTGAAACACCATGTTCATGAAGCGTTGGAAAGTTGCAGGAGCATTTGTCAGTCCAAATGGCATGACTCTAAAAGCATAACAACCCCAAGGAGTGATGAAGGTTGTTTTCAATTGCTCTTCCAATGCGATACCTACTTGAAAGTAACCCAAGTAGCCATCACACACAGTGTACTTCTCATGACCAGCTACCTCATTTAGTATCTCATCCTGAAATGGGAGGGGAAAGTGATCTCTTTTTGTTGCCTCATTGAGCGGACGGTAATCCACACACACCCTCCACTTGCCATTTTTCTTAGGAGTGACAACAACGGGAGAGACCCACTCTGAATTCTCCACTGGATAAATGAAACCTGCTGCTAGAAGCTTTCTTACTTCCTTGAGTAAAGCTTTCTCCTTGATGACTCCTAGCCTACGTAGCTTCTGAGCCTTAGGTGTGGCCTCTGGCTTCAACTCAATTTTGTGTTGAACAACATCTATTCCACGCACATCGGTGTAGTCTTTAGCAAAAAGCCTAGGAAATTTCCTTAGCACACATTTGAACTCCTCTCTTTCGTCCTTTGTAAGTGTTGTAGACAACATACCTTCTAAAATTCCTTCATCTTGCACATTTTGTTTCTCTTGAGAACCTACCTCTTCCAAACCTGGGCAAGAGGTCTCTTGGTTATTTGGATTAAACCTTACCTCCATGACTTCGATGGAAGACTCCTCTTCAGTAATGCTGCCGCTACTTTCTCCTTCTGAAGTGCTATCGGTCCAACCTTCCTCCGTCTCACTTTGAGATGATTCTTCATGGAGCTCCTCTTGGCGTTTCTCCTTCATGTCAAAGACAACCTTCTTATGATTGTCATTCCTGCAAATTAGCTTTCCACTCTCCCAATCCTGCAAAGCTCGCATTTTCATTAGCCATGGTCTCCCTAGGATAAATGGGTAACCATTTCCTTTGGTAGACATGACATAGAAATCCACTACCTTCTTAATGCCAAAGGCCTCCACAGAGACATTTTTACAAATGCCTATGCACCTAGCCTTGCTATTGTTTGCCATTTTGACTTTAATTTCAGATGTCTCATGGATGTGCATACCTAGTCTTTGCATGAGTCCTTCTGTCATGATGCAAATTTGTGCACCCCCATCCACTAGACCTTTCCTAACCAATCTTCCTTTGATGTAACAATCTAGCACATGTGTGATATCCTCATTCATTTCAGCATGTGCAATTTTTTACAACAGGAACAGTCTCTTTTATCTTTCTCCTAGTGCTAACTGCCTTCGTTAAATCCCTCCTAACTTGTGGGCATAATGCAAGAAACTGAGGCCATGAGATATCAGGACCCTTAGCTCTCATGTCTTCCAATAGGTTGTATGGAGCCATACCATGTCCAAGAGGGAAGTCTTGGAGATTGATACGACGTCGAGTCCTCTTAGCTTCCTTGGTCTCCTTTTCCTTCTTGCCTCGTCCATGGTCACTCTGTGATGTGACACCTTCTTTCTCTTTATCTTTTCCACGGCCATGCTTAATGCCATTTGCTTCCATGTCAACCTCTTTTGAGTTTGTCACCTCTACCACATGCATATTTGGGTCTGGCAAAGGTGGAACTCCTTCCACTCCTTGTGGAGGTGGTCTTGCTCCATTTGGCCTTTGTAGAAGCCTTGGTTGTTGACCAGTTCCTTCACCTGCATTCATCACTGGGTAATTCAAGTTAGGTCTCTCTGGCTCCCCACGGGGCCAAGGAAAATTATACATCCCATGTCCAGACTCTCCGCAATTCCAACATTGCAAGACTCTCCTAGGTCGTGGATCTCGCTCTTCAGACTTCTTTGCTTGTCCTTTTGGACCTACAGCTTGTGCAAGGTGAATTGACAAGCTGCTTAAAGATTCATTTAACTTTTCAATCACTTCCGTCGTTACCTCAGGCAGCTCCCTAGATGTTGATGCTTGTGACTTACCTTTGGGTCTAAGACCTTCCATTGGAACCTCTCCCCTTAGGCACTTGAGTTTTCTATATTTCTCAGCAGCCTTAGTTTCAGCTGCATCAAAGGTAGCAGGTGCACCCGCCTCAAATTTTATCTTAAGGTCAGGAAAGAGTCCGGCTATGAACCTCTCCTTCTTTAGGAACTCTGCACCATCACTAGGGTTAGCAACATTTCTCACCCATACAGCCCAAAGACGTAGAAACTCTTGCTTGTACAAGTAGTAGTCATCTAAGTCTTTTTGCTTATGAGAAACAATGTCTTGCCATAATTTCTGAGTGTTTTGGGGATCAAAGAAGTATTTCTTGAAATGATTCAACACCTCCGTGTAATTCCCCTTAACTTCCTTAGGCAAAGAGTCAAACCAAGTGCTAGTATCTTTCCTAAGGACTACCTCAAACATTTCTACACGTTCCTGATCAGCTACTATCCTCTTGATACGACAAGACATCTTAAAATTTGCTAAAAATAATTCTGCATCCTCTCCAGGCTCTCCAAAGAAAAGAGGATATCTGGACATTTGGCGTTGGGCCTCCATTGAATCGGTTTCAAAGTGACAACACGTTTTTGTTTTTCTTTCTTAAAAAATTTACACAATAATGTTTTCTAAATTGCAATCTATTCTACAACAAAATAAAAATATTCACATCAAATGACCTATGATAATCAATAAAAGGCAGGATGACAGGGTTTGGTGATGCGAGATTTTCTCCTACTCTTTGGGCACCAAACATGAACACCATACGTTGTTGAAAATGGATTTTTCTACTAATTGCAATGTTTATTCTAATGTGTGGAGTGAAAGGAAAGGGGAAAACCTCTATTCTTGGGCCATTATCCATGGTCTATGCATGACCTAATTCTTAAAACAAAACAAAAATACAGACGTCCAAACTAAGGTTGTACCTAATGAGAGGCAAAATAAAAGGATTTACTGATGCGTTTATCTCTGCCAACCTAAGAGGACCTAAAATTCTACGAATTACACGTTGAAATTGCAACTTAGTACTAACAATTATGTGTTCCTTTTGCCTTGCAATGGAAATGAAGGGATCATACAAATTCTTGTGATTCATGCAACCTTTTTGACTATGCTAAAGGTTGAACCTACATAAAAACACACACAAGTTGGATCCTCCGTGGGGGAACCAATTTGAGGCGGTCCGGGGCGGGCAACAAGACGAGCGGCCTCTAAACACCCTTCGAGGCTCCTGTGCTGCTCAATTGGGGCTGGGGCAAGCACAATCAGAGACAACAACAACCCACAGCCAGAAACCAGACAAGAAAAGGGGCACCACCTAGTTGTAGATGCGAACTAGGACGCACGTGAAATCTCCTTGTACTCAAACGCACAAACAGAGGGGAATGCAAGATAGCCACACACACCAAACATAAACATTCACCACGCCAGAGAGAGGTAAAGAGCACAAATCAACTTGAGCAACTCAGTCTTAGCCTTAAAGACTAGATGCACACAAAGCTTGATGAGAAATAGAGAGACAACACAAAACTTGACCTTGTTGCCAATACACAAATTGTCTTAGGGTCACGGGAGCCCTCTCACCGAGCACCCTCTTACAATTGACCTTTTAGGCAAACAATTCAACAAGACCTCAAAGCACCAAGCATGAAATGGCACAACAAACTTCAAGGACAATATACCTTCAACCACCTGATTAGCCAACTTATCAAGTCAATTTGGAGAGAAGAGTCGTAGTTGCAGCATACAATTGCACCCAAAACTATAAATCTTATTTATGCACAAGAGTAGGCTACAAGTGTGGTGAAGAGTATGGCATACACTCCACTCCTCTAGATGGAATAACTAACTTCAAGCTTCTCCATGCACCTATGTGTAATGATGGAATAGAGCACTCACGATGCACACACTCTACACAACTAGGCTTGAAGAGTGGTGTGTTATGTGTTGAGAATGGTGTGGTGTAGTGTGATCATGTGATAATTTACAAGGGAGAGAAGGGCTCTATTTATAGGTTTTAGAAGCCCCGATTTGGATTAGGCCTAATCAAGTTTATTTGAAGGAATAAAAGATTATGCATATTTTTAATTTTTTTTAATGAGGGTGGGTCTCTCTTGTATTTTGAGTCACATGGATGTGGGCTCAAGGGAAGAGAATTATTGAGGATAAAAGGAGAGAGGATTGAGTGAATAATTTGGGAGGGCCTACTCTAGTAGAGGGTGCATTTTACAATAAGGTTAGTGGTTAGTAATTATCACTAAAAAATATTTACAAAATCATTCACCAAATGGTGAGATATATGATGAGAAAAGTTAGAGAAGGGATAAGCTTGTAAAGTAAGGTTGAAGCTTGGAGAAGTTGACATTCACCTCTTTACAGCACCGATAGAAGAAGCGGTTAGCATGGCGAAGTAGCGCGTGTCGATGAAGCTATGTTATCTTCAAACCTTGGAAAATTCATGATAAAAGCCTTCATTTGCAGAGGTTATCTTTGGATTTTTGCTGATTTTTTGAAGTTCTTTACAAAGCTGAAGAGAGTATGGTAATATGGACATATATGTAGAGAGAAAGGGGGACACATAGGGTGTAGAAATGGAGGATGAAGGCTATGGAGGTGTGAGAGATGTGGCAATGGTGAAGAGGGTGAATTAGGACGTGGGAGTTGCAGGTTTGGGAGTGGGAAGGAGAGGGAGGAGTGTGTGTGAAAGAGGAAAATGATAAAGTGGAAGAGGGAGTGTGGTTGCATAGCATGGACATACTGGGGTCCACCAATAAAATCATAGCTCACAGCTCGTAGCTCAAAAAAATATGAAAAAATTTGAGGTGAAAGTTCAGCTCACAAGCTACAACTTTTGTTTGTTATCACCTTTTCAAATTCGCGGAGCATGTGATCTTTAAAAATTCAGCAAAATCGACTGTTTTTTCCACTGCACAAGGTCCTTGTGAGGTCCTTCTTTGGATGATTCTTTTGAATACCTCCAAGGGTGAGCTCCCCATGGTGCATGCATGCATGCCACATACCCTTGACCTTATTTGGTAGGTCTATCATTGAAGATATTGTTGGGATCATGATATAAGTGAATAGTACAACTAAGAAAATCAAATATTGAGGGGTCTAAAAAAATATGTACATGTCAAATATAAATAATATAGGTAGAAAAAATATAAAGGGGTGAAAATAAATCTCTCTCATTATAAGTCTACCATAAAAAGATGAATATTTTTGGTGGTCTAATTTATGAGAGTAATAGAGAATAGATGTAGGAAGGAAAAAATCACAATAGTGAAAAAATATACACATAAATAGAACTAGTTTTTTTGGATTTTTATTGGGATGAAGTACACCAAAAATAAGAGAAGCTTGCATGAAATTATTTTTATATGGAATAAAGAGTATGCAAAATGGTAAGAAAAAATATGGTAATGTTGAGTCAATGGACATGGCATAAATAACACACACCTAAGTATAAATATTTAAATAAATACCAAAATAATTATGAAAAATCCTTTTATTTAGGCTCTATATACAATGAAATATTTACACACAAATGGGCCATAATATACTTATGTTCTTTTATTTTATTATTATTGTTTGGCTCAACTAGCCCAGTGACTAGCTAGCTGAGGGTTTTTAAGAAGATATGGGAAAAGTCCCCTAACTCACACACACCTATATACAGTGAAATGGTAGGGATAGCCACAGTGTTTGGATAATTTTGGTAGGGTGGGTTAACTCACTATGGCAATTATGAAGAGCCAAAAAACGGCTATCAATAGCATGTATATATGGTGATTGTTATGTGAGCGCTTTTGGTTGCTTGTTCACTGTGGTAGTTTTTCAAGTTCTCTAAATATGCTTTTGGTCGAATATAAAATGTTTGACGAGGAGTCTATACATGCGAGGATGGTACATGCAACATTGGTCTAGGCTGGAAACTGTGCAATGTCAGGCTAATGTTGTAGGCAGGTGCAATGTAGAAGGCAACCAAAGGACAATGGGAATGTATGTCTAATGTGGTTTTTTAGGCCAAGTAGGCTCCAATTGGTCCAAAGGGGATTGTCATTCAAAGTGTCTCAAGGGTAGGGATAATACCTAGAAACATAGTGCTTGAGATTCTCTAGAAGCCTATCCAGATAGCTAGTCACAAACGGAGCCACGGTGTGAAAGTTAGAGCTCTTCAAAGTTGGAAGGTCTTGAAAATCCCCAAAAAACAAAGCAGGTATAGAGAAGGGGGTAGAGCTAGTGCGAGTGGATAGAATTAAAGTGCTTGAGTTGTAGAGCATGCCGGTCTTTCCGGATTGGTGATCGGGTCTCAGATAAGAAAGTTATGGCCATTTGAAATTTTGTTGAGGGCCAAGTTGATGCTCACCCGATTGCATTCGAAGTTGTGCCATCCGATAGCGTTTGGGTCTGATCAAATTCTAGAAGGTAGTATGCATCATGGGAAGCCAGGAGGAACTAGTGGCTCATCAACCAAGGTCATAGAGAGCAAGTTATGGCCAATTGGAGAGAGATGCAAGTACTGGAGGGAAATGCCCGAGATTTTTTCCCAATCTTTGGGCCCTCGGTTGGCGGGTTTAGGAGCATCAAAATGTGGTGGAGCTTGCGTGGATTTGGTTTGGCAATGATGAATCTCATTGGGTTTTTGCGGCGTGATAATTGAATCTCCGAGCAATGAATGGCAAGCATTGACAGGTAGGGCACAAGCGGGAAGGTTCATGTTGAACTTCTCAAAGGTTTCTTCAATCTCAAAGTAGGGGGTGGAGCCATGGCATGCCACATGGAAACAGGGTGAATCGACATGCATTAGCAAGGCCGAGTAGGAGGGTGTGTATATATACAAGTGTGGCCCCCACTTAGGTGTATCACTTGGACGTATTTGACTCCTTGGAGCTGCGTGGCCATGGCGCTTGCCCTTGGCTGCTGCATGGGTTGTGTGTGATGGTGCTAGGGCATATTTGTTGACGGTTTTTTGCGCAATGGGCGGTGCACTAGTGGAGTGGAACTCATACGATGGCGCTGATAGCGGGAAAAAGAGCAGTGCAATCGGGTGGCCTCTGTACTCGTGCACACTCCACAAACCACGCCTCATGCAAACAAGTAAAGAACAAAACAAAGGGGGCACCACCCTAAATTAAGAGGTTTAGGGACCTCACACATAGTGCACATAGGCAAGTGAGACTTCTGGCATTATGATGGCATCAAAACATATGGCAAAACACATAGAAGCGAAGCTTAGGGACCTTATGTAGCATATATATACACAAGACATCAGCTTAACAATACAATGGCATCTGATCATACATAACAAGGATATAGAGAAGCAAGCCAAGGATGGCATAATCCCTTGTCAAAAACAATCAACCCAGCAAGTAGGTATGATCCTACTAGCAACACATCAATACCTTAGAGAATGATGGCGAGGATGGTGGCCATGGAGCATGAGAGAAGACTCCTTATTTAGGTTTTAGGGCTAGTAATGTAGCATACTAGAGGGAGAGAGAGTAGAGTTCCATTCATAGCTCCTCGTTGTGAGCAATGTCGTCATAGCTTCATTGCTTGGTGAAGTGGGTGAAGTGTTGGTTTTGAGTGAGAGAAGGCCTCCTTATATAGGTTTTTGAGAGGGTTTAGGATTAGGGATAAACATGCTTAAATCCGCTAATTGGGGTTACTTTTTGCTTAGGGTGGTCAACAGATTGAGGTCACCTGATATGTCACCATCAAGATATTCTCTAGAGTGATGTGAGAGGGGAGGGTAAATGCTGATTTTTTCTGATTGTGACACATGGGGATAAGGCCTTGACCAGCATTTAAGAGCAGGTAAGGTGGCTGTTGAAACTGGAGGTTCTGCACATGTCAGGGGGGGACCTGCGGGGGGGAGGTGGCAGCTGGGTCCTCCTGAATATCAAATTTTCAAAAAATCCTCAACCATGGCTTCTTTTGACATGTGTTCTTTGAAAAAATCAGCATGTCTCTTTTCAACTCAAAAGTCTTTATCCCTGTTGACTCACCTTTACCATAAGATTTTCCCCTTTTCTCCTCCCGTAACTGCATTGTTGATGCCCAATCACTGCTTCTAGTAACAGTGAACTGTTACCTACCAAATACTTATGGTGCAGTAAAAAATATTTACCATGGGTAAAAAAAGTTACTGTAGGTAAAAAGTGATTTGTATTTACCATGTAGGTGAAAAATATTTACTGTAGGTAAAAAATATTTACTGTGGTAAAAAATATTTACTGTCGGTAAAAAAGTGAAAACGGAGTATGCTATGCTGTGAGTCCACACGAACATCCTCGTGTAAATTTCACTAGAAATTCACACCTAGAATGGGCTATTCTGTAAGATATAGGTTGTAGGCATGCATAAGAGCTCGTTCCCACGTATCTTCTGTCCATGGCACTTTTTACTCTTTGGTGCTTGTGAAGTAGATTTTTCTTCTCTTTCGAGATCCCTTGGACTAGAGTATCCTCATCTCCCCAACAACTGACTGTGCCTTTATTGCATCTTCAGAAGGGGTCCTAAAAACCAAGCATCATATAGCCCTCCCCCTTAAGCTAGAGGTATTGATGCCTCTAGCTGTAGGTTGTGCTACAATAGGGTTCTCTTGAATACTTACCCACCTGGTACCAATTGAATTTGCCATGTTACTGCTTTCTTGGCTGATGCACCCTGTTTAGTCCTTTCTGATGAATAATTGTATCCATCCATGACTAACAACTGGTCTCCTAGACCCTTGAAAGCCATACCCCATCCATTGTCAATATCCGCTTTCACTGGTAGCATTCTCTTTTTTTTTTTTTTTTCAAATGAAGCTTGTACATGATTGTTACCTTAGTTGGAGCTCGAATATGATGAGCTCTCCTCTGAACCATCCTTAGCATTGATTTCACCAGCATATGGTTGTGAAAGACGACATTGGTAGGACTTCAATCGCCAACCATTTACCGGGGTCTGATGTACCTTACCATCTAGGTCACCTAGTTGGTAACTACCATTTGAGAACCTCTGTATCACTACAAAAGGGCCTTCCCACTTAAGCAAGAACTTACCATCCTTCCTGCGATCAAAGCGATTGTCGTATCTGAGCACTAAAGAACCTTCCTTGATACCTTTCTTGACAAGGTTGCGATTGAACTTCTTTCGTTTCTTCTCTGCCTAGGTTGCATAGTACTTCACTGCTGACTCTCGATCTAGCCCTAACCTCTCCAAATCGATGATTCTTCCTTCCACCTGCTTCTCTTGACTATCCTCTTGATGTGCTTTTAGAACTCGGAGGCTCGCTAGCTCCACTTCTATAGGCAATAGTGCCTCTTGCCCGTAAACCAAGTGAAAAGGTGTATACCCCAAGGATGTTTTAAAGGATGTTCTGTAGGCCCAAAGTGCTGCATCTAGGTGTTTGTCCCATGCCTTAGGATGTAAATGCACTTGCTTAGTGATGATTTTACATATAAGACCATTTACCTTTTCCACAAGACCATTGCACTGAGGGTAGTATGGTGTAGAGTGCCTGCGCTTGATTTTTAACTTGCTCATTAATTGCCCGACTAAATCAGCTCGAAATCCCGGTCCCCTATCCAAGAGAATCTCCAAAGGTGTGCCAAAACGGCAACAAAGGCATTCAAAAATGAAATCACTCACGTCCTTGGCTGTGATGCGCTTTGTGGGACGAGCTTCTTCCCATCTGGTCATGTACTCCACCCCCATAATGATGTATTCCTTCCCTGATTGAGTGCAAGGTAGTGGCCCTACTGCATCTATCCCCCATTTTTCAAATGGCCCATAGGTTTTGATTGGATGCTGATTTTCATGGGTAAGACGCCTTGGTCCAGCTTTTTGGCAAACCTCACATGTGCGGCACCAATGTTGTACATCTCGATGGAGGCTTGGCCACGTGAACCCTGCTTGTAAAATCTTTCTGCTAGTAATCTCTTGTGCAAAGTGGCCACCACACACACCTTCATGATAACTAAACAAAATATCCTTTATCTCTTGGGATGCAGGAACTCTCCTTAAGACAGCATCTTTCCCTCTACAATACAAGTCCTCATTCACTAAGCTATAGCTGGTAGCCTTTTTTTCCAACCACCTACGTTCACTTTTACTCATACCAGAGGGTGCTTCACAATGCTCAAGAAAGTAAAGTAAATCATGCAGCTCCTCCTTTCCCTGGTATAAAGGACTTTTCACAAGGATAGCACCTACTATGAGAGTTTGTAGTTCTTCACCTGCTAAGGCATCTGCTTCTTGATTTTGATCTCTAGGTACAAAGTGCACTCGAACTTCTTTAAAACCCTTCAACAAGGCCTTTGCTTCCCTCATCTTAACAGACAATTTGTCATTTTTACAGGCCCATACACCAACCATTTGCTTAACAATCAACATGGAGTCACTAAAAACATTTAGCTTTGTGATGCCCTGAGAAAGACAACATTGCAACCCTAAAACAAGGGCATGGTACTCTGCTTCATTGTTAGAATGAACCTCTTTTAGATGAAACTCTTTTGCAAAGATCTTCTCCTTCTCTGGACCTAATATTACTATGCCTGCTGATGCCTTGTCTTTGGTCCTCTTGTAAGCCCCATCAAAATACAGACTGTGTGCTCCCAGTAGAACTTCAGGCTCCGGGATAGGCGGTACCTTACTAGGTGCCTCTTTATTGGCCTTCTTATAACACCTTTGTGTGAGGACATCTGCCAAACAAGCACGGGTGGAATCCTCTACTTATAGTGTGTAGTCAAACTCTTGAAGCTGCACCACCCACTTTTCTATTCTTTGAGACAATTCCATGTGTTGTAGGGCATATGGAAAAACCTCCTCAATTGTGATCACCACAAATTGTCTCGGAAGTAAGTAAGCTCGAAAGTTCTCCACTGCAAACTTAAGAGGTAGCACCAATTGCTCAGTTGTGCTGAAACCCTTTTCAGCAGCTGTCATCACTCTACTAGAGAAGTATACTGGTCTCATGAGAGATGTCTTTGGGTCTTTTTAAATCAAGACAGCTCCTAGAGCTTCTGGACCTACACTAGGATTTACATAGAATAATTCACCCCATGTGGGTTGTAGGACGACAGGCAATGAGCTCAAAATGGTTTTAACTTCTTGAAAGCACCTTTCACCCTCCTCACTCCATGTCAATGTAGTGTGTTTAGTGAGCTGCTGCAAAGGATAGATTGCCTGAGAAAGGAGATGTATGAATCGTCCCATGTAGCGAACCTTTTGAATGAAGGAGACTAGTTGCTTCACGTTTGAAGGAGTAGGTAAAGCTAACAATGTCTTTACCTTTTCAGGGTCAGCCTCAATACCATCTTGAGACACAACATGGCCTAGTAGAGTGACCTTGCTCTCACCTATGTGGCACTTGTCTTTATTCAATTGCCCACCCAATTGGGCCAGACGGGTGAAACCTTCATCAACCTTGGACAGATGTACTTCCCTAGAGCTGTAAATGCAAAAATC
Source organism: Adiantum capillus-veneris (assembly GCF_014529385.1). NCBI lineage: Eukaryota > Viridiplantae > Streptophyta > Polypodiopsida > Polypodiales > Pteridaceae > Adiantum > Adiantum capillus-veneris. The sequence goes on from NC_140945.1 coordinate 53,306,094, forward strand.
ATCAATGAAGACTCGTATGGACTTACCAAAGTAAGGTTGAAACACCAAGTTCATAAACCTCTGGAAAGTAGCTGGGGCATTAGTTAAACCAAAAGGCATAACTCTATAAGCAAAACACCCCCAAGGTGTTATGAAGGTAGTCTTTCTTTGGTCTTCATCTGCAATTCTGATTTGGAAGTAGCCTGAGTACCCATCACACACTGTGTATCTTTCATGACCAGCCACTTCATTTAGTATTTCATCTTGAAAAGGCAAAGGAAAATGGTCCCTTTTTGTGGCTGCGTTTAGAGGCTTGTAATCCACACATACCCTCCACTTCCCATTTTTCTTTGGTGCTACCACAACTGGAGACACCCACTCAGAATCTTCCACTGGGTAGATAAATCCTGCCTTGAGTAATCTTTTTACTTCTTTTAAGAGTGCATCTTGTTGCACTAGCCCTAATCTCCTTAGCCTTTTCACCACTGGTTTGGCACCTTCCTTTAATTGGATATGGTGTTGGGTTACCGTCACTCCTTTAATGTACTCGTAATCAGTTATAAAGAGGCCAGCATGCTTCTTTAGTACCTGCAAATAGGGTTCTCTCTCTTCTTCTAGTAGGTCCTTAGCTAGCATCTCCTCTAAGCCTGTGGATTCTTCCTTGTTTAGAGAGTCTTGACCACCTTCTCCTTCTGGGTTTCGCAGTATTATACCCATGACTTCCAAAGAGCTAGCATCCTCCTCAGATGACTCATCCTCAGATGAAGAGCAGCTGCTTGTGCTCCATTCATCCATAGAAGTCTCCATCTCTAGGTCTTGTTGTCTACCCTGCTTCATGTCATACACAATTTTTTGTTGCTTGCCACCTACCTTATGATTTGGTCGCAACTCAAGGGAACCTGTCTCCCAATCTTGCCTAGCTTTCATAGCCATAAGCCAAGGTCTTCCAAGGATTAGCGGATAGCCCTCCCCCTTAGTTGGGATCACATAAGCATCAATTGAGATTGCCACACCAAAAGCTGAAACCTTCACTCCATTAACCTTTCCCACACAAGCCACCCTTACATTATTTGCCATCTTAGCTTGTAAGGAAGTTTGCTCGTTTACTTCCAAACCCAACCTGTGCATTAATTTCTCTGTCATAACACAAATCTCGGCTCCACCATCTACGTACACATTGGAGACTCGCTGACTCTTAATCTCTGCATCAATGACTGGCACGATATCCTTCATGCCTCTTGCACTAATAGACCCAACTGACTTTGCCTTAGCCCTCCTGGTGCTGACCATCTTAGACCAGGTTCTACGCATCTTTGGGGAAAGGTGGAGGAGTTGCTGCCATGAAATCTTTGGTCCTTGCTTACTCACATCTGCTACCAGGTCGTAAGGTATGGATCCTACCCCAAGTGGAAAGTCTTCTACTCCTATGTGCCTCCTTGACCTACTCTTCCTTTTCTTGTCTCCTATCACTTGGGAGGAACCCTCATTCCCTTTATCCGGCTCTGAAGCTTCCATTTCATCAGTTCTTTGTCTCCTAACTCTCTTTATTGGCATGGCAACAGCTTCCTCCATTTTTTCTTTCCCTTTATCCTTACCATTGTCAAGACTTATGACAGAGACAGCCCTGTCCTCCCCTCCTGATGGTAGTAGAGGGATCTCTGCTAGTGCTTGTGGTGGTGGAGGAGGGGGTGTCAATATTTGGATTGGTGGAGCCACGTGTGCATTTTGTCCATTTAGTGGCCTAGCTCGAGGAGGAGTGACTTGCTGGCGAGGAGGCCGTCTTTGATTACCATTTCCTTGATAGCATCGTGGATGGGGGCAATAATACATGCCGTGACCTACCTCTCCACAGTTGTAGCAAATGTACTCACGTGCTTGCCTTTGTCCTTCTTGTCTATTTCGTTCATTTCCTGGCTGGGGAGCCCTTACACCTTGAACCAGATTGATGGACAGGCTCTCTAGTTGATTGGTGATTTGTTGAAGTAATTCTTGTTGAGAGGACTCTTGGTCTATTGCTCCTGTCCTTGCTACTACCCTTGCCGTAGGTTGAGCTAGCGGTGGAGGCTCCATTCCCCCTTGTAGTTGAGCTTGGAATTTTAACTTCCTATCCTTCTCCCTTGCATAAGTCATAGCTTTATCAAAGGTATCTGGGAATTTACCTTTTACCTTTTCTCGAAGGATGGGGTAAAGCCCTGCCAGGAAATAGTCCTTCTTTAGGCATTCTGGCGCCCTTTCTCCTTCACCTAGTGCTGCACACCATTTCTCCCACAGGTTGGAAAACTTTCCTTCATAGCTTCTATAGTCATTGGGTGATGTTTGGCGTAGCTCTAAGAGCTGTCTCCATATCTCCTCTGGAGGCTCATGGCGGTGAAATTCTTCGATGAAGGCCATCTTTAAGGACTCCCAGTCTCTTCTTTCTTCATGTGCCAAAGTTTGATATCATAATTTTGCACCTTCCCTCAAGACCAAAGGAAAGGCCCTTAACTTAGTAGCTTCGTTATCCCTTCCCGATACCAGAAAGGCCATTTCCAAATTATCCAAAAAGTCTGGAGCAACCTCCCCAGGCTTACCATAAAAATTAGGGAAGGCCATAAGTGAGAGAGTAAACAATTACACAAACAGCTCCAATTTATTTTAAAATAGAGTATGGTAATTACAATTTGGAGCTTTAGCACAACTTAGCTCAAAATAGGATGAAGATCGACACATCAAAGGAATGGTAATAGTCTAGTAAGGGTAGAATGACAGGATGAGGAGAGCGCAAGATTTCCCCAAGTCTCTCGGCTCCAAACAACAGGGCTATTCTTTGCTGATAAAAGATTTTTCTATCAATACAAATATTCACACGGATATGACGCACAAAATGGAAAGGAAACATGCGGGGATCATCATTCTCATTATTGGCATCCATACTTACACACAAGAGCCTAGCTTAGTTGCACCACCTTGGGACCAATGAGCCTGATCAGCCACAGAAGGTCAGCACCTCGGATCACTTCGACTCTTCCTGATGCATCTGTGAAGGCGTAAGGTGTGATGGCAACACTTTGTACAATGCTGAGCCTTTTAGCAAGCAACAATTGGATGCTATTACCATAATCAGCATGACGAATGAAAGTGACACCATTAATGTGTAGCACATCATCAACTAAGATAGTTTCCTTAGATTGAGATAACTTCTTGAAAATTAGCAGCAAAGGTAGGGCAGGGAGGCTTTTCACCCGGTCTCCAAAGCACTTTGGACAATATCCAAAGTGATCTTCACGCGGACAGGAGGTTGGCTTGGGATTTGTGGTGTCTGGATTCACAAAGTGCACTGGGAGCACTCGCAGACGGGCGGCAATCTTGTAGGCAAGCCTTCGCCTCTTTGCTTCAGGAGGATTTAGGGGTGAGAGTCATTTAGGGATTTAGGGTTGCTCACTAGCCTTTTTCTTGCCTGTAGTGGTCATGTAATCCCTTATTAATGAGATTAAGCCAAATGTTACCTTACGCTTGAGCACGCGCTGCGGCCTTGGGCCACTTAGGTGTAGACGTGATATTCCTCCTCTTAGTCAGCTCCTCAGGAAAGAGAGGTCTGGTGATGCTTTCTCTTCCCTTAATGTGTGTCACAGTACCTTCGTGTATGTTGATGCAGAATATTTCAAGCTCGTGTGCGTTGGAGGTTTCTGGAGCACTCATAGGTTGAGAGGAGAGGTATATCAAGCTCTTCTTCTCACTCTCCTTCGTTGGCGACGATCACGAACAAGGCATGTAGAAGAACTTACTTTTGGAATTTCAATGACACTGCAACCTGGTAACAAGACCTCGATGAAAGCTTTTAAGGCCTCTAAAGACTCCTCCTCTTCTGTTTTCCAATTTGCAAACTCCTCACGCCATTCGTCCATGTTGTAGATTGCACATCTTCATTGCTTGTGGACCGAAGGTCTGTGTAGCCCTCCTCCGTGGGGGCACCAAAATCATAGCGGGAAAAAGAGCAGTGCAATCGGGTGGCCTCTGTACTCGTGCACACTCCACAAACCACGCCTCATGCAAACAAGCAAAGAACAAAACAAAGGGGGCACCACCCTAAATTAAGAGGTTTAGGGACCTCACACATAGTGCACATAGGCAAGTGAGACTTCTGGCATTATGATGGCATCAAAACATATGGCAAAACACATAGAAGCGAAGCTTAGGGACCTTATGTAGCATATATATACACAAGACATCAGCTTAACAATACAACGGCATCTGATCATACATAACAAGGATATAGAGAAGCAAGCCAAGGATGGCATAATCCCTTGTCAAAAACAATCAACCCAGCAAGTAGGTATGATCCTACTAGCAACACATCAATACCTTAGAGAATGATGGCGAGGATGGTGGCCATGGAGCATGAGAGAAGACTTCTTATTTAGGTTTTAGGGCTAGTAATGTAGCATACTAGAGGGAGAGAGAGTAGAGTTCCATCCATAGCTCCTCGTTGTGAGCAATGTCGTCATAGCTTCATTGCTTGGTGAAGTGGGTGAAGTGTTGGTTTTGAGTGAGAGAAGGCCTCCTTATATAGGTTTCTGAGAGGGTTTAGGATTAGGGATAAACATGCTTAAATCCGCTGATTGGGGTTACTTTTTGCTTAGGGTGGTCAACAGATTGAGGTCACCTGATATGTCACCATCAAGATATTCTCTAGAGTGATGTGAGAGGGGAGGGTAAATGCTGATTTTTCCTGATTGTGACACATGGGGATAAGGCCTTGACCAGCATTTAAGAGCAGGTAAGGTGGCTGTTGAAACTGGAGGTTCTGCACATGTAAGGGGGGGACCTACCGGGGGGAGGTGGCAGCTAGGTCCTCCTAAATATCAAATTCTCAAAAAATCCTCAACCATGGCTTCTTTTGACATGTGTTCTTTGAAAAAATCAGCATGTCTCTTTTCAACTCAAAAGTCTTTATCCCTGTTGACTCACCTTTACCATAAGATTTTCCCCTTTTCTCCTCCCGTAACTGCATTGTTGATGCCCAATCACTGCTTCTAGTAACAGTGAAATGTTACCTACCAAATACTTATAGTGCAGTAAAAAATATTTACCATGGGTAAAAAAAGTTACTGTAGGTAAAAAGTGATTTGTATTTACCATGTAGGTGAAAAATATTTACTGTAGGTAAAAAATATTTACTGTGGTAAAAAATATTTACTGTCGGTAAAAAAGTAAAAACGGAGTATGCTGTGCTGTGAGTCCACACGAACATCCTCGTGTAAATTTCACTAGAAATTCACACCTAGAATGGGCTATTCTGTAAGATATAGGTTGTAGGCATGCATAAGAGCTCGTTCCCACGTATCTTCTATCCATGGCACTTTTTACTCTTTGGTGCTTGTGAAGTAGATTTTTCTTCTCTTTCGAGATCCCTTGGACTAGAGTATCCTCATCTCCCCAACAACTGACTGTGCCTTTATTGCATCTTCAGAAGGGATCCTAAAAACCAAGCATCAGCGCCTACGGGTGGGCAAGGCTGCTTGGTGGTAATGGCATGGCATTGAGGGCACCCGCCAAGGAAACAATTCACACGGCCTCCCGACCTTATTTTTTAGGACAAAGGTGCTCAAGGCACTAGCGCTAGTGCTAGTGCCCGAGCGCATGAAAAAAGTGTGGCAACGTGGAGTGTGAGAGAGAGAGGGAAGGAGCTAGTCAAAGACTAGCTCCTTCAACGTGGAGTGTGAGAGAGAGAGGGAAGGAGCTAGTCAAAGACTTCAAGCATTGGAAAGGTGGTCAAATGGAGTCTCCCAAGGAGTCCAATCCCATGAAAAATACTAAAAGAGTATGTGGCTCCCATATAAACCCTTTTTTTATGATTTTAAAGGGATTTCTTTCTTGTTGAACAACTGACTGCAACGAAGCCCGAGGGTGGGTTTTGAAGGCATTTTTTTGTGTGAGCTAACCATTTGGGGCGCTTGGGTGATTGTACATGCCCCGACTAAGTAAATGAAGGCCATTGTCCCTCATTTCCAGCGTCGCTTCTCCCTTCCCCTCTCTTTATCTTGCCCTTTGTGTGTTTCAATGCCGGTGGAAGTGTGTGCCTGTGGCCCGTTTGTGGTGCAAAGGGAGTGAAAATCTAAGCGGTGGTGTCCCGGGTGGTGTGTATAAGGTGCATTGAAGCGAGCATTATCAGTGTGTGTGAGTTAAATGGAGTCTTTGCTAGCATGTGTAAGTTGAGAAGTTTATAGGTAGTGACCTGTGAGTGTGAAATGTATCTTTTGAAGGTGTTTCCGAGAGGATAGGGGCGTTGTGAATTCTCTAAGCTATAATGAGGCAATTGTGTGTGTTCTAGGTGTGTTCCCTATTTCCCCTCTCTAACGTGCATGAAGAGGCTACAACTTACAAGGTGAAGGATCAACAAGGGTTATTCAAGAGGTCCTTAATGTGTAGAGGATGCAAAGAAGCTCCATTCAAAGTGAATGGTATTCTTTTTTTATTGTGAAGTGGCCATAAAAGAGTGAAACAAATTGGTCGATGTGTAACACTAGTATATACAAGGAGGTAAAAACAACAATACTACTAACTCAACAACACAGTTCAATACAAATTTCATGCTTTATATGATTTAAATACAACTATTCTTGTTAGTGATAGTGACTATCACTAGTTTTTTTCATATTTACGCTAGTAAATATGTCTGGCTATTTGTTTGAGAATAATTAAACTAGAGTGTCTTGGTTAGACTCGTTTTTTGGGTTTTTTGGGCTTATGTGCCGTTCTTCTCTCTCTCTCTCTCTCTCTCTCTCTCTCTCTCTCTCTCTCTCTCTCTCTCTCACACACACACACACACACACACACACACACACACACACACACACACACACAATCACTTGTTCTTGTGTAGGGCATGGTGAGGTGTGTGTGACAGTGTAGTCGAGATAAGTGTGATGTTGTTTGTGCCTAGTCTGTAATGGAAACTGATAATTATCTATTTATTGCAACTTATGGGTGGCAAAAGCATTAGCAATTAATGTACTATGCAAAAAGACATACTTTTTATTATTGAAGTGCTCTTTATCAGCTATGAAAATTATTCTGTCCAACTGGGCAGTGTGTACTCATTTTGAGCATTCAAGAAATCTTTAAATAATTACATGCAAGAGGAAGATGCTCATCTTGCATGGGGGGAGATTGCACCAAGTGCCTGTGTCTATTCTTCTTCCCTCTCTTCTCTTCTATCTCGTTGTGCCAGTGTAGCACTCCGCCCTAGGAGGTGCACCTACACATGCTCTCTTGTTCTCTCTTGCTCTATGTCTCTTTCAGATCAGGCATAGTTTTGATTATGTGTGTGTGTGTGTGTGTGTGCACGCGCACACTAGGTATGTAAATTTGTTTGTTTTATGGGTTGTAGCATGTAGTTTTTGGTATTTTGTAGGGATCTTTGCGCTTCGATTATAGCGTGGTCAAGAAGAAACTGAGTCTAGCTCCATTTTGCTCACCAGGTTGGTGTCAACTTTCAAGTAGGCAAAGCACGTTTAGAGACTACGATGTACTCAACAGGTACCATTTGCCTACTTATGCCTATCTATTATGCAAGACCCCTCAATAGCTCAGTTTCAAAGGTAATCTCTCTCCTTCATGGTTCTTCATAGTTGGTCTTGTAGCTCATACATTTGTAACCTTGTAGGTGTTTGCAATCCACATTGTGAGACTGTGTGTGTCTTGGGGGGGGGGGGGGGGGGGGGGTAGATAGCTTCAAGTACTTTGGCCTTGAGGTTCCATCCAATCATAAATGGAAGGATTGCAAAATGCATCACTTGGAAGCCAAAAAGAGGGCTTATTATGCTTTTGAGAACATTTGCAATGCTGGAGAGATAAGTGTTGGCTCTCAAAAAGTACCTCTTTGACACATTGGTGACATCGGTGCTTCTTTATGGAGTGGAGGTATGGGGTGGTGGCATCCGAAAGTCTACTTGGAAAGAGTTTGAGAATGTCCAAAAACTTTCTCCAAGTCAAGACACAAACACCCTACATGCTCTTACTTATTGAGTCCGCATCGCTTCCCATTGAGGTCTTGGGCATGCAAAGGGTTGTGGAGTACATGCTTAAGACACAACGTAGCCCTTTGTATCGAATTCCTAGAATCGCATATGAAGTCGCAAGTCAAAAGGTCCAAAAGACATGCAAGAGCAAAATACTAAGTTCGGGGTGGATGCTTGACATCAAGAAATGGTTTGGAAGATGGGATCCATGTCACTTGGTCAAGGATGCATCAATCAAATCCCAAGTTAATGAGGCCTTCTTACAAGACCAATGTATGACAGCTTTACACCACACACATTGCTGTAAAGAGGCCTTCTTACAACGCCAATGTATCACAGCCATCCTACAACGCCATTACACCACACACGTTGCCCCAAACTACAAATCTTTCTTCTTCTCTGAATGAGGTAACCGAACCCATCCCTACATCCTTGAGCCCATCCCGTTAAGTGCGATCTACACCATTGCCTCCATTGGTCTTAGCTCCCATTCTCTACGCTCCAAGACAAGACATTGGGGCACTGGCGAGGAGACTCGTCGACTTTACACCTTATGCCCTCATCAAGTGCGAGAGAGTGAGTACCACACACTACTTGAGTGCTCAACTTTTGACCACATTAGGTCCTCTTTTCCCCATATATTCAGCCATGAGCTCTCCCTACATACCTTTCTCTCCCAACCATGATGTGGACTTCATATTGCAATGCTCATTTCAGCCATTTTTGAGCATCGAGAGTCACTTATGACCTCCACTCACACCATGTGACATGTTCATTTGGTCCCATAGGTCATATTTGACCTTCGAGGACAATAATAGAGCTATCTCTCTCACTATCTGTGTGTGTGTGTGTGTGTGTGTGTGTGTGTGTGTGTGTGTGGTAGATAGCTTCAAGTACCTTGGCCTTGAGGTTCCATCCAATCATAAATGGAAGGATTGCGCAATGCGTCACTTGGGAGCCGAAAAGAGTGCTTATTATGCTTTTGAGAATATGTGCAATGCTGGAGAGATCAAGTGTTGGGCTCTCAAAAAGTACCTCTTTGACAAATTGGTGACACTGGTGCTTCTTTATGGAGTGGAGGTGTGGGGTGGTAGCATCGGGAAGTCTACTTGGAAAGATTTTGAGAATGTTCAAAAGTGTTTTCTCACCAACTTTCTCCAAGTCAGGACACAAACACCCTACATGCTCTTACTTCTTGAGTCCGGATCGCTTCCCATTGATGTATTGGGCATGCAAAGGATTGTGGAGTACATGCTTAAGACACAACGCAGCCCTTTGTATCGACTTCCTAGAATCGCATATGAAGCTGCAAGTCAAAAGTTCCAAAAGACATGCAACAGCAAAATACTAAGTTCGGGGTGGATGCTTGACATCAAGAAATGGTTTGGAAGATGGGATGCATGTCACATGGTCAAGGATGCATCGATCGAATCCCAAGTTAATGAGGCCTTCTTACAACACCAATGTATCAGGCATTACACCACACACATTGCCGAAAAGAGGCCTTCTTACAACGCTAATGTATCATGGCCATCTTACAAAGGCATTACACCACACTCGTTGCCCCAAACTACAAATCTCTCTTCTTCTCTGAACAAGGTAACCGAACGCATCCCTACATGCTTGAGCCCATCTCATTGAGTGAGATTTACACCATTGCCTCCATTGGTCTTAGCTCCCATTCTCTACCCTGCGAGACAGGACGTTGGGGCACTGGCGAGGAGAGTCATTGACTTTGCACCTTATGCCCTCGTCAAGTGCGAGAGAGTGAGTACGATACACTACTTGAGTGCTCAACTTTTGACCACATTAGGTACTTTTTTCCCCATATATTCAGCCATGAATTCTCCCTACATACCTTTCTCTCACAACCACGATGTGGACTCTCTATGGTGATGCTCATTTCAGCCATTTTTGAGCATCGAGAGTCACTTATGACCTCCACTCACACCATGTGACATGTTCATTTGGCCCCATAGGTCACATTTGACCTCCAAGGATGATAATAGAGCTCTCTCTCTCTCTCTCTCTCTCTCTCTCTCTCTCTCTCTCTCTCTCATTCGCAAACCATGGCGGGCTGTGTTGATAGGGAAGGAGAGGGAAGGGGGGGGGAGGGGGTGATTCTTTCTACAAATTAAAATTTGTTTTATTCCCAAATATGATAGTATGATAGTATTTACATTATTTTCCAATGGTAATACAATGTTTTCCCCTCTATTTGAATTTTCAACTGCATTCTCCTTGCGTTGCGTTTCCTTTGGGACCTCCTCCGTTATGAACGTGGGTGCACCCTGCTCTCATCTTTACCCCTGCCATCTCTTAAAGCTGGCTTCAAGCTCTCACGACCTAAACGTGACAGTCAGTAGGTAAACAAGAGCCTCTTCTCAATGAGCTTTATTTGGTGAGAAAATTTGTTGAACGATTGTCTGCATGTGTGCACCCTATCTTCTATTATCCTCCTACCTTACTCTTCCCTCTTTTCTCCTTTGTAACTTAGACTATTGTAATGTAATGAAAGTGGCGAGCCAGACTCTATAAAAGAAAAGCTACACACAAAAAAATGTGTACACAATTGAATGTTAGCATGTTCTCTCTCTCTCTCTCTCTCTCTCTCTCTCTCTCTCTCTCTCTCTCTCTCTCTCTCTCTCTCTCTCTCTCTCTCTCTCTCTCACACACACACACACACACACACACACACACACAGAGTCTTCCGCAATCTTCTCTTTCCTTCTCGCTCACATAATGCTATCATAATCTACAGCTTGTGGAAATAAAATAGATTACATTAATATATTAATGCTCTATCAAAATTGCTACATGGTATCATTCACTTAGGTTGCGCTCCTCCCGCCACGCCCATTCTTCTTCATTTCCCTCGTATGCTCTTGTAAGCAAGTACAATTTTGATGCCTTATCTCTTATATATTATTGCATTATTATATTATCACATTTCGCACAAGAGTAAGTTTGTGTGTTTCTTGTCTCCATACTCTTCGATTACGACGAAAAGGATACGGAGGCAAGACGGATCAACGCCAACACGGCTCTGACAGAACAACTAATAATTCTTAACTCTTCAATATTTTGGTCTTGATTTAATAAAAGAAAAACATTAACGCATGTAGAATGTGAAGACAGTCCTAGCAGGCGGGAATTGTCCCTTAGAAGACAAACGAGCGGGAGGCAATCACACAGGCAGTAATTACCGCAAGCAATTACTATAGTAACTCCGAGGAGCTATAAATAGGACCCGCTACATTGTAATCAGGCTTCTTTGATGCTTGTAGTTTGGCTTTAGCTTTCTAAGCACTTTTTGGTTTAAGATCTCTTTGCCTCTAGCTTCACTCTGTAATCATTTGAGCTTAAACCCATTATACATTGTACTGGTTGTCCTTGAGCTACTAATTTGAATCTGCAAATACTCTTTCCAGTCTTCCAATATGTCTCTTGTCTCAGTATACTATTCCAATTTAGTTAACTATTTCAGTCCAGTCAGATCCTATTCCAGTTCCACTAGCCGAACTGACGACATAACCAGTAGCTTTAAATTCTAACACTAGAATCAACTATCTAAAAAAATCATCTCTAATTCCATTTTGGCAATCAGGTGGTTAGAGTTGTTCGCTCTTCGATGGACAACTTTTATCTCTTAGCTAGAATTTTTCAGTTGTACTGATGGCACCCAAAGTTAATCATGGTTGCAAAAAGTCAACCCGGTTAGGCACTGATTCTAACTGCGGTCGACCTATTCCTGATGTATCAGAGAGAGAGTCTGATCCTAAGAAGGACCTAAAAAGAAAGACTAAGGCTCAGGAGGAACACAATCATGCTAAAGAGGCCAAGGACTCTCAGCACTCTAGTCATTCCCGGAGGAGAAGGGCTGAGCGGGAAGAACGCAAAAACCGGAAGTTCTCGGTCCACATACAGAGACGTTGGGGCTAAGGACAGCAAGGGTAGTCTTCACAGTTCCAGCAAGAAAGCCAAAGAAGAGACCAAAACTGAGACTGAAGAAGAAATTGATTGGGATGCTGATATAGACCCTACAAGAAGTCTTCACAATGAAGCCAGGCTCCCAAGGTCAGAATAAGCAGAGACGATGTTGACCATCATGATTATACTTCTTCATTGAAAATATCTTTTCTAGTGTCCAAAGGAGGGAAGAAAGATGATCTAGATGTTCATATCCAAGCTTTTGAATAGTAACCTGAGTTGAGGAATATTGATTAAGATGATTGGGGAGAATATTTTCCTGGGGAGAATATTTTCCTCCGACATTAAGATGACTGGGGAGAATATTTTCCTCAGACACTGAAAGATGCAGCAAGGAAATGGTACTACCATTTCCCAGGTTTCCAACTCAGATCATATAATAAATTTCTCAAAGCTTTTAGACTGGAATATTCAGACAACGGGGGTGATGAGGATATCCTTTGTAAGCTAGATAAGATAAAATAAGAAAAATTATCATTTTTAGAAGCTATGTTGAGAAAATCAAGGATTTAACTAGGTAGTTGCAAGAGCCATCATCAAAAAAGAGGTTACGAGCATGGTTCTTAAATGGGTTCCGTAGTAAGAAGCTCAGAGAACAGGAGGTGCTTGCACCAACAAAGAAAATTAATGAATTGGTGCAACGAGCTCTAAAGCTTGAACAACAAGCTAAGAAGGAGAGAAGTCACAAGAAGAGGAGATCCAGCAGTAACAGTTCTTCCAGTGGGAATTCTGATTCCAGTGAGACCTTCAGTAGCTCTAAAAGCAGCTCAGATGGAACTCGAGGGATTCACCATGGAAAAATTACCGCACCACGTAAGTGTAGGGGAGGGGGGTTTTCTACAAGTTACATAAGCGTATAAGTTAGGGGAAGGCCCCCAATAATTTATCTCCCAGGCTTTGAAATAAAGGAGGGGGTATCATGTTTAGGGGGGGGGGGCGGGGCGGGGGCGAAGTGAGAAAAGAGGAAAATGAGATGCAGTTTTTGTGTTTCAAAATCATGGCTTCCCAAGAAATTATGTCCTTGAACTTGTGAGTCAATAGCTACAAAGATACATGCACGAACTAACACTAGTGGCTTTTTATCAATTGATTCTTTTGTGATTATAGTTCATTTGTTGAGGAATAAAAGATATAAAGAGTTTGTATAGATGCAAATTTACTCGGAGAACCTAACACAACTTTATAACCATGTTTTTTGAGTAATTTAGATGGGTCAGAATTGGATGAGTAGCTAGAGTGTAGATTAAATGGGCACATAGTTTTAAAGTCAAACTAAGACACATTTGAGGGTACATCTAGTTATCAACAAAAGTGGTTCCTTGGTACATTGCCAGTCACTATGCTACACGCTCTTTGACTAGTTTTACTCAATTAGATCATGTGAGACCTGGATTTTATATGTAAGATAGGGGTATGATAGTTTCTTGCATTGATTATTGTATAAGCGTAAAAAGGGGGGTCATATTTCCTAATATGAGTTGTATATAGGGGTTTTATCAAAGTTGTCCACTTGCAGGTGGCGTCCCCTTTTGTATATAGAGTGAATCCCCCGGGAGATGGAAAGAGCAAAGATAAGGCCAAGAAGGGGTGTTGGTCCAGAAAGATTGATGAAATGGCCCAGTAGATTGCTGAAATCAGCCAAACCAGACAACCAGTTAGCAGAATGGAAACCTGGTGCTCAAGGTGCAAATCTAAAGATCATGTTTCCAATGAAGGTCCACAGTGTGCCTATTGCAAATCATATAGTCATTTATGGAACAATTGTGCCATTCACATTCACATCAGTTCAAGAAGGGAAAGGACTTTTCTGTAGTGGCATTTACCAATGCCTAGCCAGCTAGAGTGGAGACAACCAATGTACCCTAAGAGGAGAAAGCAGGTACAATGGTACTGGTACTGGGCGCGACAAATACCAAGGAGGTACTGGTCGAGGCCGAGGTTGTGGTAACTTTCAAAATGAAGCCTTAACTTTTATACTTGTGGCAATATGGGCATTTTTCAACTCAATGTCCAGAAGCACCTAGCACTATGGCAGCTGAGGCAAAAGCCCCAGAGCTAGTTCCAATACGAGCAATTACACACAGTAAAGGGGTAGTCATTGACGAGATCCCAGATGAGCCGGCCAAACCAGCCAGTTATGAAAGTAGAAAATGGGCTCAGCACAGATAGGTATGAAAGGCAAAGGAGAAAGAGAAGGTAGTCGACGAATGGTAGGAGAAGAGAGAGCTGGCGGCTAAGATCACAGAAGATCTAGCTAAGAATCTACTAGAGCAGCCAGAAAGTTCTCATGCTCGGGTCATTCAAAAGATACCAACCTAGTCTTTTGAGCAAACAAAACCAGATCAATTAGGGTCTGGGATTCTTGAGACTATGCTGGTTGCAGTTCAGGGAGTGGTAGAGCAACTAGAGAGTGTTAAATCAAATAAAACTGCAGCAGGAAATAATGAAGGAGGCACATTAGGTACCAGAACAAAGGAGTAGCATTGTGCAGATAGTCCCGATTCTTCAAGTTCTGATAATAACTCTGATCAAGAGAGAGAAGAAATTCATGTGAATATTTGTGAAAGAATTCAAAAACTGGCAGTTGTGCTAGATGACATCAGAAAAAAATTTGTGTGAAGCAGCAAAATTCATCAAACAACGAGGGAAGGCTAAAGTGGAAGCCAGAGTAGTTGACTTAGCAGCTATCAAAGATGATGAAGCGTCGGTGATCAAGGTAGACTACAAGGTTAGGAAACAATGGGAGCCACTATCCAATGTCATACTGGATGGAGGGGCAAGAGTAAACATCCTAGGGACACACCTTCAACAAAGAATGGGTATCACAAACTTGAAACCAGCACGATTCAAAGTTCGAGTGGCAGATCATTGAGTTATGCAGGCAATCGGGATGATAGAAAGTATGTAGATAAGGGTGGGAAAACAAAATTTCAAGACCAGCTTCTTGGTACTAGATGTGCAAGGCGCATATGGGATGCTACCGGGGCGCCCATGGTTGCGAATGGCACAGGCTGTTCACGACTATGACAATATAGGGCACCAGTAGAAGAATTCAGATATGTATAAACAACACTAGAAGTTGTAGAAAGGAATTACGACAAGAGGAGCTTTTCTAGAAGTATGGGTTAAAGAAAATTAAGAGAATCCTGGTAGCAATGAATATTTTTCCATTGGCTTAGATAGACCTAAATGCAGTGTTACTAACAAAGATCAGGCTGAAAAGCAAAGGAAGTAATTTCCAAGTCAGTTCATTGAACTAAATTCTAGACAACGACCGGTTCAATTAACTGGAAGGCCAAAGAAACCAGTCGACTCTACATAAGAATTCTTAGATTTCAGTATGCCAACGACCTTTGAACAAGTACACTCTAAGGAAGTTACTGAAGTTCAGAATGAGGGTTCAGGGCTAAGAGGTTCGTCTTGGGATTATGTTGAGGAGTCAACCAAAAGGAAGGGAAGTGGGCCTAACTGGTTGCTTCTAGATGATCAAGAAATCAAAGAATGGAACCTGGGTTCTGAGAAAAATCCTAAATTGATCAAACTCAACAAGCATCTAGACCTAGGAATGAAAGAAAAAGCCCGAGACATATTCCAGAGGTACAAACACGTATTCGCATGGGAACATACTGATCTAAAAGGGGTAGATCTAGAGGTTTGTCAACATAAAATACCTCTAAAACCAAATGCCAAACCAGTGCGATTGCAACGGTATAGAATGAATCCAAATTACACTAAGAAGGTCAAGGAAACGATCGATAAGTCAGGATTTATCACTAAAGGTGCCAGTAGTGACTGGTTATTTTCTATTATGGTAGTGCCCAAGAAAAATGGAAAGCTTAGAGTTTGTATGGATTATCGGAAGGTGAATGCTCATACCATCAAGGATCCGTTTCCATTACCTTTTACAAACATGCTTTTTGATGAAATTGCAGGCCACGATATGTATAGCTTTATGGGTGCCTATAGTGGTTATAATCAGCTACAGATTTCTCCTGAAGACCGAAATCTAACTACTTTTATTACTGAATGGGGAGCATTCATGTATATGGTTATGCCATTTGGTCTTTGCAATGCTCCAGTGACCTTCCAAAGATGTATGATGCAAATATTCAGTGAATTTCTCCACCAATTTCTCTCCATATTTATGGACGACTTCATTGTCTATGCAACTGAGGAGAAGCATTTTCTCTTTCTGGAAATGGCTTTCCAACACTGTAAGGAAAAGTCGATATGTCTAAACCCATTCAAATTTGTTTTCTTGGTCTGGAAAGGACAACTACTGGGACATATAGTGTCTAGGAATGGCATAGAGATGGCCAACGACAAGATCTAGTGTGTCCAGCAAGCTAAGGCACCATGCACAGCATCAGAGTTAAGTTCATTCTTGGGATATATCAATTTTTATAGAAGATTTGTTCATATGTTTGCTTCCAAGGCATTACCTTTGTATGAGCTCACAAAGAAGAATAGCAAGTTCATGTGAGAAGAGTTTTCAAGTTTTGAAGAATGCCATTATTAGTAAGCCAGTCCTTTAACAACCATATTAGGATAATATTTTTCATGCGCATGTCGATGCTTCATGACTGGGAATGGGAGCAATATTGGCTCAACCAGAAGGGAGGACTGATTATCCATTGTATTTTGCTAGTCGAATATTTAGTCAGGCTGAACAAAGATATACCACTACGGAAAGAGAAGCCTTAGGAATGGTTTTTAGTGCTACTAAGTTTCGACACTATTTGTTGGGCAAGCTATTTCATTTTTATGTGGATCATCAGGCACTATTATTTTTTATTAACAAAGTCATTATTCAAGGAAGATTGATTAGATGGATGATGTTCCTAATGGAGTTTGAATTCCACATATTTCATACCGGTAAAACCCATTGTGGTGTTGATTTCTTGTCTAGGAGTATTGATGGCTATTTCGAAGTATCCTTGAGAGATGAGCCAATGGAAGTAGAGTGTTTCAGGTAACAGTTGAGGAAAACACGGATCCAGAATGATATGATGTATATCAGTTTCTTTCCATAGGAGAATTTCGAGAAAACTGGACTCATAATCAGAAGAAGGCCTTGATTAATAAGACTGTGAAGTTCACTATCATTGGAGGATTACTCTATAGACTGGGAGTAGATGGGGTTCTTAGAAGGTGTGTGCCAATGGAAGGGAGAATGCAAGTTATTTATGAGGCACATGATGGGAATTCTGGATGACATTTCTCCAATGATATTACTTACAAGAAGATTTTGCAAGCTGGATTAATGGAGGAAAATTTTAAAAATCTGATGTTTGAAGCTTTTGCAAAACATGTGATATATGCTAGAGGATGGGTAGACCAACAGCAGCTGATATGACTCTTCTTACTCTAGTTCAACCATTGGGAGTGTTTATGAAATGGGGTATGGGTTTCACGGGTCCATTCAAGAAGATCACTCTAAGGAGGAACCGGTATATATTGATGGCCACTTGTTATGTCACCAAATGGGTGGAGGCCAAGGCTCTTCCAGATAACATCGCAAAGTCCACTACTATATTCCTATTTGAAAATATTATTTGCCGATATGGATGTCCAGTTGAGATTGTGTCTAATCAAGGGACACACTTTATTAATGATATTATGGATACTTATCCTAGGTGCAATGGGAAAGTAGAGAGCAGTAATAAAACCATCAAGATCCTTCTTACCAAGATTGTGCAGAAGAAGCCACACCAGTGGGATCTTAAGCTCTAGATTGCTCTATGGGCCTACATGACAGCTTATAAAGTCACTATTGGACTAACACCGTTCAAGATGGTATATGGTACTGAAGCTGTAGTGCCTATGGAATTCGTGATTCCCAGTCTTAGGATGGCGGTATAGTATGGATTGTATTTCAATCACAATCTCAAAAAATAGATTGGAGAAATTACCACAGTTGGATGAGTTAAGACAACGTGCTATGCTAGAACAAGAAATTGTTTAGCAAAGGAGAGAACACTGGCATGACAAACCAATTAAAGTCAGGGAGTTTCAGAAGAGCGACTTGGTTCTGCTCTATCAATCCAAACTGGGCCCTAAGAAACCAAATTTGAAGATAGCTTGGGCTGGTCCGTATGAGGTTGATTGGGTGTTTTCCAATGGCATAGTAAGGTTGAAGGATTTATCCAGATTATTGTTGCCACGTGTTTATAATGGGTCCAAAATCAAGCTATATTATTCTAATGAGAAACAGACTTCCAAAGAAGAAGTTACTGGCATTCTGAGAACCAATGGTGGCCAGGAAAATTTAGAATCAGCTATTTTAAATCTTTTTCATATACAACCAGTACCAGAGCCAGTCAGGGTGTCAGAAAAGTCTCAGCATGACAAAACGGTGCCAGTGTGCAGAGACAATAGCGTATCCAAGCGAGTATCAATTTTTATGGGGAATAGAGTCAGTAGGACTACATGTGATAATCATTAAAAGGAACATGGGGAGTATTAGCCAATGCATGTATGCCATGTCGTTGATGGTGCACAAAATTCTAGGAATTGTAAGTAGTGGAGATTTTATGGTGAGAACGCGTATAGCAGTAAGGGCAAGTGGGCATTCTTCCTCATAAATCTCTTGCATGATGATTGCCTATTGTTACTCATTTGCCATCGCCAAGCTCGGAGGCTTCTTCACTGCAACCACTTACTTCCTCGTCCAAAGAATCTGTCGATCACTGCCTAACCCTACCAGACACACCTGGCTACGGCTTTGACTATCCAAGTAAGTCTTCTTCCTTCCCTTACTTACCATCCTCATAGTGCATGGGTAGAAGAAAAATGTCAGAGAAGATGCAGGATACCATAGATGAAACTTTGGCACTCATCACCGCTATTAAAGCATGTCTACCACTTACTCCCCATAGCAAGATACAAAGGTATGTGTTCACTGAGCAGGCCAAAGCATTACTACAACTATGGGACTTGCATGTGGTGGTGCAAGCTACCAGAACAGACTTTTCCATGGCTATAATCAAGCAGGTTCTTGATTCCTTCAATGCTAAGGATGGCAGTGATGTTGTCAATGGTATGAAAGTCATAGTGTGACAGTATTGCTTATGCTTTCAAAATTCCTGATGATCCAAAGACAACCATAGAAATTGCAGAACAAATAAGTTGAGCTCTCAAAGAAGATGAAGCAGCCAAGAAAAAATGTAATGCTAGTCCACAAGGGGTTCTAGTAGCTATTAACCTGAAAAAAAAACCCCACGTATGTGTCAAAAAATGTAATGCTAGTGCACAAGGGGTTCAAGTTTGTTGTTGAAGCTATTAGCCTGAATAACAACCCCACGTATGTGTCAAAAAAGTTGTTTGTTATGCTGATTGCAAAGAAATTAGATGCTACAGCCAAGATCAACTTATGTCAGATCTTATCTCATAATGTGCTCCAGCAGACTGTCAAGTTGAAATCCCAGAATTTTTTCAAAGCTTGGTATGTGTGGAAATTTCTTTATTGGCCAGCTTCTCCAGATGCTCATTATCAGGTTATGGATGGCTTGGAGTTAGAAGCCCATCCCAGAGACTAACAATGCTCAGCTATCTTCAGATGAAGAAGCTCCAGGAAATCAGTTGTCTCTAACTGGACAAAAGAGGAAGGCCACACAAATGGAAACCAGTGGTTCAAAGAAACCAAGACCTACGCTAGCCAAAAGCACTGCTTTATTAAAGCAACTAGAGAGTCAGGCTAAATTTGTGCCTATTTGGAAACTTTCAGCAGGCCAAACTTCAGCACCGACAAGTGCTGAGAAGGACCAGCAAGAAGAGTGGACTGCAGCAGACAGCAGCACTGGAAAGGGCTAGGAAACAACGTCAAGTGCTGAGCAGGTGGTGGTTAAAGACATGGGAAAGGGCTCACTACCTGAAAGTCCAGCCAATAGAATTCCTTTCAATGAATTGTCTTTATCCATAGACAAGAAGGATAAACTGCAACAGATACAGCAAAACCCTCTCAAAGGCCAAATAATTTTACAAATATCTAATTTGGCCCACTTACCATACATGGCTCCTGTTATGACTTTTGAGCCAGTCCAGTTTGACCAGGCAACAATCACTGTTGACTGCTCAATGCTTATCCAATCATCATGGAATACCATTGTCAATGCCTTAGGACAGATGATGGATGCATCAGGTCCCAATGAGCAGCTAGGTAAGCTAAAAGAAGAATTGGAAAGCAGCTAGCATTAGGTTCAAAAACTTCAGCAGGATGTAGCTACAAAAACTCAGGCATACTATTGTCAAAAACCAGTCAGTAAGGACAATTAATGAGCTACACACAAAGTTGCTGAAGATGGAAATTGAAAATCGACAATTAAAGGAACGTCACTCTGAAATATGGACAATCTAAAGGCGCTTATGGAGACCATGCAGAGTGATCTCCAGGACAAGCTCTCTGGATACAACACGGCATTAGCAAATCAAGCCATCATGGATTGTATTGAAAAGCAAAATAATCCTGAAGAGGATTCTGAGGGAGATGAAGAGAAGGATGAGGAAGGGAAGGACAATCTGGCCGACAAACCTGATGATGACAATGACTTTCCTCCTTCCCCACCTTCAAGCTTTGGTGTTGGTGAATCAGTTGCTACAGGGGACAGTCAGCTTGACAAAGAGCAACCAGACTAGTGCAAAGAACAGCAGTTGTGGGACCATTGGTCTGATGATCAGCCAGCCAGGCAGTGGACAAAAGGGAAACACTAAAGATAATCCAATAGACCAATCACAGCACATTGCTAACAACAAAGGAAAATCCAAAGTTGTGACTAAGTCACTAAAGGGTGATGAGCAACACTCATTACAACTCATCACACTGAACAAGAGATTAAGATATCAACAAGCTCCCATTACTAGAATGTATTTGGAGGATGATACTCCGATCTCTGATCTAGAACGCTTTCAAAGGTTGTATGTTGGAGCCATAGAAATGATTCAACACTGAAAATCAATTGCCTTCCATGATCAAGAAGTGTGTCAATTACCTGTGCATCCCAACAGAATCCAGCTACTCAAAAGGGTACCTGAGTGGGCACTGATTTTTGATGATAGGATAGACAATCCACACTGGCAGCGATAGTCCAATGCAGATCGACACTCTCTCGCTCTTGAACTAGAAATACTGCTTAGAAACAGGCCTACATACAGGTGTATAAAGGAATTAAGAACTCAACTGAAAGAAGTTTTACTTTAGGTGAAAATTGCCAGAGGAGTTTTGGACCAGAGGGTGCAGGCTATCATTGAAGACTAGTCTTCTAGCACCAAAGGACCTTAGACTCAAATGACAATAGGAGAACAGGAAACTACTCTCCGAAAACTCTTTCAGCTAGTCCGAGTTACTAGGAAGATGATGCAGCAGGAGAACCAAGTTGTCCTAAATTTTTTGGAATTTGTGTCTGATTCTCCAGTTCTTTTGTATGCATTGCTTGCTAAAGAAGCTAAACTGCACAGATTATTCCCAGCTCTATATCCTCAGCATCTAGAACCAATGAATCAGTCACATACTTCATTATCACTAATGAACTTTAGGATTCGTATGAGAGAGCCATTGTGGAATGGAAAACCTGGCAAACACTGATCAATGAAGCTTTCAAAATGGATGATGTCATGGAATTGCAAGGGGAAATGCAGAGGGTCAAACTCTGTATGGGACAGTGGAAAATCAAGCTCCGTGGGTTGACGAAGATCACAAATCAGCCACTTCAACTAATTGTGGAGTCTTCCAAGATCCCTGAAAAGGATATCACTGCTAAACCAAGAATGGGTCCCCAAAAAGGAGAAATGGTTGAGATTCTCTTTGAAGCTAGAATAAAGACAAATCAGCCTCTTCCACAGGGATGGATCGACATAGCCTCGCATTGTCATAAATTGGCCAAAACCCGTTTGACAAAGGAAGAACGCACTCTGTATAATCCAGACACCAAAACCTACAATCCTCTCACGTCCTATGAATTTGAGGTGACCACTGAAAGGCGGGATCACCTTGAGAAAGAGGCCATTTATAGACTTATCCAGAAGGAAAGAGGAAGTGGGTTCAGTGGAAGGATACTGGGTAGTTCCATCTCAGAATCAAACATTGGATTTTCCCAGTGAGGCACTGGAATTTCTTTGGCTGGGCACCCTTGGAATTACAATTATAGGGGTGTCAAGCACTCAACAAGCATGAAGTATGATATAAAGCTAGCAATACCATGAGGAACATCGGCCAAATCATGAGGAACATTGGAAAAATCAGCAACCAGAAGGGTTTAAGGTTTAGGATTTTGGCCAACCAGAACACCGTATGGTTTCCTCAAAACCAAACTAGAATTAGGCGGTCGATTTTTTTTTCTAGAAATTTTGGGAGTTATTCCAAAATTCAAGAAAGGAGGGAAGGATGTACAAGGCAAGGACAATCCTAGCAGGCGGGAACTGTCCCTTAGAAGACAAACCAATGGGAGGAAATCACACAGGCAGTAATTACTGCAGGTAGTTATTGCAATAACTTCGGGGCTATAAATAGGACCTGCTACATTGTAATCAGGCTTATTAGCTGCTTGTAGTTCGTCTTTAGCTTTCTAAGCACTTTTGGGTTTACGAGCTCTTTGCATCTAGCTTCACTCTATAAACATTACTCTGTAATTATTTGAGCTTAAACCCATTATACATTGTACTAGTTGTCCTTGAGCTATTAATCTAAATCTACAAATACTCTAACCTATTGCAGTTTCACTAACCGAACTGATGACATAACCAGTAGCTTTGAATTCTAACACTGGAATCAGCTATTTAAAGAGATCAACTACAATTCCAACGCATATGCCTCGTGTTGGAACTACCGCAATTTAAGGATATCCAAGCAACAAAGCCACCGAATTTTTAGTCTATTTGTCATAGATTTTTCCTGCCCATTGCAAATTAGTCAATTTTTTGCTTATTGAAGACAACAATGTCCCCACATTTTTAGATGAATGGCAATGTCTACTTGATGAGGTTACTATAACAGGCCTTAGTTTTACTGATTCATGAAATGCTATGATGTTGTTAAGTGCTTTACCATTTTTTTGGACCACATTTTTCACTACTCAAATCAATATCATTGGTCTCACATTACTGGTTCTTATTGGCTGGATCCTCCAAGAGGATGCTATGCATAAAAGTGAAACTTCACCTCACCCTAGTACAACTACACCACTAGTCATATTCTCCAAAAGCACAAGATTTGCTTCACCATCCTATTGCAAGAGAAATGTTACCTGCAAAGAACCCTCATCGGGCTCTTTTCGACTTCCAAGTCCCTCTACTTCACAAAGTTTAACACCTACTTCTTGCTCACATGATATAACTTTCACATATTGTTATAAACAAGGCCAATATCATGAAGATTTTTGGAAATGTGCTTTCGATAAGTAGCAAGCACAAGATCATCACTCCAACCTTGCAAAAGCGGAAGGGGAAGATAATAATAGTGACATTAATGAACTATCTGCCGATTTGGTTTTCTAAAAACTAAGCTTATATTGCTTCGTGATAGGTAGGTAAGCTTGGATAAAAGGTGAAAATTAAACGGTGTGGCAATCGCACAAAAGAATCACAAATGATCCAAAACAAAGACGTACAAAAAGAATAAGATCAAGCTACATGAGTTCTATTGAAGTGAAATTTTTTTTGTTAAAATTATTTTGCTTCAAAGGAGAGGGGAAATGTTGTAATGTAATAAAAGTGGCGAGCATCAAAACGGTGCCACCCCAAACTCTAAAAAGAAAATCTACACACACAAATGTGTGCACGATTGAACGTCAATGTGTCATCTCTCTCTCTCTCTCTCTCTCTCTCTCTCTCTCTCTCTCTCTCTCTCTCTCTCTCTCTCTCTCTCTCTCTCTCTCTCTCTCTCTCTCTCACACACACACACACACACACACACACACACACACACACACATACACAACACCAACGAACCTCAGAGAAGAGTGCATCGCTTATGGAGTACATTTGTTGAGATCGTTCCAGTTCATGCCATCTCATTTGATGAGAGAAAATCTTTCCCACCAATGCAAAGTGGTTGCGAGAACGAAATTGAGGCTGGTAGCATTTCAGTGGGTAAGAAAATGGCAAAATATCCCAAAGGAAAAATATC
Source organism: Adiantum capillus-veneris (assembly GCF_014529385.1). Taxonomy (NCBI): domain Eukaryota; kingdom Viridiplantae; phylum Streptophyta; class Polypodiopsida; order Polypodiales; family Pteridaceae; genus Adiantum; species Adiantum capillus-veneris. Next base: position 53,330,181 of record NC_140945.1, read on the forward strand.
AAGTGAAGAGGAGAATATATAGCTCATCCTATATGGCAATGCTTTATTTGTGGCCCCCCACAAGTTACCCAAACTTCTACGACTACTGGTAGTGACAACAACCATACCACTGGCATTTCATTTGGTGATGGTATTGACAAAGTTGTTGATGAAAGAAATGAAGGTAGCACTATTGTTGATAAAAGTGATATAGCTGGGACAATTTACTTCTAGTCCACAACATATACGCAATCTTGCACTCTGTGAGTTTTGGCTTTGTGAAGATATACCAATTGTGTACGGTGGACTCAAGGGGGTCACTTAATAATTATGCGACTATCATGTGAGTCCAGCTGAAGGGATTATTAAATTTCCATTTTTCTCACATTTTAGCATACACAAGGGTATCGTGAAATGAAATTGGGAAGAAAATTACAGATTGAATAGGAAAAGGGTATATCTTATTTAATAAAATTCATAGATAATGAGTTTTAAAAACAGGCCTTGAACGCATGTGATATACACAATTTATACATAGTGACCCCCCGATATGGTGGATCATGGGAGAGCATGCTAGTACATTCTAAAAATTTAATTGAACTAATCTGCTCTCATTCCATTAATCTTAATGGAACTAGTGTTATGTGGGTAAAGAGATCACCTCCCACGCTGGGTTGGCGTAAATCCACAAGCAAGCGCAAAGTTTTTAAAAAAAAGTCAAGGGAGATAATCTCAACAATGTACAAAGCAATTTGTTCATATTTGAATTAAAGACAGGTGACCTAATTATGGATTTGAAAACATATACATCATGGTTGCCTTACATTTTGCGGGTGACAAATGCTTTTGTACTCATGCATGGGTTTGACTATTGCAGAGGGGAGTCTTTACTCTACAGGTTTGCAGCATACCCACTTCAGAGACTCTTTATAGATTATACATTCCCTTCGTAGAGATACATGAGCACATATTTTTCATTACACTATCACTGTGTGGGAGGCTCATTGGATTTGCAAATACTAAATGAGATTTATTGATCTTTAACATGATCGAGGGCCACCTGCATATTGTGATCAATAAGCATGCATTTGTATAATCAGTCAGATGTAGAAATAATATATTTTGGTTGTAGCAAGTATGAATATGCTTTATATATATATATATATATATATATATATATATATATATATATATATATATATATATATATATATAAAAACCAATGATAGTATTGTCTACATTATAATTTCTGCATCGGATTGATTATACAAATGCATGCTTATTAAAGAAGCCAAAAAGCACGATGTGCTTCATTTCCATTGGAGCTAATTACAATTTAAGAGCTAGCCTTTTTGGCAATGGGCCTATCCATATCAATATAGCAGATAGCTTGCATAAGAATCAACTAAAACAATTGGTGCTTAATTATAATAATATCTTAATTTTGTTCACAGATGTTAGGAGTGTGCTCAAATATTGTACTAATGTTCGCATAATTGTTTCATCTGGGCAAGCCGTCATTATAAGACGACAGAAATATTTGATTGGTTTAATATAAGTTGCATGCATAGGTCACTACAATTTCAATGATCCTCTTGCATATGTCAAATATCCTAGAGTATGTTTCAACGGTCCTCTTGCATATGATCAAATATCCCAGACTTTATTGGACTTACCCATCTAAGAAAATCTCAAAGCATTCCAAGAGACAACAATATTGGGGAGAGGGTGTCCCTCTTGCATAATTTACTGTCTGTGATGACCTTCATCAAGTATGCCATACACATATGGGAGCACCACCTAAAACTAAGTGTCATAACAGCACTTGTGCTAATCATTGTTCTATAGCAAGAATGTCTCAATCTGTATCTGTTCAAGAAAAGCTAGAGCCTGTTTACAAGGGGAGGACTAGGCAAAGACCACCACGTTCATCATAATTGTTCTAAAGAACACTACCTATAGCACTAGACTATGCTTCAATAACCCCTGACATAATTTCAGCATGAATCTGTTTCCCCTTCACAATATGGTGACACTATTGACCATAACATGTGTCATCGTACACAGGGAATGGCCTCATGTTTCATTTTTCTCAAAGTGTTTCATAGCCTCTTGCCCATGCCCTTAACTTGTAGTCAATGCATTCATTGTCCACATTACACCCTTTCACAATGGCAGTAGACTTGGTTGTACCTCATGAAGCTCATTATCATTTCGACAATAGTACCAAGAACATCAAGAGAACATCCTAGTGGGCACACCATGTAACTTGCTTCATCCTCATTCAAAAACCCAAAAAATGTATTTGTTGAACGTGTCTTAATGCCTCAGCTTCATTCCTTGCCTATGGGTATTTATAGAACTAGCCCACCCATAGCCACACGAGGATGAATTGGTGCTCATGACATGGGATTATAACATTTTGTAGGCTTGATAGGGACAAAAACACAAAACACAAACACAAGAAAACAGAGTTTTTCCCCGATAGAACCACCCGATTGTCATCTCATCTCACATAAAATTCCTCTAAAAAAATGAACACTTTGCTTGCATACAAGGCTCTCATCATGGTTAGACCATTAAGGTCTCTTGGGATAGTTTCATACAATGTTCAAATTCTCTTCTTCTTCTCATTCTTCTTCTTCTTCTTCTTCTCTCTCTCTCTCTCTCTCTCTCTCTCTCTCTCTCTCTCTCTCTCTCTCTCTCTCTCTCTCTCTCTCTCTCTCTCTCTCCCCAACAAGATTTGTAGTGGAAAGTACACACTCTGGAGCATTCTACATACACTACAACAAAAAGACTGCATAAACTAAAAATGAATGAAAAAATTGACAATATAAACAAAAATGATTGAAACAAACTGAATGTTAATGAACAAACTTAACAATACTATACTGCAAGTAGACTAGAATTGATTGAAGCAGACCGAATATATAGATCATCAGTGTATGTATATATACAATGTCAATACCCAAATATGATCATCTATCTAAATGCAACTACGGCTATATATCAATGCTAGACTCATCCGAATGATTGTCTTGTCCCCCAGCACATAAAGTTTGTCCCCTAGTGTGTGAACATGCTGCAGCACATGCCCGCTCCTCATGTATTCTCCTACCCTTCTCCTCCTCTCTTGCAACAAGCTCAAGATCTCTCTCCTCGTGAACCTCCTACATTTATAGAAGTTAAATTGAATCGCTTCCCAAATAAAAACTAATTTGAAAATCATTTTAACTTAAATTGATAGCTCAAAGTTACAGATATTACTCATAAAAGGGGATGCTGGTGGAAGGATGCACTACAAGGCTTTGTATCCTTGGTATGTCTCCATATCGATCTTTGTTGGAGTCGGAGGTCAACCATAATCTTTGGTCTGGACAAAACAGATCCAAAGTTTAGGGTTACTCTTATTCACATCATTCTAAAAACTATGTTGTGAAAATCTATAAATACATACTTACGAAAGTGGTTATGAAGCCATCCTTGCCCATGCTACCAAGGTGGAATTGTTGGAATTAGGGTTGAAAAGAAACGCACACAGTTTGGAGAAGATGAAGGAAGCTCAAGGCACACAATAGAGAGTGTGTTACTTACTGTGCAGTGGAAAGATAGATAGCCCTAGAGTGATGGGTATATATACAATGCACGGGGGAAAAAACCACTACCATATCACGTGCATTCAAGACATGTTTGTAAAACCCGTTATCTGTGAATTTTGTTAAGAATATAATGTACCCTTTTCTTTTAAAATCTGTAAGTTTTTTTCAAATTTGAAAAAATAATTCCCTTTTGTATATATATTTCTGTAAGTTTCAAGACCTTTAAATACCCTTCTGTTGAACTCACGTGATAAAGTTACATTTTTATTAGGTGACCTACCCGGGAATTGTTTGAAGCACATAAAAACTTCGGACTTCGCTTTAAGCGAAAATACTCACGCGTGCCTGGAGTAATCATCAATGAAAGTCACGAAGTACAGGTAATTGCCCAAGGACGGAGTTTGCATGGGTCCACAAACATCATTATGCACAAGCTACAACGTGCATGTGTCCCTAGCTGAACCATCCTTTGGAAACTTAGAACGCTGCATTTTACCCAAAATACAGCCTTCACAAACATGATTGACAGGTGCTTCAAGAGGCGACAAAGAAGCAACCATATCATATTTTTGCAAACGCAGCAAACTAGAAAAATTTAGTGCCCAAAACATGCATGCCACAGTTTTAATCTGAAACATCCCTTGAATCTGCAACTGCATTTGCAAAAAAATTTCCACACTTATCATACAAAGTGAGCTTATACAGACCACGGCACAAAAGGCCAAATGCAACAATTTCATCACCAAAACTGAGATCATGAGTTATACATCTGCCATTCACAAATTTGACTACAAGTCCAAGTCTAGCAAGTGCAGATACATACAAAAGATTCTTCTTGATCTCGAGTACATAAAGTGCATCAACAAGTGTGAAAGAACTGCCATTTGCGTAGTAAGAACAATCTCTCCAACTCCCTGAACATGATAGGAGGCATTGTTTGCACAAGTGACTGAATTTCCATGAGGGATCGACAGACTCAAGAGAGGTGAACAATTCATGATGTGAGGTAATGTGCTTTGTAGCACCACTGTAAAAATACCACACATGTGAATGTGCAACAACCGACATGCATGCATCATGGACATCAGGATTGTAAGTGCACTCTACACTAAAAGCCCATTCTGCATCAACATTAGCATCACAGTCTCCTTTTCACAGAAGACTCAACAATGGCTGCATTTGTAGTGGAACCAGCATTTGCAGTGGAACCACTCTCTTTCTTCTTAGCCTCTTTGGCCTTCAACTTAGGACACTGCTTGATCAAGTGTTCGTTAGCTTTACAATAATGGCAATGCATCTTCTTTTTGCACTTATCACCAAAATTTCCAGACAAATTGCTGCCAGCAGAAGCATTAGGAACATAATTTTTGCCACTCACAACAAAACCATAAGAAGTGGCTGCATTGTTGTTACCACCCTTTCTTTGAGAAGCAATAAAAGCCTATCGAACTGCATGCTGCCTAGTCCTACTTTTTCTGTAAAGTGACTCTTGCAACAGCAATGTGCATAATGCATCAAACTTGACAACTTCAGGATTTCCTTGGGTCATAAGTCTCCAAGTACTAGCAAAAGCCTGGTAAGAATCTAGTAAGGCATCAAGAACAATTTGCACAAGGGAACTGTTTGAAATGACTTCATCTGCAAAAATAAGTTGCTCATTGATATCCTTGACACCAACAAGGAAAGTGTCCATATCATCTTCCTCGTGCATAATCTTCGATTCCAGCTCTTTACGCAGCAAAGCAATTTTAGCCTCATTGCTGCTTGCATAAAGACCTGCTAGAATATCCCAAGCCTGTTTTGCATATTTCACTGAATGAATGTGAGGAGTAATGGTGCACTTCATAAACAACGCAATCAACACATGAGCATGCACATCCTTTACATCCCAACGAGCTTGTTCTGCCATAGGCAAAACAACTCTAATAGCAGCAAGACGTACAACATCCTCAACATCGCCTAAATCCTCTGAACAAAGACGTACATCAATGCCCTGCACAATATCCAGACGCCCTTTGACACAAGAACATATTGCATCATTAAGCCCACATAGGGTATTTGTCCCCATCCAATTTGTCCTTAGCAGCAAACATCTTGAACACATTTGTGTTGTTGTCAGCCATGGAAAATGTATGCACCTGTCTGTAGTGGAAACATAGGCTGAAATGAGGCCAAATCAAAAATCTGAGCAGACAAAGCTCGTTGAGCTCTCCCAAAGAATTTGTCGACCTGTGAATGCTCGCCAAAGCTCACAAAAATCGGAGAAAGTGAGCAGGAGTGTGTTGGAGCTGCTCACGACTAAGCCCGAGAGGATGCAACCTGCTCTGATACCAATTGTTGGAATTAGGGTTGCAGAGAAACGCACACAACTTGGAGAAGAGGAAGGAAGCTCAAGACACACAATAGAGAGTGTGTTAGTGTGCAATGGAAAGAGAGATAGCCCTAGAGTGATGGGCGTATATACAATGCACGGGGGGAAAAACCTTCTAAAGAGGGAAAAAATGCCCCGGCGGTCCTAGTGTGTTCACACACATCACTACCACATGTATATGGTAACAGGAATGTGTAGCCGCTCTCAACTCTCGCATGTGCTTCCTATTACATTGCATTCATTGATAATAAAATGATATTAAAGCTACATTAGAGGTGAATACATAAGTACTTTAATTAGAAAATCAAATTGTAAATTAACATACTTTTTTCTACGGGAATGCTACCCGTAATTGCATCTTCCATCGAAAGTGGATCCATGACTCCTTATGGAATCCGTGAGGTCTCTTATTTTCATGAACCATAGCATATTGTCTGTTTGTGTTCATAACAAGAGGAAACAATGTACATTTATATATAAAAATGTATGTATGTATATATGTGTCTATATATCCACGTATGCATGTATATATGTATCTGAGTATATATGTATGTTCATGTACATAAATATATGTATATATATATATATATATGTATATATTGTATATGTATGTATGTGTGCATGTATATATGTACGTATGTATGTATGTACATACATATATACTCAGACACCTTAATACTTTGATCAATATAAATTTAATTTCTTTTTTTTATATAGATTCAGATTTCTTTCTTACTCCATTGCCTCCATATTATAGCCATGGTGACCACTCTCATACGATGGGACATGAAGAGCCTTCAGAGAGAGCGCCTTCAGTTTATTATGAAGAGGAACGGATTCCATGTTGATGTGATGGATGTTGAGGCTTACATCAAAGGCCACAACACCAATGCCTTTCATATGAGGTGGATTGGTGTCATAAAATCTAATATCTAACTAACCCAAAGGATTTTCTCATAGTAAACTAATTATTTGATGTGGGAGAATAAACAGAACCAAGAGCTAGAATATATACATGTGCTTATAGATCTACCTCAACATGGGGCCAAAGTCAAATGTTGAGGCTTACATCAAAGGCCACAACACCAATGCCGTTCATATGAGGTGGATTGGTGTCATAAAATCTAATATCTAACTAACCCAAAGGATTTTCTCATAATAAACTAATCATTTGATATGGGAGAATAAACAGGACCAAGAGCTAGAATATATACATGTGCTTATAGATCTATCTCAACACGGGGCCAAAGTCAATGGGTCCAACATGGCAGAAGGCAAGAGCAAGGTCACCCTCTTCTCCTTCTTCTTCACCTTCCTCCTCTTCCAATGAAAGCAACGGTTATTCTCCTAGAGAATACAAGAGAAGAGGACATCGCAAATCCTACCCTACTTGGAAAAGGTCCCAAAAGCTTAAGAAGTTCAAAGAGGGACGAAAGAGTATCTCTTTTCTCACCTATGATGGCACCTTTGGCGCTACTGAGGCAAAGTCTTGACCTTTATTCAACGATTTGATGTGGCCTTTGGAGATGAGGGCTTCATGAAGTCTTCCGAGCCACGTCATGTAGCTATGCACTTCTAGAAATCTTCTCATCAATGGTGGACTAACCGTTGTGGCAATGGCGAGGCCCTAAAGACATGGAAGACTCTACAAGTTTCCATCGTGAAGCAATTCCTAGCTAGAGATGTCAAGGATAAAGTGCTCACTAAATGACGGAGTTTTAAAGCTGCTCTCCAACAAGTCTATCCACAATATGTAGACAAGTTTTGAGATTTACATCTCAAAACTACAATCTTCAAAAGATAGACTTTGCCAAGCAAAAGCAACAATGTTGTGCGGGATTACCTGAAGAAATGGCCGAGTATGTCAACTCCCAACGGCCTGGTTCTATCACCAAAGTCATCCACCACACTATGGTTGCATCTTGTATCAATTTCCAACAAGGGGCTAAAAAGAATGCCAAGCCAATGGAAAACAAAGATCAAAATGGTGCAAAGCGGAAGAACAATGCTCAAAGTTCTTCCCAAGGAAATTTCAACAACAACAACAACAAGACCAAGGAGAAAGAGGTTTACGAATATAAAAACAACTCTCTCCTAATGAGCTAAAGGCTTTTTGCAAGGATCACAAATTCTTTAAGTGTGAGGAGCAAGGACATGGCTATCGTTCTTGTTCCAAAAGAAATGCTCGCAATGAGACTCCTAGAGCTTCCACGGTCAAAGCTCCAAAAGAGGATGCTCATTGCAAAGGATCATCCCTTTCATATTCTTGGGGGAGGTGAGGAAGCATGATACCTTCATCCTTTTTAACCCTGGCTCTACTCGCAACTTCATATCAATGGATTTGGCCACTAAGTTGGACATTCAAGCTTTCAAGATGGAATATACTGTAACTGTCGATGGAGATTTCAAGGAACAGCAAGCCTCCGTTACTCCTTGATTGGGAAGTTGAGACTTCATGTCCAAAGCTACAATGACAAAGAAGACATTTTCATCTCTCCTATCCAACATGAGGATGTTATCCTAGGGGCACCATGGTTCAACCGCATGGTTGTCAACATGAAGTTCCCTGAAAGAAGAATCTACTTCACGTACATGGATAAGAGCATGTATATAGATGCTGATGAGTCCAATTAGCCTATACCACTTGTAAATTCACCTGCTTTTGATAAGTCAATGAAAAGCTCAGTTTCCTCGTACATGATTTTTGTCAAAGAGTCTCTAAATGATGTTAATGTTTTAATAAAACAAAGTACTAGGAATCAAGAAGAATTCTCTCTCTCTCTCTCTCTCTCTCTCTCTCTCTCTCTCTCTATAGACACATGTCGCATACGCAAAAACTCTTGGAGAAGATGTCATGATTCATGTGAAATAGACTACAAGAAAAAAGCTCTATCGTAATGTCCAAAAATATAAGCATACATGATCAATCCTTGAAACCTCGAGTTCTAATCTCAAAAGTGTGTTGAGGTTGAAGTCTAGATTCAAGAGTATTGGAGGTTTTGTAGATATGTACGATTTCAAGCTCTAAGTTGTGCTGAGACCAGTCAGGGCAACCAAAACAGCGCCTTGTGGGCAATTGAAAACAGCCCCTGTTTGGGAAAAAAGCAACCTCAGCAAACCAATGTTCGAGCCTATTGAATGATAACCTTATCACCCGTTGGATGCTCCTCTACATCAAAGACCAGAACTCCCCAATGCTAATGCATGAAAACACAGCCCACTGTAGGCATTAATGAGCAAACAACTCTCAACCAAGGGAAAGATCCTTGCTGCCCTGAAATCCAAATTTTAAACCTGCTGAATGAGGACTGCTCGCGGCCCCCTTTTTGGCATAGCTTGCGGTGTGCAGTATACCCTGGAGGGCGCTAGACCATGAGTGTTTTAATCTCTTCTTTCACTCTGTAAATGACCACAGCATGCCCGATGAATACCCTATCACATGCCGCTACTGGCTAGATCTTGGAGCCAGCATGCAAGGGAGAGCATGCGAAGCCGAGAGCTCAAAGAAGTGAGCTCTTGTGAGAAGGGAGAGGCTGAGAGCTCGTGCTTTGCAGCAGCCGACTCCCACTTCACAGGCTACAATTCAAACTTCAAAGTTTCAAACTTTTGATTTCATAGCGCATATAGTATTCCTGACTCCCGCTGGTATTTGCAAAAAAGAGCATCACAATTTCGTAAGGCAAGCTAGGGCCTAGGAATCAAGTGAGACTCATATTTTAATCAAATTTTACCTTATATAACCTCACAAGTTGATAGAGGACTCATATTTAAATCGAAACTTACCTTATATAACTTCACTTTCTCATATTTTGTATTATTAATCTTTGAAGGGCATTTTGAAAACTTGCCTTTCCTAGTTAAGGGTGATTTTAGAAGGGAAAATTACCGAAATACCCCTCTAATTTGAGGAAATTCTCAAAATACCCTTCAAATTTTAGAAATTCTCTCAATATTTTGTCATTAATTCTCAAAATGCCCTTCAAAATACCCTGCTTGTGAGATTAAATTTCTTCAAAGATAAAAACATTTGTAGCTTTTCATAAGCAAAGTAATTGTCTATCAATACAAGACGTTAAAACTAGAATTTGAGTTGGTTATGTAGGCGTTGGGAGATGAATTGCTTCATTATTTTTAAACATAATTGCCTTCTTTTGCAAGGTAATTTGTGACAAATTACATGCTAAGCAGTCAAACATGGAAAAAAAAAAGATTAGAAAATCTTAAGCAATCCAACCAAAATAGATACTAGGGTATTTTGAGAACTTTACAAATTTAAGGGGTAATTTGGGAATTTCCACAAATTAGAGGGTATTTTGGTCATTTTTTCATTTTAGAACGACCCGTCGGGTCGACTTAGGTGAGAAGGGTTGTGTGGCAAGCTTGCTCTTCACCGGGAAGGCCTATCATAAAAGTGTCAGCCATGGGCAAGGCTAGATCCCCGAGGAAGGGTGGGAAGGGTTGCAATATCTAGCACAGGGACTCAGCCTAAATAGTCATTTCCTCTCTAATTACTCAACGGCTCCATTTCCTTGTGTTGTCCCTTCTCTTGACGCGTTGCGTTGCCTTCGGGACCTCCGTCGTTGATCTGAACGTAGGCGAACCCTGCTCTTAGCTTTGCCCCCGCCATCTCCTAAAGCTGGCTTCAAGCTCTCACGACCTAAACGAGACGATCGGCCAGCATCATGTGCGCAAGAGCCTCTTCTCGATGAGTTCCGTTTGGTGAACCAAATTATTGAATGATCGTCTGAATGTGCGCACCTATCTTCTATTGTCCTCCTACCTGCCTCTTCCCTCTTTTCTCCTTTGTAATTTTGACTAATGGAGAACCCAAGTACCTTGACTTCCCCTATTGACATAGTGCCAGATGATTTGTTGATTGCAGTATTTCATCATAGGCGCCTTTCTCTTGTGTGCACAAGATGGAACAAAACTCTTCACATGGAAAAATTATGGCAGGAGATGGCGTTCTATTTCAGTCACACTTGCTTTGATGATGAGTCTTTTTTGTAGAAACTCTTGTTTACTGCACCATTGGGGAGCATGGTGCCTTCCTAGAAGTACACATGCATTTTGTACCACACGTGGAGAAGAGGCTTGCGACATTATAGATATCATGAGATAGAGGTGGCTACAATCGTCTCTGATATGCCTCTGATTGAAGCAAGAAACAAGAGGATTATGATGCTTGGAACCAGAGGGTCACAAGGTACAATCTCCATCAGAGATACACGAAGGACATGGCACATGTGGAACCTCAGCGAAGAGTGCTATCGCATGTGGAGTACATTTGCTGATATCGTTCCACTTCATGCCATCTCGTTGCCGATCTCATTAGAAGTGGGTAACAAAATGGCAAAATATTCCAAAAGCGAAATATCAGCTGATGAGGAGAATTTCACTAGATGGCATTGTTCATCAACTGATATTTCGCTTTTGGACCATCGGTTCGCTTTTGGACCATCAGCTGATATTTCGCCTTTGGAATACAATGCCATCTAGTGAAATTCTCCTCATCCGCTGATATTTCGCCTTTGGAATATTTTGTCATTTTGTTACCCACTTTTGCTGAGATGGGCAAAGAGATGGCATGAAGTGAAACAATATGAGCAAATGTACTCCACATGCGATAGCACTCTTCGTTGAGGTTCCACATGTGCCATGTCCTTCATGTATCTGTGATGGAGATTGTATCTTGTGACCCTCTGGTTCCAAGCATGATAATCCTCTTGTTTCATGCTTCAATTAGAGGCATGTCAGAGAGGATTGTAGCCACCTCCATCTCAGGATATCTATAATGTCGCAAGCCTCTTCTCCACGTGTGGTACAAAATGCATGTGTACTTCCAGGAAGGCACCATGCTCCCCAATGGCGCAGTAAACAAGAGTTTCTGCAAACAACACTCATCAGGAAAGCAAGTGGGACTGAAATAGAACGCCATCTCCTACCATAATTTTTCCGTGTGAAGAGTTTTGTTCCATCTTGTGCACACAAGAGAAAGGCGCCTATGATGAAAGACTGCAATCAACAAATGATCTGGCACTACGTCAATAGGGGAAGTCGAGGTATTTGGTTTCTCCATTAGTCCAAATTACAAAGGAGAAAAGAGGGAAGAGGCAGGTAGGAGGACAATAGAAGATAGGTGCACACATTCAGACGATCGTTCAACAATTTTGGTAAATAGATGCTCCTTGTCATGAGTTGTATGATTCAGATGAGTCTGTGGATGATTTATTGCTCAATGCGTCCCTTTTCAAAATGGATTGTCTGATAATAGGTCTATGGTGTCTGAACATTCTCCATCAATGAGAAATTATTAGGTACTTGAGTAGTATGCTGGTAATTTGAGAAGAACCAAATCAAAACTTGTGATAGTAAAAAAGAAGTAACTTGCACGGCAACTTAAAAGGGAGATTGGATCATATAATATAATATGGAACCAGTCCAATGTGTGATAATGATCGATACATAATTGCATCCCCTCCTGCCATGCATTTAGAGCAATATTAGTGTCATGTGTGGTAACGGTCTATCAACTCCAATAAGGGATCAGATGGGCCAAAAGAAATGAAAGGAGTGCAGATGGGGAAGCATCACTAGGTAGTTGTAATAGGATGCATAACAAAGTGTTTGGAGGTGTCAAACCAAAGGGCTATAATGGTGACGATAACGAACCTGAAGAAGAGAACTTCCAGGCTAGGGGTCTGTGTGAGGTGGGTCCCAATGGAATCAAAGAGTAGAAGAGATCGATGTTGTGCCATCATGTATATGTTTTGAGAAGCTACATTCCTTCAAGATCAGATGGAAGTTCTGGATGAATTTACAAAGTTCTGGCTAATAGATAAAGAGCTATTCATTGTGAATGCTCATGTAGGAAAGGGGTTTATATGTGCTGAGGTTGAAGCTGATACACATACAAAAGAGGAGAGGCATGTGGGTTATGTAGATAATTGAGCTAAAATGTATGAGCAAGCATTATGTGCAGATTGTGATGAAGAGCTAGAAAGCCGTGGGAATGCATTCATGTAGGTAGTGCTTCAAGAAGATGTTAAGTGGCAATTCAGGGATCTAAAAGAGGAGATGGGGCAGGAATATGTAGCACCGGTCCAAGCAAGACTAGCAAAACTGAGGCACAATCAGAATGCAGTGAACAGTGAACCCAAAAAGAACGTTGATGTGCAGGATGTTGATGAAGAAGACATGGAAAGGAAGAAAATAATCCATGTCTTAACTCTGACATGCAACACCAAGAGATTTTCTGAGGTGTTTGCTTAGATTATGTATGCCATTGAAGATTCCAGCAACGACGGTCCACAAGGGATACGTTTAGCCAGCAAATGTAATTTGCATGCTGATGAGTTTGTGATTTTGCGCAAGAGAATGTTGAGTAAAAGCTCTGTAAGTGGCACTTTGGTAAAATATGGTCATTCGGTTAAAAAAGGAATGGTGTGCACCCAGATTTCAGTCTCATCCATTTGGATGAGATCTCCTCAGCACCTTTGCTGCTGAGCATGAATGCTCTAGCAGACCAGGGGGTTGGCGAAGAGGTATGCCAAGTGGAGCTTTAGCTAGGACGGACTTAAGCTCTTTATCTCCCAACAACATCTCTGGTTATACGGAAAACCAGCACATATGTATAAACGCACCCGTTCATAAAATTTGTCAGTTATGCCAAGTGGAGCTTTAGCTAGGATGAACTCGAGCTTCTTTCTAGGGTCCCTTGATGTGCTCATGGATGGGTGCTTTTACTGTTCTTTGCTTTTATGGTCCAATTCTTTTCATGTAGCAAGATGAAAAGAACCAATAGTTGTTTTTCATTGTGGAGCCATGTTTTGACGGTGCTTCGATGTTTGAACTTATGGTAGATAAAGGAGCATGCAGAAAAGCCGACATAGGCAGCTCCAGCTCTATGAGAAAGGGGTGGAAATTGCAGGCAGGCATGGAGTTTGGGATAGGAGGTATCGTGCATGAAGTATGCATCAAAGAAAGGGGTTGCATGTGCTAAAAACAATGCCCAAAGGTGCCATAGCTCATGAAGTAATCAGGTTTTGCCAAAATCTGACAGCATGTGAGCAGAGATATGTTGCTTTCTTGCGTATGTTATGTAGAGATCTTTAATGTTGGAAGAAAAGTGATGGTTTTTGAAAGGAATTTTAAGTGAGGTGAGATGGAAATTGGGTGGTTCTGCCGCGGCAAGGCTGTGTTTGCTTGTTTGCAGTTTGTGGCGCTCCCAGGATGTGTATGGCATGCTTGATGAAGTTCGCTTCAAAAACGTATCCAAGAGGGACACCCTTCTCCCCAATATTGTTGTCTCTTGGAATGCTTCGAGGTTTTTTCAGATGGGTAGGTTCAACAAGCTCTTCCAATTACAGGCAACAATTGTTGAGAGCTTTCGACGCACGGCACATGATGCCGGAGGAGGAGGAGGAGGTAGGAGTGGCACTTGCTCGGGCCATTGTAGCTGTGTTTACTATTGAGCACATCAAAGATTTGATACGATTTGCTGAAACCTTTGGTGCTAAGCGTTTGTGGTATGCACCAAGCCGTCTATGTTTCAGGTTATTAGAAGTAAAGCATGGCATTGTGGTAATGACTTTTGAAATACAGGGAAGTTTAATGTCACTATGTCAAACAAGGCAATGATCTGGAGTGTGGCAAGATGACCTCAAACTGTCTGCAGCTGAAGTTGCCCAGGCTGTAATGATCTTGGGTGGCAATGTGGTGCATCAAATGGGCTTTAGAGAGAGCTTAGATTTACAAGGTAGGGGTTCAAGGCAGGATGATTTGCGGCGAGCAAGTCTTCCTAGTGATGGGAGGCCATTACTGGGTGACAAGTGGGTTCGAAAAGCTGACTAGGCGAGACTCACTGGATGAGCTTACAGGAGAATTTTTACACGTTGCAGCACGCATGAGGTCTTCTGGCATGATGGGAGGCTCTAGTCTTGACTGGCCAAACAATTGGCAAGCACCTCATGGTGGAAACCACTCAGTTAGTAGGGAGATGCAGGTCGGGGCTGCTCGTTTGGGAGGCAACAGTCATCTGCGAGATTCAGAATCAGCACTTAAGCTAACAAGAGGACACCAAATTATGGCACCATGGAGGGGCCTTCACAGAACCATCCCATAAATAATGTACATCTGCTGATGCATGGACCCATGTATCTATCCATACCTGCACACCGATTGGATTTCCAGGACTTTCGGTACCTGGTTACTCCTATCCTCCATATCCTGGGAATCCATATATGGGTCATGCATATGCAAAAACCAATGGTTGGCAGTTTTCTTCACATGTGGCTCAACCTTTCTGGCCACACCCAATGTTCAATAACAATGCTCTCACCGAAAAATGAACAAGGAGAGGTAGCACTTCTTCCAACAACTGAAAAACATGATGCTACTCACAATGTTCATGGAGAGTTAAATCTCCCCCCTAGTTTCACCCAAAACCCAGCTAATGGTCAACCACCAGTTAATGAGCTTCATGGAGAGACACCTAGTTCTACTCAACTATCAGCTGGTGGTCTATCTGTTAATGAGCCACCTACTTTCAAAGAAGAGCCAACCAGTAAGCTTCATGTAGAGTCTGCTAAAAAACCAGCCAGCGATCTTCCAGTTCATGAAGAGATCGTGGTTACTCAACAGCACCTACCTAACAAGAATGAACAAAGAGGAAGAGAGTACCAATGATTCTTTTGACAATGGGGATGGAGAGCCTTACGCAGAAAGGACAAGGCGACTGACTACCTATAAGAGCATCATCACCAAGCAGACGGTCAACCTCACCATTCAAAGAGTTCAGTCTGGACATTCAAGCTATAGAAGTGTCACGTGACACATCCAGCCCTATGTGTCCGTGGACAAGCTACAGCATGATTAGGGTTCAGTTCAATCAAGTCAAGTCTAGATTAGAAGTGATCTGGCACTTTTGTGAATCTATTCGTAGACCGTGCACGCCCAGTCACTTGCATAGATGCATATCCTCCGGTTGCACACAGCATGATCATCAGTATTTCCTTCAGAATCCAAATCCATCAGATTCAGTCAGGGGAATTTTCGAGTGCATTTAGCCTGTTTTCTCTATTTTTGGTATTTTCACTTATTATTTTTAAGTGACTTTCCAACAAAAGTAGGTAGGGCAATTTTGTTAAGTTAATATATAAACAAACCCAAGTTAGCACTTTCTCGCAGAAGAGGCAGCAGGAGCGCATGCTCAACAAGCACATTCTGAGCAGAACCCCCGCAGAACCCTCCAAGTGACCTAGCGTTTTTGCTTCCAAGCAACAGCCTGGCGTTTTTGGATCAGACCACCGCAGGTTAGCCAGTGTTTTGCCCTTGCAGATCCTTGGCGACAAGAACACAGCAGATGAGCCTAGCGTTTTTTTGCATCTGCAGAATCCCGGCGACAGAAACACTAGAATTCAGCCCTAGCGTTTTTGGTTGCAGATCAGCCCCGACGTTTTGCACCATCATCGCGACGGAAACTCTAGAACCATCAGAATTTTCAGTTTTCAGCAGTTAGACTTCGTAGATCAAGTCCCGAACCTCGCAGATCTCACCTTCCCGCAGCAGTTCCTCACCGCACGGTCAATTTCCGCAAGGTTTACAGTTTCAGCCCGGAAAATGCAGATTTCAACATCTGCGTTTTCAGCGCGCCATCGTCGCATCGTCGTCATCGACATCGTCACCGACATAGAGTCAGAATTCAGCAGATAGAAGATTAGCAGATTTCAGCCCATAGCGATTTTGGACAGCAGTAGAAAGATTGCAGATTTCAGCCCTTAGGTCGACTTCGTCATCACCGTCATTATCATCGGCATAGTCCCAAGTTGCATCAGTCCATTGCATACGCATTGTACCACTTTGTGCAATCAAAAAGTAGACCACTCTCGCCGACGAGAGTGGGGCCTTCGGAGGAGGGTTTTACAACGTCTCTGGTGTCGTATCTCTCTTCTCTCTCTATCTCTCAGTCTCTTACACTTGCACGCACATTGTCCATTCACTTTATTCGTGATCATAGCACTTTCCATTAAGAAACGGAAGGCTCTCCCTTCCATAAGAACTAAAAGGAACCTTGAGCACAGTTCGGAGCACTCATCTTGAGCAAAGCGCAAACATTCATTCTGTTACACCTAACATTGGTATCAGAGCTTTGGCAGTGTTCTGTATCACTCAAGGAAAGAACCACAAGAACCACAATAATTTTTTTTTCTCGTTGAGGTCGCACGAACCCAAGTTCACTTGGGCGTGTCGATTCCTAATCGTGTCTTGTTGAAGAGTGACAGGAATCCCAAGAAAGAAGGGCTTGTCCAGCCTTCCCTTGTGTCTCTTTTCACTCATTGAGAGCGGACCGTGCACTTAGCGGCCGCCCAATCAACGTGAGGTGGGAAAAAGCAACCTTGGTGTGAGCGCAAGGCCGCCAAGGGGTGCGCCCGTGGAAAAGAGTAGAACTCGGGTGAAGAGAAGATCCTTCTCAAACGCGGTTTACAAGCGAAAGAAAACCTCAAGAACCAAGACCCCAAGAACCCAAGTTCCTCGTGAACTTAAGAACCCACAAGAACCCACGATTGCAGAATGGTCATCACTCGAAGCGGAATGGATACTTCGCTTGGAGGTGATGAGCATGAGAGAGGCGAAGAAGAATTTTCCACACCAGGAGGTTTTTCTGACCCTTCCCATCTACGACACCGATTGCAATAACTCCTATAGAGGCTTTCGACAAGAGGATGATGGACACGAAGTTAAAAAGCGAAGAAAGAATCACAGCCATCGAGCGTAAGTACCAAGAAAGAATGGCAGCCATAGCGCGTGAGAGCGAGCAAGCACGCTTGGAAGCCAAAGCAAGAGAAGCAGAAATGGATCGTAGGCATGCAGAAGACAAAGCAGAAAGAAAAGCATTACAAGAACAGAGCGACCGAAAAAACAAAGAGTTCTGACGACTCTATTCTCAAGTTCAGGCACAGATGCAAGAGATTTCGGAAAAGCAGACTGTCTCAGTCTCTTCTTCTCCAAAGCATGATACATAGGATTTGCATGATTGTGTGAAGCATGATGATGATTTGATTGACAATGATTTGCATGATGATTTGAATGACAATGATAAGCATGATGATTTGGATGACAAAGATAAGCATGATGATTTGAATGACAAAGACAAGCATGATGATTTGCATGATCAAGATGTGATTTGTCACAAGCACGATGAGTTGCATGAAAAGGATGTGATTGTTCAAAAGAAGGATGATGTGTTAGTTGATGCTTTTTCTAGCAAAGCTAACCTCATTGTAGATTCGATCAATCACAAAGAACCGATCTTGGCTTTCGAGTCAAGGTCCAAAGAACCCCCACAAGACAATTCGATCATTCAAGAAGAAGCGATCTTGGCTCCCTCTCTCTATCACCTGGATCATAACCAGTTTCAACACAGAAAGAGTACAAACACACTTTGAAGTTTACACGCCCAAAATCTACCTAGTGGACCCAACGAAAATAGCAATCCCATGCATGCAACCCACCTTTAAAAAACACCCTCGGACGACAATGCTCAATTGGTCAAAGCCCCTATGGCCATGCTAGCAAAATTCCTCCCCATAGACCCTGCCTTACGGCAGTGCCAACAAAAAGGCCTGTACATGCATAGGCAGCATTCCATCCATGGGCAAACATCAAGGGACCCTAGAAAGAGAGCTCGAGTCCATCCTAGCTAAAGCTCCACTTGGCATACCTTACAAATTTATTGAACGGGTGTGTTTATACATATGCGCTTGTTTTCCATAACACCAGAGGGGGTTTGCCGACCAGGAGCTTGAGTCCGTCGCAGCTAAAGCTCCACTTGGCATACCTCTTTGCCAGCCCCCTGGTCTGCTAGAGCATTCATGTTCAGCAGCAAAGCTGAGGAGCTCTCATCCAAATGGATCAGACGGGAATCTGGGTGCACGCCATGAAGCACAAACTCATCCGCATGCAATTTACATTTGCAGGCTAACCGTCTCCATTGTGGACTGTCTTTGCTGGAATCTTCAATGGTTACACATTGCATACATAACCTAAGCAAATCTCTTGGTGTTGCATGTCAGAGTTGAGACATGGATTATCTTCTTTCTTTCCATGTCTTCTTCATCAACATCTTGCACATCAACATCCTCTTTGGGTTCACTATGCACTGCATTCTGATTGTTCCTCAGTTTCGCTAGTCTTGTTTGGGCGTGCGCTACATATTTCTGCCCCATCTCCTCTTTGAGATCCTTGAATCGCCGCTTAGCATCTTCTTGCAGAGCACTTCCACTTCCAGCACTAGCTGCATGAATGCATTCCCATGGCTTTCTAGATCTTCATCGCAGTTTGCATATAATGCTTGCTCATACATTTTAGCTCCAGTGTCTACATAACCCACATGCCTCTCCTCTTCTGTATGTCTATCAGCTTCAACCTCAGCACATATAAACCCCTTTCCATGAGCATTCACAATGAACAGATCTTTATCTATTAGCCAAAACTTTGTTAATTAATCCAGAATTTCCATCAGCTGATCTTCAAGGAATGTAGCACAACATCAATCTCTTCAAACAATGAGATAGCTGATGTACTTACATATTCTTCAATTCCATTCGGATCCACCTCACACAGATCACTAGATGCCTGTACTTACATATTCTTTATTGTCATCATTATAGCCCTTTGGTTTCACTCATCCAAATACTTTGTTATGCATCCCCATCTGCAAATTGGGTATGTGGCCCTGCATCCATCTGACCCCTCATTGGACTTGATAGATTGTTACCATACATGACACTAATATTGCAAGTCAAAGCCTGGGTGCCATCTAAATGCGTGGGACCGCATGCATTACATCAACACTTGACTAATATTGCAGCTAGCAATAGCATGAGGCGATGCAATCATGTATCGATCATCATCACACACTGGATCCATATTATATGATCCAGTCTCCCTTTTAAAATCTGCCTTGAAAACTCCTTCCTTATTGTCACAAGTCTTGATTTGGTTATTCACAAATTACCAGCATACAACTCTGAGGCCTAGTGGTCTTTCAAGTACCTAATAATCTCTCATTGATGGAGAAAGTTCAGACACCATAGACCTGTTATCAGAAAATTCATTTTGAAAAGGGATGCATTGAGCAATAATCATCCACAGACTCACCATTAAAACAATAACCACTTCCCTCATCACACTCAAAGTCACTGCTATAACCACTCTCTGACACCTCACCCACATCCTAGAGCTCATGACAAGGAGCGTCTATGTTGCATAAGGACACCCGTTCTAGCATATTAGATATTATATGCACCACATATTCACTCATCATCTATGAACTAACCAACGTACACTACAAGAGGTTGTGTGCTCTTGTGATACTGTTAGCGATGAAAATACATTGTGTTTTTATATCCCCCGGCGTCGCTAACAGCGTTGATACAAGAACGTCACTATATGTGTCGCTATATAGCGACGATTATAGCGACGTTTGTAGGCCATCTATAGTGATGTTTATAACGACGCTGCAGAGCCTTATATAGCGACGTTCATAGCGACGCTCGAGAGGAAAAAAATTTTGTGGCAGGGCATTGAACCCATCAACCATATTGAATGTTTCATTAATTGATTCACCTTTGAAAAAAAAGTGCAAAGGTAGATATAGACCCAAAATAGTCACCCACAAGACAATATAACCATTATCTCCATCATCTATAGTACGTATTGTTTGCAAAATAAAGATACAGAACTGACAAGCGTGAATTGATGAAAGTAAATCAATGACAATTGTACACACCATAGGCAAAATCACTTGATTGTTAAACTTTGCAAATGTAATAGTTACAACACCATTGTCATTATTGAAAAAATATACATGGTTTTCAAAAAGACGTATAAAAGTCGTCTCATGATACATAAGGTATGACAAAAAGAAACTAATGCTATCTAGCTACAGCTAGACTGACGTCGTCTGATCAGACGTCTCATCGCATCCAAGCGGAGTAATTGTCGGATTCTGCATAAAAAAACAATAAGACAGCTTTTTGTAAGTATAAACATATAGCGACGTTTATAAAACAATACAACAAATAGAAAAGAGTAAACCCTGGTACTAACCATGCCGCCGCGAGAACTCAGAATGTCCATCAGGGCGTTTAAGCCCTTCCTGCTTGCGCGTGCTCGTACGGTGTGGGATCACGTCCTGTCATCAATCACTGTCAGAACATACAAAGAATCCATTATGTTAGAATTTAAAAACCCATAAACCCTAAACTATCAAACATAAAGAGCAATGCGAAAACACTTACAAAATCGGCCTCAAATGATGCCCACCCGCCGCTTCCCAAGTGGTGCGAGCTCCTTGCCTCTACTCGCGCTCTGGCTGCCTCTTTTTGTTGCTTCCACTTATCGAGATTCTCGCGCGCTGCTTTCTTTGCATTCTTCCAATCTTCTTTGGCCAGCCAATCTGGTCTATTCCACCCATGCTTGATTGCTTTTTGCACTTCGGAACGCTTGTTCTTGCAGTATTCGCGCATTCGAACCTTCATCACGTCTTCATTGAAGCAGTCATCCCGTGTTGAAACGGAAAACTCGTCATGAAGCATACTGATGACTCTGTCTTTTAAATCATTCGGTACTTCACTCCAGATATTTAGTATGTAGTATCTAAACACCTGAGAGCAAAGACTGCGCATGTGCGAAATCACCTTCTTGCCTTCATCATCCAAGATGATGCCGCCGCTGAAGTCGACAGAGTAAGGCAAGCCCTCTCGCCACTGACGCGTGAACCTTGGTGTCCCGGCAGGGGTCTCTAGCGGCGTGTCGATGGGGGTACGTACGTCAAGTGTCTCCACTGGAGTCTGAGCCCCGAAGCGAGGAATGTCCACTGGAGTGACTCCTGGAGGAGTAGCTAGTGGTGTATAGCCGCTAGGAACGGCACTCAGCCGCGCAAATCCTAGTGTCGATGACGATGCCGTGGCTGGTGTCGGGGCGGGCAAAGAAGGGGAGGGTAAAGAGCCTCGTCGAACACGAGGCGGTGTGGAAGCATCGACGGTGGCATCCCCACAACAACCACCACTGCCACCACTAGAGCACCGGTACTTAGACGAGTGTGAAGATCGTCTCGTCGACACCGAAGCTTCAGAGCGTGCTAAATGCTCCGAAACAGAGGGAGATGCGGATGGAGTAGAAACGCGCGATGGTGCGCCAGAGCGATGACGCTCCACGTACCACTGTCTCTGTTGGGGTGACAAAGAAGAAAGAAACTCTTCATCATCCATATCTGCATTAAACACACGAACATTTAAACTTAATATTGAATGAATTGAGTAGAAAACATGAACAAGTAGATAGATAGATAGATAGAGAGAGAGAGAGAGAGAGAGAGAGAGAGAGAGGAGGAGGGATTCCTGTGTAGAGAGTTTTCGTTGAATGAGGGTGGACGCAAAGACCATTAAATACAATGACACAATGACGCATATAAATAGAAATGGACAAAAAGCCACGTGAACACAATATATATTATAAAACGGAGCAAAACTTTTCAAAACGTAGAATCGTACAAGAATCCCAACTATCTCTTTCTTTTTTGACGTAGAACTTGAAGGTGCTTGTAGCTTTGGAATGTTCAAAGGCTAGCAGCAACAAAATGCGTTCTTCTTCTATTCAACTTGAGTGATGGAAGAGGCAAGTCGATAACTCAGAATTTTCAATCGAAAGAGAGAGAGAGAGAGAGAGAGAGAGAGAGAGAGAGAGAGAGAGAGAGAGAGAGAGAGAGCGCACACAATCAAATCTTGCAGTCGATAACCCATCGGATAGTGCATCGGTGGTCGTCTTCCCCGTCTCCACTCGATTCGTGCCCTTTGTCGCTCTTGGTTTGGATCCTCATATTGTGAAATCCACTTTTGCATCACTGGATTGTGAAGCATGCAAAATCGGTTGATTTTAGCCTCTAGATCTTCCGTCACCGAGATTGCACATGACAATCCCAGATATGCGCTCATCATCTATGGTTCGCCATAGCGTGTCCCAGGCTTTATCAAATCTGTCTAGCCACTCTCCAATGTACACTAGGGACTCTGATACCAGCCAACCTTCTGCCATGCTACCCTCCGGACGTGCCTTCTGACGCACATATCCCTTGAGCGTTTTCATGAAACGTTCTAAAAAGAACATCCAACTAGAATGTACTATGCCAGCTATTTCCACCTCATCAACTATGTGAACAAGAAGATGCACCTGAATGGTTAGCATGGTAGTAGGAAAATGTTTCTCAAACATGCACACGACCTCCGCAGCGTTTAGTTTGGCGAATGGTATGGGGTCTACGTTGATCTCTTTTTGTGAGATCCATTGCACCAACTTCGCAAGTTTGTAGATTGTGTTACGGACGTTAAGAGACAAACATCCCTCAATGGCAACCGGTAAAATAAACTGCAAAACACGTGCAGCAATGATATTAAAGTCCACACACGAATTTGTTACACAATTCCCACTATGATATATTTCACTATGAACATACCTGACACATTTTATGCCAGTCGTGTGACTTCAAACCGGTAAGCTTTCCTTCTTTAGTAAAACACGTTCGGAGCGAGTGCATTACGCCAGTAAGGGTCCGCAAAGATCGAATGGTCTCTTTTACTTTGCTTCTTGGGCTCATGTGAAAATCCATGGTGCTTTAGGGAGTTTTATCGATCCATCAGACGCTGTTTGCGGCCAATATTGCTCCATACGATCCACATTTCTAAGTCAACCCTGGCTCCCAAAGTATCTTTCTTGCCGGTCAGATAGTCCCATAGTAGATTACCCACGTTCTTGAATATGTGCATTGGATCGAGCAAGTGATTGCTCATGAGTCGGGTCCAGTATGGTAACTCGTACCATAGAGATAGTCTCTTCATCCCTGGGGGCAATCCGTCATCACACATCTCCTTCTGCTCTAACCATGCTTGTGCAGACATCCTCGGTGGCTCTCTTCCCAAAAAGCCGTCACGTAAAACATGATTCTCTGGAAGATACGCTTGATGACCCTCGTAGATTTGTTTCTTCAATGAGGACGTCCTACGTGTATTCAGTCTAGGTCCACATGTGACACATGCTCTGTATCCGCTTGTTTAAAGCCCTGCATGTATACACATGATAATAGATCAGCTTGAGAAAAACCAAGATTTATAGTGTTTGAGTGAGAAGTGTAAATCACATGAGCATTCTGTTAGTCCGGGATAGTCATGCATGGTCCACATTAGAATGCCTCTGATCAAAGCATTCCATCGACCTGTGTGTTGGCTCATATCCACCACTTCTATGCCAATCCACAATTGTTGTAGCTCTTCCAATAGTGGACGAAGATACACATCCATATTCTTCACTTTATATCGCTCCGGCACAATCAAGCTTAGCCATAGGTGCCCCTTCTTCATAGTCAACCACGGGGGAATGTTGTAGTTGACGATGACAACGGGCCATACACTGTAAGATGTTGATCTTTGACCAAATGGATTTACGCCATCCATAGCCAGGCCTAAGCGCAAATTTCAAGCTTCCTTGGCAAAATCCAACCATGTTCCATCTATATGTTTCCAGGCTGCGCAATCTGCAGGAATCCGTAGCACACCATCCGAAGATTTATTCTCCTCATGATGCTAGGGCAGCCATGGACTTACATTCGAAGAAATGCTTGATGCGAGGAAGCAAAGGAAAATGTCGCAAAACCTTTTGCGGAATTTTTGTTCCCTCGAGATCTACTCGATATCTCTCGGAATCACATTTCGGACACTTCTCCATGTCTATGTATTCCCCTCTGAACAGAATACAATCATTGGGACAAGCGTGGATCAAATTGTAATCCATCCCCAAGTTTTGCAAAATCTTTCTTGCTTCCTCTCGGGAATCCGGCATCACATTATCAGCTAGTAGTATGTGCTCTTTGAGCAATCTACACAACATAAAAATACGGTACAATGGTGTAAAAATCTATCAGATCAATATACATTTAGAGTTTTATTAAAGTAAACTAATTGTAATAGATCACCTGAAAAGCGTTGTGATGCTAGTGTCACTCCATCCAAACTTTGTCTGCATGTTGAGAAGAACCAGGAGCGCTTTCAATCTAGACACACGTGCTCCATTATACAATGGCGTATCGGCTTCACTTTTCATATCATCATAGATAAGCCTCTCTGAATCCATGATCGTCTCGATCATTTCATCAATCTCGGGCTCAAACATTGCCTCGTTGGGAATGCGGTCTGCATGATCATCCCCCGGGCTCTCAGAGGCTACATCTTGTGGCCTCACATATGCTGCTTGACCAAAGCGCCTGCGAACACGTCTATTGGATTGCAAGATTGCTGCCTGTTGACCAGCGTCAGAGTCCGACGAGTTATAATTGGCAACAACAAACGATCTATAATAGATGGATCGAACTCGCCAAATTCGCGAACGTGCTGCAAAGAAATGCGTCTTGTCCGTCGCACAGCATTCTTGCATTGATTACAAGGACATAAGATCCTCATTGAGAGATAGGTGTTTCGGTTGGACGGCCCCACATCCTCGTCACCACTCATAATGAGGGTAAAAATCTTATAACCTGGACAACAAATTTAATCTTCTATTGACATTCTTCGTCTTTTATCTCTCTCTCTCTCTCTCTCTCTCTCTCTCTCTCTCTCTCTCTCTCTCTCTCTGTTCACACTGTAAACTACCTCACATTCTCTAGTCATGTCCAATCCCCGTACACCTCGGTCTAGAGGTGCACGGAGATCAGAACTACCGGGTTATAATCTTGTCTTTATTAGTCAATGCCTATATTTGTGGGTACAAGAAATCTACACACCCACGTCTACATGATAGTGCATGTAGTGGACAAAACCCCTTTGCTTCTTCTCTAGCTGTAGCATTTCACAGCATCTTAACATCTTTTCACAGTAGATCTTTTCACCGTTCGTCCAACTCTAATTTTTTTCCGGTAATCTCGAAGGTAGACTCTAATATAAAAACTCAATCCAAAATCTTATCTTAAATCTAACCTAATTGAACATATGGTGATTCGTTCCATTGAAGGGTAAAAGACATACCAATGGGGCTACTAGTTGTGTAGATGTGAATGGGCCTCACATATACAAATACTTCAATGCAAGAGTTTAATACTCTCACCTCTCCACCCCGTCGATCCATGACCGAGGTGATAGGACATAATCCTCCTCGAAGCTCGCCCAGCTGCCACTCCCCAGGTGATGGGATAATCCCGTCTTGATGCAAACTCTTGCTGCGTCACTTTGCTGCCACCACCTATCTGGATTGGTCTTCCTCTCCTCCCTGATCTAAGCATCTCCTCATCCAAGCATCTCTTGATCCAAGCGTCTCCTTATCCAAGCATCATCAAATGTATTAGGGAGGAGAAGACGACCAATCCAAACAGGTGGTGGAAGCAAAGTGACGCAGCAAGAGTTTGCATCAAAACGGGATTATCCCCGATGCAGCGTCGCAATAAGATAATCCTTAGAGGCTTTATCCTAATCCATTCAAGAGACCATGACAGACTACAGTATGTCAAAAAACCTATTTACACAATTGTTGTATGCGGCCCATCACTTGCTTCCCCTCAGGGGTCATAATGGTCTCATCGGACATACGATTGATGAGGTAGGCATATCACTTTTGCATGTCCCTCCCGTGAAGTATAGCAACCCTGTCCGATGAATGCTCATCATCCAGGCCTCTAGGTGACCCCGACGCAGTGTTCGGGTCACTCCTAAGCATCTCTGACGTAGTGGCCGGGACACCACTCTCAAATGCGTAGGCAGTATAATCCTTCGGTGTACTCAAAATAAACCTAAATCTAATGTAATCTAACTTAAATAAACCTAAATTTAATCTAACGTAAATCTAAATCTAACCTTATCTTAAACGATAAAAAGAGAAAAATGGTATAACCTTTCTATCACCAAGTGTGGTAGATTAGTTATGCAATTTCCCCCTTCAATAACAGGTAAATAACATAAATAAACCTAAATCTAATATAATATAACGTAAATCTAAATCTAACGTAATAAACCTAAATCTAATTTAATATAACGTAAATCTAAATCTAACATAAATAAACTTAAATCTAACTAAAAATAAACCTAAATCTAATCTAATTTAACTTAAATAAACCTAAATCTAATCTAACGTAAGTCTACATCTAACCTAATCTTTAACATCTTTTGGGATAGTTTTCTACGACGTTAAAACTCTCTTCTTCTCGTGTGTGTGTGGGGGTATGTGTGTGCCAAAAAAAAGAGAAAAATGGTATAACCTTTCTATCACCCAAGTGTGGTAGATTGGTTATGCCATTTCCCTCTTGAATAACAGGTCTTGAGTTCAACTCCTCGTCGGCTAGATCTTTAAGGTCTCTTGAATTAGTTTCCTACGACGTTAAATTAAACTCTCTTCTTCTCGGGGGTGTGTGTGTGTGGGTGTGTGTGCACGCCAATAAAAGGAGAAAAATGGTATAACTTTTCTATCACCCAAGTGTGATAGATTGGTTATGCCATTTCCCTCATGAATAACAGGTCTTGAGTTCAACTCCTCGTCGACTAGATCTTTAAGGTCTCTTGGGATAGTTTCCTACAATGTTAAGACTCTCTTCTCTCTCTCTCTCTCTCCCTCTCTCTCTCTCTTTTCCTCTCTCAATGTGTGTGTGCATTCTTTGTTTATGTATGTGTGTGTGTTTTTTGTTTATGCATGTGCTCTCTCTCTCTCTCTCTCTCTCTCTCTCTCTCTCTCTCACACACACACACACACACACAAAAACACAATGTGTGTGTGTGTGTGAGAGAGAGAGAGAGAGAGAGAGAGAGAGGGAGAGAGAAAGAGGGGAAGGGAACATGAGAGTGAGGAGAGGGAAGGAGCATACCTGGCTCTCCTTCCTCTCCTCGTGTATGTGTGTGTATGTGTGTTTGTGTGTGTGTGGAGAAGAAAGAGAGAGAGAGGGAGAGCGCGCGTTACCTTCGCTTGCTTGAGCGCGCGCCGAAAACTCAGATCTGAGATCTGAATTTTTGGACGCTCTCGGTTATTTTTTTACCCCTGACGGCTTCGCTATGAGCGTCGCTAAGTTACTTATAATTTAGCGACGTGCATAGCGACGCCGTGGGTTTTCACATTTGAGCGTCGCACTGCGAGCGTCGCTAATATTAAGTACCTCTTGTAGTGGTACTCCAAAACTCATGTTGTAATGACTAACAGCAGAGGCCAGAAGCTCGTATTCAAAAGATTGGTTCGTGAAAGAAAAGGTTGTGAGAAGTCACCTTGCCCACTTTTAGCAGATTTTGCAATTGAAGCAGTGCAAGAGAAGCTCACGAGAGAAGAGAACTCTTAGGAACACCTTATGCTTGAGAAATAGCACCACACTCTGCATAACTCCTGCATAAGATAACCAAAAGAAAACCACCTTGCACTAACGTATGCTCTAGAAACCCTTACCTGGGAAAGTATTTCTATTCAATGAAAAAATATCAAATGTACTCCCATCTCCTGCTCAAGCCCACTCTACGCATCTCTGTCAAAATCCAATGACAGGAGAGTCTACAAGGGCTACCTGTCTATGGAACTTTGTCTCTGATCCATTGTAACAAGAGCTCTTTCCAGGGATCCTCCCCTCAAAGAAGACCTCTGACAATAATCTTCGCAAGGAGGGCTCTACTATGCCGTGCTGGATCGACGATACCCAGCACCCCCCGAGAACAAGGTAAGGTGATGACCTACCAAGACACTTTGGCTCGAGCCAAGTACATGTCTCTCCATGTTCACAGAAAGTTTCTAATCAGCCTTTCTAGCTAGTTGATATAAGAACTCGAGAAGATCCAGCAAGATGTGATGTACCACATGGTGGCCAAAAGCACCTGGTTGGCCACAACAGCCTGCCAGCAAGCAAAAGCCTCACCGAGCTCCCGCGTAAAAGTTTCCTTCGAATGGCTAGGAGAAGAGGGGCAGTCCTTGGAGGGATCCAAGGAAAGCCCTCTCCAGACATTGAGCCAGGTGTGGGAGCATCACCAACCCAAAAAGCAACTGACTGCAAAACACCTTTAAAGCCTGCTCATATCTATGCAAATTGGTCTCATAGACCTCTAAAAACAATTCATGTTGAAATTATATCAAGGGTTGCTAGAGCACAATCTAGTGCTAGGTAGTGCTCTTTTGAACATTTATGCTGAGCGTGGTGCTCTTGCCTAGGTACAAGATCTCCTAGAGAAGTTGTCCTTTTTTTATCAGATGTAGCTCAAGACATTCTTCCTATGGAACAATGATCAACGCATTAGCTTTATGTGCAGTTTCTTCTCTCCAATATCGTTTTCTTTTGGAATGCTTCGAGGTTTTTTCAGTTGGTAAGTTCAACAAGCTAAAGGCACAAGAAGTTTTTGACAAATTCTCACAATAATTCCCACATTGTGACTTATCTCAACATCATGAGCTTATGTGAGGGAGGCACTCCATACCTAGCTAGGTACGATTGGGGTCAGGGGACCGCCGGCTCGGTGGGGGGACTAGTGGTCCCCTGCCCCCAATCGTATCTAGCTAGGTTTGCGGTGCCTCTCGAGCAGAAGCTCATGATATTATGCATCGTATGAAAAACACTGAAAAAGACTCCGTTTTCTTACATGAGAAAATTTCTAAATCTTCTTGTGGGGACATTCGATCGTTGCAAGAGGATCGTTGAAATTGCAGTGAGCTATGCGTGCAATGTAAAAACCAATTGAATATCTCTACCATCTTATAATGAAGGCTTGCCCAAATGAAACATTTTTGTGAACATTAGTACAAAGCTTGATTTGAACATAAGTAAAATATTCGAGCAGGCTCCTAACGTCTGTGAAACAAAATTAATATATAAGTATAATTAAGCACCAATTGTATTAGTTTATTCTTACGCAGGCTTCCCACTATATTGGTATGGGTAGGCCCATCGACAAAGGGTAGCTGTTAAATTGTAATTAGCTTCAACGGAAATGAAGCACGTCGTGCTTTCTGGGCTGCATTCATTTGTATAATCAATCAGATGCAGGAATAATAATGTAAACAATACTATCATTGGTCGAAATATATATATATATATATATATATATATTAAGCATATTCATATATGCTACAGCCAAAATATTTATTATTCGTGCATCTGATTGATTATACATATGCATGCTTACTCATCACAGTAGAGGGACTATTTTACAGGCATATATGCTACAACCAAAATATTTATTATTCGTGCATCTGAATATGCATGCTTACTGATCACAGTACGGGGGCTATATTACAGGTCTACAAAGTATGATGTGCTTCATTTCCATTAGAGCTAATTACGATTTAAGAGCTATCTTTGTCGATGGGCCTACCCACATCAATATAGTGGGAAACATGCGTAAGAATGAATTAATATCATTGGTGCTTAGTTATACTAATATATTAATTCTGTTTCACAAATGTTAGGAGCTTGCTTGAATATTGTACTAATATTCATATCAATTTTTGTACTAATGTTCACAGAAATGGTTCATCTGTGCAATCCTTCATTATGAGATGGCAGCATACTCGATTGCAGAGATATGCATGGCAAACTCGATGACCTATGCAATGAGCAGGGCCATTGGTTCTCTGAGCAAATGCTTTACGAGCATGATTATATGGTCATCTTTTAAGAGCAAAGCTTGTGCTCTTACTTGCGTGGAAGTTGCCGAAGAGAAGGTTCCTGTCGTTGGAATTCTCAGATTATGGCCTTTTTACTCAGCAGTCCTTACGGCCAGCTGCAACATGACATAAGATCAAAGGACTACTCAAGATGCATATTGAGCTTGAGAAAAGGGGATTGGTTGAGAGGCATGCAAAAGTGTTTGAGGTAAATAAAGCACACGTATTGTTTTCCAGAAAGTTGAAGTATTACTTTAAAGTTTAAATGTGCTAGAAAAGCCCTTTTCTTGTCATCTCTTAGAATGCTTTTACTGAAATTTAATCATATGATAATAGTACACACTAGGGGCTATTTTTAGCATGATCCATGTTAGCAAAGGCGCCTAGCCTCAGCTTTAAGTGCCACGGGGTCCCAACCATGGGATCAATGGTTCTTGTGCAAAATCAAAGGCGCGCGCAGATCTCGACTGTCGGCCACAAAAAACTAAACTTTGGATCCCGAGTTATTAGTACAGAGTAGGGCTATTTTTAGCATGATCGATGTCAGCAAAGGTGCTTAGCCTCAGTTTTAAGTGCCACGGGGTCCCAACCATGGGATCAATGGTTCTTGTGCAAAATCAAAGGTGCGCGCAGATCTCAGCTATCGGCCACAAAAACTAAACTTTGAATCCCGAGTTTAGTTTTTATGTCGAGATCCCAAGTTTACCTTCAAATAGATGTGAAATCACATCTATTTCAACGAGGCGCACGCAGGCATGTTGGTCAAGGCGTGTATCCCTCAGGCTGATGATGAGGGTTCAAAACCTGGCTGGGAAAGCGTGGCGTCCCGAGATTAGATCTCCACAGGTTCATGTGGCTGACCTCCCGAGATTAGTGTTTCGAAATCTAAACTCGGGATCCGGAGTTTAGATTTAATCGATCAACGATCCAAATCGATTGCCATCCCGCCTTTCAATTGGGACCATTGATCCCATGCTTTGGGACCCCGTGGCACTTAAAGGGGAGGGGCGCCTAGTGGGTTTGTCTGGAGAAGCAAGATACCATACTTAGCCGTCAGAAAAGGAAGTTAGTTGAGAAGAATACTTGGTTAGACGTTTTAGTTGGTGATGAGCTTTGTGAGGTACAACCATTACTTTTTGAGAAGAGCCTTATGAGAGATGACATTGATTCTGCCTAGTAAATCCGGTGCAATGGAAAATAACCAATAGTTGTTTTTCATTGTGGAGCCTCAGGACTAAAGAACACAGGGGCTTAAATGACCCCCCCATGATGGGATCCATGGAGGGGAGGTCCACACACAAAAGCAAAGACGCGTGATGCCGTCCGATTTGGCAAAAATAAACTTGGACATCCAGAGAGTAAACTCAGACATCCGCCATCGGTCCCATGACGAGGTGTTTATTAAAGACCCTGTGCCATTTAGTCGTGAGGATTGTCGAGCCATGTTTTAATGGTTCTTAGATGTTTGAACATACGATAGAAGCTTATATCCTGTTTGTGAACAAATATGTAGCAGTTCGCATGCCGTAGAAGCTGCAAAGAACCTTAAAGTTTTGAGAAAGAATTCTGAGAAAGTCGAACAACACATGGAAGCTCCTAGGGTCTAGTTTGCTGATATCCCAAATGGAAAATACTAGGGTGCATGAGTTTTGTGTTGATGTAAAGTATGCATAGAGGAAAATGTGCCAGATGGCTTTTCCCAAACCTGACTTGTGTTTCATGGTTCATGTTTTAGGCCTCAAAGGCACATTACCTGGTTGTCATTAGTACAGGAAATCATCACAAGCATTTCAACCCTGAATTACCTGAAGGAGTCCATGCTTGCAAACAAAATGAACATGCCATGTTGAAACACGTATTGAGTGAGACATTACTGTAGGGAGTCCCAACTTTTTGCATTAGTTTGAACGTGAAGGTTGCCCACAAATTAGTGACTACTTTTGACATGCAGCATTTTGATGCTTGATAAATTTGGAACTCTGCAAGATTTCAAAAGCGGCAATCACGCATGACCTTAGACTCGGATCATTATTTGGCTACCATCCACATCTACTACCGCCAAAATCATGTTTGTTCCTCTCAGATTGAAAGAACATGGTACTGACCTTTCAAAATATTCATTTGGTAACAAATTAAAACGAATTCTCTTAAAGAATCTTGACAGTGTTAGCCTGTTTTTATTGTTTTGTCTCTCTCAACTTTACCTTCCATATATCGAGACTTCGATGATCCTGGTGGCCAAGCTTTAATAAAGAGCCCTTTGCTGATGTACTTTGACAAGTACATCAGTAGCCATTTAATGACTACTTTGCTTTTAGATATTTTTCAAGCAGTAATGCCATATGTGGCATCAGCAAATGCCCTTGCAAAATTTAGGATGTGCAACATCAAGGGCAGTCGCTACTGCCACGTAGACACTAACACTCGAAATTTAACCAGATGATACTGCGTGCTTCCAAAGTTACCTTGATAATTACTGGAATCCTCATATGTAAATTCCCCTGCATCTTGACCTTGTGTATAACTTGTTTCTACAATGCTGTATGCAAAAATCATGTGTAGAGTGGAGGCCAAAGCCTGATGGCCTTGCACATATTAAGGATATTGCAATCAATGCCCTGCAGAAAACATTGATAACATTCTCCAACCAGCAAATTTATACTACGTGTTTGGGAGTGCCTAAAGCACACTGAACACATCCCTGATGTCTTTAGTCATGCTGCAAATTCTTGTGTCATGATTTTACAATGCATTTTGTTTCCATTGTGGGAAAAAAAAAATCAAAGCAAGCTTTCAGATTCCATGCATAGGAATCATAACAGTGGCTTCTACTTGTTTTTTGTGAACTTCTAACATGAACAAAACAGCTGCACTGGAGAAGATTTTGCACTCACCAATTATTGCAGTCAAGAGAAACATCATAAAGACTTTCACTGTACAATGAAAATACAAAATGAATGACCTTTCCAGATCCTAGCAATCTCATGAATAATTTGCTCTTGTCCATAGCTCCAATTGTGGCACAAGGGTTGAAAAGTTTGCATAGATCTAGGTGACTAGGCTTGCCTCACATAAACATTATAGGCTTTACCCTTTGCTCATCAACTAGTTGTAGACCTTGCTTTAAGATCTTGATTGACATCGTAATGCCCTATTATCAATAACTAATGCTGTTACCTAATTAACGCCTCTACGTACACTCGTCAAAAAAACAAGAACCACTTGCTTGCACCATGCAGTAAGTATGGTGTGGTTTGGTCTTTCCCAATATTGGCCATGTATATAATTACTATGGATTTCAAGAACTCAATAACCAACCATTATAGTACATCTCAATGTCTCAAGTTACAAGAACTATGATATCACAGGAACTTTTAGAAAATCCCATGTTATCTTTCCCTCATGAACTTCAAATATCGTAGAATTTACCCCGCATCGACTCATGATCTGCGTTTCGAAGCCCTCATGATGTGTGTAGTGCTACCACCAATTATATTTGTGTTCTTCAGCTTCGACAACACATCTACCTTATTGCAGCTATACCTTGCAATATACTGGGCCAATACATTATTGCCTCCTTTCTTGGAATTCACTAATTTGTAGAACCGCTTGAACTCGGCCAGAACCCTGGGCAATTCTTTGCATTCTTGAGGATTGCAAGAGTACTAACTTGGAAATATCTGTGCTATCTAGTTCTTCATCAGTCATTGAATCCATGATGACCATGAACCTCTTTGAGCGCAAATGAATCGCATCACCATCCATTGCTGAGAGTTTACTGCTGAGTTCCTCATATGCAGGAAGCAGCGAAGCCATGTGCTCCCCCGTTGCGAGAAAGATGATGGGGCACTTAGTTGCCGCTACGGCACTCAAGGCACCACCGCCCTTAGCATAGGTGCCATCCATCTTGGTGAGGATCACAGCACCCACAGGAACACTTTGCTCAAATGCTAGTGTGTGCCCATATGCTGATTGACCTATGCTGGCATCCATGACAAGCACGATGAGATCTGGGCGTACCACATCAGTCATCTGGCGCATCTCTTCAAACAGAGCCCAATCCTGCCTGTGTCGGCCACTTGGTCCATGATGATGAGGTGACAAGAACCCTCATCTCTAAACTTCTGCACTCCTGCTTGCTCAATCTTGGTGGGGTCTGTCTCTGTATAGCTTCCGAAACAAGGAAAACCCAGTTTGGAGGCATTCTGCTTGAGCTTATCGAATGCGCCTGCCCTGAAGCAATCGGCGCACACCAGGCGTGGCTGGAGGCCCAATGTCTCGCGATAGTACAAAGCGTACTTGGTAGTTGTGGTTGTCTTGCCAGCGCCTTGCAAACCCACCAGCATGATCACGCTAGGGCTAGGCGCTGATGCAGATGGGGACCCTGCATCCCTCGACCTCCATCTTTTTCTTGCGCCAGAAGGCCCCCTGCTTATAGCTGGCGGCCGGAGCTGGTGAATGGTCAAGCTAAGATCAACTGTTGACTTCGGCACCCAGAAGGCGGCATAGCTCTTGGCTGATGGCAGCGCGCACAAGCTTGTGCTTATCATGGCCTGTGGCTGTGTTGATGTCGTTGAGAGAGGCTTGCATAGCCCTCTCGTCCACATCTCCTCTAATAAGCTTGGAGATAGCGTCTGATATCTGTACTCGAAGCTTGCCTTTCTCTCGCTCTCTTTATATCTACATACAAATTAGGTCTCTTTGCTTTTCTCTACGCGTCAACAAAATGTCTTGATAGGACAAAAAGCAACTGCGCTTTCGCTATTAGGAGACTAGTACGTCCGTTCTTCAGCTTCAACCTCTTCTTTCTTCGGAAGGCTATGGCCAAATAGGTGCAAATTTTCCCCTTTTGACAGCTCAAGCAACATGTGACGCAAGCTGCAAATAGTCAGCGATATCATTCAAGGGCGACAATGATGCAAATGGTTGGAGCATTCACTTCACTGCATGGATCTTGCCAGCCCATGCGCAGGGACATTCGAGTATCTTCATCGTAGAGCAG
Organism: Adiantum capillus-veneris; assembly: GCF_014529385.1. Classification (NCBI taxonomy): domain Eukaryota; kingdom Viridiplantae; phylum Streptophyta; class Polypodiopsida; order Polypodiales; family Pteridaceae; genus Adiantum; species Adiantum capillus-veneris. Next base: position 53,365,792 of record NC_140945.1, read on the forward strand.
AACAATAATGGCCTGGAACTCAAGTAAAAGGGCCTGTCTCCAAAGGCCGACGGACGTGGTGCCTTGTTAAGAGTGGGCCTTCTTGCCTTGCACCAGCAAAGATCAGAGAGTGGGCCCTCCTTACCTTTGCACTAGAGAAGATCCGTCCCTGGCACTCCTTGCCCTGTGTATGTGTGTGTGTGTGTGTGTGTGTGTGTGTGTGTGTGTGTGTGTGTGAGAGAGAGAGAGAGAGAGAGAGAGAGAGAGAGAGAGAGAGAGAGAGAGACCATCCCCAAAGCCTCCACCCTTCGGGAGAAGTAGCTCTACACCCACTAACAGATCAATGAGAGAGAGGGAGAAGGGGCTGGGAGAGAGATCCTGCTTCTCGTGGGTTTTGTCGCATGCACGCACCCACACACAATGAGAATGAGAGAGAAAAAGAGAGAAAGAGAGAGAGAGAGAGAGAGAGAGAGAGTGTGTGTGTACTCGCATACCCAAGAGTGGGTTGGCTCCAATCACGCCTGATCATGCACGTGCTCCAACCTGACCTAGGCTCAGCAAACCGAGCAATGCAGCCTGCAGGCCAAGTTGGGTAGCTTGGATGGTGTCGAAGCAAGGGGGGCAATCCTACATCCTTGTTGCGTGCCTGAAGGGAAGAGGGGGGGGGGAGGGGGGCATATCTTGATTGTTGCACCCTACATGTGCAAGATACCATTGAGATTCCTATCCTATCCAAAGAATGAATTGAGGGACCACTACCTCCAAATTAAATGACCGCTACCTCCATGCACCAATCAAAATTTAACAATTTTGAAAACAAGAGAAACAGACTGATAAAATCACGAGGCGTGCCTACAATTGATAGATAGATTGGCCATATGATAAAATCTAGAATGCTTCAAATAAAAATCTTACTTTTAACTCGCTAAATCATTTGTAGAATGGTGTCTAGATGTAAAGCTTGCCTTGAAGAAAACTCGTAAAGTTTTTACAAGCCTTTAGAGAAGATGCTCAGGTTCATCAGATTGAACTAAGAGCCATAGATCATGGTCTTACACCAAGTTAACCAATATGTGCAAAGTGAAAGTGTTTTATTACTAAACATGCCTAAAATTGTTGATTGGTGGAGAGAGAGAGAGAGAGAGAGAGAGAGAGAGAGAGAGAGAGAGAGAGAAACTGAAGCAACTTCAAACCATCCTATGTTTATTGAAGTGTGGCAGGACTGAAAGGAATCATTACTAGAACAACATATGGTAATAGCGTTTCAAGAACATCTAAAAATAAGCGAGTATCTTAAAGGGTTAAGAACTCGAGCAAGGGCGGCCAAACTACCAAGTAAAGGACATGGTTTTGGAGGGTAAGACACAACGCTGAGAAACAATAGAGGTAAATTGAATAAATTTGAAGGTTTTTACATCCAATGACACTAATTTTTTTATAAAAAATGTAGGTTCTCTCACCTTCAAATTTAAAATTTAAAGGTAAATCTCAAAATTTGTAGGTGGTTTACACTAAACCTAGGTTTTTTTCGAGCACAGGACCTCCTCAATTGCACAAGGCATTAAAGAAAAGTCACCAAGAAAACATTGTTGAATATTAAATAAAATTAGTGTCTTTATATAAAATCTTAAGAGTACAACATCTTAAAGGTTTGTGAAGTTGAAGAGGCCCAAGTAAAGGACAAGGTGTCCTTAAAAAAAAGTCCTCCACAGATACTAATTTTATCTAGTATTTAACTTGTCTTATACATTTTAGCAAAACTATTTCAATAAATGAGCTAAAACTTTCCACTAAGCACGCATTACAAGAAAGGCATTTGAATGCGCTACGTTACTAGCTCCAGTTGATGTCGTTTCTCTCAAATTCCATTTGTGCTCCATCTGCATGAACAAGCATCATTTATCCATAAAAAATGGACAAAAAATTTCCACTACACATACATAGCAGAAGAGGGAAATAACTCATAACAGAAAAAAGCCTCAAATATTGTTGAAATGCTCCATTTGGCATAAAATAGTGGCAACAATACAACACAAAAATAAAAAAAACAACCCATTACACATAATAAAGAGCGAGCATGGCTCCCAACAAACAAAAAACCCTCATATACTCCCACTTAAAATTGAGCACAAGGCGAGCACATGAATTTTTTATTCCAATCATTGTGTGCAAGGTTGCCCTCATAGAGTCTCCTACAGAGTCAGACCCCGCTTCTTCATAGGACAAGCCCCAGGACAAAGCTGCATGCTTTTGCGTTTCTTCTCGCCGAGCATAGAGGGAATCTAAGCCGTAACCAGGAAACTGGTGTGTCAATTGTACCTGTTGAAGGAGGGGGTGAGAGATGCCGAACCCTTTCTCTCCATTTTGAGAAGAGAGGACTAGACAGACTTTGAATCTCTCATCCCTACCTCGTGTGCTGGTCAAGGAGGAGGTGACTGTGGCAGCAACCTTTAAGATTTTTCCATACATGGCAGAGGGCTCGCCTGTGCATGCATAGTTTTCCTCCTACAAATGCTCTCATTTTGGGCATGCCAAGTGGGACCTGAACTGAAATCTCGCTCTACATTGCTCACTCAAGCCAATGGAATAACCAGCCAAGCTAGAAAGTGTTGGGTAGCCAAGCTCTCTGGTCCTAAGGCAGCTAACCCGATCTGAATGGTCGGGCAAGTCAATCAGCAACGCTCATGGATCCTCATCTGCATGCGCAGCAGGTCATGAATGTAAGGCCTTCCACCCCATATTTGCCTTTGGCTACTTGCCCTACGGCAACACCTTCTTCAAGAAAGTAACAGGGAGGTACAAAGATGGTTGGCTAATGGTGGATTTTTTAAGGAGCGCTCACCCTACTGGCCATCACCACCTGAGGCCATCATGCCTTGCAACACAAACGTTAACCATCTCGCTCTCATCACCATGGGCTCTCACAGAGAGCCCCTCTCATTCCCCTCTTGTCTTGCATGGTAATTAAATATGATATCTTTGTCGGGAAGGCAATCGCAAGCCCCAACGTGCAACCACGCAAGGGCGAAAGAGCGGACGAGGTCAAAGGGACCTGCTGTTTTCAGGGCTCCGCAATCACTGCGATGTTGAGGTGCAATCCGCATTGGCACTTCCAAATCTTTCTAGTAATGCAGTTTCATGATGAAATCAAAGCAAAATAGTGCAGCATGAGACGAATAAAGAGTTTCGGTACACACCCACTGATGTAGATTGGTTTCATCATCCACTGCCTTTCTTCCTGTCAAGAGCTCTAAAAAACTATTCCAAAGCTGTACACATGCGATTTCTCATTAAGCCTTGAGGTCCTTGCATAATCTGGATCTATGTAGCCAATTGTACCCATGACCAACGTAGATGTGTGAACCTTTGCTAGCAAAATGCTCTTTGCAATTCCAAAATCTGTAAGATGTGCTTCAAGCTCTCATCTACTAATACATTTGATGTCTTTACATCTCTATGCACAATTCGGGGGTCGCAATCGTGATGCAAATAAGCAAGGCCCTTAGCAGAACCAAGAGCTATGCTAAGCCTAAGGTCCCAATCAGGATCCTTCACACAGAAATCTCAAGCAATGATATTCATGCCCTCGTGAGTTCATTCTATGTATGTAACAAAGAAAGGCACGAGCACAGAGTTTATAGAAAAGAAAAACAACAGAGAACTCTGCTCTTATAATTACAGTGGGGCATTCACAACATACAAAGCATGTAATGCATCCCAAAGGCTCCCATCTCCATGTACTAGTAAAACAATAAACCACGAGAAGAAAGCGTGTAGCAATGCAAGTTGACAAGATTCTTGTGTTTTATCCTTCCCACAGTATCAAGCTGAACCTCAAATTCACGGGTATTTTTTTATGGTAATGTCTGTAAAGTTTCTTGACGGCGACAGACTTTTCGCTTATCAAGACAGACTTGTAAACTGTGCTCAATGCTCCAAAGCCAACGACATCTCTGGCCAAGGTTATTGGCCAATCTCATGATGTCATCGTACGAGTGAGGCCAAGTCCATGTTCTGGGAGGAGTATGCTAGCAAAGGCATGAAATGATAGGCACAAACATGGAAGTAGTTCTGCCTTAGTATGCTAAAGAAGAAGAAGAATTTTAAAGTTGAACAAATAATTTTGAGATTCCTCATGTCGAGTCTTGAACTTTGCCAGACCCTGGTTTCCCAGCTCCTTTTTTTCTGACTGATGGTTAGCTTTCCATAAGTATGCTAGGAGGGCAAGCAAACAAATGGCAACACTCAAACCCAGGCCAATGAATACAGATTTGGACTTCATGCCTGCATTTTCCCGTCCAATAAAGTCAATAAAAGCCAATTCTCAATAAAATCTCATGATGGAATTGATGTCTTACCAGTGGACTTACCATTGGAAGGTGCAGTGTATGGACCACACAAGAGCCCAATCTTCTTTCCACACAACGCCGTATTGCCACGATAGCTACATTGAACACACAAAGAGAGGACAAATGAAGCATTTAAAAGAGCAGAAAAAACACACCACGAATTTAGACTTGGCAAAGTACCTCTCATATGAAAATCTGGTGAAGTTCCTCGCTATGGGTATGCACACACTACCTTAAGGCTGCGTGTTGAGGTGCGATGTTGCTTGCATAAGAGGCAGGGTTGGAGATAGGAGGAGGCCGCAGGCAAGCGTAGGAGAGGGAGAAGTAGGGGGAGCTCTCGGAGGCCTTGAAGCCAATAGCGGAATCGACAGGCTAGTACCCGTGAGTGGCTCTGCGTTCGCACAATTTTAAACATGAAGTATTACCTCTGCCCTTTGTGAACAAGCCACGTGGAGGCAGCAAAAGCATTTGTATTTCCGTCGGGCTCGTGTGAACCCGGCCTTAGGCCTTTTCTTCTCTACACTTACTAAGTTGGAAAGGTAGGGCGCTCTCTTTTTTTTTTTGGCAAAACTCACAATGGTGAGTAAATTATATTAGCTAACATTAGAAATTACAGATTTTGGTCATGCTCGTGCCGAGCCATGACGTCTTCTAGCAACCAAATATACAATGGCTGACAGGGGAGCCACCCCACATCACTGAGAAGTACACCAGGGAGAAAGTTGGCTAATTATGGCAGTGCTAACTAGATAAAACAACAACAACCGCTCTACTCCACTCATCAGATTTGATCGGCTTCTCATAGGCTACAATTGTTTCTCTGCTTTCCTGTGGATAATCTCCGTAAACCCAGCTATTTTCAAGACATTCTCGAAGACTCGATAGTTCGTGGCCTTCCAAATGTGTTTAAAGTAGCAAAATCTAACCATTTGCATGCTAATAAAAAGCGCTTGGCTCTTGAACACCTTCCCACCCATAAAGAGATCGTTCTTGAAGAAACCTATCTTCCAGGTCTTTTGGACCCATTTGCATATCTTTCCTGCCAAGCTACATATCGTCAGGCAATCCTTGAACAAGTGAGGGAGGTCCTCACTAGCGTTTCTACATTGTGAGCATCTATCAAAACCAATCCCTCTAGCAAGGACCTTTACACCAAAAGATAGGGCTTTCCTCATAACCTTCCAAATAAAGATCTTTATCTCAAGCGGCCAATGTGGTCACCAGACGTTCTTCGTGAGTGCCACCCACCTCTATTCCGGCCATTGCATGGAGAAAAACCAGTCCTTCAAGGCCACAAGGGAATTGTACATGTACTTGTTTTGCAGTTTGAGAAAATGCCTATTCATGGGCCACTGCCATGCCTTCCCCTCGGACTTGGACTGGCAAGTAGGCATCCAATATCTATCAAGCCGATCTAGAGCTCTACTGGCCAATAGTATTTCAGTCCCACTGAGGTGGAACTCGGAGGCCAGTTGTTCAGTTCCTTTCCAATTCCCACTGATGTTGTCCCAAAACTAGCCAAGTCGACACAATCCTTTGTTGTTTATCTTTATGGCTACCTCCCTCCACAAACGGTTCAAAAGGATGCTTCCTACTTTACAAAGCCAAGGGCACTAATGAGACATATAGTTATGGAAGTACCTAGTTATCTCCCCCATTCCAAGGCCTCTGTTGCACTATTGCATTTTCAAATAAGCTTCCCCGTTGTGCACCCCAAGTTAGACCACCAAGAGGCAGGCAGCTTGTCATGAATCTCAAGTCCTTTCCACTGCCCACCTTGCAAGTAGAGTTTGGCATTGTCCATCATGGCCAGAGCCATAAAGCCCATGCTTCGTATTTCTTCGTAATTGCTATTGCAAACTTGATACAGTGGGCCTCCGTATAAATACTAGGGTTGATGATCCCGATGCTGCCTTGCTCAACAAGTCTTGCAATTGAATTCCATCCCACCCATTGCCATGGCGTGGAGTCTTTAGTGTTGTTTTTTTATAAGAATATTTTCACTGGTTTCAAAAAACTCTCTCCACTTGCATTTGGCTAACTTTAGAAGCGGGCCATTAAAGGCAATGCAGAGGAGCATAAATGAAGTGACCACTTTCACTCTACTCAAATAAGGAAGAATTGGGACTCCCACCTTCAAATCTTGCTCCTTACTTTATCCAAAACCCATAAAAGTCTATGCTTATGGGTTATGTCCACCCCTAGAGGGGCTCCCAAGTGCCAGAAATTTTTTCCTTTTGATAGTATCTCCCCATACCATAATGCCGGATCGAACGAGTCATTGTGTGTGTGTGTGTGTGTGTGTGTGTGTGTGTGTGTGTGTGTGTGTGAGAGAGAGAGAGAGAGAGAGAGAGAGAGAGAGAGAGAGAGAGAGAGAGAGAGAGAGAGATCTTTGATTGTGTTGCAATGGCATAGGTTTGCACAATCTCCAGAGCCTTCTTAATCACTTGAGCGCAAGCTTTGAGAAAGAGGAGGGAATCATCCGCAAACAAATAGATTTGCAAGAAGTTGGTCATTGTTAGGGAGAGACAACCCGTGAATCTCCCCCATAGAAGAACTCTCTTCGAGCAATGTCACCAAGGGATGAGATCCAATGACGAACATTAGGGGGGCTAGAGGGCAACCCTTTTTTATAGATCTTTTGACCTCAAATACACCCACAATCCTTTCATTAAACGAGAGCTCACATTGGCTACCAGCACCAAGGGTACTCACCTAGCCAACATCCGCGGTCCAAAGCCCAATGCTTTCATAACATCTTCAATGAACGACCATGTGATCCTGTCAAGGCTTATCTAAATCTAATTGCAGCAGAATACACTCACTGTTTAAATCGATGTTGCATATTCTATGCCGACCATTGCTACCAAAATGTTATCATAAATTGATCTTCCCTTAATAAATCCATGATAGTGGGGGGTGATCACTTTGTTGAGGAGGAGAGAGAGCCCCCGGCTATGATTTTGGCAATAATTTTGAAGGCTACTGACATCATAGTGGCGAGTGCCAATGTTAAAGGTGGGAGCAGTAAATTTGTTTGGGGATAGGTTTTATGAGGCCCCTTTTGATGCAAAAGTCAAGGACTCCATATACCAGGGCTTTGTTAGCCATTTGTGTGATCTGTGATCGGGGTTTGAAGAAAATCCTAGAATTATTTGAAAAACTCCGTAATTAGACCATCCCACCAAGGGGACGTTTCTTTGTCTACTGCTTACAACGCTCAAGAGCATTCCACCTTTGTGAACGCCCTCTCCAGAAGGTTGGCGTACCCCGAGGAGCAGGCCTCAGCTCTGACCTATATTCTATCGTAAGTGATCAAGCATTAGTTGATCCATGTCATCAGGGTTCTTCGCGACATTTCCTCCCCGAGAATGGACAAGGCCCTGACTTCTCTTGACCTTGAGGGTCCTAAAGAAGTAAGCTTGGTTAGCCTCCTCCGGTTGGAGGAGAGTTTCTATAGACAATATTACGGCCTTCCTCACCTCCTCGAGTTGTTGTTCGGTCAATTCACACTTAGCTTCTAACCATCTTTTATGCTTAGCTTTAGAGGCCGACCCTTCGTGCTTTTTAGCGGTTAAAAGCTCCACTTTGTCAGCAAGCTGCTTCAGATGCTCCCCGCGGCATTTCTTCCTGCAGAGGCTCATGAAGGTAGGGTGCTCTTAATACATTACTTCAAATAGGTTTACGTAACAGTATGGCAGGGTGCTCTTGATATATTACTTCATTTAATAGGTTTCAATAACAATATGGTTATGGTGTAGCTTTCTAGAGTGTTTGTGCGTTTGTCACAATCTATGAAGTGCATTCGAGAAAAATTAGATGAAAGCTAGAGTCTCCATAAGAGAAGAGTTACATAATTTCTTTGTTATTCTCCGGCTTGCAATTTTCCTATGGTGAATACTCTGGATGGTCTTCGCCCATGCTGGATCTTAGGAAGAAGCCCAAGAGTTATATAGCACATGTTAACCACAAGTTCAACTTTTTGGGGACTAACCCCTTCAATGATGTCGATGGAATCCTTCTATTGGATTGGTAATTTTCAAGTTTTCTCATCCTACATCTAAATTACCTATTCGTCAAGGTCATGGGGAGGGGGGCAAAGCATCTGCACCGCCTATATGGTGTCCATTCTTTTGCAGAATCTCATCGACGAGCCGTGGATGTCAGCCAACTCAACACTCGGAGTATCAGAGCCCATGCATGCTTTCATACGAATAGGCGCATCCTAGAAATCAGTAATTGGAATCGTACCCACTGGCGACACCTTTCCTCGTAATTTGCCGAGTGATAATCACTCTGCATCTGCCACATCAGCACGTAGAATCCGCTTTGCTATGTGACTGTCACCTGTCTGCAGGTAGTGTGATGGCCCCCCTCTCCCACGACCATTGACGGCCAGTAATGGTCGTGCACAAACCATTCTCGTAATCAAGGCTCCCGGCCTCCATCGGTCGCCCATGATTAACGGGAGTGGTCAGTGCATGACCATTCCCGACACCTTTCATACTTGGCATGATAAATTTGAAGTGAAGAAATGGTATCAAGCACGTCATGAGAAAACTATGGTGTCCACCATGACTAACTTTCCCAACTTACTAGGTTGGAATCGACCTACATCTCAAGGATCAAATTATTCTCTTCTACTTTCCTTTACAGGAATAGCACGCATGACAATAATGGCATACATGTAGCATCATGAATATGGACTTCTATAATGATATGAGTAATATGTCATGGTACGGCATTGAATAAAGTTGAACCTATGTGTACATTGTATTGTGTTTGTAAGCTAGCATGTTTTGCGTGTTTGAATTGCTTACATGCACCCATATCTCAATGGTTACCCCTTGATCATGAGATATAACCTCTCATCCGGAGGCCATCTATGCATCAATGTCCCCTTTATGTTGTGTGATTGTAAGTGGTGCATGCCCCTTGAATTGTTAGCTTGCATGTTAAAGACTTTGACAAGGGATAACAATTGCCACGCCTCCAGAATTGTGAGATTCAAGGGATAGCAATTGCCACGTTGAACCCTATCTATGGGCAATTATGGTGTCTGCTCTCGTAGGCGTGCATGAGTCGGGAAGGGCTCTGAGCAGCCTCGACAGGGTATGGGAGGATGTTCTGCAACTTCAGGAAGCTGAGCATGGCCGGATTAGTTGTTTCCGAGGGGGGAGGAATCTGCAGTGCAGAGGAGCAGAGGCCATCCTCTGAGGGGGGAGGGAGGTGGGAAGGGGGCCTTTGCTCTTCTGTGCCTTGCTTCATGGGTGACCTCATCGCACCACTATTTTTTTGCTTCGGGGTCTGTCCCACCTTGCACAAAAGTGAAAAATGCTTGCCATGGTTCGGAAACTCTGCTAATGTATTTGGTTGGAAGGGGCAAGTAGTCTCTTGGTGGCGGTAGGGAACCCTTGGTGACACCCTCATTCCCCTTAGTGGTTTTGTATCTTGTGACATTGATGGTATTTCATTGCATCTAGCCTCGCTTGGGCTGTTGTGGAGATTAATGATGGAAGGGCTCAGGTCGTCCGTTGGTTGTTTTTTATTGATCCCTTGATTGGCTTTGGTTGCTTGGTTTACGATGGTATGGTGGACACGTGGGGGCAAGGTGACAGCTCAACTGACATGGTGGCATCCCCTTGCAGGTTGTTTCTCTTGCTATATTGGGATGTATTTGTCTCGATGTGTACCTGCGATAGGGTGGAAAATTAGCCAAGCTCTATATGTCAGGGTGGCGCCTTTGTTAGCTCATCACTATGAACTATGGAACTGTGATGTCTTGGCTCGATTTGAGTAGGGTTGCGAGACCTAAGGCTCAAGGGGGTCTTGGAATTTCTGACCCTGTCACTCATGGTTTGGCATTATGCGCCAAACTGTTCTACACCTTGGCGAATTCTGAAGAAAGTTGGGCATGTATGGCAAGGGAAATGATTATGGAGTCCCGCATGGTGTCTAAAGGTGGACCTTCGCACGACTTGGGCTTACAAAATAGGCTTCTCCAACCCATTGGTGTGAAGGCTAAAATAGGAGGATTTATGGGGAAATTTAGTGACAAATGTTATCAAGTTGCTTCCTCACTCAGGTGGAAGAAAGAAACAGGTACTAGAAGGGAACAGTAAGACACTGATCTCCTTGGGGACCCATGGTGAAAGACCTAGTCCTCGATTGGTATTGGATTGAAATTTCCAAGAGTCTCAATAACAAGGGCTTTAGCTCCGTAGAGGCTTTTTGGGATTATCAGAAAGGGGATTCGTACCCCCTGGAGCATCTAAGATTGATCTGCAGACTTTCTATCTAGGAGGTCCTCATTGGCTAAAATCTCAAACGTAACCCTCCCTCCCTGCTTCACACTGGTCGATTGCAAAGCGTGGAAGTGGCCTGGGAAAAGACCTTTCCATTCACCTAGTACTAAATCTATTTATGAGAAGATGTGCAACTCTGGTGACGACTAGGTCTAGCACCTCAATAGAATCTCTGCTAAAAAGTGGAGTTCAAACAAATGGAGCCAGGTAGTTGGCATAACATTTGGAAGGCCAAATGCAACGAGCGGGATAAAGTTTCCTTTGGAAGGTGCTTTTCGGAGTCATGCCTACAAGGGAGAAGGCCAAAGCAAGAGGCTTAGGAGAAGGTTATTGCAACAGATGTAAACACCCGAATGAGACCCTCTTAGACCTGTTCTGGGAATGTTCGGCAATCAAAGAGTTTACAAGTTCACTATGTAGATGGGTGTACTCTCAGCTGGCCACTCCGTTCTTTAGACGCGACGTGGCTATGGGCTCTAGATGCATTCATAATGAGGATCTCCTTACTAACATATGTTTAGTAAGAGCGACGGCTTTAAGAGCAATTTGGCAGTCCAAAAGCGTGCTACTCTTTCAAAAGAAATGTGATTCTTTGGACAAAACACAAGTTTTGGAAACGTGCTGAGTGCTTATCCTTTGTAGAAGAAAGCAGCAAAGCAAGCTCCGCCAAAACGAGTTGGGGAAATCTATAACAAAATTCTTGTAATTTGAAATTTATTGTAAGGATCCATGTGTGGACAGTGGTGACAAATCTCGTAAGGGGCTACGTGCTCATTGAACAAACTGTGTTGTATTGGGTGGAAACCCCTGTGCAAAAGATATGCTAGGGCGTAAATGTATTTTTTATGAGATAATACAAATCTAGCTCGAATGAGCATTTCAAAATAAAATAAAATAAAGGAGGGCTAGTTTATATATTAGTGTGTGAAAAGTTCAAGCTTGGCAAGCAAGATGTTATGCACCTTTGGGTTTGCTTGAATGTGTGACTTATTTTATGCATGGCATAACACGATCTATGATGTTAGGTGATGCTTTTCTCAAAGCGTCCAAGAGGAAATTTCCACTGACATAATGCACATCTTGCAAGTCCTTACTTTAAGAGAAAATTTTAGCTAACATCTTGTTTCACCTAACCTAATGCACATCTTGCAAATCCATACTTTGACACCTTAGGACATATTTTGGGGTAGTGAGAAGACTATAAAGCAACTCTAACTACGTTCTTATTATAAACGCAAACTTTCTTTTGTAATAGCAAATCGCATATATCCCGTGCGAGATGATATAAACGTCCATGAGCGTTACCAAGATCGGTTGACCGCACTCGAATCCATGATTCAGATCATGATGGTCGAGTACTCAACCAACCAAGATAGCTCCTTTGGATGTTTTATGTAACATTTAATGGTCTAGTAACTTGTGTGTAGCGGAAAATAACATAGACATAGTGAGCATTTCATTAGAATAGATTCCTAATGAGCATAACAAGAGTGCTTGGATGGAGAGAGCAACAAAAAGCATAACACCTAGTTAGATAGGCATGAACAATACTTCAAAAAGAGAGAGAAATTAAACTAGTAACATTTGAGGACCGGATTTACATGGAGCCGGTCCCCCTTCTAAAAGGCTTTGTATGATAGGTTTTCCCCCTCAAAGGGAAACATTTTACAATACAATACTTTGTGTTCCTTCAATAACTTGTTGGTGCAATGAAGATGGAAGCTTCAAGCACCAAGCTCACACTTATAAAACACAACATCAATTCCTTCACGGTCTCAGACCCAAGACCTCACACACCTTCAAAGATGGTGAAGCTAACAGGGTATGAGAGTCGATTGAGAGGAAGAAGGAGTATTCTTACGAGAAAGAAGTATATCTCCTCACATAATCACTCATAACACCTTAGCATAGCTTAGTAATTAGCATGGTAGAGGAGATGAGCATGTATTGGAGCTTGGCTCTTGGTTGGATTTGCATCACAAAGCGAAGAGTTGTTGGTGAAGGCCTCCCTTCTCACAAGCTTGGGTAGGTGATGAGCTTTCCATTAAAGCTTGAGAAGGAGAGAGAGTCTTCTTATCTTCACACATGAGCTTGTGTGAGTGTGTGTGTGATAATACCTTGCCAAAATCAACCCCCTCTCTCTCTCTCTTGGTCAACCCCTCTTGATTTTTACTCATGCTGGCATCCCATTGGACCTCGCAAAGCTTAGTTAACGATAATTAAAAAGCATAAGTGATAGCCTTGTGACATGTGTTCCCCTTTCTCCTTTTGTGGGATTTTTAGGCAATTAAACTTTCATTGGACCCCTTAGTATTCTGGCCAATAACAATTAGGCAAGCCATTAGGCTGCTGAATGCTCATTGGACCCCTTGAGAGATTGTCCAATAGTTTTCTAGAGAGCTTAACTTGTATTGGTTCTTTTATCAAGTGTTTTTAAATGAATTAAACTAGGTTTATTCTAGCCTAATTCTCATTGGTCCACCTCTATGGCCATTCAATAGGATTTGAATGCACCTTGGGGGCAACTCGGCTAGGGAGCTGACATGTGTCCCCTATTCCCTTTGTGTAAGGGGAGTTTGCTAGAGTGTGTGTGTGTTTCTCTCTCATCCCCTACAAGAAAGGCTCGCCCCCTCCTATCTAGGGATATGTGAAGACTTTATGGTCTTCACATAAGTATCCAATTTTACCTAGAGTTTGACCATTGAACATTACCTTTGAATTTGGAACCTTAGCATTTTGGAAGTCTTAATGGACTGAGCCTTGGGGTCTTTGAAGCCCATTGTTGCACATTGCTCTTTTGCAGATGCCCCCTCCTTTGGATCCCTATTGTGACTGGTCTGCCCCTGGTACTTCCCCATATTAAATGATCAGTTTAACATGAGAAAATCATTTAAGGAAATTTGATATTAATTATTATTACATTACCTCTCTCTGAAAATCATAATCGTCCTCGACTATGGGGTAGAGAAGATAAAGCCTAGTCATTAGTCCTTTTTCTAGCGGCGGGTAGAGGATCCCTATCTTACCCTACGACATCGTTCCAGAATGGATGACTAATCCATTTGGCGCTTGAGAGCCTAAGCTGCCACACGCATGTCTACACATTAGTCCTATCAATCTTCCATAGTAGAGTGACAAGCTCTACTTGGTGTTTGGAAGACGTCATCTCCACAAACTTGATCCTAAGCATGCATACTTCTTAACATTTGTGCACAATAAAGAAAAAGAGAGTCTTATAAGACAAAAAATTTGTTCATTGGTATCAAAGCACAAGGTTTCTCTTTTCTTGCTCAAGAAGGGAGGTCCTCAAGCTAACTATAAATGGTTGGCATTATTAATTGCAATTGAGTAAGTATAATAGGGATTTTTCAGCCTTGCAGTGTGCCTGCTTCGTGCAGATGACGGGGCATCACTGTCGAGAGCTATGGTCTTAATAGTGGAGTCCTATGGGGCTTGCCTACGGCTTAACCACTATTGAGCTATTAGAAGCTTGATAGTAGCCGTTACTATTTTGGTGTTGAAAGACCCTCTCTTCTATTCCTTGCAATTAATGATATTCGAGCCACGGGTACAGGAGCTTGAGTTCTTTTCTAAAGGGGTTAAGAGGAGTAGAAACTAGGGCTTGAAGTGCCAAAGTACGCTTAAAAATTTTCACCTAAAAGTTGTTAGAATGGCTGACAATAGTAAAGAGAGTGAAGTTAATGTTGATAGCTTTGATTTTGCTAATGAGCAGGCTATTGATGATGCCCCTATGCTTGTTAACTACCTTGTTTCTAGGCTTCAATAAGCCATGGGCAATCCATCCCTCCAAAACTAAAATGGATAGCTAAAAGCGAATCGTTAGGTTAGCTATTTCACTTTGGCCATCCGTTTGCGGGTGATTGGCCGAAGAAAATTTTAGCCTTGTCCCTAAATTCTCAAAGAGACCCTTCCAAAAATTACTGGTCATTCTAGGATCTCTATTCGACACTATGGACATTGGCAAGCCATGGTACTTGAAGATTTGTGATATGAAGAGCCATTTGATGGGCTTTGATAATCTTTTTCACAGGTATAAAATGAGCTTGTTTACTGAACCTGTCTACTATCATCCATATTTTTGTATTCCCATGGATAGACTTGGGCAATCCAAAGATAAAATCCATGGATATGATCTCCCATGGTGAATTAGGGATTGGAAAGGTTGAAGAAATCCAGGTTGGAACCCCAATCAAATTTCGTCTTTTGGCATACCACACATTTAGAAACATACTCTTGTTTTTTGCTTTCATGGCAGGCCAATAGAAATATATTTCTATCCCTTTTAGAGTAGACTGAATCCCTCTATGCCCCGCATAAGGAGGAGCATGGGATTCATACATTACTTTCTCACGTAGTGAGCTAGTAACGCATAGTCTATTGCCATAGAGAAGATAACCATCTTGTAAGGTAAATGGTTCCTCTTTCTTCCCTAGCACAAGGGCTGAAATCACATCTCTAAAATCGGGATCAATAGCGTACTCGTCTATCATAGAAGATAGATCATTGTGTGGAAACCGCATTCACTCTCGGCCGTCCTAAGACTGCATTGGCTACTTGATTATGCTTGCCAGCAGTATGAGCAATATGAAAATGAAATTGCGAAAGGAAATTTGCCCACCTCATTTGTCTGTTGGAGAGCTTGGTCTGCGTCATGAAGTACTTAAGGCTTTGGTGATCCGTCCGTAGAATAAAAGGAGTCCCCAATAAATGAATTAAACTAGGTTTATTCTAGCCTAATTCTCATTGGTCCACCTCTATGGCCATCCAATAGGATTTGAATGCACCTTGGGGACAATTGGGTTAGGGAGCTAACATATGTCCCCTATTCCCTTTTTGTAAGGGGAGCTTGCTAGAGTGTGTGTGTGTTTGTCTCTCATTCTCTACAAGAAAGGCTCGTCCCTTCCTATGTAGGGATATGTGAAAAATTTATGGTCTTCACATAAGCATCCAATTTTACCTGGTGTTTGACCATTGAACATTACCTTTGAATTTGGAACCTTAGCATTTGGAAGTCTTAATGGGTTGAACCTTAGGGTCTTTGAAGCCATTGTTGCACATTGCTCTTTTGCAGATGGCCCTCCCTTTGGATCCCTATTTTCCCTCCTTTGGATCCCTATTGTGACCGGTCTGCCAGCCTAACCAATATTCTAGCTTTTTCTCCCATGGTACTTCCCCATATTAAATGATCGGTTTAACATGAGAAAATCATTTAGGAGAATTAGATATTATGACATTTTATAAATGGAAACTAACATTACTTTTGATGTTTTTGGAATATATTATAGTTTAAATAGTTTATTGTTACTTTTTCTAAGAAACATAATATTTTATTGTGATAATTCTTCCAATAACCTTATGTAGGCCATAGTGATCTTTCAACTTGCTATCCACATACTATTTAAACATGCATACTACTTGCAAACACTTCTCATACCATCCTCCACTCGGTTCTCACACCATCCACTTTGCACAAAAGCATTAATTTGTCATCAAGATTCCAGTGGAATCTTTTAGATTCAAAAGCAAAACATGTTGCACTCACAGCTTGCCCTCTCGATGTCCGCCATGTGCAGTCCCCTCCTTGCCATGGCAACCTAGCGAGGCAACTTTCACCGAAACAAATTAATTTTGCCCTCAAATTTTCAGCGAATTTGGGGACTTGGAGGAAAAGTCTTTTGTGTTGTCACTATCATATGTCCGTGCTTTCCATCGTCGTGTCTGTGTCCCCCGCTCTCGCCACGACTCCCTTGCCCTTTGCTCATTGCATATTCCTACCTCACTTTACTCCTACCTTGCAAGGCAGTGCACCATGTACCTTTAGCCAATAGGGATCCACATCATGATTCATCACTACAGCCTGTGCCACCACTCCGTGGCTCTATAACACCGTCATCACCACACGCTCAAAGCCCGTTGCCACTACACACAAGTTTGCAAGCCCGTCCTATCCCTACCATGATCACCATCATGACCACACTCTCATAGCGCGCTCCTAGTCCCTCGCATGCACAAACATACTCACCACCGTTGCTCACCTACTCACTATGAGTGCTCACATGCTCACTGTTGTTGCTCACATCCTTTGGGAGTCACAAACCATGGCGTTGCACGCCTGCACACACACACACACACACACACACACACACACACACACACACACACACACACACACACACACACACACACACACACACAGATGTAGAGATTCGGGGCTACTACTGAAAACTACCCCGAGTGTGTGTGTGCAATGTGCACTAGTTGCCTTGCCTTGCATCGTACGTGTGCACAAGTCGCCTTGCCGGCGCCGCTCGCCCTCATCAAGCCTTGCACCCTTTATAAAAGAAGCTCTCTCTCTCTCTCTCTCCCCCCCCCCCCCCCCCCCCCCCCCCCCCCCCCCCCCCCCCCCCCCCCCCCTTCCCCCAACCCCCCCCAATGTGCCATGCAACATCTCCGCTTGATTTGCTCTAATAAAGCTCATAACCACAGTGATAGGCCTTGCAGGTGTGTACCCCCCATGCTCGCCATCTGGTCTGCATGCTACATTTTACTTCTTTTTTGTTGGCCTGCCCAAAGGGCTAAGGCCATAGTGATGTGTTCCCTTTTTTTTAGTGGAAAATATCATAATTTTTATTTTTTTTTAAGGGGTTTATTTTGAAATATGTTTTTCTCTTATCGACGCATAGGTTAGTGGGCATTGAATGTTATCAAGAAAATGATGAAGCGACATGATCGTGTTTAAGTATGGTTTGAGGTATGTCTGGTTGATCTTGGAGATGCGCTCACGAAGGGCTCTCTCTCTCTCTCTCTCTCTCTCTCTCTCTCTCTCTCTCTCTCTCTCTCTCTCTCTCTCTCTCTCTCTCTCTCTCTCAGCGCGGCAAAGCTCTCTTTCTTTCTAGAACCCTCTTGCTCCCCTAACCGATCTTCTCTGCATCTTATCCAGAACGTCCTCGCTCCCGCTCACTGACTTCTCTTCTTCATAAGAGCCCCGTCCCGCCTAGTGGATGCAGGGGTTCTAAGTCTTCGCTACACTCTAAAAAGGGGGTTCCACTGAGCATCTACAACAGTTACAGGACTTCGTCGTCACGTTGCAAGAGCTCTAAAGATGTAGAAAATTTCCATTTTTTACTTGGTGAGCCCAAGGCTCTCTTTCAAGTATCTAAACGCAGAATCCACCATGTGGCATTACATTTAGATTAAAAAAAGCAAAAAAAAATGATGTCGTCAAGACTCAAAAGCTCTACGCTACCGACTGAATCAAATTAAAAAACGCTGTGCGAGTCTACATTGCTCAATTGCGCTCAGAAGCACTTTGAACTTCTCCACAGGCAGTTCGCAGCTTCCCCAAAAGCAGCAGGTTTGTCTCTATCTATTCTTTCACACACACACACACACACACACACAGACACACACACACACACACACACACACACACACACACACACACACACACACACACACACACACACACACACACACACACACACACACACACACAGAGAGAGAGAGAGAGAGAGAGAGAGAGAGAGAGAGAGAGAGAGAGACCCTACTGCCTTCTCATCCTCTAATCTATGGTGGACCCTCCTCTGATGTATTCTTCATTCACCTGTTCTGCAATTAATCGTGCTACTCAAGCGACTACGTGACAATTGTGTTAACCAGTAAAAAGGAGCATCGTTTATATCGGGAGGTCGACTTGCAGTTATAAGCCAAATGAAGAACTACAGAAGGAGAATAGAATCGCGCGACCACCAGAGACAAAGGAGCAAAGCGCAAAGAAGAAGGTGATTGGAGCACTCTCAAGGGCCGAGACAGAGGAGGAGGAGGACATCGCCTGTAGGAGTTGACGAGTCATGAGGGCAACCGGGAGGGGAGAAGCAGCACGCCATCTACAAGCCAAATAAACAACGTGCTGTAACTCAAACAAGGAAGGTTGACGAGGGAGTAGTGAGACACGGAGCAAATGTGCAGAGCAAGATAAAGTAGTGCTAGTGGTGTTTGTAGAGGAATAGCATCGTGGAACAGCATCGTGCGACCACCAGAGACGAAGGAGCAGAGTGTGAAGAAGAAGGTGATTGGAGAACTATCAAGGGATGACGCAGAGTAAGAGGAGGATGTCACCTGCAAGAGTTGACAAATCATGAGGGCGACCAAGAGAAGTAGCACGTCGTCTACAAGAAAAATAAACAACGTGCTGCAAATCAGATGATGAGAGAGAGACGAGGGAGCTGTGAGACTCGCCAACAAATCTATAGAGTGAGATAAACTAGCGCTAGTGGTGTTTGCAAAAAAGCCAACAAGAGCAATCTCATAAGAATCAAGTAAAAACAGCACCATGAAAAGCTTGTACATGTAATATAAAGGGCATCGATCCAGCTACCTCAACAAATTTCAACAATAACCAAGAATAATATTGAATTCCTCTCTTCTGCAGGCAGAAGCACCATCAAAAAGTCTCGACTCTTTCACAACAAATTAAGAGTAACAAATAAAGACAAAATAAATCACAAACTCCACCTCGACTCGGAAAATAAAAGTATTCGTAAGCTCCAAAACGTTGCCAATATTAAGATCCAAAAATTGACTTGTTGATAAAGCTCGTACATGTCATAAAAAGAGAAGGCCACTATCGAGAGGCCGAAGTTCGCCAAATTTGTAGATGATTGGCAACTATGCTAGCCCAACAATTCACAAAAACAAGCGAATTAGTGGGAGCGCTCTTCAATGATACCGATTCTCTATCATTGTTTTTGTTTCAATGAGTTCCTTTTTGGCGACGTTCTTATCAGGCCCAGCTGTTGCGCATGCAATAAAATTAGATCTATTTCTCTTTAAGCTTAATCAATATGCTACATACCATGTATTTATCCTAATGTGTATTTTGTGTCTGACAGGGAGAATATATACTCAAAACATTGGACGTTTCGATTGCACAAACGTACAACTCCAGCTGGACTACACTGCAAGGTTCGTTATATCCATCCAACTCCCCATGACTATGTGTTTGCTTGGCGCAACACATAAACGCTACGGGGCAGGGCACGGCTTCCGTTTCTTATAATTTTTGGAGAGACCACAATGCAAACTCTCCACCATATTAAGACCATACTTTTGTATGGCACTTTTGCATGACGTGCACTAAATACTTAACATATTCAATTTATGATGCTTCATTGCATGATGAAATGTTTAACTATTCACATTCCTTTTTTGTAGCTAGAGTCAAAGATCGGTGTGTAGCTTGGACAATCCAAAAACATATGTACAACATTTCAGGTCAGTAAAGTACTTCATTTCAAATTGCAATCCATTGATGCTTTATCAATTTGCTTGTTTTAAAATTTTGTACATTGCTTCCTCTAGTTTTCTTTACCTACATGATGATTTCAGAACTATACACTTATATGTTAATTTTACACACAACTCTTTGCATATGGTAGGTAGGCAATACATAATAACAATTTCAACATGTGGTGTATTAAAGAATTAAATGCATAAGTAGTGAATACATGTAGTGTAATGCAATCGTAAATGCACTTTGTGCATCTTTACTTTAGACATAAACAATGATGCTATACTATATTTGTCCTCGTTTCTCCCATACTAGGTGTCAATATGAAGTTCTCAAGGCCTACAAGGTTATAATCCAAGCACTAAACTCCATCTCCTCTCAAAACAACTATAGCATTTTCCAAAGGTATATCTGCCTTTCACGTAGTGCCGCCATTGCCAAATTAGTCATGCTTCTGTTTCCTTTAGTGCACGATGTTAAATGCCAATTTGCATATGTCCTGCTATATTCTATAGATGTTACATAGGGAGGCCCACCAAGCAAGACTAGTTGTAGAGCATGCTACTTGTCCATCAGATCGCTAGGCCTTTTAAAGAGCTACAAAGGAGAAAGTGGTTTTAAAAAAAAGGCAAAATGCAACCTGCTACCGGCGCGTCTCCGTGAACAATCTATAATTAGGTTTGTAACACAAGTTTGTGTGCCTCCTACGCAGCAGCTGTAGGAGATGGCGGGACCATGAATAGTCTACTTACAGTGCATGAGTGCTCGAAGTGCTACAGCCCCTCCAAGCGCTTGGCGAGATGCAGCTCTAAACATGTGCTTGAGCGGTAACAACGCTTGAGCACGAAGCAGTTTGGAGGGCAGGGTAGGCGCAAGGCGAGAGGGACTCTCTCTCTCTCTCTCTCTCTCTCTCTCGTCTGCTAAGGGTGCCTTTTGTGGGGTCTACAGAGCCATCATTCGTGCAGCAACTTCTCTCTCTCTCTCTCTCTCTCTCTCTCTCTCTCTCTCTCTCTCTCTCTCTCTCTATATATATATATATATATGGACACGAAGTGTAGGGACTACATAGTTGTGTGTTCGTTCTGTGTCGCGCGAGCGCCGAGTGCAAGCAAGAGAGGGAAGGGTGAAGCTGAGCGCTCTCTATCTCTCTCTCTCTTTCTCTCTCTCTCTCTCTCTCAAGTCATGATAGCTCGGACGCTGGAAGCTGATGAGTGTGGAAGGGGATATTCGGGGGGGTATCCGAGCTAGAAATGGTCGTCTTCTCTCCTCGGAGCAAGGTTGGAGAAGGGAGGGGGGATGATTTTGTGGGACCGCAGGAAGGATACAAGGATTGTGTGCTGGCTCTCTCTCTCTCTCTCTCTCTCTCTCTCTCTCTCTCTCTCTCTCACTACAAGAGGTTGTGTGCTCTTGTGACGCTGTTAGGGACGTAAATACACTGGGTTTTTATAACCCCCGGCGTCGCTAAAACCGTCGCTACGAGAGCGTCGCTATATGCGTCGCTATATAGCGACGCCCATAGAGACGCTCATAGCGACGCATATAGCGACGGTTACACAGAAGACTATAGCGACGATCATAGCGACGCTACAGAGCCATAAATAGCGACGCTCGAGAGAATTGTTTTTTGGTGGCAGGACATTGATTGCCCTGCCACCCATCAACCATATTGTACTTGATTCACTTTTTAAAAAAAGTGCAAGGATAGATAATAGACCCAAAATAGTCACCCACAAGACGCATTGTTTGCAAAATTAACAATTGTACACATCATAGGCAAAATGAATTGATTGGCAAATGTAATAATGACAATTGTACAACATCATAGGCATAAAGAATTGATTGGCAAAAGGAACTGCGGTGACAAATGTAATAATATACATGGTTCAAAAAGACGTATAAAATCCGTCTCATGATACATAAGCTATGAGAAACCCTAAACTAATGCTATCTAGCTACGGCTAAACTGACGTCGTCTAGTCAGACATCTCATCACGTCCAAGCGGCGTATCTGTCGGATTCTGCAAAAAAAGACAATAAGACAACTTTCAGTAAGTATAAACATATAACGACATTTATAAAACAATACAAAAAATAAAAAAGAGTAAACCCTAATACTAACCATGCCGCCGCGAGAACTGAGAATGTCCATCAGGGCGTTTAAGCCCTTCCTGCCTGCGTACTCGCGCTCGTACGGTGTGGGATCATGTCCTGTCATCGACCACTGTCAAAACATACAAAGATTTCATTATGTTAGAATTAAAAAACTCATAAACCCTAAACTATCGAACATAAAGAGCAATGCGAAAACACTTACAAAATCGGCCTCAAATGATGCCCATCCACCGCTCCCCAAGTGGTGCGAGCTCCCTGCCTCTACTCGCGCTCTGGCTGCATCCTTTTGTTGCTTCCACTTGTCGGGATTCTCGCGCGCTGCTTTCTTCGCATTCTTCCAATCTTCTTTGGCCAGCCAATCTGGCCTGTTCCACCCATTCTTGATTGCTTTTGCACTTCGGAACGCTTGTGTTTGCAGTATTCGCGCATTCGAATCTTCATCAGGTCTTCATTGAAGCGCTAATCCCGTGTTGGAACGGGAAACTCATCATGAAGTATGCTGATGACTCTGTTTTTTAAATCACTTGGTACTTCACTCCATTTGTTTAGTATGTAGTGTCTAAACAGCTGAGAGCAAAGACCACGCATGCGCGAGATCACCTTCTTGCCGTCATCATCCATGATGATGCCGCCGCTGATGTCGACGGAGTAAGGCAAGCCCTCTGGCCGGTGACGCGTGAACCTGGGTGTCCTGGCAGGGGTCTCTAGCGGCGTGTCGATAGGGGTACGGACGTCAGGTGTCTCCACCGGCGTCTGGGCCCCGAAGCGAGGAGTGTCGAGTGGGGTGGCTCCTGGCGGAGTAGGTAGAGGTGTGTAGCTTCTAGGAACAGTCAGCCGTGCAAAACCTGGCGTAGATGGCGATGCTGTGGCTGGTGTGGGGGCGGGCAAAGAAGGGGAGGGTAAAGAGCCTCGTCGAACACGAGGCGGTGTGGAGGCATCGGTGGCGGAATCCCCACAACAACCGCCACCGCCACCACTAGAGCGTCGGTGTCTAGACGAGTGTGAAGATCGTCTCGTCGACGCCGAAGCTTCAGAGCGCGCCGAATGCTCCGAAAGAGAGGGGGATGCGGATGGAGTAGGAACGCGCAATGATGCGCCAGAGCGATGACGCTCCACGTACCACTGTCTTTGCTGCGGTGACAAAGAAGAAAGAAACTCCTCGTCATCCATACCTGCATTAAACACACGAATATTTAAACTTAATATTGAATGAATAGAGTAGACAATGACGCAAAGACCATTAAATACAATGACGTAATGACGCATATAAATACAATGACACAATGAATTGAGTGATAGAAGAGGCAAGTCGAAAACTCAAAATTTTCAATCAAAAGATGTGAGCGCGAGTAGAAAAGAGCGTTATACACCATGGAAGGTACTTAGAGAGCCAGAGCTTTTACAACACGGAGCAAAATTGTTCAAATACAATATTTGTGGCTTTAAGAGATCTCTCTCTCATCCTCGCATAACTCAGCATAACTTCCTATATCTATATAGAGCTCTCCGTTTAAACACATATCCTCTGTTTCATTTTGTAGATCCTCTACATGCACCCCATATAGAGTAGTAGCATCTTGATGCTCGTTTGGCACCCCCGCAGCGGCTTCTGATTGAGCATCTTCTCTGATCTCCTCCATTGATGCCGTTGTGATTGGCACATGGTAGCCTTCATACGTCCTTGCACTACAAGGGGCTACCTCTATGATGTACCACCAGTTTGATGTAGACTTTGTAGGATGAAATATTACCTGCTAGAGCCACATAACTTACATGAGAGCTTTCAAGCACATAACTTGTAAAAGGGGGATGTTAACTATTTACATACTTACTTGTTCACAATGCTCGGGTAGTACGAAAGTGTCTCTTAGGTCAGACCATTTCTTAGTAGAATCCACCTCAAGAAAACCAGACTCTCCTCTACGCACAGTAGCGTTGAGACCCTCCATGATTATCTTGAACCATTGCACGTCGAACAAGTCGACAAAAAATCCTCTGTAATCGATCCTCAAAATCTCTTGCAGCGTGCCGAAGTAAGTGAGTTCCACCACCACAGGATCTGCATCAGAGGAACGTCGTCGACTAGACTGTTCAAATTTTGCCATGATTCCACAATCTTGAGTAAAACGCTTTTTGTCGATTCGTTCCACCCTAAAATATCGACCTTTACACCATGCTGATGTGTATGACTTATACTACAACGAACAAAGATTATGAGTGGCCGTTCAAACGTTTATAAATAAAGTCACTTGCTAGTCGTACATTGCAAACTTACCTTGGTCGCGCAACCCCGAGAGTACTCCCACTCTTCTTCAGTCACTTCGTCACCGCATTGTTGTGCGCTTTTCAATTGGTTGTGCAACCATCTTAAGCTCATGAAGGTTGGTAGGCTCTCCAGAACCGCTGGATAGTGCATCGGTGGTCGTCTTCCCCGTCTCCACTCGATTCGTGCCCTTTGTCGCTCTTGCTTTGCATCCTCATATTGTGAAATCCACTTTTGCATCACTGGATTGTGAAGCATGCAAAATTGGTTGATTTTAGCCTCTAGATCTTCCGTCATCTTCTTCTCAACACCGAGATTGCACATGACAATCCCAGATATGCGCTCATCATCTATGGTTCGCCATAGCGTGTCCCTCTAGCCACTCTCCAATGTACACTAGGGACTCTGATACCAACCAACCTTCTGCCATGCTACCCTCCGGACATGCCTTTTGACGCACATATCCCTTAAGCGTTTTCATGAAACGCTCTAAGAAGAACATCCATCTGGAATGAACTGTGCCAGCTATTTCCACCTCATCAACTATGTGAACAAGAAGATGCACCTGAATGGTTAGCATTGTAGTAGGAAAATGTTTCTCAAACATGCACACAAGCTCCGCAGCATTTAGTTTGGCGAAAGGTATGGAGTCTACGTTGATCTCCTTTTGTGAGATCCATTGCACCAGCTTTGCAAGTTTGTAGATTGTGTTACGGATGTCGAGAGACAAACATCCCTCAATGGCAACCGGTAAAATAAACTGTAAAGTATGTGCAGCAATGATATTAAAGTCCACATTTTATGCAATGATATTAAAGTCCACTATGAACGTACCTGACACATTTTATGCCAATCGTGTGACTTCAAACCGGTAAGCTTTCCTTCTTTAGTAAAACACGTTCGGAGCGAGTGCATTACGCCAGTGGGGGTCCGCAAAGATCGAATGGTCTCTTTTACTTTGCGTTCTTGGGCTTCATTTCGGGAATCTGGCATCACATTGTCAGCTGGTAGTATGTGCTCTTTCAGCAATCTACACAATATAAAAATATGATACAGTCGTGTCAAAATCTATCAGATCATTATACATTTAGAGTTTTATTAAAGTAAACTAATTGTAATAGATCACCTGAAAAGCGCTGTGACGCTAGTGTCACTCCATCCAAACTTTGCCTGCATGTTGAGAAGAACCAGGAGTGCTTTCAATCTAGACATACGTGCTCCATTATACAATGGCGTATAGGCTTCACTTTTCATATCATCATAGATAAGCCTTTCTGAATCCATATTCGTCTCGATCATTTCATCAATCTCGGGCTCAAACATTGCCTCGTTGGGAATGTGCTCTGCATGATCATCCCTTGAGCTGTCAGAGGCTACATCTTGTGGCCTCACATATGCTGCTTGACCAAAGCGCCTGCGAACACGTCTATTGGGTTGCAAGATTGCTGCTTGTTGGCCAGCGTCAGAGTCCGACGAGTTATAATTGGCAACAACTCGATCTATAATAGATGGATCGAACTCGCCAAATTCACGAACGTGCTGCAAAGAAACACATCGTGTCCGTCGCACAGCATGCTTGCATTGATTACAAGGACATAAGACCCTCGTTGAGAGATAGGTGTTTCGGTTGGACGGTCTCACATCCTCGTCGCTACTCATAATGAGGATAAAAAACTTATAACCTGGACAACAAATTTAATATTCTATTGGCATTCTTCGTCTTATCTCTCTCTCTCTCTCTGTCTCTCTCTCTCTCTCTCTCTCTCTCTCTCTCTCTCTCTCTCTCTCTCTCTCTCTCTCTTTACCTCACATTCTCTAGTCATGTCCAATCCCCGCACACCTCGGTCTAGAGGTGCAGGGAGATCAGAACCACCGGGTTATAATCTCGTCTTTATTGGTCAATACCTATATTTGTGGGTACAAGAAATCTACACACCCACGTCTACATGATACTGCATGTAGTGGAAAAAACCCCTTTGCCTCTTCTCTAGCTGTAGCACTTCACAGCATCTTAACGTCTTTTCACAGTAGATCTTTTCACTGTTCGTCTAACTCTAAACCCTAAACCGTAAGTAATTCTTGCGTGGACTCGATCTAACGTAAATAAGCGTAAATCTAAATAAACGTAAATCTAACTAAAAATAAACCTAAATTTAATTTAACGTAAGTCTACATCTAACCTAATCTTTAACGTCTTTTGGGATAGTTTCCTACGACGTTAAAACTCTCTTCTTCTTGTGTGTGTGTTGTGTGTGTGTGTGGTGTGTTGGGTAAACCTAAATAAACCTAAGTCTAATCTAATATAACATAAATCTAAATCTAACGTAAATATATTATGTTATATTAAAAACAAAGAACTAAACTAACAGGGATTATAAGAACCTTAAAACTGATTTAACACATAATTTTTCACATAACTCGGCAAGAGTTGGCATTCTCATCACTAAAGATGTGGGAGTTAACTTCCGGCGGTGACGCTGCCTCATCTCCATCCACATCTGACGACAGCAATTGGCCCTTTAGACCGTTCTTGCTCTTGTTACTAACTTTGAAGTTGCTGTTGAATGACTAGAGGTTGTCTAGATGGTCATTGTGTCGGGGATGTAGTGACTCTTGCCGCCTTGAAGATCCACCTTCTTCCCTATCTTCTGAAGACATTTCACCAGTACTTTTGGATCGACGGAGCCCACCATGAGTGAAGGCAGCAATACCCTATATTCCATTGAGGGCTTTCTTCACCCGCTTCATGCAGGCATCGCAGTCTATGGAGACCTAAATCTAATATAATATAACGTAAATCTAAATCTAGCGTAAATAAACGTAAATCTAGTTAAAAATAAACCTAAATCTAATTTAATGTAAATCTACATATAACCTAATCTTTAACGTCTTTTAAGATAGTTTCCTACGACGTTATAACTCTCTTCTTCTTGTGTGTGTGCGCGTGTGTGGATGTGTGTGCCAATAAAAAGAGATAAATGGTATAACCTTTCTATCACCCATGCCAAGTATGATAGATTGATTATGCCATTTCCCTCTTGAATAATAGGTCTTGAGTTCAACTCCTCGTCGGCTAGATCTTTAGTTCTTTTAATTTTAATTAGTTTCCTACGACGTTAAATTAGTTTCTCTCTCTTTCTCTCTCAATGTGTGTGCGTTTTTTTGGATTGTATGCATGTTTTCTCTCTCTTTTCCTCTCTCAATGTGTGCGTTTTTTGTTTATGCATGTTCTCTCTCTCTTTTCCTCTCTCAATGCGTGCGTTTTTTGTTTATGCATGCTCTCTCTCTCTTTTTCTCTCTCAATGTGTGTGTGCATTCTTTGTTTATGTATGTGTGTGTGCGTTTTTGTTTTTGTTTGTACTCTCTCTCTCCCTGTCTCTCTCTCTCCCTCTCTCTCTCTCTCAAAAACACTATGTGTGTGTGTATGTGTGTGTGTGAGAGAGAGAGAGAGGGAGAGAGAAAGAGGGGAAGGGAACATGAGAATGAGGAGAGGGAAGGAGCATACCTGGCTCTCCTTCCTCTCCTCGTGTGTGTGTGTGTGTGTGTGGAGAAGAAAAAGAGAGAGAGAGAGAGAGGGAGAGAGAAAGAGGGGAAGGGAACATGAGAATGAGGAGAGGGAAGGAGCATACCTGGCTCTCCTTCCTCTCCTCGTGTGTGTGTGTGTGTGTGGAGAAGAAAAAGAGAGAGAGAGAGAGAGAGAGAGAGAGAGAGAGGGAGAGCATTACCTGCTCCTTGCTTGAGGGTGCCGAAAAACTTAGATCTGAGATCTTAGTTTTTGAGCGCGCTCGGTTTTTTTTTTAGCCCAGCCGGCGTCGCTATGAGCGTCGCAAATTTACAAAGAAATTTGCGACGCTCATAGCGATGCCGGGATTTTTTTTTTTGAGCGTCGCTGTGTGAGCGTCGCTAATATGAACACCATCCACTTTGCACAAAAGCATTAATTTGTCATCAAGATTCCAGTGGAATCTTTTAGATTCAAAAGCAAAACATGTTTCACTCACAGCTTGCCCTCTCGATGTCCGCCATGTGCAGTCCCCTCCTTGCCATGGCAACCTAGCGAGGCAACTTTCACCGAAACAAATTAATTTTGCCCTCAAATTTTCAGCGAATTTGGGGACTTGGAGGAAAAGTCTTTTGTGTTGTCACTATCATATGTCCGTGCTTTCCATCGTCGTGTTTGTGTCCCCCGCTCTCGCCACGACTCCCTTGCCCTTTGCTCATTGCATATTCCTACCTCACTTTACTCCTACCTTGCAAGGCAGTGCACCATGTACCTTTAGCCAATAGGGATGCACATCATGATTCATCACTACAGCCTGTGCCACCACTCCGTGGCTCTATAACACCGTCATCACCACACGCTCAAAGCCCGTTGCAACTACACACAAGTTTGCAAGCCCGTCCTATCCCTACCATGATCACCATCATGACCACACTCTCATAGCGCGCTCCTAGTCCCTCGCATGCACAAACATACTCACCACCGTTGCTCACCTACTCACTGAGTGCTCACATGCTCACTGTTGTTGCTCACATCCTTTGGGAGTCACAAACCATGGCGTTGCACGCCTGCACACACACACACACACACACACACACACACACACACACACACACACACACACACACACACAGATGTAGAGATTCAGGGCTACTACTGAAAACTACCCCGAGTGTGTGTGTGCAATGTGCACTAGTTGCCTTGCCTTGCACCGTACGTGTGCACAAGTCGCCTTGCCGGCGCCGCTCGCCCTCATCCCCCCCCCCCCCCCCCCCCCCCCCCCCCCCCCCCCCCCCCCCCCCCCCCCCCCCCCCCCCCCCCCCCCAACCCCCCCCAATGTGCCATGCAACATCTCCGCTTGATTTGCTCTAATAAAGCTCATAACCACAGTGATAGGCCTTGCAGGTGTGTACCCCCCATGCTCGCCATCTGGTCTGCATGCTACATTTTACTTCTTTTTTGTTGGCCTGCCCAAAGGGCTAAGGCCATAGTGATGTGTTCCCTTTTTGTTAGTGGAAAATATCATAAATTTATTTTTTTTAAAAGGGGTTTATTTTGAAATATGTTTTTCTCTTATCGACGCATAGGTTAGTGGGCATTGAATGTTATCAAGAAAATGATGAAGCGACATGATCGTGTTTGAGTATGGTTTGAGGTATGTCTGGTTGATCTTGGAGATGCGCTCACGAAGGGCTCTCTCTCTCTCTCTCTCTCTCTCTCTCTCTCTCTCTCTCTCTCTCTCTCTCTCTCTCTCTCTCTCTCTCTCTCTCACAGCGCGGCAAAGCTCTCTTTCTTTCTAGAACCCTCTTGCTCCCCTAACCGATCTTCTCAGCATCTTATCCAGAACGTCCTCGCTCGCGCTCACTGACTTCTCTTCTGCATAAGAGACCCGTCCCGCCTAGTGGACTCTAAAAAGGGGGTTCCACTGAGCATCTACAACAGTTACAGGACTTCGGCGTCACGCTGCAAGAACTCTAAAGATGTAGAAAATTTCCATTTTTTACTTGGTGAGCCCAAGGCTCTCTTTCAAGTATCTAAACGTAGAATCCACCATGTGGCATTACATTTAGATTAAAAAAAGCAAAAAAAAATGATGTCGTCAAGACTCAAAAGCTCTACGCTACCGACTGAATCAAATTAAAAAACGTTGTGCGAGTCTACATTGCTCAATTGTGCTCAGAAGCACTTTGAACTTCTCCACAGGCAGTTCGCAGCTTCCCCAAAAGCAGCAGGTTTGTCTCTATCTATTCTTTCACACACACACACACACACACACACACACACACACAGAGACCCTACTGCCTTCTCATCCTCTAATCTATGGTGGACCCTCCTCTGATGTATTCTTCATTCACCTCTTCTGCAATTAATCGTGCTACTCAAGCGACTACGTGACAATTGTGTTAACCAGTAAAAAGGAGCATCGTTTATATTGGGAGGTCGACTTGCAGTTATAAGCCAAATGAAGAACTACAGAAGGAGAATAGAATCGCGCGACCACCAGAGACAAAGGAGCAAAGCGCAAAGAAGAAGGTGATTGGAGCACTCTCAAGGGCCGAGACAGAGGAGGAGGAGGACATCGCCGGTAGGAGTTGACGAGTCATGAGGGCAACCGGGAGGGGAGAAGCAGCACGCCATCTACAAGCCAAATAAACAACGTGCTGTAACTCAAACAAGGAAGGTTGACAAGGGAGTAGTGAGACACGGAGAAAATGTGCAGAGCGAGATAAAGTAGTGCTAGTGGTGTTTGTAGAGGAATAGCATCGTGGAACAGCATCGTGCGACCACCAGAGACGAAGGAGCAGAGTGTGAAGAAGAAGGTGATTGGAGAACTATCAAGGGATGACGCAGAGTAAGAGGAGGATGTCACCTGCAAGAGTTGACAAATCATGACGGCGACCAAGAGAAGCAGCACGTCGTCTACAAGAAAAATAAACAACGTGCTGCAAATCAGATGATGAGAGAGAGACGAGGGAGCTGTGAGACACGCCAACAAATCTATAGAGTGAGATAAACTAGCGCTAGTGGTGTTTGCAAAAAAGCCAACAAGAGCAATCTCATAAGAATCAAGTAAAAACAGCACCATGAAAAGCTTGTACATGTAATATAAAGGGCATCGATCCGGCTACCTCGACAAATTTCAACAATAACCAAGAATAATATTGAATTCCTCTCTTCTGCAGGCAGAAGCACCATCAAAAAGTCTCGACTCTTTCACAACAAATTAAGAGTAACAAATAAAGACAAAATATATCACAAAATCCACCTCGACTCGGAAAATAAAAGTATTCGTAATCTCCAAAACGTTGCCAATATTAAGATCCAAAAACTGACTTGTTGATAAAGCTCGTACATGTCATAGAAAGAGAAGGCCACTATCGAGAGGCCGAAGTTCGCCAAATTTGTAGATGATTGCCAACTATGCTAGCCCAACAATTCACAAACACAAGCAAATTAGTGGGAGCGCTCTTCAATAATACCGATTCTCTATCATTGTTTTTTTTCCAATGAGTTCCTTTTTGGCGACGTTCTTATCAGGCCCAGTTGTTGCGCATGCAATAAAATTAGATCTATTTCTCTTTAAGCTTAATCAATATGCTACATACCATGTATTTATCCTAATGTGTATTTTGTGTCTGACAGGGAGAATATATACTCAAAACATTGGACGTTTCGATTGCACAAACGTACAACTCCAGATGGACTACACTGCAAGGTTCGTTATATCCATCCAACTCCCCATGACTATGTGCTTGCTTGGCGCAACACATAAACGCTACGGGGCAGGGCACGGCTTCCGTTTCTTATAATTTTTGGAGAGACCACAATGCAAACTCTCCACCATATTAAGACCATACTTTTGTATGGCACTTTTGCATGACGTGCACTAAATACTTAACATATTCAATTTATGATGCTTCATTGCATGATGAAATGTTTAACTATTCACATTCCTTTTTTGTAGCTAGAGTCAAAGATCGGTGTGTAGCTTGGACAATCCAAAAACATATGTACAACATTTCAGGTCAGTAAAGTACTTCATTTCAAATTGCAATCCATTGATGCTTTATCAATTTGCTTGTTTTAAAATTTTGTACATTGCTTCCTCTAGTTTTCTTTACCTACATGATGCTTTCAGAACTATACACTTATATGTTAATTTTACACACAACTCTTTGCATATGGTAGGTAGGCAATACATAATAACAATTTCAACATGTGGTGTATTAAAGAATTAAATGCATAAGTAGTGAATACATGTAGTGTAATGCAATCGTAAATGCACTTTGTGCATCTTTACTTTAGACATAAACAATGATGCTATACTATATTTGTCCTCGTTTCTCCCATACTAGGTGTCAATATGAAGTTCTCAAGGCCTACAAGGTTATAATCCAAGCACTAAACTCCATCTCCTCTCAAAACAACTATAGCATTTTCCAAAGGTATATCTGCCTTTCACGTAGTGCCGCCATTGCCAAATTAGTCATGCTTCTGTTTCCTTTAGTGCACGATGTTAAATGCCAATTTGCATATGTCCTGCTATATTCTATAGATGTTACATAGGGAGGCCCACCAAGCAAGACTAGTTGTAGAGCATGCTACTTGTCCAGCAGATCGCTAGGCCTTTTAAAGAGCTACAAAGGAGAAAGTGGTTAAAAAAAAAAAAGGCAAAATGCAACCTGCTACCGACGCGTCTCCGTGAACAATCTATAATTAGGTTTGTAACACAAGTTTGTGTGCCTCCTACGCAGCAGCTGTAGGAGATGGCGGGACCATGAATAGTCTACTTACAGTGCATGAGTGCTCGAAGTGCTACAGCCCCTCCAAGCGCTTGGCGAGATGCAGCTCTAAACATGTGCTTGAGCGGTAACAACGCTTGAGCACGAAGCAGTTTGGAGGGCAGGGTAGGCGCAAGGCGAGAGGGACTCTCTCTCTCTCTCTCTCTCTCTCTCTCTCTCTCGTCTGCTAAGGGTGCCTTTTGTGGGGTCTACAGAGCCATCATTCGTGCAGCAACTTCTCTCTCTCTCTCTCTCTCTCTCTCTCTCTCTCTCTCTATATATATATATATATATATATATATATATATATATATATATATATATATATATATATATATATATATATATATATATGGACACGGAGTGTAGGGACTACATAGTTGTGTGTTCGTTCTGTGTCGCGCGAGCGCCGAGTGCAAGCAAGAGAGGGAAGGGTGAAGCTGAGCGCTCTCTCTCTCTCTCTCTCTCTCTCTCTCTCTCTCTCTCTCAAGTCATGACAGCTCGGACGCTGGAAGCTGATGAGTGTGGAAGGGGATATTCGGGGAGGTATCCGAGCTAGAAATGGTCGTCTTCTCTCCTCGGAGCAAGGTTGGGGAAGGGAGGGGGGATGATTTTGTGGGACCGCAGGCAGGATAAAAGGATTGTGTGCTGGCTCTCTCTCTCTCTCTCTCTCTCTCTCTCTCTTTGGCGGGCGACTAGCTGCGGAACGGTTGTGCGCAGCACTACGTGCGTAGCTCAAAGAAGAGCAGGCGAAGACAACTACGGGGAGATAGAGGAGCACGATGGAGGAGGGCAACACAGGGCCATAGAGGAGCACGATGAGGGAGGTGAAACACTCCTTGAAAGCATCCAGTAGCCTCTCAAAGTACTAGCGATTAGGCCATCCACGCCATACATTTTAGAACGCATGCAAGTTGGCCACCTTTGTTTGCCGCCTCTCAACACACACTTGGTTGAGGCAGAACCGTCGCAAGGATAGGTTATGACAAAAAAATGTAGTGGGCATACTCCTTATGTTGTAGAAAGCTACCCAAGCACTGTAAGATTGGAATCTGACGCTTGAGCATTTCAAAATGCCTCTGCAAGGACAACAAGAAAATGCAAAAAAGGAGGAGGGCTTCCCTCAGCACTAAGGGGCACGGGAGCTTTAAAGAAGCCCAGGCGGTGGGATCAAGGGCGCGGAAGTGGGGCGCGTTGGTTGAGGGCATTGGAGCGCTACACGTGGCAAAAAAAGTAAACTTGGACGGGTTTTGGTAAACGGGGGCGCCGGGAGGTAAACTCGGACGGGAGGGTGACGTGGACAGGAAACGTGGCGCAAATGGGCTGAGGTGGAGTCCCAGTGGCAAATGGGGGTGGGGGTGGGCTGAGATGGACGGCCTCCACTTCATGATACCTCGTACGTTGCATGCATGCGGATGGAACCCCGAGGATGGGGGGTGAGTGACTGCGTTTAGGGCATTCAAGCAGAGGGAGTTTTGCTGCTAGCTCATGCGAGAGGGCCTGGGGGAGGGCCTGCATTGCGTTAGACGAGCCATCTGGGGTCTACACAGACGAAGATTGGAGCCAGGTGGAGATTGTGGCGCAGGTACAAATTGGGACGGTAGGCGGGATTACCAGGTATGTGTCTGTGTGTGTTGTGTGTGTGTGTGTGTGACACCGCCCCAAAACCACCTCCAAGAAAATATGTTTTTATCGTCTGTTGCTTGTCATGTTGCATCACACACACACACACACACACTCTATGAGCCCACGGACAACAGCAATTTTGTAGAGAACCGGGCAGCAGGTTTGTGTGTGTTTGTGGAAGAGAGAGAGAGAGAGAGAGAGAGAGAGAGAGAGAGAGAGAGAGAGAGAGAGCTGTGTCCTGATGCCTTCTGCTTCATGCATATTTTTGCCAACATGAGTCGTCCTGCTTATCCGTTATGGTGCTTGCAAGCATGTTGCCATGCTATGATGAATGGCTGCTGGTGTTTCTTACAATAAAATGTTCATTGTATGGTGATCACCACAGGAAAAACTATGGCGCCAAGAAGGCCACATCAAGAGGTGCAGGCAAAGAAGCTAGTTGGAAAGAAGCATGGGTCAGATCTCGGGAGGGGCATGGGGGAGGCTTCGCCTGTAAAAGTTCCTCGTTGTAGCCCTCGGCTAAGGGAGAAGGAGTTAAAGCAAACGGAGAATCAGCCTTCTCCATGCTCAGGCAATATGGCCCAAGTGGAGACACCAAAATCAGCAAATCCGCGTCTAAGAAAGAAGTTGGAAGGCATGTTTGAAGAGCCTGATCAGAATGAAAATGAAGTGGATGAGAAGAAGGCTGGAAGAGCTAAGGCAAACGAAAAGAACCTTGATAAAGAAAAAGTTGGTGAAGGCAAGAGGGATCAGCCGTGTGTCGAGACGGTGGGCGACGGAGCGCAAAACAATATGGATTCTTTGAAGGGAGAAGGAGATAGAGGCATTGGTGAATCCTCAGCCATGGTTGAACCCTTGCCATATGTTGAGGTCTTCTTGCCTGATGGAAGGCTTGCACGGCAATGTCGAGCGAGCGATCATTGCCCTCAGCAGTTCCACTTTGAGTTGGTTCGATTACGGATGGAGAGGCATCTAAAGACAGAGCATGGGCTTGATGTGGTCATTCCCCTTCGCAAGGGAGGTAGGCGTTTCAATGCTGAAATGGGCTCAAGAGCAAAACCGCCAAATGCAAGAGATAGTGCACAATGGCACAAGCAAGCAAAGATGTGCTTCGAGGATAGAGATAGGAAGTTTGCATTAAATCTGAAAAAAACAGAGCGCCTTCATCGTCTTCGAGCGACTGAGAAGTGGGATAAGCTCAGGCCTGAGTTTAGAAGAGTCTCAAAGGTAGAGTTTGTTGAGAAGATTGTCAAAGAGCGCATGGCAGCCTACCTCGCATCCTCAAAAGAGCGCATGGATCGCATCCAGCAGCGAATCGACGAAGGCTATGAAAAGAATGTGAGTACCATGGCCACTCCTTCGAGTTTACATATCATTGCATCATGCTTTATTATTACATTTGGTGTTGCATGTTTGCTTTGTTAGTCCTAGTTCATTTGAAGGTGGATTGTTTGCCCGAATGTGGTCCTAGTTTATTGAGACGGGTTTAGGTCCACATTGAGATTTCTCCCGTTAAATGGATGATTTAGGCATAATGACCTTGGAGATTTTCCTTGCAAACCATTTACCATTAATGAGTTGAGGCAGGTTTGCTTGCCTAGTCCCAGCTTATCTTAAGGTGCATTGTTTGCTAGAAGTTGTCCTAGTTTATTGAAAAACTCATGGCGACTCTACCAAGTTTACATATTATTGCGGCATGGCTTAATACTACATTTGTTGTGGCATGTTTGCTTTGCATGGTCCACTTTGTTGTGGCATCCTAGTTCAAGGTGGATTTTTTGCCCAAAAGCGGCCTAGTTTACTGAGAGCAGTTTAGATTCACATTGCACTAGATCCCGTTTGAATGGCTAATTTAGGCCCGATGAAGTCTATGACTACTTGTGTTAAGGCATGTTTGCTTTCTTGGTCCGAGTTTACAAGGCAATGCATTAATTACTTGTGGTTGAGGCATGTTTGCTTTCTTCGTCCTAGTTTACAAGGCAGTGCATTGTTTACTGCTAGTTGTCCTAGTTTATAGGGCAGTGCATTGTTTGCCGGTAGTTGCCCTAGTTTACCGATGGCTTTCGGAGGGATTTTAAGCTAATTCTCGACGTCTTGATTGAAATCATTTTATGTAAAATTGCTTGTTTCTTACAGGCTGCTTGTGGTTTTATCTAGTGCTGGTTTTTTGGCTACATTCATTTGAACATGCTGGGTTCAATGGGGGACTAACTTGTGGTTTTATTTGGTGATTGAATGCAGAGGCGGCTCAAGGTTTTACCTCCTTGGTTAAATGTCATGATGGATGACATTGAGGACAGCCAGCCCATGGACAACTTCAAGGGCAAGGCTGAAGAGGAAGAAGAGGAGGATGCGGATGATTTTCAGTCGGACCGAGAAGATGAAGAGGACGGACATTATGAGTGGATGGAGGATGAAGACATCAAGGAGGATAAAGATGGCCAAGAAGACAAAGAGGAATGCAGGGAGGAGGAGGGGAGAGCAAGCAACGCGAAAGAGGACTCCGCTGACTCGACTTCCCTTGGGCTTGGAGATACACCGCCCTCACTGCCTCTTGAGATTGTGGACACAAAGGATGTGCCTGCTGCAAATACAGATACATTTAGCCGGTTTGCATCCATGACGCTCAACGTTGATCTTGTGCACGAGGAGGTAGTGGGACATCTTCCTAATTGCAGTAGTGGCATGCATTATTTCGTTGTTATTCTTGGCAGGTTTAGGGTGTCAAATTTGTTCGAATGATTTGGCGTAAAATCTTCTTTTAACCATGCAGGGAATTGTGAAACAACATAGACCAAAGCTGCAAATTTGTTCGTCAATGAAGACTCGGGTGGTTGTTGATGTCTCAACCCCACCTGGTGCAGCGGCAACCACACATGTGTCTCTGAATTTTGCCATACAAAATGGCCAGTTAAGAGTTATGGAAGAAGGGGGAGGTAGGGTTGTCACGACACGAGGAAACATTGCAGCTGCCAGGTGGGTACAAGTCATGAGCTGGTTTAGTTGCTGGTTTACTTGCTGGTTTACGGTTTAATTGCTTGCTGGTTTTTTTGGGCCTCTTTTTCTTCTATAAAACTTGCACGCTAAGCCTTGATTGTTATCGCATGTTAGGCTTGGCTCTATTGCATGCATTACTTTCACCTCCGACCGGTTCAAGTTATCAGTTAATGTAGATCAGCGATTAGTAACTGACATATTGCGTGGCGAGGCCAGTAGTAGGACTATTGACTTGTTTGGCCAGTAAGTTCTCTCTTGCCCTGATCATTGTAAATGGCTATACGCACATATAGGATTGCATGTGTTTTAATTTGGAAACTGAAATCTTTGCACAGGTGGATGGAGCACACCTTGCCTCCGACCATCCTAAGGAAAGTATACTTTGTCGATTCGCTTTGGTTTACGATGGAGGGACGTATTCTGTCCAATTTTCTTCAGGGGCAATTTAGCGGTGTTGACATGTCAGAGCTGGTCTTTTGCTTTTGGCCAGTCATTTGCAGGTATTTCAGGGTGACATAATGCTTTGTATGGTGAATTCTGAACTAATTCTCATTCGTAACACTAATAATGTGTGCTTGAAGGCATCACTGGACTCTTTTTGCTCTCTACTTGAATAGGGGAGCAAGGCTCCTCCGATTGCCTGGCAAGAAGCACTATCTGATTCATTTTGATTCCCTCAAGGGTTTGACAAACCCTTTTGAGTGCCTAGAGCAAGTGCAAAGGTTGTTTTTCATCATGTGATTGTTGTGCCCAACAGATGTGGTTAAATTCAGCTAACCTGGTTTGTTGTATGGTTGTGCCTTAGTGGCCTTCGAAGCCTGGCAGAATTTGTACATGACAACTATATTCGACGTGCTTTGGATGATTCCAAGGAAGAGATTGAGCTCAAAGTTGTGGATGTGCCTCAGTAGACAAATGTGATCGATTGCGGATTTTATGTCATGAGGATCATGAGGTGAGATCATGCTACACTGTGCAATAGTGTCGATAGGTTGTTAGGGAGGGTCATTGCATGGACTAACATACGGCACTGTTCTGCAGGGAACTGATTGCAGGTGGATTGGAAGACCGGCTTGGGCGACATTGGCTTACAAAGGATTGGTTCGAGGACGTGGACGTATGCACTCTGAGGGTGCAGCTGCATGATTGGTGCTTACGTTGTTTGGCGGAGGTCTAGAGACGCATGAGCAATAGCACGCTCGGGGGCTGGTGTTTTGGGAGCATATCCAGCATATGAACTCAATTGACACTGTACTTATACAATGGTGTACTTTATGGATTTTGAGCCCTCCGTTTTGAGCGGATCTAAGTGAATGTTTTTTGTTGTAAACCGGCTTACCTAGCTACGCATTCATGCGCAATGTAGCACACCCTTTGGATGTTTTAATTAAGTCTACGTAATGATCAGCCTTACGTTTCAATCTCATTGTCAATTTATTTTGTCATAGTGCTGTTATTTTGTCAATTTACAATTGCTCATTATGGGTTGTGTTATGTGTTGGTACCATTCATGAATGTGGTTAAGTTGAATCAGCTGGAATGAGCCGCCTTAGGTGTTGTGGTGAGATGTTATTGGTGGCTCTTAGTATTGCTAAGGTGTTTGGAGCATGCATATATTCTATTTTTTTATCTCTTTAAGTGTGGTTGTTGGCTCGGATTGCGTTGTGGGTGTTGAGAAGCTCCATGAGCGGTGAGAGCGTGACATTGTCATAGCCGGCATTGTAGTCCAAGTGGGGTGTTTGTTGAGTTTACACATATGGATTTCCTTTGCTTCAGATTTAGCAACCAGGTTAAACACATTTTAAGCTCGTCGTAGCTAAGTTTTGTGTACATTTGTTGGAATCTCTTTCTTGTCAGAATGTCAGCGATTGAAACTCTCCCTCTCTCTTTGTTATGTTTTAATAATCTGATTGCTCATAGAGAATAGCAACTCTTAACTTGTGTGTTTTATCTTTGGTGGATTTATTATCCTCGGAAAAGCAAAGGTGCTTGTATTAAAAATGACAAACTGACAACCCTTTGTTGGCATACCATGTAGGCACATTGTGGTTGCAAACTTAAAGGACGATACATAGTATTTGTGTGCATTGGCATTGTGGTTTATTTTGTTCAATGGATTAAATTGTCACCTAACCAATCAAACAAATGCATGGCCAGATTATACATACGAATATTGATTATACATACGAATAGTGTAGCACAAAGTTCATCTCGGCATTGGTGAGTGAAAAATGCATCATATAAATGCAAAGGCATTATTCACTACATGGTTATGACACAAAGCCTAACAGAAAAACATCTCAAACCTTGCACCTTGAATGGTCAAAATACAGTGAAAGTATACGATGGAGCCACTCTTTGCAAGGGTCTATGTTGCCCAACTTATGGCACTGCAGTAAGCATTCACTTTCTCCAGCCTCTTAAGCATGAAACCAACCGCAGTGCTCAAGAATGGTCAAACAAAACATCAGCCTTCCATCCCCAGTAACGTAAATAGTCGGTGATCATAAATGTCTTGATCTCTGGTGCGGCACACACCTCATATATGGGCGGCAAAACAACTCACTCGCATGTATGGCAAGAATCCAAAAAACATCAAAAAATAAAAAAGGAAATCAACCCTCTAACCCAAAAACTGTAAATTGTTGGATACCATAAATGCCATTGATGCTTCAGATACCAAAAACTGTAAATAATCAGATACCAAAAACGCTAAATGTTTGCAAGTGAAATCAGCTGAGAAATCAGATCAGCCTCAATGCCATCCAATTAGGGCAGCCCTAGTGCTCAGAGATCGTACACAATCGGATAAGAAATATTGGCTGGCAAAACAAGACATACATCTAGCAACAACCCATCCATGACTCTCACAAAAGGTCAGTTTCAATGCCATCCACTTAGAGCAGCCGTAGTCCATAGAGATCGTACACAATTGACAAGAAAAATGCATCAAGTTGGTAGTACAAATGAGCTCATGACAGATTGGCAAAATAACTTTTCGAAACCCAGCTGTAACGCTCACGCATGATCAAGCAAGATGCCATCCAAAAAGATCGGCCTAATAGCCTAAACAAGGTAAATAGTCATCAGCCAAACATGTTGGAAGTCTGCAGATGGAATCAGCTCATAGCTTGCTCCCAAAACAACCCACCCAATCAGTCCAAAGATAGTTGCAAATGGGCTCACAAGTGCCTGCCAAACGCTCACAAACTGGTCATCAAATCAGCCCAGCAGATTGCATAAGGGAGAAACCTGCTACATGTCTCTCATGTAGAGAGAACCATTCGCTGCTGGGACGCAAGGACTGCCTCGAGTACTGACCCATCAA
Organism: Adiantum capillus-veneris; assembly: GCF_014529385.1. Lineage (NCBI taxonomy): Eukaryota > Viridiplantae > Streptophyta > Polypodiopsida > Polypodiales > Pteridaceae > Adiantum > Adiantum capillus-veneris. The sequence continues at coordinate 53,406,344 of NC_140945.1, forward strand.
GAAAGCAGATTGTGAAGCTTCTCTCTTCTGTGGGAACCTCGCCAGCTTTGCAACAGACAATCATCCCTTTTTGGATGCTCTCACCAAAGAGGGTGACATGACGATTAAGCAAGCTCGACTCTGCTCCACCTGGGGCATGTCTGAGCAATAACGGAAGGAGGGCATGGCATGTATGGCGTGAAATGCTCTCCAATGGATCCAGCATGAGAGTTTTGCTGCAACAATGAGGACAATGTATTCGAGGCTTTCTTTGAAAGCGGACTCGACTCCGTCCACGCTGATGCTTGCGTCGCAAAACACCAGTAGTTGGACCTTTAGATGATGGCAGGTCGGCCTCGAGAACCTGTTCCTTGCTGGCTCCACTTGCTTCTACGGGCATCCCATGCCCGAGTCGAGTTAGAGTAACGTGAGCTTGGACTTGCTTGATCGAGCCCTTTGCTGGTAGCTCAATCTCCTTTGGGATGATCAAGGCGGCAAGACTATCTCGTGAAAGATTTAGTTGCATTAGTATGGCTGGCTTCAAAGAGCTATCACATTGCACCAACTGCTCTTCTAGACTCTGCAAGATGCTTCTCATGTCATAGATGCAGCTACCAATCTCATTGTCTATGTTGCTGACAACTGTCTCAGCTACATCGAAATTGTCATGCTCTAGTGCTATATTGTCTTCCCCTGCTCCAACTATGGGTTGTAGGTCCACATGGCTCAAAGCTTGAGCGCTATCTACGATGGGGAGAACTTTGTGAAGATGAGGAAAGTGCCTCTCAATTATCAGTCGAAGGCCATATAGATGCTTACATTCTGATCCCCAGTCCGCACAATCGCAGTAGTTGGATTGCATGCTCACATGATACCAGTTTGAGGCCGAAGTAGTGCTAAGGACTTTGAATCGCATGTGTCCTTCCTCTATCACTTCGAGGGTGCTTGGATCTGCTTCAAATCGTTTAAGAATTGATTCGCCTGCTGCTAGCTTGGCTGTATGTTGCTTGCTTGATCCAAAACGACTAAAACGCCCGGAATCAGCTGAACGGTTGTCAAATTGAAACAACATGAGCTCAACATTTGGCAATAGCAAAGGCATACTCTCAAGCGAAAGAGAACCGCTCTTACCAATCTCCTGCTTTTTCTTGAAGAATTCGAGAAGTGTTCCCCCAATATATGTCCCATGCACTGAATCGTCCACCAATGCATTCAACAAGACCAACAGAGACCTGTTTATCTGTGCATTTAGCAAGGTATACTTGACATACTGCCATAATCGCTCAACCAAGTTTGTAGTATCCACATTCCCATGCTGAAATAGACGACCGAATCTTGGCCAACGGCTTCGCCACATGCATGTTTTTCCACACCAGCTAGTGGATACATACCGTCGAATATTTTCATGTGCCTGATACACCTACAATAGCTCATCGCACCTTGCATCAAATATATCCTCACTTGTTGCATGCATCAAATTCGACATGCGATTGTACACATCATCGCGCTTGTCCTTAGGGACCTATGCACAACAACGCCATGTGAGTACGACAATCAATTTGTAGACATGAGCTGACACAAAGAACACATCAAAGAAATGACCAGCTACCTGGGGCAATAGGTTCTCAACCCATGCCTTCTTGACATGAAACCAGCATAGCAAAACTTTACATGCGACTTGTTGCCGCCTTCCATCCTCGTCTTCTCTCCAGCAAAAAGAATCTTGATCCACAACCTTGAGGATGGCTTCGAGCTCTTGCTGGCTCTTATCAATGACAATGGCTGCGGGCCGAACGTCACCTAACCTTGCAAAGATCATCTTGAACGTGAGCTCTAGGGCCACCTTTTCCTGGCTGGTACCCACATCATTGCTGCATAACATCAGCCATATCGGAATCCCTATGCCGTTTTGGTTTGGCAAGACTGCACCATAGAGCGGTAGACCATAAATGTTTGTCTTGAAAGTGCTATCCACGGCCCATGAGTTGCGACGAGAGAAATGAAGAGCGACTTGTAGCATCCACTCGTCTTGAATGAGGAGGATGAATGGCCGCTTGTTCTCATCAGGGTTTTGGGGACTGTAAGGCTGCACAAAGATTACCTGTCCATACGAGAAGTATACTTGAGGATGCATGCTCACCCATCCAGCTTAAGAAGTTGCGAATGTAGTATTACCTTCTTCAATTCTTGCAAACGTAGAGCCTCGGCAAGCATCGCACCCCATTCAGTACCTACAGAGTTACCTACAGTCAAAAAAAATGTTGGATCAAATGCTATCAAAAACTCAGCAGAGAAAAGGCTTCTTAGAAATTCCAATGGCAAGCTAAGTACCACGAGTGCGCATTTGATGAAACAGCATTTGCACCTCTTTTGGTATCATAAAAAATCTGTGGATTACACGATCCAGCTCAGATGCATTTGCCATGTGAAACCTTTCCTTGGAGATCGACATTTTGGCGACATGGCGGCACATCCCAACATCAAACAAATCATCCATACAGCATGCAACTACAGTTGAATGCACCGGCAAGTGGTAAAGGTCAGCACGTGAGCCAGGTATGTGCCCGGTGTGATCGCCATGGATTGCGATAGTCACCCTATCACCATCATGACAGTGTTGAACCACCATCCTAAAAAGGCATCCACACCTCTTTGACTTTCGTTGTCGCCGCTTATCCGCACCTCTCCGATCTATGCTTCCACCTCGATGGCAAATGTATTCTTGTAGCCACTTATATGCTCTATGCCTCTTTGAAGATCTGACTAGGACCAGCCGTGTGTGATGCTTTATCATGATTCTTGTCAACTATTGCTCGACTTGAGATGTTGTTGTCTCGATTGAAGAGGTTGGACAATTTGCGCTTCTGCTACTAATAGGCATCGCAGCTACATCACAATCAATAATCTTCTCTTTTAGTAAGCATCCACATGCAGTGATTGAGTCTTTTATGTAATCAAGAGGCAACCCATGTTGTCTCTTGTTTGTACACCATTCCTTCTGGACGGCCTTGAGAGTGGCCGCCACTCCAAGATGATTGTCATGTGTCAAAGGGCAATGGGCTGCATGAACAATATGTGCCCAATCTTCCATAAAGGCAACCTTTAGGCTAGTAGATTTCAAGTGCAGGCAGCCTATTTCCAGCCCTATACCTGGACAAAGCATCAAGGAGTCTTTCATCCTATTCCACTTCTTTAAATCAAACAATCCCCGAACATCGATCGCTTGAAGCATTGCTAGTGACATGGTCTCTGTCCCTCCCAAATCTTTGGCCATTAAGGAGTATGTCATCTCGTCGAAGGAGAAAAATGTTTTTGATGTGTATGAAGACGGATCTAAATCAACCCAAGAGCATTGCGAATGCCAACATGCGACTGAGCTGGGACTAGCTCCATTGTTTTGTGGCTAGTAATCCATGCCATTATCCTCGTTGATTGGGCAGTCATCTGACGATTCTCCTTCAGTCGTTGTTTCACCATTGAAATATCCACTCAATGGCCGGTCTTCGATTACATCGATGGGAGGCATCTAATACACAACATCTCTGTCTCTCTGTCTCTCTCTCTCACACACACACACACACACACATACACACACACACTCACACATACTACCTGGTTCAAATCCATGCTGCCTTTGAGCTTCCAATCTCCTACAGAGTCTTCATCTGATTACTGTATCAGATACCAGCCTCCCCTTTTCCCGCTCTCATCTCACCTCCGATTATCTCTGATTACCCTGCATTCCGCGAGGGCAAATTTGAAAACGGGATGCCCGCGTGAAAGTAATGCCATGCTGGCCCCCCATTTGCCATTGGGACTCCACCTCAGCCCATTTGCGCCACGTTTCCTGTCCACGTCACCCTCCCGTCCGAGTTTACCTCCCGGCGCCCCCGTTTACCAAAACCCGTCCAAGTTTACTTTTTTTGCCACGTGTAGCGCTCCGATGCCCTCAACCAACGCGCCCCACTTCCGCGCCCTTGATCCCACCGCCTGGGCTTCCTTAAAGCTCCCGTGCCCCTTAGTGCTGAGGGTGGGCTTCCCCTGCTCTATTGCAACCCCTCCACTTCTCGGGGGAGGGCGACACAGGGCCACACTAAGGGAAAGGAAGGTGTGGTGTCTCTTCATGCTTAAATAGGGCCTCAAGGCTAGAAGAAGTACCACCTTGCTGAATTGTTTGTTTAGGACAAGTACTTGAATCGAATGCATGTGCAACCAAAACCAAAGTACACAAAGATCTTGCAACGTAGTGTAGGATTCCAAGCAAAAGTGGTGCAACTCTTCTTTTTGAGCCCTAATCGGCCCTATAGCCCATCATCAAATTACTCCACAAGGAAATGCTAATAGAATCAAAAGTAAACAGTCTTCCTTGGGTGTGCCCAACATGCCAATCACTACGAGAGAGAGAGAGAGAGAGAGAGAGAGAGAGCCACCTGTCGCCACTGCCGCCACCTGCTACCTCCCTTCTCCTTTGGATTTTTCAAACACTTCTCCTCTTTAAGGGCTTTTCTAAAATCATCCTCACATGCTGATTGGTAGGCCTAGTGATTTTAATTACGATAAGCACAACAATTCCTCGTGATTTTATCACTTTTTTCCCTCTTGTTTTGTTAACTCCCTCCCAGCCTTCTTTTCCATTTACTTAGCCCAAGAATCTTGACAGATTCTCATTGAAAAATAGTTGTTTCAAAATTCAAAATTGGACATGCCTATTTTTTTGCACACGCTTCAAATATTCATTTATAGGACTCAGGGTTATCCCAACCTTAATTAAAAGTTCGTATCTTAAGGTCTTAGGACCGTTCTATCCCAACCTTAATTAAACTAGTATGGGACCCGCGTGTTGCTACGGCCAAGAAAAAGCAAGTCCCAATTTTGGTAACCCTCCTCGGGCCCCCTCCCCCTTCAAGGTGAAAACATGTGCAAACATTCTCTATGCATCCACAAGGTAGTGACAATTATATCTTGAATGCTTCATTATCAAAATAAATCATCCTATCCAAAGCTCTATAAATTTCTCCATCCAACTATCAATAAATAGTGATCTTATGTAGGAAGTAGGAGGTGGCATCTAGAACCTCTTAAAAAGACAACCCAATGAACAACCACCCATGTGCACAACTCATTTTTCTATCATTGTTGAAGTATAAAAGTAATTGCTATTTTTTAAAGCCATTACATTGTCCCATGGCTCTTTATATTGTTAGATGTTGTTTGCTAGCGATATGGACATGAGATACAACTTGGAACTCCAAGGATGACAATTGTTTTAGGGTGTATAGATAGTGTGTATAGCCATAGTAAACTTGGTGTTTAAGCTATGAAGATTTGTAGTTCTGCATAGTGTGCACTATTCCAAACACATATGAATGATTCTTCAAAACGCAAACAAAGGTGAATGCATTTGGATGTTTCATATCTTCTTGCATTTGCTTATCCTTGTCTTGCAGTCAATATAGTTCAATAGATGCTACATCATACTCAAACTATAAGTCAAAGCCTTATTGTACTTTCAAAAGTATGCCACACTTTTAAAACCGTCTTGCCAATACTGCCCTTCACCTCCTCTGAAAGCATCCCAAACCTTCCTCATCATCGTTCACAGTTGACTGAATAGTAAGAGAAGCCCTTGCTCTGCCTTCCCTAAAAATAGCCAAGGGTTACCTCACCTTTTTGTAGTGTTTCCCTCATTGGGCATAAGCACAGTCCAAGAGCATATAGTGCAACAAACAATGCAATCCTAGAGGCAACATTTGGAATGAGATCTAGAAAGAAACCCTTCCTTTTCCTCCTTTGAAAGTATCCCAAAGCTAATTCAGAAGCCCTAGATTTGCCTCCCCTCAAAAGAGCCCATAGCTTCCTCACTGTTCTCTCGTCTTTCCCTTGCTTGGAATAAGGGCAACCCAAGATCATATATTGCAACAAACAATGCAACCCAAGAGACAACATTTTACAATAAGAGCTCATCAACGGGTTTCAAAAGATCACCACAGTTGGCGTACATGTTGGCCAAAGCATTGTCAAAACATGAGGTTTTCTTCTAGGAGCCCCACTTACCATCACATTATAAATTTATCTCTCCATGTCAATTTCTTGCAGAGTGGAAAATTCCATTAAGTTGCAACATTACAAATAAGCCCTTTCTTCAACTCGTCTAAAAGAATCCCAAAGCTTCCTCATCATTCATAGGTTATCATCTAGAGAGAAGCCTTGGCATTGTCTCCCATAGAAAGATCCAAAGCTTTCTCACATTTCCCTCAAGTTTCTCTCACTAAGCAAAGGGCACTCCAAGAGCATATGCTACAACATCCAATCCTATCCAAGAGGCAACATTTCAAAATGGGAGTGCGGTGTCAAAATCTCGTGCTTTCAACATTACAAGAAACTTTTTTAAAAAAAGCTCTACCAAGCACGATGATGCTACTTTCCAATAGCCCTTGACTACGCATTTCATCATGAATGTGCTCACCCATTTTATCTTCTTGCATTATATCGTGTGCCTTCAAAATGCAAGTGCATGCGACTACATTAAGAGAGGGGCCCTAACTACATATTCAACTAAAATAACCCAGAGTTTCTTGGCCTGCCCATGTTGGTGGACCATGTAATAAGAGTAGTCGAAGTGTTGACATCCCGGACATGACACTCAGCACAAACATGCAATAGCATTTGGAGAGAGTCTATCCCTATGCATTAGATGACAATGACCTACAACTTGTTTCAAGTGTCCCACACCTAACATAAATCTCAACAAAGCAATGTCAAGGTCAATCAAGATTGTCATTCAGAACTCATTGTGCTTCAAGAGTACGCCACACTTGGAAGACACAACAACCAAAGCTCTACCAAGCAAGATGTTCCTTTCTAGCTGCCTATATAGATTAGACTTTGTCCTATGTTTTACTCGTCAAGACTATATTAATACTTTGTGTGTACATGTGTGCATGCTCATGTATGCATATGAAACTTGTGAATTGATATAAAGTCATGATTGACGCTTGAAGTGCTTGCTTTTTTTTATGAAAAAAGGGTAAAAAATGTGACTGTAGATCTTGTGTGAGCGCAAGGTGCAATTCGGGGACAATAACAACTTCAAGTTGTAAACAACATTAGACACAACATTCAAAGCAGAAAATCATTGACAGCACATGAACCACACTAAAAGATGAGAAAGAGATAGCGTTCATGAAAAAGTTCCGGAAACTTGAATTAAAAAATCTAGCAATTGCTTCATATTGGTAAGGGTAACAAAAAACTATATATGTGAAAGGACCATCATACAAACTTGTATATCTTCAGTATATCTATAAAAGTTTGTTGTGGCCTTGCCAAACATGTAAAGGAAAACCAATTCTTCAAGTGATAAACCTTATACAGGTCATCATTGTGGCCTTGCTAAACATGTAAAAGAAAACCAATTCTTCAAGTGATAAACCTCATATAGTTGACCTGTAAAAACTCAACGCAACATAGAAATGGAGTATTGTTTTCCAATGTGATTGTAAGCATATGCAAGGAAACTCTTAGCTACTTGCATGAAGAAACAAAAACTCCACATGTGATGACATGCTATATACAATATATTAGAAGGTTACAAAATAAAACACGCAGATACTATCTTGCATCAACGAATTCATCGATTGCACATCACTTTATAAAAAATGGCAACACATGCTCTCACTCTTTTTCTAGATGAGAACTTTTGTTTGTTTGTGTGTGTGTGTGTGAGAGAGAGAGAGAGAGAGAGGGGCTTTCAAATTAATGAGCAAAGAAAACCGAGCGAAGCCAATTTCCAAGCGAATATGAGAAACGCCCTTGATAAATTGATGGGAGTGCAACAGAGGCTCTTAGGGGAAAATGTGCATACAGAAGCGCAAAAAGCATTGCATATTAGAACCTTGTATAAGTACAAAGGGCTTTAGAGTTTGACACGATGGAGCTCTTTTTAGGCTAATGGACATGTTCTTTTTTATTGGGACATGTAGGCCAAGTACGCAGGCTGTCAATAATAGTCAACATCGAGGGAGCTTCGATGAGTAGCTAAGTTCCTTTAACTCTTTTTGGGCTTTCAAACTACAACTTTAATGTACATATCGTACATGAAAGCGCACTTAGTCTTCTACATTCTTTTTGATATTTTGACTAGCAATGATTATGTTACGGATGTCCTTGATTATATTCTTATATTGTAGCATGTACAACAAGTCACAACTTGTCTCATTAATGTTACGGTTGGTTTCGACAACATGATCTTCAATTTGGCTCTTTGAAGTAGCTTTGCAAGTTGGCACTTGAGGATGCTAGCCTGGGATTCATGTGCATATTGTTTTTGCAATTAGCCCCTTGCCCTACCTCTGCAATCTTTCTAATTGAACACATTCATTCAAATACCGTTCTTGTAAATTTTGGTGCATTGACATGGGTCTTGACTCTTGCTCCTACCTGAGTAGTTTTTTTGAGCACCCTTTCCTTCTTGGAGTTTTGGATTCTTGCAGTTCTTTTAGCATTTACACTTCTCACAATTGGGAGGACTGAAGGTGCTCTTATTGGGGTTGTTCTCAAAGTTGTGTTTAAAGTGGAGTGGCTCATGATTTATCATGGAGAAGTCAAGCGGGTGGAAAGCACCTTCTATGTAGAGTGTGCATGCTTAGTGCCATCTCAAGTGCCCTTTCCACAGACAACAAATACAGTTTACAGTCGACTAAGTTTGTGTTGAAGCTTTGCACACATAAAAACTTACCGTCGAAGCCTTTTCTGCTCGCATTGGCAACCAATGCAATACTGGTTATGTTGCCGAAGACTTTTCTGCCAGCTAAATTGCTTTTGGGAGGTTTTTTTAAGGACTAAAACCTGTTAGAACCAGTCCACGCCGGTGCGGACTGGTTCTAGTAGGGGATATCCAATTGGAGAAAATAAAAAAAAATTCTCATTAGTTTTAGATGTAAAAGGAAACATTTGCACTGGAAGGAAAAGGGAAGGCGCGTGATGGAGAGTGGGCAGAGCCAAACGGTGCGCAGGGCAGGCATGCCGCCCAGGTGATACGAGCCTCTTTGCAACAAATGAGCGCAAAACAATTGAGCACAGTAAGCAGAGGAAAGCTACGATGAGACACTTGGCACAGAGTTTCCCAGTCCCAAGACACACACACACACACACACACACACACACACACACACACACACACACACACAGAGAGAGAGAGAGAGAGAGAGAGAGAGAGAGAGAGAGAGGATGGGGATGCTAGTATTTCATGAAAGTGTAGAGGACGCCTCAACATGTAGCGTGGACGTTTATCTGGATGGCTTATCCCAACACTGAAATGGAGAGGGTTCAACTCTCAAATTGCCATTTTATGAGAGTAAGAAAAAGGGGGAGACAGAAATTCGAGAGAATCTAGACAATGAATGAAAATAATATAGTGTGAGCGAGTAGGTAGTAGATTCCAGTAGGCTCAATATCATGCAAGTTTTTGTGTTTGTTTTTTTATGAAATCGCTACACTGAGGCTTTTTCTTTTAAAACTTGTCGAAACGAAACCTGTCAAAACCAGTCCGCGCCGCCGCGGACTGGTTCCAGCAGGTTTCTCTCCTGTTCCTTCTCGACGTCACGCGCCTCATGGCCCTCTGCAGCACCTCATGCTGTTGTCTACGGTGTGTGGTATCCAACTCTCGTAGGGTGGCCAACATGCCAAAACAGCTATGAGTCGAGAGCGTAGCGGATTTTGCTTCTGAGCCGGCGTATAAGGTAGCCTGCTGATCATAGCAGAGGTGTGTGTGTGAGGCGCTCTTGTTTTTATGAAATCGCTACACTGAGGCTTTTCCTTTTAAAACTTGTCGAAAAGAAACCTGTCGGAACCAGTCCGCGCCGGCACGGACTGGTTCCGACAGGTCTCTCTCCTCTTCCTTCTCGACGTCGCGCGCCTCATGGGCCTCGTGCAGCGCCTCATGCTGTTGCCTACGGTGCGTGGTATCCAGCCCTCGCAGGGCGGCCAGCATGCCAAAACAGCTATGAGTCGAGAGCATAGCAGATTTTGCTTCTGAGCCGGCGCGCGTATAAGGTAGCCTGCTGATCATAGGAGAGGTGTGTTTGTGAGGCTCTCTCTCTCTCTCTCTCTCTCTCTCTCTCTCTCTCGCTCAGTCTAGTCTAGTGTGTAGTGTTAACACAGCTACGTTGACGTATCTCCTGTAGGATCCCCGCAATCGAGGCGCACTTGAGAAACATCAGCTGGGCGGTGTACCAAGCTGGAAAGGAGCGTAGAACTGGCCGAAGCTCTCGTTCTGTGTCACTATTGGCATGGTCTCGGTGGCCGTCCGTCTCCCTCGCATATCACGCTCACCACCCTCCTCGCCGTCCCTCTCATCTCCCATTTCTTCCTCCAACTTTTAACTTTTCCAGCTCTTTCTTTATATATGTAGCTCGCACTGCGCAGACGGCTTCTTCTTCTTCCACGTTTTTGTATCGCAGAAGCCTCTTCTCCTAGCTTGAGCAGCAGAAACTTAATGACCATGAAGATGATTATCATGATGATGCTCCTGAACCAGAGGAGGCCCGTGATGGATGATGGAAACCCGGTGAATGGCAAGTCAAATCAGAGTCGAGAAGAAAAGCAATGCGAAGCAGAGACATCGAAGGCACAGAAAGAGAGAGAGAGAGAGAGAGAGAGAGAGAGAGAGAGAGAGAGAGAGTGTGCAAGGATGATGATAGACGCAGGGGAGAAATCGCATCTGCAAGGGTGGAGAGAGAGAGAGAGAGAGAGAGAGTTCCTCTCAGCACTATGAGTCCAGCCTCTAGGTTGCTAAGCAATAGTTGCGTCATTAGCTGAGGCAAATATAGACAGGAGGGAGGCGGATTTTGCTTCTGAATAAGTCTATCGTTTCTCAAACATACAAATTGATCCTTTTCTACAATTTGCCAAGAGGAAATTTTTTCTATTTTTTTGCTTTTTTAAAGCTATTTTTCTATTTTGAGGCAAAGTTTCTCCTTTTGTGCTTGCCCTCTACTGGCATTTTTGAAACCGAAAACGGAACGATATTAACATGAGACACATTTTTCATGAACATTGGATTGTGCGGAATCTTAAAAACTAATTGATTAAGACTTAAAAGACATTTGTAATTTGCACCATCGACCTCCTATGTAGTTTATAAAGACTTCTACTTGCGTCCTTGAGTAGGCCGTAGGAATCTATATTGTCGCCTAGTCCAAACCAATCCGCAATGGCACATACCAGTTCTAGCATGGGGTGGCACCACCACCAGCGAGACGATGGATCCGGACAGTGTTGCAGTAATTTTTGGTTTTTTTAATTTAATTTTTTTCTTGATCAAACTAGATCACATTAGAGGTGTTTTGCACAACAAGGGTTTCACATTAGTTTTCAAGGTCAAAACTTGTGCCTCTTCAACTTGGCTCCCTGTGTAGTAATTAACATTGTCAATGTCCACAATTCATGTCTGGCATGTGTTTCTGGAATATTTAGCCGATGATGTTTGATAGACTCTACCTATTTGGGTTGAGTTACACGAACTATGCATGGTTAACCCCTGCTTGGACATGCAAACCCCTTCCCATTTTGTAAAACGAGGGCCAACCCCCTCCCATGCGAAACACCTCTTATATGAAAAAAAAGACTCAAGCATATTGGAGAAACTGAAGAGCTTCGTAAACGGGTCCCCATCCAGCTCCTTGTTGACTATCTTCATGTGCCTAGAAGGATTGATATCCCACCTAGCTCCACCATGAGATATTGTTGGAGGGTTAAAAATATCTTTTTCCCACTTCAACTGGCACTTAAAAATAAAACAAAGGATGTGGTGCTACAAGCTATGAAGAAAATCGAGTAGTACTACCTGACATCTCAACGATTAGTTTATAGGTGATAGCTGAGTCGTCTCTATCTTTCACTTGAGAGTTGTATATGTTCATACTTGCTTTGAGAATGCTATTATACTTCCTATTGCAGATACTTTGCTCATCTTTTGAGCATGAGCCACATTGTAGCAGCTATGCATGTGCTTGCGGACTAATGCCAACAACGGTGAGGGATGCATGTATCCATTAGCCATTCATCACCTCTAGGATCTTGGGCATTTTCCTTGGTGGATTGATATGGGTAGAGGTCATGTCCTTGAGAGAGAGAGAGAGAGAGAGAGAGAGAGAGAGAGAGAGAGAGTTACATGATCTGCAGTTACGGGGAGCATCGTTCATAGATATCCCTCCGTCCTTTTTGGTAAATCTTGCCGATCCACCTACCCTCTCATCCTCTTCCATCTAAGAGAACCGCATAGACAAGTAAGTTTTGTTCACCCTCAAGAGGACAAGTAGTTGATCACTTATCACAATATTATTATACTTATTATGCATGTTTTCCCTTATCACATTTGCAAATCTCTCTAATTCACAAATAGCTTTATTGAGGGACTCGCTCGTTTTTTTCTTCGCTCTAAAAAAATCATACCTTGTTAGCCATATGGAAGATAGCTTGAAATGAAATCTCTAGAATCATAACTCATACTGATCATCAATATCAGGGCTTGACAGGATTCCCTTGAAGGAAAGGAGCGGAGGAGAGCAACTCGAGCATCCTCACAAAACCTACTCAACACACACACACACACACACACACACACACAGGGGCAAAGTGGAGGGAGTTGTGTATAGAGATTTACGAGAGAAGCAGAGAAGTATTGGCCCTCATAGATACATCATATATGTGGGCTGTCGTTTCTAGCTAAACGTCGAGCGGGAGATTGTGCCATTTTTGTGTTGGATAGGCAACACAATTGCGACTAGCTACACACGCTTGATGCCACCTTGAAATGCTATAGGCTCCTCCCAACATGCGATGCGTGGAGGTGTCCTCCCTCTCTCTCTCTCTCTCTCTCTCTCTCTCTCTCTCACACACACACACACACACACACACACACTCTCTCTCTCTCTCTCTCCCTCCCTCTCTCTCTCTCTCTCTCTCTCTCTCTCTCACACACACACACACACACACACACGCATGCACGCATTAATATAGGTTGCGCATGCACATTCAAGAGTGAAGTGATTTGATGACGCGTGATAGTCTCCATCGCTTGAAACTTTCTCAAGCTCAATAAAGAATAGTATAGATAGATTTACTTTAACATTAATTAGATCAAGAACTTTTTTTTTTGGCACTCTCTTTGAGACCTCTCTCTCTCTCTCTCTCTCTCTCTCACACACACACACACACACACATACGCCTTTCCATTTTGGGATTAATCGAGACCAATGTTCGACTAAAATTGGAGTTTAGTGTATTAATTAAAAAATCCTAGTTAAATTCCAAATTTACTTTGAAGTAAACCGGCAAATGTGTGCTAGTGTACATACGAACAACTTTTTAAATTTTAAAATTTTATGACTATTGGCTTTCCAAAAGCAAAGTTGAGCCACTCTTCAATCAAGGAAAAGTAAGTTGAAATTGAAAAAGTACATTCAATCGTTTTTCTTTTTAACTTTTAAAATGTTAAGAATTGAAGATTGAAAAGGTTCACAGTTATTGAGATTCAAAGCTTTTGAAAAATGTGACATTTTGTCAGGTTTTCTTGAAGTGAAGGAATGAGTGACACATGGAGGGTTTCTCCTTCCTTGAAAAGTTTAAGCTACATTATATATAGTATAAAAGTTATTATCTTAAGGCCTTATTATGGCCATTCTACCTATGTTTTTTTCTCATACATGGCTTTTGTGTGCAAACCCCCCCCCCCCTCCCCTCCCCCTTCCTACAAACCTTTTGTTGGTGCCTCTAGCTAAGAAACTGAGGAAGAAGAGAGAGTTTTCCTTCGTGCAATATATCCTTAACAATACTACTCCACCATGGTTTGCAACTAGAGATTCAAAGCCTCATCATACTCTCTCTCTCTCTCTCTCTCTCTCTCTCTCTCTCTCTCACACACACACACACACACACACACACACACACACACACACACGAGCCCACACAATCCAATGACTCCAACCAACCTCCTCCTAGCCGCTCATATATCCGCTAAACAAAGTTTCATGGACACATATATATATAGAGAGAGACTATCTCCTACTATGCATATGGTAGTTGTTGGCCCTAGTATAAATCATTAACCGTCTGGGGATTACAATCCTCTTAGGTACCACACAATTTTTGTAGTAAAACCATCATCATAGCCCTACTTGATGAGATTGTAAGTTCTGTGGTTAGAAAGGCCTTTTTGGAAAAGAAAGAGAAATGTAAGGGAGAAAAGCTAGGGTTTCTCGTTTCGTTCATCTTCAATGGTTTATATGTATACTATTGAAGCAATGGGATATACATATACCATTGAAGACTAAATATATACAAATATCTGGAATTCTTCCTATTCTGGTGGACCTCTCCTTACCTTTGTCGTTCAACTAGCTCTCCATGTTCTAGCTCCCTTTGATGATCACTATTGAAGCAAGTTTTTGCTATCTATTTTCTTATCTCCCTGAGATTTGGGTAATTGTTTAAAAAACACCAAGGCCTTTTGACATCAATAGATCTTGTGAGTAAGGATAAATTGGTCAACTCCTTGTTTGAATGGTTTCATGTCTCCTCTGTATCTTTTTCACCTGGGTGAAAAAACCATTCTCAATGCCTATGGCCCTTGTTATCTAAAATGACATTGGAGGAATTTTTGGCCAAAGCAGGATTTATGTTGAGGCCTCTTAAGCGGACCAAGAGTTTAATAATGATTGTGATGTGACAAAAATTAGTTGTCTTGATATGTGATATTGAAAGTAAAGGCCATTTTTTATTCTCTCTTTGTCTCTCCATATATATATATATACAAGGTGATGCAAAAAGAATTGGTTGTCCTTATGTACAATTAAGTAAACTCTCTCTCTCTCTCTCTCTCTCTCTCTCTCTCTCTCTCTCTCTCTCTCTCTCTCTATGACCCATTTTGTAGGCCATCGTGATTTTTCACCTTGTTTCAATAACATTACCCTACATATGGACATTAGCTCCATCTTTATTATACTTGCGGGGATGTTGTTCTAAAGCTGAGGATTTCCTTGGTCAACTTGAATGTCCCAATCGTATTCAATTTCTTAAGACTTGACATATATCAAAATTCTAGAAAGTTATTCATTCCTTGGGGGCTAAAGTGCATGGCTATCTCCTAATCCCATGATAATCAAAACATTAGGAATGAAGCCTGCTATGATCTTGAATCTTACTTTCTACATAGCTTCTTTCGGAAAGCCAAATCCTACCTGATGGGAGGCAAGCACTTTGTTACTCAACGAACTATGGAACTTTGAACGTATTTGCTATTATTATAGGTGAACATCTCTAGGCAGTCTATGCATGCTTAGGTGTGTAAATATATCGTCTATCGGAAAGAGGTAACGACTTGTTCATCTACTCTCACTACAAAGGTGTGGTGTTTTGTACTCTTTGCAAGGGACTGTGGCGTGTATCAAAGCACTTGTATTCTGAGACTAAGGAGACTGGCAGATGCAAATCTCTAGCCAATCGTGCTATATATAGGCTGACAATGGACATCATAGGTATGCTTTTGCCCATCGAGAAAAGAAAAACGATACGCACATATGTGATGGAGTTGGCACTATCCTCTACATTTTCAATAATCCCTTAGGAAGGTGTCCCTCCCTTGGTCACTTTTATCACCTCTAGTGGTGGAGTCAGTCAGCTTATCATCTCAAGAATTAAGCCTGATTGTTTTTCTAGAACTATATATTTGTATGGAGAGGAGTTCATTCCCTACAGTTTTACAAAGACTCAAAATATTCTTGTTGCCATGTAAATGCCAATGAATCCTTCCAGTAAGATAACAGAGAGTTGAGCAAAATGTCCACTCACTCCTTATCTTCACACACAAGTCCTCATCATCGTCTTCATCCAAAAATCCTTCTTGGTTGCAATAGGATCCTTTTTCTTGTGTCAATGGGCTTGTAATCCCCTCTCTTCTGGCAATCCCCTCTTCTCCTTCTTCTTCTTCTTGTCAACTTGATCAAGTATTTTGTAATATGCTATTCTTCTTGCTTTCTCTTGTAACATAAATCTCTCTCTCTCTCTCTCTCTCTCTCTCTCTCTCTCTCTCTCTCTCTCTCTCTCTCTCTCTCTCTCTCTCTCAGTGTGCTCGTTGATAGCAAAATCCATTGACAATCTATGGGGAAATCAGGCCCATGCACCAAAACTAATTCCAAAAGGATGCTCACCAAGATTGAAGCTAGCTTCAAGGTAAACCATGTACATCCTTGATCTCTAAATTAGTTGTAGCTTCATCCTTTTTTTGTAATCTTCTCCTAATACATGTCAGGCCTAAGGTAGGTTTGAGTAGTAGGCCAAGCGCTAGGATGCTCATGTGGTTTAGGGGGGCTATATTTGACAAGCCAAGGGCCTATATATAGTGCGTTTGGGTGGAGATTTGCATGTGTTAAACCCCTCAATCTTAGATTTGAGAATTGAATTTAAGATACTTACCAATTTTTTGTAACCACCGCCCTTGGCATCAAATGTTAAACTTATTTTGAATGTACTTAAGTTTCAATTTTGGACTTATTCCATCTTGCATGATTTTATACAATGCCAACTTGACAAGCAAACGTTGCTTTGACAAGAAACGTTTGGCAGTTAGATGACATTTGGTAGCTAAGCTTTAGGAGCTATCTCTTGTAATATTGGGCAATCTCATGATTCTCAATAATTTGCATGATTCAGTAAGACCGATTCTCTATGAAAGATTGACAACAACAATTCCATTTTGCTTTGACATTGTGTGTCAACAAGAGCATCGGTTAGCTATGAGCACTCACATTGCGTCTTGTCTCACCTTTTCAATGAACTTATGCGAAGCAAGTCTTCACTTTTGGATATTTCCATAGAAGTTTATAAAGTTTGGAATATGCTATTAGCATACAAACTTGGAAAACTTGGCAACATGTCTACTTGATTTTTTTTCCTAGAAGTCGATATGAACCAAGCCACGAGGGCATGCAAGGTACATCATGATAGCTCTAAATTTCTTAGCATACATGGCTATGAGCCAACTTCAAGTAAAAGCAATTGTTCTCAGACTGACGACAAGGTTAAGCAACTTCAAGTTCTACTTGTTTTTTTGTGTTTAATTTTTCATTTAAAAAAGGTTTCCCTACTATGCATAGCAAAGTGCTTTGACATAATTAGTGCTTTGACAGAATTAGTCCAAAGTAAGGCTTCTATTCCATGGAAAAATACTATCCATTGGATTAGGATCAAGGATGATGGCACATAGGTTTAGAAAATGTGTAATCACAGGTTATAAGCTCACAATTACTTTTGGCAATGACGAGCTCTGATGTATCGATGCCAATAAACATCATACAACATATGTATGACATTGACTCACATTGTGTGAGACCATCATTGAGCCAATGGCTTATCACTTTATTTTTCTAATATGCATGCATGGTGTGCCAATATGGTGAAATGCATTCCACAAAATCATTGTTTACACATCCGCTATAACATCAACTACTCTGTTGAGGAAGAATTGAAGCTGGTAAATTGTCTTGTAATCATTGTATATGTCTACAATGACAAGCGCTTTACAATATTGGCTCTATGCACAAGGTGTAGCAATATAGATTACGCTTTTTGTAGTAGCAAGTAGGCATGGTCTAGCTATCAAGAAACTAATTCATAAGATGACATGAATAACCTAAGAGTGCCTTAAAGTAGGAGATCTCTTGTTGAACACCCAATGAGTATGACTAACTTCTTTGGTGTGCTAGACATCTTTTCTCTTTTGTTTATGGAGAGATAAGATTCTTTCATGATCTAGTTGTGAATAAGATTCCAACTTGAGAAGATATGTGCTTAGTTGCAACAGTGATTATGTCTCTATCTATATTCTACAATATATTTTGATTGACACACTACTAACTTCAAATTTCAATGGTGTGGCGAGGTTGTTGAGGACTGGAGAACAAATTTGAATATAGATGCTACAAAGCCTCGAGAACAAGCTACTGTGTAATAGAAAAGGTACTTTAATATTTAGCTATTTAACTCTTTTTCATTATCTCAAAAAATAAACCATGTACACATTAGATAAACAGGGTGAATAACATTTGTTCCCCAATATTGAAAGTATTTAAGTGAGTGAATAAAAGTTTATAGTGTTTCTAATATCTTTTTTTTTTTCCAAACCCACATATAGTGAGTGGTAAATATATTAAAAGGTCCCACTTAAATAAGGTGAAAGGTGCACATTTCATATTATCATTCGAAAAAAATAGAGTAATAAAATAAAAATATATATTATATTATTCATAATATATCTATTAATCATGAATGGATATATATTGAAAAAGGCTTCAATTAAATAATAAGGTGAAAGGTGCACATTGCACATTATCATCAAAAAATGAAATAAAATCATAAAAAAGATAATAAAATACGAAGACATATTGAAAAAGTAAAATAAAAGTATCTTTTAATGCCTTCATGAAAAATAGATTCAATAAGCACATAGAATAATTAAACAATTTAATAAAATGAATCTTTTGTGAAGTCCTTAAATAAAAGGACTTTATATAAATTAGAAGTTTTAAGAATATTATTGAACCAATCCTTTACATCATGGATCAAACTTCTATGAATACAATCTTTATTCCTTTGTTCTCTAAAGCCTTTTTCAGCATGCTAACAAAATGAATGCACCTTTGGAAAATAGCATTTGAAAGGACATGACTTCTTTCTGTTCAAGACTTTTGAGGCTCTTTGGAGGGACGATCTTCACACATATGGATATTAAGGCCTTTAGCATGCCAAAAACAAGAGAAAAAATCATGAGGCCTATCCATTCCAAAATGCATTCATGGTAAAAACCACCATATTCAAGAAAAAAAAGAAAACTTTCTTTTACTTTATCCATCCAAGGACCTTTCCTATAAATTTTATTTTATTTTGCCAAACTCACAATTATGAGTGTCTGTACGTATTATAACCTTGAAGAAATGTACAGAGCATCCTCAAGCTCATAATGAGGCTTGAGGCATCTATCGACCAATCCAAATTACAAAGGGCAATAGGCAAAGTCTGTCTAATAGATGTCTCTGTAGTCATCACTAGAGGATCCTGGTCATGTTGTGGAGAATAGGGCAATCCAATCATCAAGAAATATCTAGTACCATATGTGTCCCTATAAATCTTATCACGAGGATCTCTAACAAGATATACCATAAGGCTCATGGGTGGCTCAAAATGTCCCATGGTCTGCTATCGTCGGTCCATATCAGCCCTTGCTTATGCTATGATGTCAACCAAGGTCTATCTCCTAACGATTTGGATAATGTGAATCCTCAAGGTGATTTAATCATGTTGGCTGTGTAGGGGAGATGGTCATCGGGTCCAATATAGGCTCAACATCCCTACTCCAAGAAGGGGAATAGCTCCATCCATACAACAACGTATAGGTAGCCTTTTCATGAATGCCCCTATAGATACCTCATAAGGAATCTGATAGGATGGCATTAGCTGTGTCATAGGAAGTGTACTCTTCAGGTCTAGCTATCTCTCACATGTACATTCTCCGATCCTCATCAACATGTGAGAGTTTAGTGTCAAATGAGTGCAAAGATACAGTTTGTGGGAGCTCAAGGATGTTTCTGTGATCTTTGAAGATTTAATATGATACTCTATTATCTATCCTCTTTCATGTGTCTATACAATGTACCAAAACCATCGAGAAGGTAATCTGACAATGTTGGGTGTGCTCGGGCTTTAAGCATCTGGAAACTAAGTGATTGACGATCTATGGGTTGGATCTAGATATACCTCTGCTAGGTATCTATATGTATGTATATATGCAATTTGTTTAACTCACCATCAACCAACAATAGCATTTCCAATAGGGCCTCAGGATCCATGATTACCAAAGTGTGTCAATCAAAGTCAAATCTGGCATCAACGAGGTCAATATGCAAGTGCACTAGGTAGGAGTAATTTGGTAATTGAAGGGCTAGCTAAGCACTACTCTGGGATCATTGCATGTGAACTGCTTTTAAAATTGTCTCTAGGTCCAAGTCCCAAACAAATATTAGTCAACATAATAATTTGGGCTCTAATCATACATAAGTGTGTGATCAACACTAAATCAATAAGCGTGTGATCAAAGTACCAAATCGGACTCTAATCGTGCACAAGAGTGTGATCAACAACAAAAATCAGGCCAAGTCAAAATCTTGCGTGTGAATGGGTCTAAACAGCATAATGTGGTCAATATCAAGGCCACAAATGAATCTCTATAGCAAATCGGAGTTAAATGTGGTCAAGCATGTAATTTACATGGAATAATACATGTGAATTGACTTATCAATGATAGAATGTTGGCCAAAATTAAAATCTATGTAAGAGTAGCATCCATGCATACGGGCAAGCTCAAACCCGATTCAATCGAACGTAATCTGACAAAATCAGACTCTGACGACATATCTAATCTAGCTGTGTATAATGATGCGTATGTGTCCATGAACGGGATGTGTGATAAGGATGAGAGGAAGGTGGAAGGATCAAAAGAAAGAAACACAAAAAATAATTTTTACTTTTATTAATTTTCTAAGAAACTTTATTTTTCTCTTTTTATTGAAACTTTATTTGATTTACAAATTTTTGTGATTTTTTTGTAGACTTTCTTTTTTTCCTTTTCTTAGGATTTTTATTTGGATTTTTTTGGGAGAATTTTTATTGTTTTTGTCTTTTTGGGATGGATTTTCTTTTACTTATTTGATTTGTTAAAGATTTTAATATTTTTTGGTGTTTGTTTAATAAAATTTTACATGAGATGGAAATGAAACTATAACGAAATGTAAACAAAATAGTGATCAAATAAAATTTAAAATGAATGTAGATGGGATGGAATGAACTAAAAAATTGAAATGAAATTTAAGCAAAGTATGTAAAGCCAATCAAAACTAAAAACCGAAAGGAGTTGGGGGTTCAGAAAAATGACATGGGACAAAAAAAGTGGGAGAAAGATGGTGGCCAATATGGGGCATGCGCAATAGAAAAGAGAGAGGGAAGGTAGGAGAGGAGGAGGAATAGGACCGTCGACAATGCAAATGGAGAGGGAAATGGGGTAGAGAGAGAGAGAGAGAGAGAGAGAGAGAGAGAGAGAGAGAGAGAGCTAATTGAATGGTGTGCATGCATTTTATTTTTTATTTTATTGGTTTTGTTTTTTTAGTTTCTTTTTTTGGTTTATCAAACCCCTAGTATTTGTTTTTGTATCTTGTATTTAAAAAAATCTTTGAAAAAGCTTTTCAGGGGAGAGTTCTTTTGGTTTTTAAAAATAAAACAAAGAAACGAGTAAAAGTTTTTTCTTTTTAATGCACAAATTTGCAAAGAAAACCAAAGAATAAGAGAAAAATCAAAAGAATATGCAAGAAATGAACAAAAAAACCAAAGAAAATGTGGATGGTTGTGGAGGTGTAGATTTTTTAAATTATTTTTTTAGAAAATATGTAAACAATTGTAAAAATTAAAATTTTGTACTTGGGAATCTAATAAATACTAAAATTGGTGAAAAATCACGACCTTGCAATGCACACATCAATTTTTTCTATGTTCCATGTTTTTTAAATTAAAAAATTAGAAATTATAGTTAATAAGTCAGCAAAAATATGACCCAAAAAGTTCTTAATTACACTCAAATCTATATAAATTGTTTGCACTATTCTTTCAAAAGAGTGATGTTGAAGCCTCTAATTAGACATAGATAAGCACACAAATTTTTAATCACTTAGTCACAAATCGATTATTAGTTTTAAAATTTTTAGAAATTTCTATACCTAAATCTACTTCTAAACACCTATTTTTACTCAAAAAATTTCCTCTAGCTTATCATCTTTTCGACAATGGCATGAGTTGTTGGCTCCACTTGTAACTTAACTTCAATGAGTCAACAAAAATGTCATTCCAGAGATGATAGCAACCGATTAGGGTATGGAAGCATCGCATGAATGTGTGTGTAAGAGCTGAGTTGAGAAAAACTGAAAAAATAATTGAAAATTGTCTAAGATAGAAAGAGATCAATGGTCACACATACGTTAACTTTTATGCTTATGACATCATGCTAATTGTTGCATTCGCTACTAATCCTCGTGGAGCACATCCTAATCACAAACTCAACCAAACTTATAGGGTTCAAATTAGAGTGAAGTAACCACGAATCCTACTCTACATACTAGTTAAATCACACAACACCACTTTCAAGCATGCAATAGGTAGTCGAGATATTAGAGAGTAATTACTTCTTACCTACACACATTAAGACACTAATACACAACTTGATGAAAAGAAAAAGAGAAGCAAGAGGACTTCACTATTGATTTGTGAAACGAGTAGATGAAGCTCCAAGCTTCCATTTCCATAGTTGCCTCCTCTTTCTCTACTTCGGAAGGAGGGGGGGAGGGGGGAGGAATTATCCTCACAAAATGATCTCTTCCCTTTCACATAACCTACACTTCACTTACATGCTTAAGGTTTTTAAAATAAATGGTCGGTTTCCCAAGGTGGGCAAAATAAAATAGAAAATACAAATTGAAATTCAGGAAAACCCCATCTATTTATACATAGTGAATGAAAAATGTGCTCATGGAGAGAATGAAAAATGATTTGTGTTGGATGCTTCCAACATAGACGATGAGGGCTGGACTTGCTATGTCCATCTGGGTGAAGGATATTCCTCAATTTGCTAAGGTGTTCCTGTGAATGTAAGGGCTGCACTTGCTATGGGTCCATTTGTCCCTTTGCATTTAGATGTCAAACTTCATGCTTGCTTCCATATGAATCATTCCTCACTGCTGGTCTTTTGGTTTCAGATAGTACATTTGGTGGACACCTTACAATATATATGGAACTCCTAAGAATATCTAAATAATCATAGGAAGGCCTTGTTGTTTAATGGTCATGACTCTTAGTATAAGCAGATGGTGTCTTCAAGACCATCACACTCAAGCCACATAAAGCTACTCCGTCAAACATGGAAGCTCCTGTGTAAGTGTGGCAAGTGAGTTAATTGGGAAGGGTTTGAAATTTTCAAACCAGTGTTGTATTAAAGTTCTAGCATTCTAAAAAGGAAAAATTTGAAAAAACATTCAGATAAATGCACCAAGGCCATCAATAATCAAATCTACTCGGAGAACACATACCAAATATATGCTGATATTATTCAAATCAAGATTTTGTCACTTGTGTTGCATTCGATATCCGCAAGAGCCAATAGGCACTTATCTGTGTATACCATGGATGACTTGTGTAGCACCATTCGCAGTACCAAAACAATATGTAACTTGATTTCAAGCCCATGCCAAAAAAACGCACAGCAATTTGTACTAGTCCAGATTCCAGCTTCTATACAAAGAGAGGCATTGCAAGTTACAAGGAAAGGAAGGCTTTATTGACAAGACACATTAGCAAGAAATATTTGTTACATCTCTAAGCTTGTATGGTTCATGGTGCCGACAAGAATTGACTAATCATCTTGCTAGCAAAACCACATAAAGGCAACTGCAAAAACCAAAAAAATATTCATCAAGATTGGCAATGCATGAATTTAGGAACCAATTAAGTAATGAACAATTGAAGAATCAGTTCATAAACCATAGATTTTGCGTTTTGGCACTGTAAAATCATTTACAAGTTGATCTCAATGCCACATTCTTGTCCAATGTCATCCCATTACATTGAAGAATATGTGTTTTTAACTTAAGATGGCTATCATCTCCCACTTATAGTTTTGCGAAGTTGAACTGTGATTACAATCATGAAATTGGGAAGCAATAGGTTACCGCTAAAAGTGGTTACTACTAAATGATAATGTCAATGCGGAACATTTCGAGGCCAAAATCTCACACGCTCAAAACATGTTGTTTAACTACAAAACCTTTCAATCCATTGATAGACCATAGTGAAATGTAGAACCGAAATATTAATAGATGGATTCTGAGAGGCCCTAAAAGTATGGTGGCTTGTTGTTATGAAACATCATTGTTTCACTTGATCAGCAATCAGCAACACATTTCAAGACTAAACAATTCACCTCTCCATAGCCACTGAAATGCGTTTCATGGTGACCATGCTAACATCAACAAACACACACACAAGAATCTAAGTGAGAAAGTTGTGCACCTGCTTCATTCTCTCTAATAGCATCATGTACCTCCAAAAATTAACTTGTCAAGCTGGAACACCCCCTCAACATTAATTACCATGGGCAAGAGGGGGGGCATTATGTCGAAGTCAGCAATGCAGAAGTGTAGAGACCATGGGGAGAATGCGAGAGAGAGAGAGAGAGAGAGAGAGAGAGAGAGAGAGAGAGAGAGAGAGTCCTCCTTGGCAATGAATAACTGATGATTATACAATGGGGGCAATGGGTTGCATATATACCACCTAAGTAAATTGCCTTACCTAGACTTTGAAAAATAAGTAAAATAAATACCTGTGAGCCAAAATAAATAACGGGATCACACTGGGCAGTTCATTTGAGATGCCATGGGACATAAATGGTGAGACCAAGTCGATGAAGAAGCTACCATGGACACCCCAGTAGTCGGGTTATGCTACCCTCAACTTTGTATCTTAGCAGAATGCCATCTTGAGCAGCGGTTGCCTTGTAGAAATTGATCTGTAGACCACACTACGTCCAAGAATCACCATTCCTGAATTGTTAACACATCACATCCAAATACTCCAAGATAATGAACTTTGAAACACAATCCAGGATCTGGCCAACAACAATGGATTGGTGCACTCATCCAGATACGTCCGATTGGTTCCCTGCCAGATGCATCTGCCTTGAACTCCGACCCACGCGTCAAACATCAGTGACAAACTTCAACACAAGGGTCCAACTTATTTATAGGGAGCACTTCTGTCCCTCTCTTCCACTCACAAGCCTCTCTCTAGCCGAGGCTAGTGGCGACAACTGCCTCCTAACTAGAAATCTGGCGTCGTGGCCACTATGGTCGTGTGCCATGTCGATCTCCTTTGTCAATATACCACCGTTATCTCAGTCCAACTTGCCTTTGCCTTTGTCCTATTGTGAGTTTCTCCTTTTGCCTTTGGCTTCAAACTCCCGAGCCAAACAAAGCGTCGTGTCACATTAATAATAGCAATTGTCGGACCTTGCGGGTACCAAGGCAGCTAAAAGTTATGGTACTCCGTCCTTATTAAGCTTGCCTTTGCCTTGTCCTCTAGCAAACTCGTGCATTTGCTTTTGGCTTCACAATCTCGAGCCAAACAATTTGTTGGTTTCATTGAGAACTATGGTTGAGCAGGCCGATGACTAAGCGTTGGTTGATCCACTTTCCAAAGCCATGAGTTGGTGTCGGTCATGAATGTCGTCGTTCTCACATCAATGGGTTGTCCTTCTCGCACTCCAAAAGGCTCTAATAATCCAAGTCGCTCCAAAAAACTCAATTTCAGTTGCCCTCGCAAGACGCCTTTTCACTTCCCAAAGCCAAAAATGGAACCTTCTACAATACCCCTCTCTTGGTCGAGACTCCCAAAGCTATGATGCCTGCAACGTTTTAAAGTGCCACACCAAGCCACAAGAGGCACCCGCCAGGAGGAAGAAGGCGGGGGGACGAGCGTCTTAGAATGCAATCGGCAATGGGGAAGTGTCACCGTCGTCACCAAGAGATCTTCCGAGAGCGTTTAAAACGCTGCGCGCAGAGGAGGTTAGATGGCTATCGTCGCTAAGGGAAACCCTTGCTGCCTACCGTCGTCACCGTCGTCACCAAGAGATCTTCCGAGAGCATTTAAAATGCTGCGCGCAGAGGAGGTTAGATGGCTATCGTCGCTAAGGGAAACCCTTGCTGCCTAAAGGTCCACATCAGCTTGCCATCATGAGCATGCCCAGTAGCGTGTTAAAGCAAAAACGCTAACACTAAGGCTTCCTGCACCAACAGCAGCATGCGGGGGGGGGGGGGGGGAGTGGCGCCGGCTACTCCAGCGTTTTAAAACGCTATCAGAGGAGGGGGAAGAAGAGGCCAACAAGGGAGGAGTTCTTCACAGGTTCTCTTCAAATTGCCTTGCTCCACCGAGGCTCTGATACCATGTCAAAGTCAACAATGCGGAAGCATAAAGACCATTGGAGGGGGGGGGGGGGGAGAGAGAGAGCAATGAATAACTGATGATTATACAATGGGGGCAATGGGTTGCATATATACCCACCTAAGTAAATTGCCCTACCCAGACTTTGACAAATAAGTAAAATAAATACCTAAAAGTCAAAATAAATAATGGGATCACATTGGGCAATTCACTTGAGATGCCATAACTTTAACCATTATGGGGTCCATCAAGATCTATGGTGGAGATTCCATGATGAAGTAA
This sequence comes from Adiantum capillus-veneris, assembly GCF_014529385.1. Lineage (NCBI taxonomy): Eukaryota > Viridiplantae > Streptophyta > Polypodiopsida > Polypodiales > Pteridaceae > Adiantum > Adiantum capillus-veneris. The sequence continues at coordinate 53,432,690 of NC_140945.1, forward strand.
TCTTGGGTACAAATGGAATCTGAGGGCCCCACGATGCTCGAGAAAAATCAATTTCACAAACATACAAAATTCCCTTTAGGATAGATTCAAAGAGGAAATTTTACAAAGCCAGTATTTTAGCAATTTAACTCTATTTACTTAAACTTTCCAAGCATATTTTCTCCTTCTCCCCCTCTCTTCAACTAGCTCATTTGGTTTTTCAACCGGCTCAAGGCTAAGTTGAGGCACACTTTCCCCAAACAATGACCCCACCCCTCCTTGTCACTAATCGATACCTCAATTTTAGAGGGGATCTACGGTTGAAAATCAGCGTCGCTTGTCGGCGAAGATCACAACTGTTGATCTCAAATGTGAACTTGATGTAAACTAGGTGTAAACTCGGACAAATGTGAACTCGTTGTGAGCTTGCATGTATACTAGATGTGAACTCTGCACAACATGTGTACTATATTATGGTGGTGCGAACTCGTTGTAAACACGAAGTGAACTCGGTGTGAACTAGGATCTCAGCGGCTGATACTTCGCAATATAATCCTACTATTTTCCTTGCCTAACAAAACACATGCACAAACGTAGTGGGAAGGCATTCGCCGTGTGGTGGGGATTTCCTAAGGTCAAATCCCACCCAACTCATATCTTTTCCTCCAAATGGATCGAATGGCCCACTATCAACAATTATCTGGGACCGAAGATCCCCTCCAAAAAAGGAGGTGTCAAATAGCCCACCCCCTAAAGTTTTCACAGACATGCCTTACCCGTGTGACCCGTGTGCATTTACTTCATGTATGTGGCTTTGCGTTCCCTTCTGACTTGGGAAAGGTTGCATGGGCAACAGTGCTCGGGAAAAATGTGTCTCAGCTTAATATCGTGCCGTTTTCAATTTCAAAAATGACGGTTGAGGGCAAGGGGAAAGGAGAAATTCCGTCCCAAAATAGAGAAAAATAGTGTAAATCGCAAAAAAATGACCTAATTTTCTAAAATTTCCTCTTGACAAAATCAAGAAAAGGAATTTTATATGTTTGGAAAAATGATTTTTCCCGAACACTGATGGGCAAATTACTTTAGCCGACAAGATCTACAGCGTGGGATTGTTGTCACTGCCAGGTTTTAATAGGGGCCTTAGATCCCTCCCTTATGCTTCCCGTAAATAGAGTTGAGACAGCCTGAGAGGAACACCCAAATTCCTTGCAGTGCTCGAAATAAACTTATTTCCAAGAACTTTAAGAAAACCTATAAGTGCAAAAACTAAGGTTTTTAGCTTAATTTTAAGGGTATTTCAAAGAAAAAAAACTTAACTCCCCGAAAATTTGTAGGTTTTTCCCACCTCCAAAGTTCATTTTTAAATGTAAATTTCAAAATTTGAAGGTGTGATTACACAAAACCTATGTTTTTTCCGAGTATTGATTCCCTAAGGTTAAGCATTTTTTTGAATAACCCACTTGACGAGTGAAAGAGAGTAAATAGCTGCTCTCAAACTTATGTTCTCTATCCTATCCTAATGATGTCATAGATGGCATACACTTAAAATCAACCATCTGTGTGATTTTCAAGGGCTAAAATGACCAAAATCCTAGTGAAATTACAATGTCTTCCTGAAGAAAACTAACAAAATAATGCATTTTTCTTGGGGGAAAGCAGTGAATTCTCTAGGAAATTTAAATAAAATGATTTTCAATTATTTCCATGGTTGCATCGGTGGTTCTTGAGAAAGGTGAACCGTGCATCCAGATATGTGATTCTTTTACTACCCAATGAGAGTGCGCCACAGCGGACAGATGGCTGAGTTTAGATGAGCAGACAGAAGAGAAATCTTGCCATCATGTCGTGTGGTAAAAAGGGTAGCGTCAATCCACTGCACCATTAAAACCCTTGTAAAGCAAAATTTGACACTCTCCCAAAGGATCACTAATCCAAGCTAAACGAGATTTACTACAATGAAGTTGGGGGAAGTGTATTAACAAGGCTTTCAAAGACCAATAATCTGACAATATGTGTGTGTGTGTGTGTATGTGTAAAGTCTCCACCATGTCCTCCATGTGATCAGGCTCCGAACACTGACCCTCATGCATTGGAGTATCCTATAATTTAGAGCCCAAATCCATGCCTAAAGCACCGATCATAAATTTCCAACCAAGGTAGAAATGAAAGGAGAACTCAAAGTAGAAGCTGTCCAGTTTGTTGACAAAGTAGAGCCCAAATCCATGCCTCAAAGACCAACCATAACTTTCCAACCGAGGTGAAAACGAAAAAAGAACTCAAAGTAGCAGCTACCCAGTTTCTTGACAAAGTAGACTGTCAACAAGGCATCACAACCGCCTTTGAAAATTTCCATTCCTACTTTTCTTTCCCTTTATCTATTTGAGAAGAAGTGGAAACACCTGCAAGAGCAGAGGAAGAAACCATTTTTGCCTTGCCTTTATCCTTATCTACCTGTCCATTGCAAGGGAATTGTTTTATATTCTCCTTATCTTGAGTGAAGTCACTCTTTGCTGCGGTAGGGAGCACAATACCACGTGGAGGAGGGTGTAAAACTATGGGGCATTCAGAAGCCATGTGTCCAAACTTATGACATGCGAAACAGGCACTAGCAAAAACTTCCCACTACATTTTCCACCTCAATGGCTAGCACACGTGAACGGTCCTTATCAGTGTCCCATAAAATACAAAACCTATTTTTGTCTCCTATCTGCTGAGGTGGACACACAACCTTTCCCAAAGAAGCTGCAATTTCAAGTAATTGTTCCCTTAGGTACTTGGAAAAATCAACTATCTCAACCTAGACCGGACAAAGATGCTTGCTTGGTTGGGGGCCATGGAAGTACATGTACCAATTGTAGAACAAACATTAAAGGAGAGGCTTCAAGCATAATTTTGATATATTTAGCATCAAAAAGCAATACATCATGCAACCCCCGAGCTGCAAAATGCACTCCGCCCACGAAAGAGCCCCCCACTTTAGATTGAATCCATTGAGCTACATCAGAGCTGATGGCATACAACCACAGAAAAAGATTATGATTCCCTTTTCTAAGAACTTCTTGAGCAAGGACACAATAGATGGAAGCTTTCTTTTGAAATTAGAGTATCAAACCATTTCTCCCTGCTTTGCATAAAATCGTCATACAACATATCAGAGTCAAACTCAGCATCCAAGGAGTCCATATATAAACTGTGCATCTCATCCGCATATATATATTCTCTCTTGTTACCATCAGGAGCCTGCCTCATGTCAACTGTCTAAGCTGTTCCGATCACATTAGAAGAAAACTTGAGCCATTCAGGTCAGAATATCTGGTCTTATAGACCAAGATAATATAAAGGTGGAAGTGAAAGAGCTCTTGAAAATGATGCGGATCACGTCTCCGACACATTCCAAAGCTTGGAGAGTGGGAAAGAAGATCACAGAAAGAGATGCATCCTCATCCAAAGAGTGTGCTCTCATCTTACGCTTCCCTTCAATGGGAATTGAGGTTTCAAGCACCTTTTTTAGCTCCGGAGTGAGCTTTTTTGGAATATTCTCTAGATGCCGCCTTTCTAAGAACGCTCGCTCTTGAAGCGATTGGAGCAATCAGAGCGAGATTTTGGGAGAGAAAAACGGAGAGAGCTTCTCTCTCTCTCTCTCTCTCTCTCTCTCTCTCTCTCTCTCTCTCTCTCTTTAAGGTCTCTTGGGATAGTTTCCTTCGAGGTTAAAATACTCTTCTTCTCCTATTCCTCTTCCTCCTCCTCCTCCTCTCTCTCTCTCTCTCTCTCTCTCTCTCTCGTGCAGCCGTTTTTTGACCTAGTAGATAACAATTCACTTTTTTTTATCAAAACTTCTTCATCCGAACTCCAATTTGGGTGATCTATAGCCTCAATCAAAGAGCACAACGCCCTCTACGCATTGATGTAGAGACATAAATTTTCAGAGTTATGAAAGGCTTTTCTGTAGCAACATTTCTGAAGTGAACATGTTCAAGAAAGTTGACTTTCATCTCTTATTTTACATGCAATGTCTTCCGGCACTCGCAAGGGTTGTGATGAAATGATTCCAAATCTCCTAAGTGTGGAGATAGCAACACAACCACTTAACCAACAACATCGGAAACCATGATCATGGCATACTTGGTATCGTTGCAAGAGATCGTAAACAAACAAGGCGAAGACTTACGGGCACTTGCAATGAAGAATGGCACGCTAAGGATACTTGTGGTTAAGAATGAGAATCTTAAGAAGACACTTGAGATGCAAACGACACGTTTGATGCAACTTGAAGAGGAAGTCAAGGAATGTAAACACTCTCTTGTGGACTTGAATGCTTTGAAGGAGCGCATGAGCAAAGTAGAGCATGACCATGTATTGAAAAAGGAGAAATTTGACACCATGAGCGGGATGTATGCGACATGAAAAATGTATGCACAAACAAGTTCTGGGTTGATGTATGTGGTAACAATGTGGTTCTTAATTCCTCACTCATGCAAGCTATGGCTCAAACAAAGAATGTTGAGAATGTGGATGTGGATGAGTTGAAGGAACGGGACCGGCGTTCCAAGAACATTGTTATTTGTGGAATTCTCGAAGAGAAGTTAGAAACGCCTCTTTCTCTTGCCATTGTTATCAAAGATTTCTTCATAACCTACATTGGCATGTCCGGAGTTATGCTCTATGGAGCACATGGAGTAGGTAAGCAAGGAGCTCCTCGCTCGGGAGAACAGTCAATTGTATGCACCATGCCGGATGAGACCAAACGAAAGATTATCCTTGATAATAGTTGGATCTATTTGAGGGATACAAAATGTTTTGTATGTGAAGATCGCACTATTAAACAACATAATATGCGTCGCAAAGCATACGAGGAAAAGAATAAGAAAAACAAGGAGCTCTGTCACAAAGAAAATGTACCCAAGGAGGAGGCAAGTCCCTCGAGCAAATAGGGATGCACGACCTATGAGGCCGAGTTACAATTGAAAATATGCTTTTGGAATTGCAATGGATAACCATGAATGGGAGGATTGGCATTGATGAACTAACAAGCAAAGCAAACGTTGTACTTATTATTGAAACTTGGAAGCGTGATACACGGCTTGAAGAATTACAATGTACATTCATTGATGTGGTCAAAGAATCTCAAGCAACGAAGAGAGCAAGAAGGGGTAGCATGTATGGTTAAGAAAGTATTGAAAGATTTTGTATCATTGTGAAAGATGACAAGTACAAACGTTATGTATGGCTGAAAATTATGACACAAAAAAGAGCACCCATTTTTGTAGCCGGTTGTTATCCTCATCATGATTCCCCCTCTTATGCTTGCATGGACAGAGATCAGCCATTTTTTGATTTAGAAGAGGACATCGCTTATTTCAAAGACGAAGGTGATGTTATTGTATCTGGGAATATGAATGCTTACATAAAAACATTGCAATATGATCACAATTTGATATGCTATACATTTCAAGGGAGTTGGAGGAAGTTCACTTGTATGATCGTACTTTAATGGACGACAAAGAGCCGGATCACCATGGAAAGTTACTTTTACACGTGTAATAACACAGATATGCTCATTGCCAATGGTGTATCTTTGTCGAGTGAAACCAATGGATTTGCATGTAGAGAACATTATGATTTGACTATATGCTGATCTTCGAAGCCATCATGTATCGCATAAAGAGTTTTATGTTTGGTCAATGGATCCTGGAATCACACCATCGGAACTTATGTATTGACCTTGCATGTGGAGAAGCAACTAAGCATGATAATCTTAGCCAAAGCAAAGAGAAGTTATTACTATGTATGGATTTCAAACGGACACCAATGTACATGGAATATGGTTCAGCAAAAGTTATGGGACAAAGCTTCAATATAACGCACCGATGGAACCCAAATGGTAAGCTTTCAAGCAAGTTATTAGTTCTTGTGCCAAAGAATGTTTTGCCATAAAGCATCTCCATAATATTAACAAAGATAGATCACGCAAAAGGTGGTTTGATAAAGAATGTCAAGATGCTCAAAAGTCCTTGATAAAGCTTGATGCAACTATGGACAAAGACAACTATCAAAGTCATTTGCATACATACAAAACATTGATTCAAAAGAAGAGAAGAAGATGGGAAGTAAAGCAACAACTTTCTCAAGTCCAAGAAAAGATACGTGCATGTGGAAGATTTTGGAGAAACTTGAGGGGCAAGTGGATTGAGAATTTTTGTAACTTGAGCCTTGTGGATATGTGAATTATATGAGCAACCAAATGTCGAAAAAATGTCATTTTATGGTTCACTCCCATGTATGCCCTCTTTTTTCACTATTGAAGATGTATGCGGTGGGCTTGAAAAGTTGGCCGGGAGATCTTCAAGGTATCAAGCCGGAGATGATCAAATGGACGGGAGATTTTATCCATGAGTGGATATGTGATATGTTCAACCTTGCACTTCAACATGGTATGCCTTATGATGGGAGTACTAATTGGGTTAAGCCTTTGCATAAAGCAGGGGATGTAAAGATTGTAAACAACACCGGACTGTAATGATCGAGTCTCTTACGGCAAAGTTGTTTGGGTGCATAATGGAAATAAAATTGAGTGATTGGGTTGAAGAGAATGACAAGCGTGCAAAAGGACAAGCGGGTTTTCGTCGATCCCATAACACAATTGAACATCTTGTCACTCTTCGTGTTCTCATGGAGGAAAGGCGGTTGAAAGGCAAGAGATTGTATTGTTGTTTTGTGGACTTTAAGAAAGCCTTTGATATGATTCCACGGAACAATTTGTGGAGAAGAATGGAAGAACTTCAAGTGCCAAGTGAGTTTATGCTTGCGGTTTCTCGAATCTATGAAAAGGTGATGTGTCAATTGCGCATGGGAAGAGGAATTTCAGAAATTTTTGTAAACACTATTGGAGTTAAACAAGGATGCGTTGTCACCGACTCTCTTTGGTCTATGCTTTGATCAATTGGAACAAATGGTACTTCACTTTATACAAGAAGAAGGCATTGAAGAGGTCATTATTTGCAATGCAGTAATCATGCTTTTGTTGTAAGCGGATGATGTAGTGCTTCTAGCATATACTTTAGAAGATGCACAAAAGCTTATGGTTGTCCTTGAGAACCTTTTGCTTGCATAGTGGGTTGATTGTGAATAAATCCAAAAAAAAGGTTATGCTTGTGAAAACCAACCACAAGGAGAAGCCATGCATTGTGTACAACAATGAGACACTTGAAGTTGTTGAGAGCTCTAAGTATCTTGGCCTTGAGGTTCCTCCAATCACAAGTGGCATGAATGTGCTATGCGTTGTTTGAAAGCGGGAAAGAGAGCATATTATGCATTTGAGAACATGTGTAATGCGGGAAACATGAAGTGTGGGTTCTCAAGAAGTACCTTTTTGATGCATTGGTGACACCGGTTCTTCTTTATGGAGTTAAATGTGGGGCGGGAGCATCTTAAAGTCTACTTGGAAAGAGTTTGAGAATGTCCAAAAGCGTTTTCTTACAAACTTTCTCCAAGTTAAAACACAATCACCATACATGCTCCTACTTTATATATGCTCCTACTTCTTGAGTCGGGATCTCTTCCAATTGAGGTTATGGACATGGAAAGGGTTGTGGAGTACATAATAAAGATGTGTAAAAACCCCTCACATCGACTTCCTACAATTGCATGGGAAGCAAGCAAAAAAGTTCAAGAGACACATAAAAGCAAGGTCTTGAGCACGGGATGGATGCAAGACATAAAGAAGTTTTTTGGGAGATGAGATACATTACACTTGCTACATGATGCTTCAATTGACTCCCAAAGTGAATGAAGCTTTTCTAGAATGCCAATGTATTACGGCTTGGGAGAAATCTGGTGGGTCACGCTTTATATATTACACCACCCATATTGCCTCCAACTACAAAATCATGTTCTTCACTGAGAGAGGAAACCGTACTCACACTAACATCCTTGAGCCTATCCCCTTGTCGACATACGCACTATCGCAACCATTCGGCATAGCTCCCATTTCCTTCGATGCGAGACAGGCCATGGGGCAATGGAGAAGAGTCAAATCGATTGTGCACATTATGCTCACTGCAAGTTCAAGAGCCTAAGTCCCACACACTACTAGAGTGCTCAGCTTTTGGTCACATCCGAACTTGCTTCTCTCACATTTTCAGCCATGACTTAGACCTACACACTTTCCTCTCCAGGGCTCTCCATTGCGACTCTCATCACCACAATTTTGGAGCATCGAGAGTTACTCATTAGCCATACACATACTACATCACATGTAACTTTGGTCTCATAGGTCATATTTGACCTCCGAGGACGAAAATAAAATCTCTCTCTCTCTCTCTCTCTCTCTCTCTCTCTCTCTCTCTCTCTCTCTCTCTCTCTCTCTCTCTATCTATCTATCTATCTATCTATCTATCTGTGTGTGTGTGTATGTTAACATGGGAAAAACCAAGGTTATGGTGTTTAACATCAACACCCACTTTTACACATGGCCAGGAGACGGTGGCGTATACATAATACAGATGCATACACCTATCTTGGGGTAGTCTTCGGTGGACGGGTGTTTTTATTGAGGAGAGCAACAGAGACTAGATTGACGAGAGCTTATGCAACCATAGGAGGATTGGAGAAGATGTGTTCGTAGGTTTAGTTTCACGAACCCGGAACAAAGTTGTGGCTTTTTGACACTCTAGTGGCTTCAATGGACCGCCATGGCAAATCTAGTGGCACTGATGGATGGAGATGTATGGAGAGCCTCTAGTCTCTATGATCTCTCGGTTGATTCGGGCTAAGGCCTCAATGCCACATGAGATTATTCGAGCCGAGCTAGCTGCCCCCCCTCTTGTAGTCGAGGCCCTTACTAGGTCAGCTTGCTTCATGCATAATTTATGGGAACTCCCCAAAGACAGATATGCTCGGCTAGCCCTTGAGTTATCCCGACAGCTAGCGCTACAGGAGGGACACCACATGCTGGTATGGGTAGATGACATGATGGTTTCAGTCACATGGCTCCAGCGTGAATAGACTGCCTCCATTCCAATACTCCTTGGATGCACCCTCATACAGAGATCACTAGACTTATACGTCAGGATTTGATTCAGCTAGATACTAGAAGCACATGGATACAGCCGATATAAGAGTTGGACACGAAGATGGCTTTCTATAGAGAGCATCTGCACCAACTAACAGAGGATGAATATGTGCCCATACTGGCCTATATAACACTCAATAATCCTATGGGATACGATGTGCTATTGGTCTTGGTCAAATACGCACATCATTGCATCAGCAAGAGATTTTTTTTTTTTGAGAAAAAGATCCTTCTATTAGTTAATGAAAACTGCCCGTAGGGCTACAACCACCTCTGCAAGAGAGGGCTACAACAAACATGGTGGGGAGACTCTCCCAATGAAAGAACAACATATATACAATGAGGCTAAATCAAGAGATGGGAGGAGGGAAGAGCCACACAAGTGGTCGGTAGTGCCATCTGAGCACCCCCTGGACAATGGTGTAAAAAGGCCGAGGGCGCTAGAGTCCAAGGAAAGCCTCGCGGCGCTCCCGCATGCGGTCGGAGCTGCCCTGTAGTCCCTCAAGCTGTCCTCTGAGAGTATGGATCAGCTTTAGCCAAAAGTCACAAACAGTCTCTGCCGGTGGAACAGAGCGAGCCTCAAAAATGCGAAAACAGCGGGCCCGCCAGATGAACCAAAGTGTCAGGCCATTGATGAGCTCCCAACACTCCTCTCTCTCACTGCACCACTCCTGTGGAGTAAGCTCTGTAGTAGCAGGCTGGAGTGTAGGTCGCCCCCCCTGAATCACTATCATCCTGCTGGTGGAAGATAGCTCACATTGAAGTGCCCGGCCCGTGAGAGTGGACCAAGCCGCTGCCCCCCAAGTGTACTGTCTAGCCGTGGAGAGAGTAGGCATCAGCCGAAGAACTCGTAGCCACACCTGCTGGGCCGAGGGACAGTCCCAAAGACAATGGCGCTGACTCTCCACCAACTGGTCGCAGGCTGCACATGCGGCCAAGAGACCACTATGCACAAGCCAACTCCCTACTGCTGTAGCTTTCTGTGCAACCAGCCACTGAAACAAAGTGACGCGCCTCGACTGTCTGGAGTCCCACAGCCTCTGCCAAAAGGCTGCCAAGAACTCGACTGTGAGGCCCTCCTCCTGCCAATGACGTGCTGCAACGGGGCGGGCCTCTCTCTGTGCTGCAAGTATATGACGTCCAAGCCGAACAGTGTACTGAAAGAAGGGGACTCCTGGGTGGTCTGCAGAAGAGAAGGGGTCCCTCCATAGCCACTCACCAGGATCCCACTGTACTCGTGCCAGTGGACAACGCTCCCAAGCCCAAAGCCTCCAGTGTCCAGTCTCCAGAGATGCTGGGTCAGGGTCTGTAACGCAAGTCCTCCCACACATGCCCACAACTTGGATCCGCTGGAAACAACACTCTGCTACCTGCGGGGCCTCTACTGCAACTCGCTGTAATCGTCCCCCACCCTGAAGCTCAAAGAACAGGGCTGGGATAGTATCTGAGCAGGCCCTGACTGAAATGAGAACCTCCAATCGTGTGAAGGCTCCCATCCACCGGGGTGCTACTGGCTCGAGAGGCGTGAGCCACTCAGCTGGAACTGACTCTGAGATGTCCTAACACATGCCCTGCACCCCTCTCATGCCCTATAGCTGGAAACCCTGCACCTCCTCTAACAAACCTGTGAACTCTAGCCAGTCACCTAGAGAGAGCGCTGGACCTGCTGCCATGGGACCCCAGGAAACATGAGGCCGGCTACCAACCAAGTGGCCTCTCTGAGTGCTAATCGTGGGGTTCCAGACGAGGGACTGCCGTAGGCGCTCCTCCGTGCACGTCGGCTGTCTCTGCTCCAAGCCACGCCGTAAGAGCTCCGAAGATCGAAGCAAACTCACAGCGAAGCGGTCCTCCAGTCTCCTGCTCAAACCAACTCGGCGCATCTCTGTAAAGATCCATCTGGTCGAAGGTTGCCAAGGGCCTCCTGACTGAGGCACCCTGGCTCGCAACCTCTACAGCAAGAACTCCTTCCAGGGCTCCTCACCTGGAAGGCGGCCTCTGACTATGAACTTCCCAAGAAGGGCTCTGCTGTGCTGTGCTGGATCAATGATCCCAAGCCCTCCCTGAGAGCAAGGAAGCGTGATGACCGACCAAGCCACCTTGGCTCGGGCTATCTGAGTGTCACGTCCTGACCAAAGAAAGTTCCTGATCAGCCTCTCTACCTAGCTGATCAAGAACTCGAGAAGATCCAACAGGAAGTGATGTACCACATAGTCGCCAACAGCACCTGGTTGGCAACTACTACTCTACCAGCCAGCGAAAGTCGTGCTGAGCTCCAATGTAACAGCTTTCTCCTGATGGACAGGAGAAGAGGAGCAATCTGCTGCTCGGGAGACAAGTCCAAACCAACCTGACAACCCAAGTATCGAACTGCAGTCCCTGAGGGGATCCACCTAAAACCCTCACCTGGCATCCAATCTAGCATAGGAGCACTACCAACCGAGAAAGCCATTGTCTTTCTCCAGTTGATCAGTGCGCCCGATGCACAACAGAAGGTCTTCAAAGCCTGCTCACATCTGTGAAGATTGGCCTCCTGGCCATCTAAGTACAAGGCTGAGTCATCAGCAAACTCAACGTCCAGTAGCTCATCTCCCCGAATAGGGAGGGCTTAGACCAACCTGCTGTGACACCAAAAATCTGCTCATCGCCTCTGCATAGAACAGAAAGAGAAAGGGGGCAAGAGGACAACCCTGTCTGACCGAGCGTGTGAGCATGAAGCGCTCACCTCTCCCTCCTGCCAAAAGCACCTGACTGTGAGCCTGTCTGTACAAAGTTGACACCCCTCTGATCCAAGCATCTGAGAAGCCCATCCTGCATAGAGTGTCCTCTAGAAAGTCCCAATCAACTCTGTCGTATGCCTTCTCAAAATCGAGAAGGAGAATCACAAGGTCCTCACCACGGAGGCGTGCTAGGGCAGAAGCCTCCCAGAAAGTAAAGATGTTGTCAAGGATATTGCGTTCCTTGACAAAACCTGTCTGAGTCCCATGTATAAGGCTCTCTAAAAGTGGCTGAATCCTCAAACTCAGAGCCTTGGCAAGAATTTTGTAGGTTGAGTTGAGGATGGTGATGAGGCGCCACTGTCGAATCTCATCCAAGGAGCCACCCTCCTTGGGAATGAGGTAGATCGGGCCCTCACTCATGCTGTCAGGCATCACTCCTGTGTGCAAAATGTACTGAAAAGCACTACAAAGATCTGGGCATTAGTCATACATACCCCACCTTGGATGCCTCCAGGTCCAAAAGCAGCTGACCAAAAGGTATCATAACGTCCACTCAAAATCTGACCACATCGCCGAATGCGGCTCTCACATAGATGGTACTCCTGAAGCATAAGGAGATCAATCTCTCCTCCCACAAGGCAATGCTGGAGCTCCTGACGCAATCGGCCCCGTTGTCACTGAAACTGGGGCCCACCTAGTCCATGCACGTTCCATGAGACGATCCTCATGGGGAGCGAGAGAGAACAGATGCTGCCGCAGTAGCAAGACGGGCTATCTTCGAGGCTGGCTTGGATGGGGAGTAATCCGTATCCGCGCGTCCTCTAGATAGGCGTGACTGCAGTGAGAGCCTAGCCCAAGTCCAAGCCAAGCGAGCCGGGCGTAAAGCAACCTCCTCTGTCCAAGAGTCCTGATGAATGTATACATAGCAAGGCAAACACTGCGTATCAGCAAAGAAGTACACCACAATGTGTCTACATCCTGCTGAGTCTGGGGGTGTCACCGCAAACTTGGACAATGGCCACAACGTCTGCAACAAATCTGTAACTCCAAGTTCTCCAAGGACTCCTGGACAGAGGAGGTTGCTTTACGCACGACTCGCTCGGCTTGGACTTGGGCTAGGCTCTCACTGCAGTCACGCCTATCTAGAGGACGCACGGATACGGATTACTCCCCATCCAAGCCAGCCTCGAAGATAGCCCGTCTTGCTACTGCGGCAGCATCTGTTCTCTCTCGCTCCCCATGAGGATCGTCTCATGGAACATGCATGGACTAGGTGGGCCCCAGTTTCAGTGACAACGGGGCCCATTGCGTCAGGAGCTTCAACGTTGCCTTGTGGGAGGAGAGATTGATCTCCTTGTGCTTCAGGAGTACCATCTATGTGAGAGCCGCATTCGGCGATGTGGTCAGATTTTGCGTGGCCGTTATGATACCTTTTGGTCAGCTGCTTTTGGACCTGGAGGCATCCAGGGTGGGGTATGTATGACTAATGACTCTGTTTTCGGTATTTCTTTATTGTTTAAAAGAGGGAATAAACGCTGTGGTTCCCTACAAGCTGCCCCGCACAAACTTGGCTGAATTTCAACTGTTCCGGCCGGATTTCGGCAACATAACTATACTAGGACCCTTCACAGTCAGTATTCCCACGCATTGAATGACTTTCCCGACGCATACGGGCACTTTGCAAAACCTGGCGAGAATCTGCAGCACGCTGAATTCTCTGTTTTCAGCCCCGAAAATGCGCCAGATCACCTGTACAGCGGTCCCCTCGCATCCCCGAACCTCCTAGGGGTATTGGGGACCGTTTAGGGCCAAAACCCTAAACATGCAAAAATACACAGCAGGCTGTAATTTACTGTTTCGGGCTCCGTTTCGCATGCCAGTCGCATCCGTAGCAAGTCCTTGAGCTCCCGCACCTGTAGGGCTACTTGCCCTTTGACTCGGACGAGATTTCTGGCGTGAAACCTCTCTGAATTCACCTGTACCTGCGGGGGATTAGCCGCTAGCTAATCCAGTACCTGTGCAAGAGGCTCTTGCCTCGGCAATCACGCATGAACCCACACAACTGTACATTGGTCAACTGAAAAGCCCACTAGAGGGGCATAACATATTGCCATAGGGGAGAGAGACTGCAGTTCGTAGCGTGCAGGGCATCACTCCTGGCACCGCACTGTACATAAGAGGGAAAGGAAGCACTCCATAGCTCTTAACCTATGTGACAGGAACTTGCAAAATGAGGCTCCCAGCTATAAATTCAGCGCCACTTCTTCTTGCATGAGGAAAGTGCACAGAAATGTGCCACTTGGCACATTTACAAGCTATTTCCCGTTTCGGGGTTGCCGCCTAAAAATCTCCCGAACAGTTGCCCGGTTGACTTCACGGCGGTAGAGTAATAAAATGTTCCCCTTGTCATTCCGGAGGTAATGACACGAACACATTTTCAGGTCCCAAAATAGTAGTTCCCTAAATTTTAGGAGATGCTGCCATTGTATCTTTCTAGGTCATTTGACCCCCTTTGTACACTGCAGCCACACCCAGAATTGAAATGTAGCCTCTGTAGCAAAGGATTCCACTTTGGCTAGTCAATGACTCCACTTTGGCTAACCATAGTCCTTGTCCAACCTTAGTGCTCTCTTGCCCTCATGCCTGGACTCCCTCTGGACAATTCCACACTAGCTATGCAATGCAGGGCAGTTAAATTTCCCGAGGGGTGTTTCCAAAAAGTGAAAGTAAATAAATAATAAGCAAGAAATCAACAAAAAGGATAGATAGTAGTCACACGCTGGTCACATACCCCCCTCTTGAAATCTCAAACGTCCTCGTTTGCATCTATGTCGTACATGCTCACAGTCAAGACTGATGTATTCAACACCAGTGGACATATGTACGACACATACATGCTCATTGTCAACCCTGGTGTATTCAACACCTCGTCGACACATGTATTGCCTGCATGTGAACCCTGCCCCAATGACATAGTGGTAGCTTCGCACTCTGCCATTGCTTTGAGTCACTAACTTTCCAATGACAAAATGGTAGGCACACATTTTGCCACTGTCTTATAGTACACGTTGGGCCCAGTAACACTTTCGAGCATACCCAAACCGACAGTTTAAGAATGCAGTTACACATGTACCCTTTAATAGAAGCAATTACTGTATCCTTGACAAACTGACAAGAAATACTCACTTCTATAGCACTAACCAAACTTTTGGACATTCCATAAGAGCAATTGCCAAACTGACAATCTGTACAGCTCTAACATTCATGTAACATGTACTTGATTTGAGCTCACTTTAAATACCATGTACATCATTTGTTTCAAAAGCCATTGCCACACTGACAATCCATGTAGCTTTGAAACTCAAGGGGTCAAGGTAGGTTGCAAATCGAAGGCTTCAAGGTAAAGTGATAACACAGTTGGTGACTCTGCAAGTTCACCTTCTTCCATCCACTTAGCATCCATTGGCGGCGGATAGTTTCTGAACTTTACCAAGTAACGCCTAGCAACCTTGCCTTTCACTTTTCTTTCTTTATGTGCCAAAATCTGTTCCGGGACCAAGATCTCGTCAAGTTCCTCGACTTCCAGCCGATCTTCAGCTGGCATATCTTATGGCACATCACCCATATAGGGTCTGAGAAGACTCACATGGAACACATTGTGAATCTTCCAACTGTCAGGCAATTTCAGCCTATATGCAACATCATTGATTATGTCACACACTTGAAAAGGTCCATAGTAACGCATACTGAGCTTTGGAAACAATCTTCCTTGTCCTTCATCTTCTTTAACCTTGCCTTTTCAAAGCGTAGAAGCACCCAATCACCAAGTGAAAATACCACTTCAAGACGGTGACGATCAGCTGCTTTCTTTTGCTTTGCCTGAGTCTTTTCTAAGGCCACTTTGACCTTCTTGTACATTTCATCCATGTCCTGAACATACTTATCTGCTTCAAATATCTTGTCCTTTGTATGCAGTATGGGAGGAACTTTCTTGCCACCTTCAACTATCTCAAAAGGTGCCTTGTCAGTTGATGAATGCATTGTATTATTGTATGCATACTCCACCAATGGCAAATATTGCTCCCACTTTCCTTTATGCTCTGACACGTAGCACTTTAGCAGATCTAGGACAGTAGAATTTGCCTCTTCTGACTGTCCATTTGTTTGAGGATGAAATGACGAAGAGAATTTGAGCGTGGTGCATATTCTCAAACAAGCCTCTCCAGAACAAACTTGTCATGCGTGGATCACAGTCGCTAACAATCGACTGTGGCATGCCATGATACTTGAAAAATTATTGCTCATAAACAAGCGTGCCATCTGATCTGGCTTTATCTTCTTCCTGATAAGAATAAAATGATCCTGCTTGCTGAATCTGCAAATGATGGTCCAAATACCATCGTTTCCTGTCTGCGTTCTCGGAAGATCAAAGATAAAATCCATAGCAATACTTTCCCATGGTTTGTCTGGAATAGGTAGTGGTTGCAATAACCCTGGTGCCTTTTGCCTATCAAACTTGACCTTCTGGCAAATTAGGCATTCTCGCACAAAGGCATCCACATCTCTTCTCAATGTAGGCCAGTAGAAGAATGTCTCAACCGCTTTAACTGTAGCATCGATACCACGATGCCCTGCATACGGTGGGACATGACTCTCTTCCATAACTTTGCGTCGCAATGGCTTTGTGACACACAATCTGCCATGCATCATCATGAACCCATCTTTTAGAAGATAGTGTTCATGACGTTGTCCATCCATTAACTGCTCGAAGACCCTTGCAAAATCTTCATCATTTGCATACTGTTCCCTCATATCATCAAGTTCATAATAAGGAATTGACACAGCTGAAATTTGTGGCTTCCTTGACAAGGCATCAGCCACAACATTCTTCTTGCCTTCCACATGCACAATCTGAAAGTGGAACATGGACAAGATATTTGCCCATCGCATATGCTTCTCAGATAACTTTGCCTGTGTCAAGAAGTATTGCAAGGTCTGATGGTCCGTTTGGACAACAAAGTCTGCATTTAGCAGGTAGTGTTTCCAACTTAAGAGCGCATGAATCACGGCCTGCAGTTCTTTTTCATAGACTTGCATAGTCTTTTCTGGCCCTTGCAAGATTCTACTCTCATAGGCTACTACCCTGCCATCTTGCATTAGCACTGCACCAATGCTACTACCGCAGGCATCACACTGGACCACAAATGACTTCCTAAGATCTGGCAACACAATGACTGGATCTGAAGTCATCTTTTCCTTTAAGAGATTAAAAGCTGAAATCTCTTTCTGTGTCCATCTAAAGGTGACTGCCTTCTTTTGAAGAGCATGTAAAGGTGACGCAATCTCAGCGAAATTTCGGATAAACCTTCTGTAATAGGAACATAGTCCCAAGAAACTTCGGACATCGTGCACCGTCTTCAAATCTGGCCATGACTTGATCGCTTCAACTTTAGCAAGATCCATTCTGACACCATCCTTTGAGACAATGTGTCCGAGAAAATGAATCTCTTCCAAAAAAAAATCACTTTTCTTTGCAGTGATGAGCAACCTATGACTGCGTAGCTCTTTGAACACAATGGCCAAGTGATGCCTATGCTCCTCTTCATTCTTTGAGTAGACTATCATGTCATCAAAGAATGTACCAACAAACTGTTGGTGTGGACGGAAAATTCTGTCCATCATCCTATTGAACGTAGCAGGAGCATTTGTGAGACCAAAGGGCATTACTAAAAATTCATAAAGGCCAAACGTTGTTCTAAAAGCAGTCTTGTGCACATCCTCTGATCTAATGCGGATCTGATGGTACCCACTCTTTAGATCTATCCTGCTAAACATAGTTGCTCCTTCTAATTTGTCCAGAATATCATCAATTCTAGGTACAGGGAACCTATTCTTGACGATATTCTTGTTCAGTGCACGGTAGTCAATGCACATACGCCATGAGCCATCCTTTTTCTGCACCAACAACACTGGAGAACAGAATGGGGATGAATTGGGCTAAATCAGCCCCTTTTCTAACAGCTCCTGTACTTGGCCCATTATCTCTTTCTGCTGAGCCGCACTAACCCTGTACGGAGGCTTATTTGGTGGGCTACTGCCTGGCACCAAATCTATCGCATGGTCCTCGGGTCTCTCTGGCGGTAATTGAGACGGTAATGAATCGGAAAAACAGTCACTATACTATTGTAAAAACATTGACCTTTCTTTATCTAGCACAGATAAATTTGATTCATCACAATCTGACACTTCACGTGCAAAAACCAAGTACGCAGAAAGATGCTTTTTCATTACAGAAGTAATAGCAGAAGCTGATACAGTGGGAATAGACTCCCCTTTAAGCTTTACATCCAGAATGTGAGTCTTTCCCTTGCTCTGTACAGTGATCTTTTTGTTGTAGGCATCCATGATTCCTTGTACACGAAATAACCAAGGAATACCTAACAGCACATCACATCCGTCCAGTGGCATGATGTAAAATTCTTCAGCATCTACATAGGACTGGATATGTAGGCGCAACTTTCCGATGATGGGTGTCACAGCCTCTATATGGTTTGGACATGCCAAACCTGCCTCTGCTGTATACCCCATCTCTTCAGGTCTGATTCCCACCTTTGAAGCCAATTCTGGGGAAATGAAGTTGGCTTTGGCACCTGGATCAAAGAAGCTAAGCAATGTTTGATCCCTGACCTTTCCCCATGCTCTGCAAAGCTCACTTGCATCTGAATTTGGCTTGTCGCCCACCATATCTGGCACTAGACCAGCCATGGGCTTCTTTCCTTTCATGTCCTTGTCTTCAGAATCAGCTGGCCTTTTCTTTGTAGGACAATTGTAAGCAATGTGGCCAGGCTGCTCATAGATGAAGCATTTGTTCTCTGACCTTAGGGCCTTCTTTTGCTCTTCCGACTTGCGAGGAAAACGTCTTTTCCATTTCTTCGTTGGTCCCTTTTCTGATTCAGCCGTAGCTTTGTCTTTCCCTACGTTGGCTGGCTCCTGAGTCACTTTAGGAACCTCCTTGGGAACATACTTCTTCGCTGAATTTTTCTTGGCTGATCCTTCCTTGACGCCAGTATTAAATTCACAATCTTCTCCCTTGAGCAAACCATTGCCAGTGTTTGCTACCTCGATGAGCTGCGTCAAAGTAGTGACTTTGGTCTTCGTGCAGTACTTTCTCAATCCTTTGGGTAGGCCACAACAGTATTTTTCAATCTGTTCTGTCAATGGCACAAACCTGTAGGAAGTTACTGGAAGTAGAGCTTTCCAAAACTTCCGATTGCAGTCATCTAGATTCTTGCAAGTAGCAGCATTAAGTTGGTGCCATTCTTTCATGACATCTGCTTCAAAGTCATCAAATAAACATGCTGCTGCAAAATCCTGCATGGAAGTAAATCCATGCGGACGGAGCTTGCCCTTGCAGCAATAAAGTTGTCCACCATTGTCCCGCATTCCCTGTCAAGAAAGTGGCTGCCTTGCGGACCTTTGAAGCCTCTGTAAAGTTTCCCCCTGCATAGGCCTTGTCAAACTGATGGAGGAATGAGAGACTCGTCTTCTTGTCATCAAACCCTGTAAAGGTCGTGAATGTCACACCTTTGCCACCTTCTTTGTACGGAGTTGGCCTCTCCAGCGGCGTTAAATTGTCATATGGAAGTGACTGAAACATGGGAACACTGTTAGGGTTCATTTGTGTTCCCTGACCGCAATTAATTTGACCTGGAAATGCCATATTTGGCTGCTGATTTGTAATTCCAACCATACCAAAATTTGCTGGTGGCATCCCAAATTGGCCCCGAGTGCTTTGAAACCCTGGTAGCATGCCCGTGACACCATACATGGGGTTGGGTATCATCATTTGAGCACCCCCGAACACTGTTCCTGGCGTGTAAAACTGATTTCCAGGTGCATGACCAGCCACGCTCTGGAATACCGATCCACCTCCAAAATAGCCAAGGTGTACTGAAGGTGGTGGAAAGACTTGTTGCATAGCCTGTAGGTTGCTTCCTTGCCCATTAGAATCAGCTATAGGCTGCTGAAAAGTGGCAGCTTGAAAGACTCGCATCTCAGCCACCTGTTCTTGCACCTTAGGCACAGGTTGTGAAGACTGCATGTTCTCCGTCAAGTGTACAGGTGTTTCTGTAACAGACTTGGACACTCCAAGTCAAGAATCAACCGCGACAGCACCAAATAACCACTTCAAAACAATTCACAGATCACAATAGATTTGCACTGGCCCGACGGAGTTCCGTGCCTAGAGATATTGGCCCAAAAGACTGACGCCCCTTTCGGTATTTCTTTTTGTATTAATCAATCATCAAAGTACAAGAGAGCGGTTAGGGTTTCACTCTCAGACTCTGTGTCCAAATGCTCTGAGAAGTGAGGCCCTCACCACTAATTTAAAGGTTACAAGGGAAGCCCCAAAAGCTTCAAATCAAAAGCAATTGCTCTCTCTCTCTCATAGAGAATCAAAACTTGAAAGCAAAAGCATTCTCTCTTTCTCATATTGTAGAGAAAAAGCAAAATTTGCGTCGCTCATCATTTTCCAAAAAAATTATTATTATTATTATTTATTTATTTTTCAGCCTCCGCGAATTCCGGAAATTAGGGTTTTTGGCAAAAATTAGGGTTTGCAAGAATTTTAGGGTTTCTAGCAAAAATTAGGGTTTCTATTGTTCGCCACATCATCACTTTGTGACATACCCCCCTCTTGAAAGCATTGTAATCGACCGCGATTACGCCTGCAAAACCGACAAAAGCCATAAACCGTCTTAGCAGACACTGACTGTTAGTACCTATGTACTAGGAACACACATCTAGCACATGTTCGAAATCGACAGTCACATCACACGACATCACAGGACATCAAAAAAGTCATCCAACAGAATACTTTCGGCTCTCAGTATCCCTGAAGCTCAAAGAGACATCAGTGACTTTAGTATCAAAATCGAGGCATCTGTTGACAAAGGAGTGGAGTAACTCCCCTCTTGTGCATCCCACTGCACCAGATCTTCGGCCAAGCTGAGTTTCTGGGTTCCGTTTGGAGTAGACTATGCTAAACCAAAACATCGAGGTAAAGTTTCACAATCCGAGGAGTATCTGCTAGGTCCTTCTCCTCCATCCACTTCGCATCAAATGCAGGAAAGTTCTTGAACTAAACCAAGAACCGCCTTCAGACTTTACCTTTCTTCGTATCCGTATGTGCCAAAATCTGTTCAGGAACAAGGATCTCCTCGTTTTCGTCCACTGCGGGTTGCTCATCACGCTCCCCATCATCAGGCACGTCACCCTTAACAGGGTTCAAGAGACTCACATGCAATGCATTGTGAATCCTCGAAGTATCTGGCAGTTTCAATCGGAAGGAGACATCATTTATCTTTTCAGTAATCTGGAAAGGTCCGTAGTATCACATACTAAGCTTTGGAAAAAGCCTCTCCTTTCCCTTTTTCTTTCTTAGGCGTACCTTCTCAAAAGTAAGAGCACCCAATCATCCTCCTTCAATTTCAAGTCGCGACGATGGCGATCCGTTGCCTTTTTTTGTCGTTCTTGAGACTTCTGCAAAGTCTCGCGAACCTTGGCAAAAGCCGTATCCAAATCTCGCGAATATTCATCCGCTTCAAATTTCTAATCTTTCGTGCTCAGGAAGGATGGAACCTTCGCAGCACTTTCAACAATCACACATGGCGTCTTCCCCGTCGAAGAGTGTATCGTGTTATTGTAGGCAAATTCCACCAAAGGTAAGTTCTTTTCCCATTGAGTCTTCTGATCCGAGATACAAGACTTCAATAAATCTAAAATCACTGAATTGGCAATCTCAAATTGCCCGTCAGTTTGCAAGTGGAACGATGACAAGAACTGCAACCGCGTGCCAAGGTTCTCCCAAATTGCCTTCCAAAACAAACTCATAAATCTGGGGTCTCTGTCGGAGACAATCGTCTCAGACGTGCCATGTAATCGGAAAATCATTGTGATCATTCTGTGTTCTTGGGAGATCAAAAATGAAATCCATCGCTATACTTTCCCAAGGGCGGGTGGGTATGGGTAAAGGCTGTAACAATCCCTGTGCCTTATGCCTGTCAAACTTGACCTTCTGGCATACCAAGCAACTGCGCACAAACTCTTCCACATCTTTCTTGAGTTTCGGCCAAAAGAAATATCTCTCTACCCCTTTCATGGTGGTAGCAATGCCACGGTGACCCGTAAAAGGTGGACAAAGGCATTCAGTCATAACCTTATCCCTCAACGGCTGTGTAACGCACAACATAGTCTTTTTCATCAAGTAGCCTTCCCGAAGGGAGTATCCCGCTACTCTCTCCCCATCTCGTATCCGTGTGAAAATATCTGCAAAATCTGTATATGTGGCATACTGATCGACCATATCCTCGAAGCTCCTATGATGTATCGCGGAAATAGCCAGAACCAACGGTTTCCGAGACAAAGCATCTGCCACCACATTCTTTTGTCCCTGCACATGGACAATCTGGAAGTGGAACTGTGACAAGATGTTCGCCCACCGTATCTGCTTTTCCGAAAGCTGCTTCTGTGACAAGAAGTAGCGCAAACTCTGATGGTCTGTAAAGACAGCAAAATCCGCTCCGAATAGGTAATGCCGCCACTGAGTAAGAGCACGGATAACCGCCAAAAGCTCTTTCTCATAGATCTGTGCTGTCATCTCCGGCCTAGAGAACAAACGGCTCTCGTAAGCAATGACATGGACTTCTTGCATCAAGACCGCACCCAGACTACGACCACAAGCATCACAAAATACTTCAAATGACTTCTGCAAGTCCGGCAAAGTCAAATCTGGTCCTGTAGTCAATTTCTCTTTCAATGTCCGAAAGGCATTCACCTCTGTGGGTCCCCACGAAAAAGGTACTCCTTTCTGTGTCAAGGTATGCAAAGGGGAAGCAACCTCTGCAGACTTTCGTATGAACCGCCTGTAGTACGAACACAGTCCCAAGAAGCTTCTAACTTCATGGACATTCCTCAAATCGGGCCAATCACGGATAGTCTCTATCTTGGCCGGGTCCATTTGCACTCCTGCTGCAGACACAATGTGTCCCAAAAAATGTATCTCAGGTAGGAAAAAATTCACTTTTCTTTGCATTAATCACTAGCGTGTGATCTCGTAATGCCTGAAAGACTTGAAGCAGATTATCTCTGTGTTCTGCCTCATTCTTGGAGAAAACAATGATGTCGTCAAAGAAAGTGCCAACAAATAGCCTGTACTCTCGAAAAATCATGTCCATCATCCCGTTAAATGTCGCAGGAGCATTGGTTAAGCCAAAAGGCATCACCAAAAACTCAAATAACCTCAGACTCTGCGTCCAGATGCTCTGAGAAGTGAGGCCCTCACCACTAATTTAAAGGTTACAAGGGATGCCCAAAAGCAGAGCCCCAAAAGCTTCAAATCAAAAGCAATTGCTCTCTCTCTCTCTCATAGAGAATCAAAACTTGAAAGCAAAAGCATTCTCTCTTTCTCATATTGTAGAGAAAAAAGCAAAATTTGCGTCGCTCATCATTTTCCAAAAAAAAAATTATTATTTTTTTTTTTTTTCAACCTCCGCGATTTTCGAAAATTAGGGTTTTTGGTAGAAATTAGGGTTTGCAGGAATTTTAGGGTTTCTGACAGAAATTAGGGTTTCTACTATCCGCCACGTCATCACTTTGTGACAGTTTCCATTGACTCTGCAGTATGAATCACCTGTGCTCGAGCCTTAACAAGCTTTTGAATATGATCCAGTGACCCAATTTGCTGAGACGGAAGAGAAGGTTGCAGAAAGGCTAAAAACCTCGGATTCTGCATTACTTGAGTGAACATAATCACAGCAGTAGCCAACTGGGTCCTGAATATATCATCATCCGTCTGTGGTGGTCTTGAAGACTCACCCACTTCATGTGTCTGTTGACCCTGTGAAGAGGAAACCTCTTCAGTCACATCATCTGGTCTGTCAGCCATAATTGCAATTCCCTGTGTCTCGTCTATGATCCCCTGTGTCTTCAAGCCCAAACTGACCAAGGCTCACTTCTATGGGAAAAAGTGATTTAATCCCGGCGATGGAACCATGAAACCGGCCTGTTAACTTCAAAAAGGGCGGTAGACTTTAGACTTAAACCTTATTTGCTTTCACCCATTTAATTTATCGCCCACTTTACCTGTACTTTCAAGACACAACAAAGGGGAGAGGGATACACGCTGCTAGATTGCACCTGTATGAGAAAACCGACACCAGATTGGCCCTTAACTTAGGCGCCCCTTTCGGTATTTCTTCATTGTTTAAAAGAGGGAATAAACGCTGTGGTTCCCTACAAGCTGCCCCGCACAAACTTGGCTGAATTTCAATGTTCCGGCCCGATTTCGGGAGAACCCTTCACAGTCAGTATTCCCACGCATTGAATGACTTTCCTGACGCATACGGGCACTTTGCAAAACCTGGCGAGAATCTGCAGCACGCTGAATTCTCTGTTTTCAGCCCCGAAAATGCGCCAGATCACTTGTACAGCGGCCCCCTCGCGTCCCCGAACCTCCTGGGGGTATTAGGGACCCTTTAGGGACAAAACCCTAAACCTGCAAAAATACACAGCAGGCTGTAATTTACTGTTTCGGGCTCCGTTTCGCGTGCCTGTCGCATCCGTAGCAAGTCCTCGAGCTCCCGCACCTGTAGGGCTACTTGCCCTTTGACTCGGACGAGATTCTTGGCGTGAAACCTCTCCGAATTCACTTGTACCTGCGGGGGATTAGCCGCTAGCTAATCCAGTACCTGTGCAAGAGGCTCTTGCCTCGGCAATCGCGCATGAACCCACACAACTGTACATTGGTCAACTGAAAAGCCCACTAGAAGGGCATAACATACTGCCATAAGGGAGAGAGACGGCAGTGCATAGCGTGCAGGGCATCACTCCTGGCACCGCACTGTACATAAGAGGGAAAGGAAGCACTCCATAGCTCTTAACCTGACAGGAACTTGCAAAATGAGGCTCCCAGCTATAAATTCAGCGCCACTTCTTCTTGCATGAGAAAAGTGCACAGAAATGTGCCACTTGGCACATTTACAAGCTATTTCCCGTTTTGGGGTTGCCGCCTAAAAATCTCCCGACTGGTTGCCCGGTTGACTTCACGGCGGTAGAGTAATAAAATGTTCCCCTTGTCATTCCGGAGGTAATGACGCAAACACATTTTCAGGTCCCAAAATAGCAGTTCCCTAAATTTTAGGAGATGCTGCCATTGTATCTTTCTAGGTCATCTAACCCCCTTTGCACACTGCAGCCACACCCAGAATTGAAATGTAGCCTCTGTAGCAAAGGATTCCACTTTGGCTAACCATAGTCCTTGTCCAACCTTAGTGCTCTCTTGCCCTCAGGCCTGGACTCCCTCTGGAAAGTTCCACACTAGCTACGCAATGCAGGGCAGTTAGATTTCCCGAGGGGTGTTTCCAAAAAGTGAAAGTAAATAAATAATAAGAAAGAAATCAACAAGAAGGATAGATAGTAGTCACACGCTGGTGACAGGGGCTGGCGCAGGGATCTCCTCCTGCTCAAGAGGACCAAAGCGGTTCCCCGTGGGAACCCACTGCTGAGTAGGCACCTGAGGGCCACTCTGAGTGCCAGGCTGACGCTGTGGCCCCTGGCGTCGTTGGCCACGGGCTTGCTGTCACCCCTCCTCCACTGGAGCCCCAGCCTCGGAGGGTGGCTCTGTATGAGTGCGCTGTGCCTCTGGCTGTGGCTGTGGCTGCGGGCCAACCCTGGCAGGCTGGGGCTGAGGCTGTGGTGCAGGTCTCGGCCTCCTCCGTGGACAGACGTTCGCGAGATGGCCCATCTGTCGGCAAATGAAGCACTGGTTCGGGAGGCCCGAGTACTCCACACTCTGTCTAAACCAACCCCCACTAACCCGAGGCAGAAGGATAACCTTCGGGAGCGTGTGGGTATCTCTGACCAAAACTCGAACTGAAGGGATGCCTGCCGCCTTGGCAACTACTGATACTGCCGTACGAGGTGTTTCCAGGACAGACCCAATGGCGGAGCCGATCCTAGAAAGAAGTGGTAAGTACTCCCTCCATAAACCCGGAAAGCAGACTGAGATGGGGATGTCTGCCTCCTCTACTAGAACATCCGAGGCCGGGTCAAAACCATGTCACCACTGTCGAAAGTGGGCGCGTGCTGCTCGAATGGCGAGTGGGCTCATAGCTATGGACGTCATCTCGGAGGTCTCGAACTCGGTCTGATAGTAACCCCGTCCGAGAATCTGGACATCCAAGATCTTGCCCACCTCTGCGAGAAGGCGGGCCTAGAGAAGGTCTCGCAGCTCTCCTCTGCTAGGTCGGGTGCCGAGAATCTTGCAGATGACCGAAGTCGCCTGCAAACAATCGCTCTACGTCCGCGGCAAGGCTCACTTGCTCTGTCGACGAGAGAGCAAGTCGAATGGTGGGCTCAACGGGGTCGGGCGAGGGGGCTTCGGGCGAGTCCCTCTATGGCGAAGCTGGAGCCTCCATCTGTGTCTACTGTTGTGGCGGAGAAATAGAGGGTAAAGCAGTTTCTTTGCAAAGGGGCCCCAGCAAGCACTGTCGAAGAACCAGCAATGCCAAAGCCAATCGACAGAAGAATCACGCCGCGAGAGGAAAAAACAGTACAAAAAGAGCCACAGGCCCGGGGGGGGGGGGGGGGGGAATTTCTGTGAGTGAAGAGGGGTGGGGGGGACTGGCGGCGTATCGAGGTGAGGGTGAGGGCAGCGAAAAAAAGGGGGGGGGGGGGGGGGGGGCAGTGAGCAGCGAGCAGTGGGGGGCAGGTGGCTGGCGGGCAGGGACAGGTGGCAGCGCAGAGGGCAGCGAGGGCTGAGGGAGGGCGGGCGGGCAGGGAGAGGGGCAGGGCAGCGTAATGGGTAGCGGGAGCGGGGGCTGAGGGTGGGCGCAAGGGGGGGGGGGGCGCGATACGGGGTAGCGCTAGGGGGTGCAGGTGCGAGGGGGGGAGCGGCTACAGCAACGAGCCTCAGTTTAACGCACTATCAGCAAGAGATTGAGACTAGCAAATTTAGGAAAGTACCAGCAGAGGCCAGGATATGCCAGTTATTTGTCATATAGAGCCAGAGACAGAGTTACATCACATTTGTCATTGTCCGGTATACTATGAGATACGACGCCACTTTCACTCTCTATTCAGAGAGGGCTTTGGACCGTTGGCTAGAGTCATGAGATATCAGGATAAGAGATGCCTTGGGTTGTTTTTGCTAGAGTCGCGTAGACACAAGGAGAGTCTCTTGAGGAGACCAAGCAGTGGGAGACATTCACAGAGGGAGTTCACTGACTTCTTTGGAGTAGGGACTCAACAACCAAATGAGCATGCTTCACAGCAGACTCCAGAGCCCACTTATACCAGAGGTATATTAGTGGACAGAGCCAATGAGCTCGGGAGAGCTAGACACCCACATCTACGAGGGCGACCACAACATCGACAGAGGCTCCAACAAAGGATCAAAACTATTCTAGACATGGGAGACCATGACATCGACTAAGGCTCCAACAGAGGATCAGAACTATTCTAGCACAATATGGGAGACGCCGTGTACGACTATTTACAGCGACGGACATTGCCGAATCTCTTCAACAATCGATGCAATACTTTCTCAGACAACGCCCGATGTCGGGCATCCTCAGTCATTGATGATGATGATGATGATTTTAGTCCGAAGATTTTAGTCTTTCGCTTTACTTATTTTTATTTTTGTACCCAGACATTGGATTAGATCCACAAGGATTGTATCAGTTTGGTCTCATGAGTCATTTTGGCCTTTTGAAGACGTTTAATATCACCTCTCTCTCTCTCTCTCTCTCTCTCTCTCTCTCTCTCTCTCTCTCTCTCTCTCTCTCTCTCTCTCTCTCTCTCTCTCTCTCTCTCATCGACCGAGCATTGGAGCTACAGAGATACAGACGACCGCGACTGAGGAGAGGAGCTACACAGCATCGACGGAGACTACAACAGAAGATTCGAGCCATACTCTCTCGACATCCAGAGTGCAGATGAGGATGGATCCTCACCATTTCTTCCATCTTTGTTTCACACACTGTTACATCCAGTTTACCGGGTACCTATTGTATCAGCTGCTACACCCACGTAGTTTTAGATTGTAGTAGTAGTAGTAGTAGTATTTTGTTCCACTTCTAGTTCTTTTCTAGTTCTTTTGTACCCAGACATGGTATTAGATTCACTATTTTGTAACTGATTGGTCTCATAGGTCATTTTGGCCTTTTGAAGACGTTAATATAACATTTCATTTCATTTCTCTCTCTCTCTCTCTCTCTCTCTCTCTCTCTCTCTCTCTCTCTCTCTCTCTCTCTCTCTCTCTCTCTCTCTCTCTCTCTCTCTCTCTCTCTCACACACACACACACACACACACAATTCAACTCTCTATTATGCCTCAAAATGTCGAGCGAATATGCCAAATTTATTGCCGCAAATCTGTCTCCTCCAACAGTTTGGACTTCTAGAGGCCTAGTCAATCGCATTCATAGAGTAATTGTACTCGAGGGATGCAAAGGACACTATCTGCTTGAAGCACTTGAGCACGAAACTCTTTTCACTGCTTCGGGAAAGCCGCCACCTACCTCAAGGTCTGTGTTAACAAAAGGCAATTGATCGATCTTTATATGCTCGATCTCCAAACTGGGTATGTCTTTCAAGATCTGGCTGCACGGACCTTGATTGAAGGAAGCCTTGCGGAGAGATCCAACAATGGCAGCCACTCTAACAACAAAGGGAGTAATCTCAGATGAGGAGCAACGGATGGCTCCCGCCATTGTACCAAACTACATGAGCAAGCTACTGCCTACTACCCGCAAGGCCGCCATGGAAGCAGAAGAGGGCAAGACCGTATGTGTTTGAACTCTCTCTCTCTCTCTCTCTCTCTCTCTCTCTCTCTCTCTCTCTCTCTCAACACCGACTTGTGCTTTGGGGGGGAGGGGGTTTACGTTGGGTGAAGTCAATGTGTCGTGACAATGGCGACTCAAGCTTGATCTTTTTGAAGACAATGACGAGTCTGAGAGTTCGAGAACGAACAGTGAGATGATAAAGAGAAAGGAAAAGATGATTTGCAACAATGGGAGGATGGCTGGGAAGATGATGATGTGAATGATGATTTCTCAAAAGAGTTGTGTAAGGAGCTTGAGGATTGATCTGATAGCTAGTTGTTAGTCGTTTTTCTTGATGGAAGGACTAGAGCCCTCTACTCTGTTCAAGCATTTGTAAAATCTCAGGGGTCATATGAAAGCAAAACTGCAAAGACGTATGACTAATTCATTATTTTCTTTCGACACACCAGAGGGTCCATGGGGGGAGGTGCTCAATATTTACATGTTTTATGCTCATAACAATCTTTTTGGCTGAGAGAGAGAGAGAGAGAGAGAGAGAGAGAGAGAGAGAGAGAGAGAGAGAGAGAGAGAGAGATTTTGTAGTATGTGTGTGGCTGATGAGCGATTCTCGATGCTCCAAAATTGCGGTGATGTCGCAATGGAGAGCCCACACTATGGCTGGGAGGGGGAAGTGTGTAGATTGAAGTCATGGCTAAAAATGTGAAGGAAGCAAGTTCAGATGTTACCAAAAACTGAGCACAAGTAGTGTGTGGTTCTCTCAGAGAGAGAGAGAGAGAGAGAGAGAGAGAGAGAGAGAGAGAGAGAGAGATTTTTAAATAGAGAGAAACGGGGGTGGGGCGAGAGAGAGAGAGAGAGAGAGAGAGAGAGAGAGAGAGAGAGAGAGAGAGAGAGAGAGAGAGAGATTTGTAAGTAGAGAGAGAAGAGGGGAGGACGAGAGAGAGAGAGAGAGAGAGAGAGACATTTTATTATCATCCTTGGAAGTCAAATATAATCTATGGGACCAAAGTTGCATGTGATTTAATATGTGTGGCTGATGAGTGATTCTCGATGCTCCAAAATTGTGGTGATGAGAGTTGCAATAGAGAGCCCACATTGTGGCTGGGAGAGGAAAGTGTGTAGGTCTAAGTCATGGCTAAAAATATAAGGAAAGCAAGTTTGGATGCGACCAAAAGTTGAGCACTCTAGTAGTGTACTCTAGTAGTGTGTGGTACTCAGACTCTCGAACGTGCTTTGAGCCCCAACGCCTTGTCTCCCATCGAAGGGAGTGGGAGCTAAGCTGAATGGCCACGATAGTGTGTATCGTTGACAAGGGGATAGGCTCAAGCATGTAAAGGTGAGTAAGATTTCCTCTTTCAGCAAAGAACATGGTCTTGTAGTTGGGGGCAATATGGGTGGTGTAATATATGAACCGTGACCCACCGGATTCCTCCCAATCTGTAATACACTGGCGTTGTAGAAAAGCTTCATTCACTTGAGAGTCTATAGGCATCATGTAGCAAGTGTAATGCATCCGATCTCCCAAACCACTTCTTATGTCTTGCATCCATCCCGTGCTCAAGATCTTGCTTTTATGCGTCTCTTGAACTTTTTTGCTTACTTCCTATGTAATTGTAGGGGGTATTGACATATCTTCATCACGTACTTCACAACCCTTTCCATGTCCATAACCTCAATTGGAAGAGATCTCGACTCAAGAAGTGGGGAAAAATAGGAGCATATATGGTGTTTGTGTTTTAACTTGGAGAAAGTTTGTAAGAAAACGCTTTTTGACATTCTCAAACTCTTTCCAAGTAGACTTTGAGATCCTCCCGCCCTATACTTCAACTCCATAAAGAAGAACTGGCGTCGCCAATGTGTCAAAAAGGTACTTCTTGAGAACACAACACTTGATGTCTTCCGCATTACACATCTTCTCAAATGCATAGTACGCTCTCTTTTCAGCACTTCATCTCCATAAAGAAGAATCGGTGTCACCAATGTGTCAAAAAGGTACTTCTTGAGAACTCAACACCTGATATCTTTCCACATTTCACCTGTTCTCAAATGCATAGTACGCTCTCTTTCCGGCTTCCAAAAGATGCATAGTACATTCATGCCACTTGTGATTGGCTGGAACCTAAAGGCCAAGGTTCTTAAAGCTCTCAACGACTTCAAGTGTCTCATTGTTGTACACAATGCATGGCTTTTCCTTATGGTTGGTTTTCGTAAGCATAACCTTTGTTTTGGATTCAGTTACAATCAGCCCACTATGCAAGCAAAAGTTTTTAAGGATAACCATAAGCTTTTGTGAATCCTCTAAAGTGTGTGCTAGAAGCACTACATCTGCATACAACAAAAGCATAATTACCTGCAAATAGTGACCTCTTCAATCCCTTCTTGTTGCATAAAGTCGAGTATCATTTGTTCCAATCGATCGATGCATAGACCAAAGAAAGTTGGTGAGAACGGACATCCTTGTTTAACCCCAATAGTGCTTGCAAAAATTTCTAAAATTCCTCTTCTCATGTGTAATCGACTCATCATCTTAGAGAAACCGTAAGCATAAACTCACTTGGCACTTAGAGTTCTTTCATCCTTCTCCACATAAGCATAAACTCACTTGGCACTTGGAGTTCTTCCATCCTTCTCCACAATTGTTAAGTGGAATCTACTAACATAATATGGCGGAAGGGGGAGCCCTTTCCACGTGTCACAATCTGCGACCTAAAGGCTAAAGTCCAAAACTAAGAAAGCCCCTTTGCACGCAATAAAGAGGGAGAGAGGCCGCCGAAGGTGGCCGGCCGTACTAGTTATATCAAAGGCTTTCTTGAAGTCCACAAAACAACAATACAATAACTTGCCTTTCAACCGACTTTCCTCCATGAGAACACAAAGAGTGACAAGATTATCAATGTTGCTATAGCGGCGACGAAAACCTACTTGTCCTTTTGCACGCTTGCCGTTCTCTTCATCCCAATCACTCAATTTTAGCTCCCAAACAACTTTGCCATCATAGACCCAATTATTATAGTTTGGTAGTTATTTACGTTCTTTACATCCTCTCCTTTATGCAAAGGCTTGACCCAATTAGTACTGCAATCACAAGGCATGTCATGTTGAAGAGCAAGGTTGAACATATCACACATCCACTCATGTAAAATCTCCTGTCCATTTAATCATTTCCAGCTTGATACCTTGAAGATCTCCCGAAAGCCGGACGGAGAGAGAGAGAGAGAGAGAGAGAGAGAGCTGGATAACAATAGAAAAAAGCTATCTCCGAAATGCTCGCTCCAATCCCTCCATTTACTACATGAGCGAGCTTTTTTCCTAAAACAAGGCATCTAGAAAATATTCAAAAAAAGCTCACTACGGAGCTCACTCAAAATTCTCGCTCGATATTAATCTCCCTTCAATGGAAGCCAAGAATAAATTTTTGAAAAAAAGAACCTACTACTCTTAAGTAAACATGAAACTTCCTGAGCGATGACCTGACCGTAGCATAGCTAGCACACATGCAGGAGGTTATGCTAGAGATTCATGCAGCAAGAGACAGAGGGACGATTGCGTTTTACAAAGATGAGAGAGTAGTGATCTTAGACAGACGCACCACCTAACGATGGGAGACCTATGGAACTAAAATTAAGATAGCTACATGAAGCTACAATGGGTCTGTGAGATAGGGTGTAGGAGCATTTGAGGCTAGTTTTAGTAGGAGGGACATTGTATTTTACTCAGACACACCAGGCGCCTGGACATAACCTACCACGTTACTCGATATAGACGGGAGTTTGCTAGCAGAGCGAAGACAAGATCAAAGCTTAGAGGGCGGCGTAGCAGTACTACAAGAAGGAGCTACGGCAAATAGTGCACATTGTATGCAAAGATGCTCATGCTCGGCATATGTGGGCGAGATTGAGGCCGAAGAGTGGAAACTATCCCTACATTGCTATATGCTTTTTTTCCCTAGTACATCAGTCTATGTTGGGCCTAGAGGGAAATCACCTTTCTTTGTCCTAGACAATGACATATGGGAGTTTTCAGGGATGGTGACATCATCTTCCAAGGGACTTTGATACTCCGACAGTCAATGCTCAAACTGTCTTCTATGACTCTTCAAAGGAGATGCTTACCGAGCTGGATGTAAGAGATTTGGGGATTGACAGGCATTCATAGGGACAGAGAGCGGATAGAGTATGGTAGATATCTCACGGAGATGGCCACTACACATGGTCTAGCCATACTTAATGGCCTACAACCTTTTCCTAGAGTGGCCGGTTTCATATGCTTTCCACACAGGCATGGGGTGTACACATACGCATGCACTTATCTTGAGATAGCCTTCACTAGCCCAAGGTTTTCTTTGAAGAGAGCAACAGAGACTAGACTGACTAGAGTGTATGTGGCCTTGGGAGGGTTTGGGAGGATGTGTTCGTAGGTTCGGTTCCAGGAACCCCGAACAAAGCTCTCTTGGAAATACAAGCAAAGCTCTGGTTCTTTGATACCTTAGTAGCTTTAGCTATGCTTTATAGGGTTCAGATTTGGCAACCCTCTGTGGGCCAAGATGGGTCGAGAGGTATGGAGAGGCCCTTGGTATCTATGATCTCTTGATTGATTAGAGGAAAGGCCTCCGTGCCACACGAGATCATTAGAGCGGTGTTAGCAGCCCCCCTATGGAGAGAGAGGCGCTTACCAACTCAATCTCCTTTATGCACACCTTATGGGATACTACCAGAGACAGATATGCCAAATTGGCCCTTAAGAACCCTCCAGACAGTTAGCTTTACAAGGGGACACATCATGCTGGTATGTACAAATGTCATCATGGTTCGAGATACATGGCTTCAGCATGGACAGCTTGCCTCCCTTTCAGTACTCCCTTGATGCACCATCGTTCTCTCTTATACGGGTGGAGATTACAAGGGGACACATCATGGTGGTATGTACAAATGTCATCATGGTTCGAGATACATGGCTTCAGCATGGACAGCTTGCCTCCCTTTCAGTACTCCCTTGATGCACCATCGTTCTCTCTTATACGGGTGGAGATTACTAGCCTCATTCACCAAGGACTTGACCCAATTGGACACCAGGAGGACATGGATAGAGAGAAAGATAGCTTTCTATAGAGAGCATCTTCTCCAACTCATAGGGGATGGGTTTGGCCGCCCCTCTTCATAGAACTTGTGTAACCAAATGGGTAAATCTGCCATAGCTTTTTGGAGAGGATGGATGGCCTACTAAGATCTCTAATTATGGGAAGAACACCATGTTTTCACCCCGCTAGTTCTGCAACTTTTTGTCTCATATAGAATGCAAGTCCTGTGCAACACTTACATGAGAGCAGCCAACTACCTTTTCCAGCAATACCATCATATTTGATAAAGCAATACCATCAGGTTGATGGAGTGCAACTAGACCTGCAAGGAGGAGATATAGATGGCTCTTGCCAGCATCTTTATGTTGAAAAGGCTTCGATGGTGTAGGATTTGAAGGGCTCCCATGTCTTTCAAAAGAGAGGCACTCGCAAGTAATACAAAATACCAAAAAAATACAAGTCAATTTTTGTAACTTAGCAACATGTTTGGTGAAGAACAGAAGAAGGCAGAATGTAGGTGAAACAATTTATGTAGAGTTTCTATTTACAAGCCTTAGTGTAGGTCAAAGCATTCTCCATTGGAATAGAAGAAGGCAGCGTGTACGGTGAAACAATTTATGTAGAGTTTCTATTTACAAGCCTTAGCGTAGGTCAAAAATTCTCCATTGGAGTTTTGGAATACATGAAGAGACTCATATTTTACGTACTACTTTCCAATTTTCAATGCCATAGCATGTGCATGTTTTCTAAATTAGATCGACATCTTAAAGTACTCCCCTTCCATTGACAGTTACACTATTTTATTTACTTGGTTGGCCCAAAAACCTTTTTTGCAATGAGCCTCCTAAACAGGGCCATTTGGCCTAATCGTAGCCATTGACTTGAAGTGGATCGCCAGCTCACAACACTGGGATGCTCTTTCTTAAAGCTTAAAAGCGAGGTTTGTTGAGACTTCAAACTAAGTAGAACACACAAAAGGAACGGCTCTGGTCACGTGAGGCTTAGTTATCAGATATAGATAACTATGCCAACTATCTCCAGACAGAGCATAATGCATTGAATGAATAACTAAGCCTGTTGTGATCACGGCGCACACAATGCTTAGTTATTTATTTAACCTCCCAAATATGCCTTGAACTTCACAACTATGCCCCAATCAGCATAGTTACAAAGGGTAGGCATAGTTATTCATTTAATGCTCTTTTTTGCGTGTGACCAAGAATGAGCCTTAGTTCTTAGTTCAAATAATTGATAACTAAGCCTTGTGTGACCGCCACCATAGAAAAGAGGATTTTAATGCCGTTCAAAAAGTCCCTATACAGTCAAATAATCCGGAATCCAAAAGAGACGAGAAGAGGGAAAATTAGAGAAGAGAAGAGAAAATCTTGTCAAAAAATCTCTACACAATCGAATAACCTAGACTTGGTGCTGATGGCTAGGTGTAGGTGGCAGCAGAAGTGGGTTGGACTACCACACCTATATCTCACACAGACATGGAGGAGATGGGATCTATGATGAGATGATTGAGTACAGTAGATCTTGGGCAAACTTGGGCAAAGTAACTCTGGAAACTTGGGCAAAGTAACTCTGCCCAAGTTTACTTCGCTCCCCTTGGCCCCTCCCTCCCACCTCAAAGGATTGAACCCACAACCAAGGGGATGAGAGCCATGTGCCTTAAACACATCGCCCATTCATGCCACTTGTGGAATGTAGACGTTTTCGTTGAGTTTTGACGTGCAAATGTTTCGGAACAAGAGAAAGTAAACTCGGGTATTTTTGTAAACTCGGGTACCCGAGTTTACTAAAATGCCCCTGCTTAATGTCCGGGCCCTAGATTGATGGGAGCCTTTGATCCCATCTCCCATGCCCATGTTAAAAAAAGCTAAGGGTTGGACTAGGCAAGGCTGATGAAAGGGAGAGGCCTTATGAAGTATAGATCCTCACATGGGGGGCTTTTGAAGGTACATGCCATGCTTGACAATGCTTTGGTCAATATGTATGTCAAAACTGGTGCTCTTAAAAAGCACATAAAGCTCTTGATGAGCTTTCTGTTCAAAATGTGGTCTCTTGAAACACGTTGATTGCAAGATATGCCCAATATGGCTATGGAAAGGAAGCTTTGGGCTGTTTTGACCGCATGCAAAGGGAAGGAAACGTTACACCAAATGCAATCACTTGTGCTTGCACCTTGAAGGCATGTGGCCTTACGCAAGCCCTCCACGAAACACGTTTCAGCAGGCCTGAAGAGCGAAACGGATCAAACGGGTGAAACGCTTGGAAACTTTTTTCTCTTGAAAGAGTTTGGCCATTTTAAATTTATTTAATTTATTATGTACATGCTATTTCAAGGTTAACATAGCATGTGTCTCTACTTAGCGGCTATTCTTCATCCTTCTCTTGCTCTCTCGCTCTTTTTCATATACATATGACATGCATTCATGGTATACATTTGTCATTAGAGCGTAAACAAAAAGGAGGACCAAATACTTTCCTTTCTTAACTTCTACTTCTACTTCTTCTTCTTCTGTTTCTCTCTCTCTCTCTCTCTCTCTCTCTCTCTCTCTCTCTCTCTCTCTCTCTCTCTCTCGTCACTTGTGACGGGAGTTAAGTTAAATTGCAACTTGCATAGATGTGTGATCGTATCACATATCTTTCTTTAAGATTGGGCAAAAATATGTGCACATATATGCACAGTGAACACCTATTCTGTGTATACATACCGAAAATTGGTGTTTCATTTCAGAAAATTCAATGAGATTTCGGACGAGGGTGAATGTTTTGGGATAAAACACAAGGTTTCGAAGGTGAAATGTTTTGAGTCTGAAACATTTTGCGGTTATGTTGTCAAAATCACTTGTGTGAGAGAATTTAGGATGAGATCAAGGGTAGTTGGACAAACGTGATGTGCTTTGCAATGCTTTTGTCGATATATATGCCAAATGTGGTGCCCTTATGAAAGAAAATGAAGTTCTTAACGACTTTTCGGTTCATAATGTCGTCTCTTAGAGCATGTTGATTGTTGGATATTCTTAACATCTGGCAAGAAAGCTCTGGGCTGTTTTAACCGAATGTGAAGGGGATGCATGCAATTGCATATGCTTGCACCTTGAAGACAAGCCTTATGCAAAGCATTAAAATGGGTGAGAGAATTCACGATGAGATCATAGGGACTGTCAGAGAAACATATTGTGCTTGGCAATGCTTTGGTCATATTGGTCGATATGTATGTCAAATGTGTTGGAAATAGGGTTTTAAGGAAACGCGCACAGCTTCGAGAAGATGAAGAAGCTCAAGGCACACAACAGTGAGTTTATTGCTTAGTGCACAATGAAAAGATAAGTTAGCCCTAGACTGATGGGCGTATATACAATGCACAGGGGGAAAAACCTCCTAGTGGGGGAAAAAATGCCCCGGCGGTCCTAAGTGTGTTCAAACACATCACTACCACATATGTATGGCAGCAAATCCCCCCTAGGAGTGATGCGATGAACGAAATCTGGCACCTAGTGTATAGGGAAGAGCCATGCCCTAAGGACATGAAAAATCCACAAAGGGGAGTAAGCCCAAAGCTTTGCGAAAAGTTTCAAGCTTCTCGCGAGACAATGCCTTTGTGAATAGATCTGCAAGGTTGTCCTGTGTCGGCACATAAGCCAAGCTGATCTCTCCTGCTGAGAGTCTCTCTCTGACATAGTGGTAATGCACCTTAATGTGTTTTGTGCGAGCATGAAATACTGGGTTCCTCGCAACTACCAATGCGCTCTCACTGTCAGTGTAGATTATGTTGGCAATAGGTCATATCCGACACCCAAATCAGCCATAAGGCGTCTGAGCCTTACACACTCGATCGTAGCTCTGAAGACTTCCCTGTACACAGCCTCACAACTAGAAGTGGCCACAGTGGGTTGCTTCTTGGTCAACCATGATATGCATGAATGACAGAGTATGAAACAAAAACCACTTGTGGACACTTACGTGTGATAACAACGAGCCCAATCTGAGTTCCAAAAAGCATGTAAATCTGGTGGCAATGATCTTTCCTTGGGATAAAACAATCCAAGATGTAAAGTTCCACTGACGTAGAGAAAGATCCTTTTGATAGCCTGCCAATGTTTAGACCTTGGGCTATGCGTAAATCTACGACCTGTGAGATTGCAAACTGAATATCGGGCCTCCTGTTGTTTACATAAATAAGGCATCCATCAGCAGTCTGATAAAAAGTAGCAGTCTGGTAAAAAGTAACATCGACAAGATCACCTGCATCATGACGACTCAATTTCAAACCTGTTTCCATGGGAGTAGCAATAGGTTTGTAGTGTCCTCGAGTCCAACTTACATAATAGTGTCTCTATGTAGTTTGTTTGACACAAGGCAATACCGGCATCACACTGCTTGAACTGTATGTCCAAGTAATGATGCGACAACCCCAAGTCTTTCATCTTCAGAGTAGCATTCAAATCAGCCTTAAATTCAACAATGTGTCTCATTCGGACTCGTAATCAGCAAATTATCTACATATAGAACAACGATGAGAAATACATCACCCTCACACTTTACATAGAAAGTGATCTATGTTGGACTGTTACGAAAGCCTTGTTTAACCAAATGAGTGTCAACTTTCTCATGCCAAGCACGAGGAGACTGCTTCAACCCATACAAAGATTTCTTACATTTGCACCCTTTATCTTCTTGTCCTTTCTTGACAAAACCGCGACAAAATTCCCAGAGAAGGTACTACCAGCAGAAGCATTAGGAATAGGTGATCACCGAAGAACCATGAGAAGTGGCTACATTGCTGTTATCACCTTTTCTTTGAGCAACAATAAACGCCTGTTCAACTGCACGTTGTTTAGCCTTGCTTCTTTCTTGAAAGCGACTCTTGCAACAACAATATGCATAATGCATCAAACTTGACCACATTAGGATTTCCTTGGGTCATAAGTCTCCAAGTACTAGCAAAAGTCTGGTAAGAATCTGGCAATACATCAGGAGCAATCTGCACAAGTGAACTGTCAAAAATGACTTCACCTACAGAAATGAGTTGCTCATTAATATCCTTGATGTCAGTAAGGAAAGCGTCCATGTCATCTTCCTCATGCATAATCTTTGCCTCCACGTCTTTACGCAGCAACACAATTTTAGCCTCATTGTAAAGACCAGCAATAATATCCCAAGCCTGTTTTGCTAATTTGTTTTGTTGATTTAGCTGAGCGAATGTGAGGAGTAATAGTGTGCTTCATAGATAATGCAATCAATGCATGAGCTTGCACATCTCTAATATCCCAACGAGACTGCTCAGCCGTAGGCAAAACAGCTCTAGTAGCAATAGTCCTTCCACCAAAACCTGCGACATCCTCAACAGAGACTGTATCCACAGAAGGCAGACATTCATCAATGCCTTGCACAACATTCCAAACGCCCTTTGACACAAGAAGAAGTCAATACTCTGCATGATGGACTTAATGGTAGAGTATCTTATGGGTGATTTACCGTGATCTTTAAGCATCATATGGCGAGCATCCTGTTGGGCTGAAAGTTCCGTGAAACGCGATGGCTTTGAGGTGATGCATCCAGAGATTGAGGGAAGCACGGGCGATGTTGTGGCCCATGAAGTCGTGGCCGATGGCATTTAGGCACTGTTTTTGGCTTCAAGGTTCGAGGTGTACACCGACCAATGAGTGTATGGTCGAACTGTGTATTTGGGGTATCCAAAACCATTGATTGGCATTGATTATTGTTTGCAGGCTGCTCAGACTCTCTATAATTTGTCTTAAATATCTATTGTGAAGAGCGATTAACATCAATTACCTAAACATATGCTCTCTTCTTTTTGTTTCTTCTCCTCCATCACATCTCTCACAACCAATGCCCCTATACCTTCCGGTCTCCCCTAGAGAACGACCCACTCCCACAACACACAAACTTGTCCACGTCCTTCTTGAGTTGAGGCCAGCAAAAATACTTTTCAATACCCTAAAAGGTTTGTCTAGATGCCCCTGTGCCCAACAGAAGGAGGATTGTGACACTTCGCCAACACCTTTTCCACACAATGTGGATTTTCGCATCAAATAACCTTCCTTCATAAAATATCCTACAATTGTCTCCCCATTATGTGTAAAGTGTGAGCTTTGTCCTAGAGTACAAGAGTATGAGTCAAGGAGAGGAAAGGTGGAATTATACCACATGCAATGGTGCAAGGCTGTAAAGCTACTTAAAGCTCATTTCATGAATAAATAAACACAAGTCTATTTTGCATTACATCTCCCTTGTTTATGGTGAGCTTGTGATGGCTTAGCAAATACTCAAGATCGTGTTTATGAGTCCAAGTTAATTAATCTTGGAACCTAATTCGCTTGAGTGATAATCTAGCCAAAACACACTCACTTGTGTGCACGATGTTTCTCTTTCATCCACCATAGTTAGCACAATCCCATTCCCATCAAGTGGTATCAGAGCTCTAGGTTATGCTAGCTAGGTTTGTCGTTATGCATTAATGTGTTATTTGATTCGCATTTCTTAATTATCGTTACGATCCATTGACGCTTTCATAACTAGTTGCATCTCTTACTAATTAAGCCCTAATCTAGCTATGCGTGGGCATGTCCTTGGCACACCCAAGAGGCCACTACCCTCCATGGCTAAATAAGCTTGATTAGAAAGAAGATTAGTATCCAATTATTGCTTTCTTTTTTCATCTTTGGTGTTGATTTTCGCCTAATTTGCATCTTAAATTAATCTCTCCGCCTTTGCAGTCACCTAACAATATTCGCCTCATCTCGAAGTGCTCGACGCAAGCTCTCCGTAGAGCCTCCAAGTTCTGCAAACTAAGTCCGAGAGCTTCCATCTTCATCCTCAATTTATTGATAAAAAGGGGTGTGTGTGAGTCTGTGTGTGTGTGGTTCCTACACGGTCAAACTCTA
This sequence comes from Adiantum capillus-veneris, assembly GCF_014529385.1. Lineage (NCBI taxonomy): Eukaryota > Viridiplantae > Streptophyta > Polypodiopsida > Polypodiales > Pteridaceae > Adiantum > Adiantum capillus-veneris. The sequence continues at coordinate 53,473,294 of NC_140945.1, forward strand.
CAGTCTTTTTTCTAGAGGCCTTACACAAGCAAACGGATTTGCTCACCTAGTTAGCTCTTTAACTTTATTGGTTGACTTGGTGGGGTCTAAGGCTCAATTCGGCGGGTAGCCGGACGGACGGAAGGCCAAATTCAAAAACACACTATGCTATGGGAGGGTCCACAAGCGGTTGAGCTCACGCTTTTCTTTTTTGGGAGTCCGTGGCCGCTGCCTGTTGCCCGCGCCTGCCCAAGCCTCTGCCCGCGCAGCCCGTCCTGACCCAGCCTTCTCGAAATATGCCCGGCCTATCCAACCTGACCCCGACTGCCCGCGCTTGGTCCAGCTCTGGCATACTCCCACATCACACGGCCCCGAGCATCGTCGAAACCCCAAGGGGGGGTTCCTATCGGCCTTGCAAAAACTTCTTTAACCTTGCTTTAACCTTGCGCTCTTTTGGAGCCCTTTCCCACCTGAAACTATCAAAGCTTCATATTTCCAAGCACCAAGCAAAAGCTTCGCACTTCAAAACATTTAAAAGGCTCACAAGTTCAAAGGAAACCCCATCGGATTTGAAAGCTTCAAAGAAGCTACTCAAAGGTAACTTCAAGGCGAGCTTTCCAAGCAATCAAAGAAGACGATTTTTGTGAAGAGTAGCTTCACCCCGATGAAGAGGAGCTTCACAAAATTCAAAGGAATTTTCTCTTACTCTCTCTCTCATTAAAAACTTTCAAAATCTTGCAGCCAAGCACAATAATTTGCAAATAAATTTTAATTTTTTTCAATCATCTCCTAAGGGTTATTTGTGCTCGTGTAAAGAGGTAAGACATTGGCTAGGAGAGTCTCCTAAGCTAAGACCCCTCTATTAGCGCAATGGAAGAGAATGGTATTGGAAAATTTAACGGGGAGGGCTTTCATACTTGTCAAACCAAGTTGAAAGGCTACTTAATGAAAAAGCAATTGTGAGGAGTAGTCAAGCCAACGCTCACTGGTCCGCCATCCACTATTGGTGCACAAGTACTGACATGAGCTATGAGTGCACAAAATCAAGCCAAGGACAAGCAGGCATTAGGAATCATATAATCACTGCACTACATGACAATTATGTACACTTTATTGATGATTGTGATACCTCATCAGCTGCATGGGAAGCACTAGGAAAAAACTTTGGAGCTAGGAAAAAGAAGAGCAAAGTGAGCTTAAAAGAAAGATCTATGCAAACTGCAAATGGAACATAACAAAGATATTGCAAGCTTGGTCAATCGCCTCAAAAGCATGACCGCACAACTAGCTTACGTAAACAATGCAGTACCAGAGGAGGATAAAATTGTAGTTCTTCTAGCAGCCTCACCACCTAGCTTTGACCAGATAATGACCATCATTGAGGAGAAGAAGCAAGAGAGGAATGCTACTTCAGGAGGACGAGATTTTGCACATAACTCTAGTAACAAACCTTGTTTCAAGTGTGGCAAAGAAGGGCACATAGCAAAGGACTGTCTAGCATCAAAGACTTGCAACATTTGCGAGAAAAAGGGTCACCTTCCTTCCAAGTGTTTCAAAAAGGACAGAGGCAACACCAGCAAAATCCAAGGCCCAAAGTCTATTTGGCAGAACAAGACACAGATGAAGATGAGAAAGAAGGCAGCAATAGCCTTCTAGTCTACGACGACATTATCTAGCTTTTGTTTTGGCATTTCCCCTTCAGTTGTATTTGTTTGGAGATAGCTTGGACTAGCTTGGTCTTAGTTTTATACATCTATTCAAGGGGAGGTGTTGAGAATCTCTTGGATTAGAAATAGTTTGTCTCCTAGATTGGAGATATTCTTTTTTCTCTTGGATTGGAGTGTGCCAGAGTTGTCAGTTTCTTCCTAGTCCAAACCTCAAGGGGAGGATTGTAAAGTGTGAGCTTTGTCCTAGAGTACGAGGGTATGAGTCAAGGAGAGGAAAGATGGAATTATCCCATATGCAATGGTGCAAGGCTGTAGAGCTACTTAAAGCTCATTTCATTAATGAATAAACACAACTCTATTTTGCATTACATCTCCCTTGTTTATGGTGATCTTGTGATGGCTTAACAAATACTCAAGATCGTGTTTATGAGTCCAAGTTAATTGATCTTGGAACCTAATTCGCTTGAGTGATAACCTAGCCAACACACACTCACTTGTGTGCACGATGTTACTCTTTCATCCACAATAGCTAGCACGATTTAATTCCCATCATTATGTACCCTCTCAAATATGTCTACAAAATCTATATTTGTAGCATACTCCTCGAGCATCTCCTCAAAATTCTCATGATGCATTGCCGTGATAGCGGATATCTGTGGCTTGCAAAACAACACATCCGTGAGCGTATTCTTGTTTTCCATGAGATAAATAATCCGGAATGGTAGCTTTGGTGCATAGAGAATCGGAATCTCTCATGCAAAAAAAAATGTTGATCCGGGAAATTTTTGGTAGAAAGAGGAAACATCCCACGAGCAGGAAGGAAAACGGTTTTCGGTACTTTTTGCGTCTCACATGTAGAGTCAAGGTTCGAGTTTTTCATTTCTTCTTGTTATTGATCATCACAAAGAAAAAGAACAGTTAGAGGAGAATTCATGGTGTTTGGGGCTGTTTGGTGTGCTGTTGGTGAAGAAAGAAGGGAGAAAAAGAAGGCTCGTCTAATGAGATCACTCTCTTGTTCTCTCTCGCTTGGATATGAAGACAAAGGCCAACAAACACCTATTAATCGGATTTAGTACCTATTAATCGATTCAAGCACCAATTTTCAGCTTTGGGATTTACAAAGTTGAGCTTTACACCAACCACTATGTGTATGGTCAAACTAAGTATCTAAGATATCCAAAATCATTAATTGGAATTGATTATCATTTATAAGCTCGGATTCTTTCCTATTTCTCTATAGTTTGTTTTGGTTATCTATTATAATGTGTTGTCACTTGACACATCCAACCCTATGTGTCCATGGACAAGCTACAACATGACCAGGGTTCAGTTCAATTAAGTCAGACTAGAATAGGAAGTTATCTGGCACTTTTGTGAGTCTGTTCGCAGACCATGCATGTCCAAACACTTAGATTAGATGCATATTTTCCCTACTTCAGACTAGAATAGGAAGTTATCTGGCACTTTTGTGAGTCTGTTCGCAGACCGTGCATGTCCAAACACTTAGATTAGATGCATATCCTCTGGTTGCATACAGCATGACCATCAGATTCCAATCAGATCCCATCAGTAGCATTTTTACAGTGCATAGACCTATTTTTCCTACTTTTGGCATTTTTCACTTATTACTTTTAAGTGACTTTTGTTGGAAAGTAGGGAGGGCAATTTTGCTAAGTAAATATATAAGCAAACCAGAGTTAGCACTTTCTGGCAGAAGAGGCAGCAGGAGCACCTTGCTCAACAGGCAACTTCTCAGTAGGACAACCCCAGATGGTCTACGTTTTTGCATCCATAGCAACAACCTAACGTTGTGCTTCTGCATCGGCTTGGCGACAAGAATACAACTGGACAGCCTAGTGTTTTGCATTGCAAGGCCACCGGCAACAGCAGAGGACCTTTTTCAGCCCTAGCGTTTTTGGTTTGCAGAACAACCCTAGCGTTTTTGTAGGTCATCGCTACAAAATCAGCCATAGGACCAGCGTTTTCAGTTTTCAGCCTTTAGCACTCGCAGAAGAACCCCCAAACCTCGCAGATCTCACCTTCCCGCAACAGATCCTTGCCGCACGGTCAGATTCCGCAAGGTTTACGGATCAGCCCGGAAAACGCAGATTTCAATATCTGCGTTTTCAACGCGTCGTCGTCGTATTGTCGCCATCGACATCATCATCGACATAGAGCAGAATTAGGAGTCAAAGATTTGCAGATTTCAGCCCTTAGCATTTTCAGTTTTCAGCCCGTCTCGTCGTCGTCCTCATCGTCGTCGACATCATCGGCAAGTCCAAGCATTGTAGAGATTTGTGCAATCATAAGTAGACCGCTCTCGCCATAGAGAGTGGGGCCCTTCGAGGAGGGTTTGACAACATTCTGGTGTCGTATTCTCTTCTCTCTCTATCTCTCAGTCTCATGCACTTCCATTCACACTGTTCATTCACTTTGTTTTCCATTGCACTCTCTCACTAAAGAACGGAAGGCTCTCCCTTCCATAAGTAAAAAGAACCCTTGAGCACAGTTCGGAGCACTCATCTTGAGCAAAGTTCAACATTCACTTCCGCCGCACCTTACATTGGTATCAGAGCTTTGGCAGTATTCTGTAGAACTCAAGGAAAGAACCACAAGAAGCACTGAATTGTTTTTGCTTGTTGCGGTCGCACGTAACCCAAGTTCACTTGTGCGTGTCGATTCCTAATCGTGTTTTTGAAGAGTGACACGAATCCCAAGTAAGAAGGGCTTGTCCAGCCTCTGCTTGTGCCTCTTTTCACTCATTTAGAGCGGACCGTGCACTTAGCGGCTGGCCAATCGACGTGAGGTGGGAAAAAGTAACCTTGGTGTGAGCGCAAGGCCGCCAAGGGGTGCACCCGCGGAAACGAGCAGAACTCGGGTGAAGAGAAGATCCTTCTCGAACACAGATTGCAAGCAACAGAAGAACCTCAAGAACCTCAAGAATCCTCAAGACCCTCAAGGACCTCAAGAACCTCAAGACTCCCGAGAACCCAAGTTCCTAGTGAACTTAAGAACCCAAGACCCCCAAGAACCCAAGACCCCCAAGAACTTAAGAACCCAAGATCCACCAGAACCCACGACTTCAGTGGATGGTCATCACTCGAAGCAGAATGGATACTTCGCTTGGAGGTGATGAGCATGAGCGAGGCGAAGACGGATTTTCCCCACCAAGAGGTTTTTCCGACCCTCCCCCTTCCCCATCTGCACCAAGGATTGCACTAACTCCTATGGAGGCGTTCGAGCAGATGTTCATGGACAGAAAGTTAGAACGCGAAGCAAGAACAGCAGAAAGAATGGCAAAAATTGATCGTTAGTACCAAGACAAAATGGCAGCCATAGCGCGTGAGCTCGAGCAAGCACACTTGGAAGCCAAAGTAAGACAAGCAGAATTTGATCGCGAGAACAAAGCAAGACAAAAGAAGGGCGACCAACACATGAAAGAGTTGTGGCGACTTTTTTCTATTGCGCAGGCGCAGTTTACACAGAATCAGGAAAAGGAGACTCTCTTAGTCTATTCTTCTCCCAAGCATGACACACAGGATTTGCATGATGATAAGCATGATAATGATAAGCATGATGATTAGCATAACAATGACAAGCATGATGATTTGCATGATCAAGATGTGATTTCTCACAAGCATGATGATTTGCATGAAGCTTATGTGATTGTTCACAAGGATGATGTGTTAGTTGATACTTTCTCTAGTGAAGCTAACCTCATTGCAGATTCGATCAATCACGACGAACCGATCTTGGCTCTCAAGTCGAGATCCACAGAACCCCCATAGGAAGATTCGATAATACAGGAAGAACCGATCTTGGCTATCGAGCCTAGGTCCAAAGAACCCTCACAGGATTAGTCAACACGCATTGTTCGAGTGTTTCATTCGTGATCGTTTCCTATATTTTAGTCAGCGTCTTTATGTGATCCCTTTTCATAGGCATGACATTTGTACGTTGAGGACGATTCACTCATGGATGAGCACAGATGTATGCGGATTTCTCATGAAAAGATAACATGTTTGCATTCAAGGAAGTCACATTCCATGTCTCTTCCTTGGCACGACACAGTCGTAGAAAGAGCACATGAAAGTATGAGCACCAAGCATGGGCATTTCCGTTGTGAATTGCCACAATTGATTGCTCTAGATCATAAGAGAAAGATTCAATCTCATTGTTTGCATGTGTGTGGTGAACGGTTTGACACTCCGTCTCTTTGTTCATCTACATGGCATGCACAATCTTTGAGGAAGACGAGATTTTTTCCATTCACTTTACATGGAATGGGTATGTTCATGTTTTTGTGTTGAAAGTGGTTTCAGGAATTTTCAGCCATGGAGATTCTTGAAGAAGAAAGAAGCATGACTCTAGACGAAGTTGAAGCATCGAAGGAGCCACAGGAGACTTTGTGTCGCTTTCGGCGCGGTCCAAAGAAGCAAGCGTTGCAGATTTTTATGAAGTTCAAGTACCGCACGACCCACACATCAGAGTGGACTGGCGAAGAGTCCCTTCTAGGATTCCGTATGCTATTGGCGATCTCCCTCGACCCCATACAGTTCGGTACCAGTACCTCACTTTGAAAAGGAGGGGACGCCACGTGACACATCCAACCCTATGTGTCCGTGGACAAGCTACAGCATGACCACGGTTCAGTTCAGTCAAGTCATACTAGAATAGGAAGTTATCTGGTACTTTTGCGAGTCGCAGACCGTGCATGTCCAAACACTTAGATTAAATGCATATCCTCTAGTTGCACACAGCATGACCATCAGATTCCAATCAAATCCCATCAGTAGCATTTTTACAGTGCATAGACCTATTTTCCCTATTTTTGACATTTTTCACTTATTATTTTTAAGTGACTTTCGTTGGAAAGTAGGTAGGGCAATTTTTCTAAGATAATATATAAGCAAACCAGAGTTAGCACTTTATGGCAGAAGAGGCAACAGGAGCACCTTGCTCAACAGGCAACTTCTCAGCAAGACAACCCCAGATGGTCTACGTTTTTGCATCCCCAGCAACAACCCAGCGTTTTGGACAAGATCAGCCTAGCATTTTGCTTCTGCATCGGCTTGGCGACAAGACTACAGCAGGATAGCCTAGCGTTTTGCATTGCAAGGCCACCGGCAACAGCAGAGGACCTTTTTCAGCCCTAGCGTTTTTGGTTTGCAGAACAACCCTAGCATTTTTGCAGATCATCGCGACAAAATCAGCCATAGGACCAGCGTTTTCAGTTTTCAGCCTTTAGCACTCGCAGAAGAACCCCCGAACCTCGCAGATCTCACTTCCCGCAACAGATCCTCGCTACACGGTCAGATTCCGCAAGGTTTACAGATCAGCCTGGAAAACGCAGATTTCAGCATCTGCATTTTCAACGCGTCGTCATTGTATCGTCGCCATCGACATAGAGTCAGAATTCAGCATATAAAGATTTTCAGATGCTGTTCAGCCCTTAGCGTTTCCAGTTTTCAGCCCGTCTCGTCATCGTCCTCATCGTCGTCGACATCATCGGCAAGTCCAAAGCAGTGTAGAGATTTGTGCAATCATAAGTAGACCGCTCTCGCCATAGAGAGTGGGGCCCTTGGAGGAGGGTTTGACAACATTCTAGTGTCGTATTCTCTTCTCTCTCTATCTCTCAGTCTCATGCACTTCCATTCACAGTGTCCATTCACTTTGTTTTCCATTGCACTCTCTCACTAAAGAACGGAAGGCTCTCCCTTCCATAAGTAAAAAGAACCCTTGAGCACAGTTCGGAGCACTCATCTTGAGCAAAGTTCAACATTCACTTCCGCTGCACCTTACATGTGTGATTAGCAATCAATTACCTAAATTTATACTCTTTTCTCTCTATTTCTTCACCCCTCTCATCTCTCATAGCCAGAGGCTTGATGCCTTTCCATTCTTCCCCGGAGAACAACGCACTCCGACAACGCACAAACTCGTCCATGTCCTTGAGCTAAGGTTAGTAGAAATACTTTTCAACACCATTCAAGGTCTCCTTGATCCCACTGTGCCCAACAAAAGGAGGGTTGTGGTACTATACCAACGCCTTTTGAACACATGGATTTTCGCATCAGACAACCTTCCTTGAGAGAATATCTTGCAGCCGTCTCCCCATTATGTACCCTATCAATGATGTCTATAAATTCTATATTTGTAACATACTACTCAAGCATCTCCTCAAAATTTTGATGTTGTGATAGCGTATATTCGTGGCCTATAAGACAATGCATCTGCCACCGTATTCTTCTTTTCTTTGAAATAAAAAACTGGAAATGGACCTATGACAGTATATTTGAAACCAGACTGTAGACTCGCTAAAGGGCGGTAGACTTCAGCTTTCACCCGATCTTTACTTGAATTTTACAACACACAAGAACTTCACGAATAAACCTGTGACTGGAATTCAACACTTCACGACTTGGTAGCTATGCACTCCCAAGTAGACGGCGACATCTTGTAGGCCCCAACGACTGGCACCCCTTTCGGTATTTCTTTATGCTTATTGCAAGTAAATGATCCGTATGCCTTGACCTAACTCTCACAAGCTGTTCAAACCTGTCCATGGCAGTATTTTACAAATTTTTGACCCAATTTTGGCAAGATAGCTGTGCCAAAACCCAACTAGGTCAAGAGTACACATCTAGGACACTTTCCCTCGCATTTTGGAAGCTTTCCAGGGCGAAGGGATGCAAAAATGGAGAGTTTTTTCACGTGAAAACTCGTCCAATTCACGAGGGAACTGTCCCATTGCGTGCGGGAGCTTCTAAGACACGTGTAGACGTGTTTGCTCCACTCAAAATGATGCAAAACAGAAAATTACAGCTTGCGTTGAGTAGGGAAATTTTAGCCCGATAAAAGTGGGACAGCTAGTAGAAGTTTACAGGTTTTTCTCAAGTGTAATAAGAATAAAGAATACCGAAAGGGGCGCCAACCTTTGGGGCCAACGCGGTGTCATTGTCTGCTTGCAAGCGCTACCAAGCCGTGGTTTGTTTGAAAGTGTCAAATTCCAGTCACATGCTTATTCGTGAAGTTCCTCTGTGTCGTAAAGTTTAACAGTTTAAAGATTAGGTGAAAGCTAAAGTCTACTGCCCTACAGGCCGGTTTCAGCTTGAGTCTCAACGGGCTCTCCTACATGTGAAAGTTGCCTTGTCTATTGTGACATTGGTGGAGCTTGCAGGAATTGCATAAACTTGGGAGTCTGCACCAACTGAGAAAACACATTCACAACAACAACCGTGTCCTGAACGCATCCTCGTCTAGTTGGTGCCCCTTTCAGTATTTCTTTATTCTTATTGCAAATAAACAATCTCTACGCTTTTAACCCAACTCTCACCAAGCTATCCAAACCTGTCCATGTCTGTATTTACAGGTTTTTGACCCAATTTCAACAGCATAACTGCGCCAAAACCCCTGAAGGTCAAAAGTACACGTCTAGGACACTTTCCCTCGCATTCTGGAGGCTTTCAGGTGAGCTGCAGGTCAATTTCAGCATGCTGTAATTCCCAGTTTTGTCACTGGCAGGTGCCCAAAGCTCTGTTTAAGCATCCCAAGGCCTTCCCGAGGCTCCCCTAGTGATTTCTTGCAGTTTATGTGCAGAAACCTAAGCCTGCATAAAAACACAGCAGGCTGTAACTTTCTGTTTTGAATCGTTTTGAGCAGGGCAAACACATCTATGCTTGTCTTAGGTGCTCCCCCACGCAACGGGATAGTTCCCCTTTGAATCGGACGAGTTTTTACGCGAGAAAACTCTCCGTTTTCACAATCCATTGCGATGGAACTATGTGTACCTATGGAGCTTTAGCAATTAGCTAAACCGGTTTCTGTACAAACGGCTATTGCCTTGGCAAACGCGCATAAAACCCCCAGAACTGTACATGGTCATCTGAGAAGCCCAACTAGTGGGGCAATACCATATGTGCAAAGGGGGGAGAGAGATATATGCGAGAGCAAAGCATCGCGCTACATGAGACGAAGGGAGAAGGCAAGCTTTCCATTAAAGCTGTGATCACCTGCAATCCACTACTCACACACACACACTGTAGTTACTTATGAGCTCCAAAAACCACCCCCTCTCCAAAATGGGCGCCCCCTTTTGGATGAGACTTTTGCAATGTGTGTGTGTGTTGGCCTGCAGGTTGCTCTCCTATTGCCATGTGTCCAATTTGCCTCTTTTGAGTTAATTTCCTAGTACCCACCAACTTATGAAGCGTCACACGAGGCCTGGATGACTTTGAACTGAGCCTAGCCAACCTTTTACTGCTCGGATTTTGGTGCCGATTGGCCCGACCAACTTGTGACGACATGGCCTTCACTACTGCGAGTGAAACTCTCGACCGTCGGGCGTTTCACACTAGCCGTACCATTTGTGAATTCAAAAAGAGGGTCCCAAAAATCAAATAAAAACCAAGGGAAAGAAACCAACAACTAAGGTTCGTGGTTGTCACAACCTCCTGACAATATTCACCCATCCCATCGCTTCTTTGAAAGCTGTTGTTAGGGCAAGAAATACTTCAAATTCCAATGATCCGTAAACACCTTGAAATCTGCTCCAAGCAAATAGTGCCTAAACTGAGTCGGAGCGTGAATAACTGCTACCAACTCTTTCTCATAGATTTGTGCAAACCTCTCAAGACTAGAAAACATGCGACTCTCATAAGCTATAACATGGCCTGCATGCAATAAGACCATACCCAAACTACTTCACAAGCATCACAGTAAACCTCAAAAGGCTTTTGCAAATCTAGCAAAATCAAAACATGACCACTTGTCAGCTTCTGCTTGAGTTTCTCAAATTATGCACTCTATGAAGGTTCCCAAGTGAATGGGACATCCACTTGAGTCAAGGTTGCAAAGGCGAAGCAATCTCCGCAAATTGTCAAATAAACCACCCACAGTACAAGCACAAATCCAAGAAGCTTCAAACATGATGCACATTCTTTAGTTCTAGACAATCCCGAATAGCAGCAAGTTTTGCTGAGTCCATCTTTACACCACCTTCTCGGACAACGTTCCCCAAAAAGTGTATCTCTCATAGAAAAAGTAACTCTGTTTTTTACTGATGACGAACTAGTGTTTCCACAGTGCCTCCAAAACCTGTAAGAGATGTTTTTTGAGTTCTTCTTCATTCTGGAAGAAGACGATGATGTCGTCAAAAAAGGTGCCCACAAACTGCCCATGTTCTCGGAAAAACCAGTGCATCATCCTGTTGAAATTTGCCAGAGCATTTGTGAGACCAAATGGCATCACCAAATACTCGTACAATCTGAAGGATATCCTAAACACGGTCATTATACATCACCAAGAGCAATCCGGAATTGATGCTAGCCACTTTTAAGATCGATTCTACTTAAACATGAAGAACCCTATAATCTTCCGAGTATATCATCGATCCTCGATATTGAAAACTTTTTCTCGATGGTGATTTTGTTAACAGTCCTATAGTTAATGCACATTCTCCAAGATCCACCTTACTTTAAAACAAGAAGCACTGGTGAACAAAAGGTGAGGTGCTTGGCTGAATTAGACACTTTCCAAAAGTTCTTTTACTTGGCTCACTATTTCTTTATTTTGGGGTTTGCTCAATCTGTAAGGTGGCCGATTTGGTGGCGTACTGCAAGGAATCAAATCAATTGTGTAATCCTCATGTCTCTCGGGAGGTAGCTCTCCAAGCAAACCCCCAGAGAAACCGGCTTGGTGGTGTATTGCAAGGAATCAAATCAATTGTGTGATCCTCACGTCTCTCACGAGGTAGCTCTCCAAGTAAACCCCCAAAAAACCTGGCTTGAGCTTGCAGGAAATCTTGCAGTTCTGATTCTAAATCCAACAAAATCGAACCTTTATGTCCTTCCAAATCTCTCAAAAAAATCAAGCAAACAAAAAGACTGGATTTCATTACTTTAGAGTTGGTTGAATCCATTACAAGTAGAATGGACTCGTCCTTTAACTCTGTTGAAATTAGGGTTGCAGGAAAACACGCACCTTGGAGAAGACGAAGGAAGCTCAAGGCGCACAACAAAGAGTGTATTACTTAGCGTGCAATGGAAAGATAAATAGCCCTAGAATGATGGGCGTATATACAATGCACGGAGGAAAAACCTTCTAGTGAGGAAAAAAATGCCCCGACGGTCCTAAGTGTCTTCATACACATCACTACCACAGGTATATGGTAACAAATCCCTCCTGGAGTGATGCGATGAACGAGAGCTGGCACATAAAGTAAAGGAAAGTGCCATCCCCTGAGGACATGATCAGTCCACAAAGGGAACTAAGCCCAAAGCTTTGTGGAAAGCTTCAAACTTCTCACGAGACAATGCCTCTGTGAAAATATATGCAAGGTTGTCCTGGGTTGGCACATAAGCCAAGTTGATCTCTCCTGCTGAGAGTCTCTCCCTGACATAGTGGTAATGCACCTCAATGTGCTTTGTGCGAGCATGAAAAACTGGGTTCCTCGCAACTGCCAATTCGCTCTGACTGTCAGTGTAGATAGTGTTGGCAGTGTCCTGTCCAACACCCAAATCAGCCATAAGGCGTCTGAGCCACACACACTCAACTGTAGCTATGAAGACTTCTCTGTACTCAACCTCACAACTAGAAGTGGCACAGTAGGTTGCTTCTTGCTCAACCATGATATACATGAGCTACCAAGCATGAAACAAAAACCAATTATAGACACTCGCGTGTCAGAACAACCAGCCCATATTAGTCCCAAAAAGCATGTAAATCTGGCGGCAGTGATCCCCCCTTGGGATAAAACAAGCCAAGACGTAAAGTGCCACTCAAGTAGCGGAAAATCCTCTTGATAGTCTGTCAATGCTTAGACCCTGGGCTATGCATAAATCTGCTGACCTGTGAGACTGCAAACTGAATATCCGGCCTCGTGTTGCATACATAAATGAGGCATCCAACAACAATTTGGTAAATAGTGACATCTGCACGATCACTAGCATCATGAAGACTCAATTTCAAACCTGTTGCCGTCCGAGTGGCAATAGATTTGCAATCCTCAAGTCCAAACTTACATAGCAATGTCTCTATGTGACTTTTCTGACACAAGGCAATACCATCACACTGCTTACATTGTATACCCAAGTAATGATGCAACAGTCCCAAATCTTTCATCTTGAAAGTAGCATTCAAATCAGCCTTAAATTCAGCAATATGTCTCTCATTTGGTCCAGTGATCAGCAGATCATCCACATAAAGAACCACAATGAAAAGTACATCACCCTCACGCTTTACATACAATGTGCTTTCTGTTGGACTGTTACGAAAGCCTCGTTTGACCAAATGAGTATCGACCTTCTCATACCAAGCACGAGGAGATTGCTTCAACCCATACAAAGCTTTCTTACATCTGCACACTTTATCCTCTTGTCCTTTCTTGACCAAACCATAAGGTTGGGTTACATAAACTTCCTCAAATATGTCACCATTCAAGAAAGCAGTAACAATGTCAGATTGATGTACATCCCAACCACAGTGAGCTGCCAATGCACATAGAAAACGTACAGTAGTCATACGACAAGTGGGAGCAAAATTTTCTTCATAATCTATGCCTTTTTGTTGTGCATAACCCTTTGCAACAAGTCGAGCCTTACAGCGATCAATCTCACCATCCGGCTTTCGTTTCAACTTGTAAACCCACTTTGTACCAATGGCCTTTTTGCCAGGAGGCAAAACACAATGTCCATGTATCATTTTCTATAAGTGCATCATATTCAGATTGCATGGCAGCCATCCAATTTTCTGAATTCTGTGCTTCATCAAAAGATAGAGGTTCATCAACATCATGTAAGCTAGACACAACCAAAGCATAACAATCTGATGCATAAGATGCATGGCGAGAACCTGAACGAGTACGACTAGACAAAGGTGCATTCAATTTACTGTCACACAACTTGCAAAGTATGCACCAGTCATTTAGGCATACTTTTAGCTTGCTCATTCTCAGCCCTTTCCTCATCAAGTACATCATGTACATCTGCATCAGTAATAGGTTGATCTGTAACATTTTCAAAAACCCCCATAGGCTGTACATTTGCCTCATTGGAATTTACATTTGAACTTCCACCACTGAAAGAGGCAACAAAGTGTCATAAAGGTCCTGTGAGTTGACATTACTATCTCTAGTACATGAGAGCAAGGGCTGCACAGAATCTTCCACAAACACAACATCCCGTGAGACCAAGATACGTTTTGTTTGCGGATGATACAACCTATAACCTTTGCTTTCAGTACTATAACCGACAAAAATACATTTGACAGCCTTATCATCCAATTTTCTGCGCTATGTTCCTAGTTTTTTTCGTACCAGTGCGGTTTCCCAGCCGTACTTCCGTACTCGTCCAAGTACGGAAACGTACGGAAAGTGATTTGTATTTGTGTATAAAGTTTAAAACAGTGGTGTAGTATGTAGGCTTTTAAGCATCCTATGTAGTAGGCTATCTGACGTGTGGAATTTCCAAGTAGTCTCATCCGTACTTATTCCGTACTTCCGTACCCATGTGCGACCGACGTGTGGTTAACGTATGGAAAAACTATGGCTGTGTTTGTGGCACCAAAGCATATGCCAAACAGCCAAAAACACGCATGTGCTCAATAAAAGGCTTTCTATGATGCCATGCTTCATATGGAGTAATAGACTGCAAAGCTTTCATAGGACACCTCTTAAGTATATAAGTGGCACACATGATGGCCTCAAGCCAAAACGAATGTGACAAAGCTTGACTTTTGACCATACATCGTGCCATTTCCGTAAATGACCTGTTTTTCCTCTCAACAACACCATTTTTGTTGAGGCGTATAAGGCACTGTTTATTGGTGTTTTATCCCAGGACTAGCCAGAAATGCATTAAATTCATGAGACATATACTCCCCCCTCTCGATCGGAACGGAGGGTGTCCATGGTACATTTCGAGACATTTTCAGCCATAGCCAAAAATTGTTTGAAGCACATAAATACTTCGGACTTCGCTTTAAGCGGAAATACCCATGCATGTCTGGAGTAATCATCAATGAAAGTCACAAAGTAAAGATAATTTCCCAAGAATGGAGTTTGCATGGACCCACAAACATCACTATGCACAAGCTGCAACCTGCATGTGGCACTAACTGAACTGTCCTTTGAAAACTTTAAACACTGCATCTTACCCAAAATACAGCCTTCACAAACATGTTTGACAGGTGCTTCAAGAGGCGACAAAGAAGCAACCATATTAGATTTCTGTAAACGCAGCAAACTGGCAAAATTCGGATGTCCATATCCTGCATGCCAAAGTTTTGCATCTAAAATAGCTTTAGAATCCACAACTGCATTTGCAAAATTCTACCCACACTTGTCATACGAAGTGAGCTTATACAGCCCACGGCAAAAAATGCCAAATGCAACAATTTCAACACAGAACTAAGATCATGTACTGTACATCTATCATCCACAAATTTGACTACAAGACCAAGTCTAGTAAGTGCAGATACAGACAAAATTCTTCATGATCCCAGGTACATAAAGTGCATCAACAAGTGTGAAAGGACTACCATTTGCAACTATAAGCACAATCTTTCCAACTCCTTGAACCAGATAAGAGGCGTTTTTGGCACAAGTAACCGAATTCCCATGAGAGACAGACTCAAGAGAGGTGAACAAATCACGATGTGAGGTAATGTGCTTTGTAGCACCACTGTCAAAATACCACACATGTGAATCTGCAACAACTGACATGCATGCATCATGGACAACAGGATTATAAGTGCACTCTGCACTAAAAGCCCATTCTGCATCAACATCAGCATCACAGTCTTCTTCCACATAAGACACAACAATAGCTGCTGATAGCCGTTTTTCGGCTCTTTGTAATTGCCATAGTGAGTTATCTCACCCTATCAAATCACTCAAACACTGTGGTTACCCTCACCCTTTCACTGTATATAGGTGCGTGTGAGTTAGGGGACTTTTCCCATATCTCTTTACTGAAATAAAAAACCCTCAATTAGCTAGTCATTGGGCTAGTTGAGCAAAAAAAAATATAAAAAAAAAAAAAAAAAATATAAGTATATTATGGCCCATGCGTATGTAAATATTTCTTTATATATAGGGCCTAAATAAAAGATTTTTTCATAATTATTTTGGTATTTATTTAAATATTTCTACTTAAGTGTGTGTTATTTATGCTCTGTACATTGCCTCACCATTACCACAATTTTTTCTTACCATTTCTCATACTCTTTATTCCATATAGAAATATTTTCATGTAAGCTTCTCTTATATTTGGTGTAACTCCATCCCAACAAAAATCCAAAAAAAAAACTAGTTTATTATGTGTATATTTTTTCACTATTTTGATTTTTCCCTTCCTACATCTATTTTGTTTTTTTCTAAAAAATTAGAACACCAAAAATATTTATCTTTTTATGGTAGCCTCATAATGAGAGAGCTTTCTTTTGACCCCTTTATATTTTTTCCACTTATATTATTTATATTTGACATGTACATATTTTTTAGACCCCTCAATATTTGATTTTCTTAGTTGTACTATTCACTTATATCCTAATCTCAACAATATCTTCAATTATAGACCTACCAAATAAGGTCAAGGGTAGGTGGCATGCATACATGCACTATGGAGGGCTCACTCTTGGAGGTATTCAAAAGAATCATCCAAAGAAGGACCCCACAAGGACCTTGCAGTGGAAAAAAACGGTCGGTTTTAAAGGGATAGGAAGTTGGGGTTTTTTGTTACAACAAAAGTTGGTACTCGTGGGCTGAACTTTTGCCTCAAATTTTTCATATTTTTTTGAGCTACGAGCTGTGAGCTATGATTTTTTTATGAACCCCAGTTTTCCCATGCTATTCAGCCACACTCTCTCTTCCACTTTTTCATTTTCCTCTTTCACCAACACTTCTCCACTCATCATCCCCATCTCTCTCACCACTCCTCTCTGCACACTACTCACCTCTCCTCAACCTTGAAGAATAAGAAAACCATGGTGAACTCATACCTCCCACACACAATTCCATTCCAAATTGACCACCTATTCTCATTTTTTTTCCTCCTCCAATTTACCCATATCTATCAAAAAAACCACAAAATTCAGCCTCTTCTCTTAAAAGACAGCATCATGGTGGTTGATTACTCAGCTTCAATTATCTTGTCTCTCAAGGAAGGTCAAGAGTGGAGAAAAAATGTACCGTCAAAGCTAGTGGACCGTCAACAGGCGTCAAAATCGGCCCTACTCAAGACACTTGGAGCATCAACCTTGTAAGAAAGCCACCTTTTCTTACCTCTTAAGAGTTTTTTTCTTCCTTATTTGTATCCTACATGGATACTCCCATTGTAAATATCCAATTCCATTTGTAAATTAATACTAACTCTACTAACACTAACCCACTATGAAAAGTCCTATCACCTCCATTTCTCTCCTCTCTCTTTCCTCACCATCTTCTTGATAATTCCAAGCAAAAGAAATTAGATAAATTGCTGAAAATCTAACCCAACCATGGTTAGAGGAGTAACCCTAGCCTTCAAAATTGCTATAAAAGGAGGGTGTAGCTAGCACAAAGGGGGAGCCATAAGCAAGAGCACTATGCTATAGCTTGAGAAGCCAAGCTCAACCTCTCTAGAAGGAGCTCTTGAGTGGAAGCTCATTGTCTTATGCATGTGCATGTGTTGTAATAGGAGATTAGCAAGAGAACTCTATGCCATTGTAAGAGAGAGAGTGATCATTCAATTGAGAGTAGGAAATCTATCATTTCTCCTACTAGTGTAAGCCCAACATTTGCTGAATCAAGGAGGGTGGATTTGGACTAAGCTTGGATACTTTGTCTCCCTTCCAACGTGAAGTAATGGACAACAATGATGCGTAAGTGTCTTGGTGTTTTTTGTTAAGTTCTTGATAGCTTGTCTCTGGTGTTGTCATCAATCTAGCCATAAATCCCACATACTGTAAGAGGGAGACAGGGTGGAGAGGACTCCCCTGGCTTTAAGACAGTGATTGGGGTGGCTTTTTTTTTTGTGATGTGTTATGGTGAAATTTACGCAAGCTATGTTGAACAAATACTAATCTCACTTTGATTTGTCATGACAGATTTGTAAGAAGGTATTAATGCAACAAGCACCCCCTCCCCCTTTCTCTCTTTTTCTTAAATATATAGTTGTGTTTGCTTGATCATTGCCGATACGTTTCAAAGAAGCCCGAGCACTCTCTCTCTCTCTCTCTCTCTCTCTCTCTCTCTCTCTCTCTCTCTCTCTCTCTCTCTCTCTCTCTCTCTCTCTCTCTCTCTCTCTCTCGTGTTTTAGTGTGTGAGAGTGTTCCATTGGTGTTAGGGTTAGTGTAAATTCCTCGCTTGTTTGTGGGTTGCTCTAACGATTCTCCTCTTTTGCGTCCTAGTTCGCTCTTAAGCTAGGTGGTGCCCCTTGTGTAGTTAGAATTTGGCTGTGGGTTTGTTGTTTTGGTTTGTGTTGTGTTGTGCCCCAGCCCCATTGAGCAGCACGGGAGCCTTGAAGGGTGTCTAGAGGTTGCTCTTCTTGTTGCCCGCCCCGGACCGCCTCACTGCATTTGTAGTGGAGCGAGCATTAGTAGTGGAACCAGCCTCTTTGGCCTTCAACTTAGGTCACTGCTTGATCAAGTGATCATTAACTTTACAATAATGGCAACACATCTTCTTTTTGCCCTTATCACAAGAATTCCCAGACGAATTGCTATCAGCAAAAGCATTAGAAACATGTGATTTTCCACTCGCAGAAGAACCATAAAAAGTGGTTGCATTGTTGTTACCACCTTTTCTTTGAGCAACAATAAAGGTTTGTTCAACTGCACGCTGTCTATTCCTGTTTTTTCTGGAAAGTGACTCTTGCAACAGTAATGTGAATAATGCATCAAACTTGACAACTTCAGGATTTCCTTGGGTAATAAGTCTCCAAGTACAGCAGCTCGCCCTGTGCCACCAGCAGAGACTGTTCGCAATTTTTAGCTAGAGCTGATCCACACTCTCAGAGGATAGCTCGAGGGACTACAGGGCAGCTCCAACCACATGCGGGAGCGCAGAGAGGCTTTCCTTCGACTCTGGCGTCCTGGGCCTTTCTACACCATGGTCCAGGGTGTACTCCGATGGCACTTCCGACCACCTGTGTGGCTTTTCCCTCCCCCCATTTCTTGATTTAGCCCCATTGTACATATGCTGGTTTTTTCATTGAGAGAGTCTCCCACCATGGTTGTTGTAGCCCTCTCTTGAAGAGGTGGTTGTACTATGTAGTCTGGTAAAGGTTATAGGTCTGGTAAGAACCTATTCAAGAATAGTCTGCACAAGGGAACCGTCTGAAATGACTTCACCTGCAGAAATAAGTTCCTCATTGATATCCTTGACACCTGCAAGGAAAGTGTCCATGCAATCTTCCTCATGCATAATCTTCGATTCTAGTTCTTTACGTAGCAATGCAATTTTAGCATCATTGTGACTTGCATAAAGACCAGCCAGAATACCCAAGTCTGTTTTGCGGATTTCGTTGAACGAATGTGAGGAGTAATAGTGTACATCTTTTACATCCCAACGAGCTTGTTCTGCCGTAGGCAAAACAACTCGAACAGCAGCAATCCTTGCAGCAAGACCTGCAACATCCTCAACATCGCCTACATCCTCAGAGCCAGAACGTACATCAATGCCCTGCACAATATTCCAGACACCCTTTGACACAAGAACATGTTGCATCCCACAGAGGGTAAATGTCCCCATTTAATCTGCCCTCGGCAGCAAACATCTTGAATACATCTGTGTTGTTGTCAGCCATAGTAAATGTTGCACCTGATGTGAAAACTGCCCGAAAAGAGAAGGAAAGCGAGAACAACACGTGCTATATAGCACAAACCGTAAAAGACCGTAAGGACCTGTTATGCAAAAAATGACACTGACAGAAATTTTGCTCAAAATGACGAAATAGCCTATGTAGTACTACTTGTAGTAGAAACGGAGGCCGAAATGAGCCCAAAATATTTTTCGACCTGCGAACGCTCGCCAAAGCTCACAGAAATCGGAGAAAGTGAGCAAGCGTGTGCTAGAGCTGCTGGCGACTAAGCCTAGGAGGACGCAACCTGCTCTGATACGAATTGTTGGAATTAGGCTTGCAGGAAAACACACAGCTTGGAGAAGAAGAAGGAAGATCAAGGCACACAACAAAGACTGTATTACTTAGTGTGCAATGGAAAGATAGATAGCCCTAGAATGATGGGCAAATATACAATGCCCGGGGAAAAAAACCTCCTAGTGAGGGAAAAAATGCCCCGACAATCCTAAGCGTGTTCACACACATCACTACCACATGTATATGGTAACAAACTCTACATCAAGGATGATCTTTCAACCTAAGTTTTCCAAAAATAGATGTAATGGCAACATCATGCCCTGACGCTGCTAGAACTACATCGAAATGTGGTCCCAATATTCCAAGTGGAGTTGCTAATTCTGGCTAAATGAAATTGATCTTGGTTCCTCCATCAAAAAAATATGAGGGCCTCCTAATCCTATACTTAGCCCCATGCTTTGCAGAGCTCTGTACTCTCACCCCCTTATTCTAAGGTCGCCTCTAAGTCCTATCTTTGTCTTTCCTTTCTTTGCTCGCTCCTTTGCGACTTTAGAACTCTCTAGTTTATCCTCTCGCATCTCCTTGACTTCTTTCTTTGGACACTAAGCTAGAAAATGCCCAACTTCTCCACAAGGATACCACTTGCCCTCTTTGTGGCAGCTTGCACGCTACTTTACTGTCAATTTCGACCCTGTGGATTTCTTCTTATGCTTCTTGCCTTTCATCTTCTCCTTGGAAGAGTATTTCTCAAATGATTTTGACACAATCTCGTCCATCGCGTATGTCAAGGAGCCTGAGCGCATTGAGAAACTCTCCATTGCATGTTCTATAAGCTGTTCAACGCACTTAGATTTCTGTTTTAGACAATATCTTTAAATCTGTTTGGGTAAAATCCACAACAATACCGCTCCGTCTGCTCTAGAAAACAGACCTTCCGAAAAGAAGCAACTGGCACAAAAGTATCCCAAAAATGTTGGTTGTAGGTGGCTAAAGTATCATCTTCCCGCCTCCTCATATGGTTCCAAGCTGTAATCACATCAGCCTTTACTATTGTGTCAACCACATTGAAGAAAACAGTTTCTCGAATTTAACCCACTTCGCCAGTGCTTTATTGTAAAGAAAAAGAGTAGACCACCACATGAGAGCATTCCCTTTAGAAAAGATGTTGCCTTTTGTACTTTAGAGGCTTTCAAGAAGTTACCTCTAGAGAAAGGGGTTTCAAACTGCTATATGAAAGAGAGAGCTCAAGAAGCATCTTTGTAGCCCCCAAAAGTATCAAACATCGCTGCTTGGCCACCGTCCTTGAGCTTCTTTGTCCCCTTCTTCTTTTCTAAGTAGTCATACTCGGTAGCTTGTAGCACGTGATTCTTCTTCTTTCCATAAAGGGTACCAAGAGTGTCTATCAGCAGAGGAAAAGAGGGCTATTATTTAATGAGCAGAGAATGACAGCCGAAAGTGAGCGAGGATAAGCAATGAAATAAAATCCCCCAAATTTATACTCATTGTACATACATTGGGTGGCTAATATAAGCCAAACAAAAAACCTACTTTATTGGCACATGATCCGAGCATTACGGAATTTTAGAGGCTACTTTTGAAATGAAAATCCTGTGGAGTCAAAATAGCTTTGTTTAATCTCTTGAAATTGTTAGCCAACTTGTAGCAAATCAGACAACAAGGTGAAAACGCATGATTGCTTTGATAAGACAGCAAGTGGGTATGAATTTGGAAAGAAGGAGAGGTCTATGAAAAAAATCAACAGAAATAGGAACAGATGATCTCTCTCTCTCTCTCTCTCTCTCTCTCTCTCTCTCTCTCTCTCTCTCTCTAGCGAAGTAGATCCTTTTTACCGTATTTTTCCATGTTTGGAAACAAAATCTTCTTGTAAATATTGGAGGTATCCTTGAACCAAATATTAACACATTATATTTAAACGTTGAAAACAAGCATTCAATCGAATAAACAGCTTATATTAGTTTCTTCCATGTATCTTTTCCTTGTTCCTTTGGGTTTAGGAGTCTTGAACCCTTGTTGATTGACATACACAAGGCTTCAAGAGATGAGAATCTTGGAACCCTTCGGAGCAATTGTGGAATATCACCCTCTTATGTAGGCCATTGTGACTATTCACTTTGTTTTGGCACGTTGAACACTAGTCGTGTATGTGGGCCACAAAAGTAGCTCATGCTAAATTCTCGTAATTCAATAATAACTTTTGCATATGATATGGAAAAATTGAACACTCACTTTTCTAAAAATAGCATTTTTTGTGTAAAGCTACAATTTATTGCTCAACTTTGGTATTGAATGTTGTTAGTCTTTGTGTAGATATTGTAAAAGTTCCACAACTAAACTCTTGACTTGAACACTAGTCACGTTGAGGAAAAGTTTGTCTCAGCTTACAGTTCTGCCGCTTTGAAGGTGGTTGAGCAAGAGGAAAAGGGAAAACCTTGCTAGTATTTTAAAAAACTTAAAGAGTAGAAATACTAGTAAAATTAGCTCAACTTTCCAAGGATTTTTTTGGAAAACTCATCAAAAGGAATTGCGTGTGGTTTAAACGATTTTTCACGAACAATTAGTTTTTTATTTTTCCAGCATCTCTTGGAATTATTGTGCGGGGAAAGAAAGATCTCCTAATTTGAATCTCAATAACCTTGGGGGTCGCATGAAGCACCAAATTCCACCAATAGCCTCTGCAACCCTTATACTAATCATGCAGTTAGCAAGCCCCGTACAATCTACATCCGCCTTTCCAGCCTTCCTCCCCTCCAAGATTCCTCCTCCTCCTTGTGTTATCATTGGTGCTCATTGTCGGCCACTCCTAGACCACGTACCAATCCATGCACGGATCAAATCCGGAATCGTCTGTATCGCTATCTCGTGTGCAACCCTAGATCCAAAGAACATGCGCATTGCAATCACATCGTATTTTAAGTCCAAAGGGCCTCACCATGCAATCCATGAAGCTTGGTTGTAGTGTGGATAGGCATGGATTATAAGCGCAATAGCAAGGCAAGCAATAGCAACTAGTGCCAAGTTGCCAACTCAATGGGAAATTGATAACAAAAAATTTTAAGAAGACTTGTTGAGTAACGTGAAGCGCACTACAAGCTTTCTAGGAAATCATTGCATGGAGCTTGATGATGAAGTGGTGGCTAGCTCTAGGCTCAATGGCTCCGACTTTGACTTTTGAGTAACCTGGATGTTGTGACTTTGGTGGTCATCGTTGAAGACAACCTGAAGTCTCACTTATAAGTCTCTCTCTCTCTCTCTCTCTCTCTCTCTCTCTCTCTCTCTCTCTCAATTAGTTTCTCGAGCTCCTTGTCTTCAACCTAGCTGTTTCATCTTGCGTTTCGAAACACTAGTTGCTAAAGCTCTATAAAGAGAGATTCATTGAGTTGTGCAAAGACTTGCCGTGATCTCTCACCACCCCATTTAAAGTAGAGATTGAAAACGCAACTTGAAAGGGTGTGGTGGGAGAGAAATCTATAAACTTGCTCACCATCCCCTTTAAAGTAGCGTTTGGTCCAAACGCTACTTGAAAGGGTGTGGTGGAAGAGAAATTTTCAAACTAGGACCACCCCTTTCTAGTAGCATTTCCAAATTATACTTTAAATGGGGCTGCTTGAAAGGGAGTGGGGAGAGTAAGATTCTAGTGAGAGAAAGATGGGCAGTTGTAGTGGGTCAATGAGAACCGTCAAATAGCTCGTCGCTTAGATGGCCTTCACATGGACCTACCAAAATGGAGGGCCGTCTAAATTGGAAGGCCCTCTCTTCAAACTAGACCAGTCCCATAGACCAACCTTAGCAAGTTGGTGTGTGGGCAATTTGTTTAAATCACATAAAAGGACAAAAAATGAAACTTGTGATTGTAAGTGGAAAAGGATAGCTGACTTGCACTAGCAAGTCACTCTTCATTTAGAGGGCCTTCTAAAATCTGGAGGGTGGTTCAATAGCCCTCTACATTGGAGGTGCTTGTAAGATGTGCATCACATTTAATACGATGTGGAAGGTCAATGAGAACAAATTTTTTAGCTTGGAAGGCCCTATAAAACCGCCGCTATTTGGTGTATGTGGCTGCCCTCTTAGCGAACATGCATGGCTCAGCAAGCATGGAGTATGAGGACGTGGGTAGTCTTCAAGATACTCTCCTCCAAGCATGCACCCTTATCCACTTCCTATCTTTAAGTTCCTCCATTTACAACACCCCCCCCCCCCCCCCCTCTAGCGGACATGAACAGCTCAGCAAGCACGGAGTATGAGGACATGGGTAGTCTTCAAGATATTCTCCTCCAAGCATCCACTCTTATCCACTTCCTATCCATTTACCAACCCCCCTTCTAGCATCTACTTTGCATCTCTACCACCTCCTCTGCAAAGCATCTCTCCCCCTTGCATAAATTTTGGCCTTTCTCACATCCTTATGGTAAGCCCCACTTGCTACAATACTAGTGTTCTGATGGATTGTCTTGAATTTTGCAATATATATTTTAATGATGGCACGGTGAAACACATGAGAACAGAGAAGAGGGTGATGGTGATGAGCTCTTGATGAGCTAGATGGCATATTGTAATGATGGCACGGTGAAACACGTGAGAACAGAGAAGAGGGTGATGGTGATGAGCTCTTGATGAGCTAGATGGCAAATTGTACCAAGTTACAGCATTTGGCAGCCGTACGATGTCAAGGACCCATGCTCACCGACCATTGTTGGAGCCTACAATTAGCTATAGTGTAGCCGAGTCTTGGGAGGCTACAATGGAGTGGTCACCTCGAGCAGCTTGAACAACTCAAGGCAGTTACCGAGGGAAGCTCGGCCACAACCAACCCTGCCAACCCTACGTGTACTACTATTTTTGGAGGGATATTATATGTTGTAGCCGATTGTCTATTGGCCTATGATTTAGATATTTGAATTGAACAATAAGCCCAACCACGATCCACAACTCATCCTTAGAGGAGCATGGGTACACAAAAGGAAGGGTCCTGACCAACACAATGACACGCGATTATCCAACATACTTGCAAGAAGTTTCTCCTGTAACAAAATAAAAAATAATATATAAAGCACAAATAGTGCTTAGCATCGTGTTGTTACATCAATGAGACATTGGGACATAACTACTTAGTTGTGCCTTGTCTACATCGGCTACATGTCCTCCATTCCCAACCACACTTAGCTAGGTATGCATTATATCCTTGAAAGACGCTCATGATGTTGAGGTAAGTGACAATGATGGAATTATAATGGGAATTTGTCAAACCTAAGAACTTTTTTGCAATTTATGATGCTTGGCGATCACATCTCCTTGCTTGGCGATCACATCAACAAGGAGAGAAATAGATAACACTCTCTCTCTCTCTCTCTCTCTCTCTCTCTCTCTCTCTCTCTCTCTCTCTCTCTCTCTCTCTCTCTCTCTCTCTCTCTCTCTCTCTCTGAGGACTTAAGTCGACGATACTTTACATCTGGCCAGGTTTCTAGTTAGTATCTTATCTTTTGTTAATTTCAAAATCCTAGTTTTATAGGAAATAGGGTCCCTGCAAAATGCCCACCAAATCACAATAAGAATTACGGATAATGTACCTTTGAATCATTCCAACACGCTTTATTGAGAGTGCCATTATTTCTAGTGCGGTAGAAACAAAGCCATCACTATCACACTAACTACAGCGCGTCCTGGGTGGTGGTGGTAACATAGACAAGAAGTCTACATTGACCAGTTTGGATGGTGGCAATACAGACAAGAAGTCTATAAGGTAATTTCTTATTGTTGTTGGGAGTGATGATGTTATTTGGGAGTAGCAAGACATCAAGCATAGTTATTTAGTTTATACTTGCAACGGCATGTCAAGTAGCTTGGCTTCACAAGCTTAGTAACTCAAACTTAGACACTTCCATAGTCGCATCGACTTGTAGCAGGAGACATGCAGACACAATCAAGGAGTTTTCCATGTAGTCAAGGGAGGAGTATACGCATTGTGGTGTGACAACAATAGATGTGTGTCATTATAACACTCTCCAACGATGGCATCATCGTGAAACAAAGCCTCAATCTCCTCTAGCTCTGCTTTGCTCACCTTCATGTGAAGGCATCGTGTCAAGAATGGGTACGACGTCGTCCTTTGGTACTAAGCCGAAGCAGGCGTGCGCCCATTTCTTGAAGTTAATTCTTGTAATGCTTAAAACAAAATCTAATTCTTTTCAAAATTTTGCCCTTGCATTCTTAACTGCGCAATCTACACTTTCAGTACCATACACACACCATTCAATGCAAGGAATTGTGATTGTGATAAATTTTGAGAAATAAATTCTGCAGAGTCTATTCAGCAATACATCAACATACGGGGCAAGCTTATCCAACAACACAGCATACTTTGCAAAAATCTGTGTCTGTTGCGCTTTCTAGAATTTTCGCGCCAACGAAAAGGAACCCTCGCCCAAGAGGGCTTTACACAACTATGACAATCCCAAGCTCCTTGCAATTAACGTGAGAAAAGGAGTTATGTGAAATGACATTCTCATTCTTTCATGTTGGAGCAAGGCTATAGTGTTACTTGCACAGGACACGCAGTTACTTGCAGTTGGTCTGGAGTTCACACTGGATGGACTTGCGCCTGGGAAGGGACACGTGGCAGTGATACGGTTGGTGGTCTAGTGGACACCGTGGCCAGATCACCACCACCACAGCTTGGAGATAGACTTAGTTGGACTCAGATATTTTGCTAGCCATTGTTGGCTCTTTATGATTGTATATATGTGTGGTTGGTTCTAGTAGTCAGACTTCATCTATTTTCTGTGGTCTAGCGTCCTGAGTCCAGCGCCGCACATCTGCACCCTCCCTGCACAAAGGAGCCTCAACACCCCCATTGTAACTTTAAGCCCTGGTCTTGGCACTGAGTGTGCTGCCAGCCAGAGTCTGTATGGTTCTATGAGTTTGTCTAGTTCCAGTGAGTTCTGAGTCTGTTGCTGTGCTTTGAGTTGTACTTCCATTGTTATGTGATGTTTTCTTTCTATTGGAGTGAGGTTTCAAGCATGCTGCACTGAGGAGCACTCACTATAGAGATCACTTCACACTTTCCCTGCTACAGGTGCTCTCATTTTTGGTACACCCAGTGGGACCTCAACTGAAGTCTCACTCCGTTGAGCATATAGGTCGAGGAGCTAGCTGGTTTAAGTCCTCGCCTGTGCGAATTTGCAAGTCTAGGTCAGTTTGGTCCAATTTGGTCTAGTCCAGCTTCGCCTCGACCAGCTTAATCTAGCTGGTCCAATCCATCTTAGCCCTCGACCAATCGGTCTAGTCTTTCGTCTTGGTCTAGCTGAGTGGTCTAGTCACTCACCCCTATCTAGGAGGAGTGATCTAGCCCAATCTAGCTAGTCTACTCGGGTCTGGACCAGTGGGTCTAGACCATCTAGCAAGTTCAAGGGTCTCCGCACACAGACCTGAGGTGGGTTTGTTGCACATACAACGCAGTCTAAAGATCGACAAAGCCCAAAATTGAGCCCACTGAGGTACTACCATTGAAAATGCCAACAGTTCGTGCCGAGTAAAAGTCAACCAACCCCGCTATACCTACCCTCCCTGTCAGGAGGACGTGGCAACTGCTAACCTTAGTTGTTGGTTTCTTTCCAATGATTTTTATTTAATTTTTGGGACCCTCTTTTTGAAGTTGCAAATGGCGGGACATTGTATGGCTAGTGTGAAACGGCCGACAACCGAGAGTTTGCCCTGCAGAGCAGACGGGAAGGCCTTGTCACCACGAGTTAGTCGAGCTGACCGCCACTAGAATCCGAGCAGTAAAAGGGTGTCTAGGCTCAGTTCAAAGTCATTTAGGCCCCCGCCGACACTTATAAGTTGGTGGGTGCTAGGAAATTAACTCAAAAGAGGCAAAATGGACACATGGCAGCTCTAGGCTGATTTTCCAGTTTAGCATGAAGAGGGGGCGCCCAAACTGAGAGAGGAGGCTGATTTGACATCATTGTGGGCTACTATGTGTGAGTAGTGGGTGCAGGTGATCACAGCTTTAATGGAAAGCTTGCCTTCTCCCTTGCTATATGTAGCACGATGATTCCGCTCTCCTCATCTCTCTCCCCCGTTGAATACAAAAACGTGATGCCCTGCTCGAGGTCTTTTCATCTGTATGTACAGTTGTGTGGATTCATGCGCAATTGCCGAGGCATGAGCCTCTTGCAAAGGTACTGGATTAGTAGCTAGTTGCTAATCCCCCGGAGGTACAGGTGAATTTGGAGAGATTTCACGCGAGAAATCCCGTCTGATTAAAAGGGCAAGTAGCCCTACAAATGCAAGAGCTCGAGGGCTTGCTACGGATGCGACCGGTGCGCGAAACGGAGCCCGAAACAATGAATTACAGCCTGCTGTGTATTTTTGCAGGTTTAGGGTTTTGACCCTAATTGATCCCTAATACACCCTGGACCTTCGGGGAAGTGATGGGATCATTGTACAGGTGATCTAGTGCATTTTCAGGGCAGAAAACAGAGAATTCAGCGTGCTGCAGTTTCTCGCCAGGTTTGGGAAAGTGTTTGTATGCGTCGGGAAAGTCACCCTTGGCATGGGGATTTTGTCTGTGAAGCCTCCTACTACGGTTATGCTGCTGAAATCAGGCTAGAGTAGGCCATTTTCAGCCCGGTAAAAGTGGGACAGCTCGTAGGAACTCGCAGGTTTTATCTCAAGTTTAATAAGAATAAAGCAATACCGAAAGGGGCGCCAGTCTTTGGGGCCTACAGGGTGTTGCTGTCTGCTTGGTAGCGCTCTTGCTGCCAGGCCATGGTTTGTGTGAAGTGTTAATTCTAGTCCCAGGTTTATTCGTGAAGTTCCTCTGTGTCGTAAAGTTTCAGTAAAGTTTATCAAGTAAAGATTGAGTGAAAGCCAAAGTCTACCGCCCTACGGGCCAGTTGCATGGTTCCGTTGCCGGGATAGAATCACTTTTTCCTTAGAGAGTGAGCCTTGGTTGGTTTTTGTTGAAGACACAGAGTACAAGAATGAGGGATTACACTATGGCCGACAAAGGGAAAGGCATTATGAAAGAGGGTTCCTCTTCGCAGACAGGCAAGCAATACCTACGGGGTTGGAGGTTGGCGAGAGTTCTAGGCCACCACTGACTATACCTTTTGGTTATGTGAATGCTCCACCAGTTCAGGGCTTTATGACTGGGCAACTTGAAGATGACGCATTCAAGACTCGGTTGGTTGCCGCTGTGAATGTTTTCACTCGGCTGGTGCAAAACTATGGAGTGTTTGCAAGCGCCACCAGTGCCACAGCAAACAAGGAAAATCACACAGCCAGTAGAGCCCGTTGAGGCTCAAGCCCAGGTCCTTCATGCGTCCCGGGAGCACTCACACGTTGCGGAGCCTGTTCGGGCTCCAAGACAAGTTCCTTCCGTCCATGAACAGGTGGTTAGGACACAAATTCCGCACGTTTTGCCAATTCAGCCCACCACCTTTCAGAGTCCACATGTTGCATTAAATGGACAGGGAACCAGTTTCCAGGCAATGCATCAGGTTTTTCCACCACCCACGGTACATCCTCGGTATTTCGGGGGTGGATCTGTGTTCCAAAGGATGGCTGGTTATGCGGCTGGAAACTAGCAATGTATGCCAAGAACAGTCTTTGGGGTATGCAAGGCATGATGCCGAACCCCATGTATGATAGTATTGGCATGCAGCAAGGGTTTCAATGCAACCAGGGCCAGTTTGGGGTGCGGTGCCACAGGGCAATTTTGACATGGCTGTTTTTTTTGGACAGTAGCCAAATATGGCACCGACGACTCAAAATGTCAATAACCAAGGGGCGCCGATGATCCCTAGTACAGAGCCCATGTTGTAGACACTTCCCTACGACAATTTGGGAGTATTGGAAAGCCAAAGCCATACAAAGAAGGTGGTGCAGCAGTAAAGTTTGATACCCTCAGTGGTTTCGAGGACAAGACGAAGGTTCCTTCAGCAATTCGATACAACCTATGCATGGCGGAATTTTACAGAGGCCTCCAAGAGGTCAGAAAAGCTACCACTTTCTTGAAAGGCAATGCACTCACATGGTGGACGACACCGTTGATGCAAGGACAAGCACCCGCCACCTGGGTATACTTCAAGAAAATGTTTGCATTTGCGTGGCTATCAAATGAATTTGAAGCCAATGTCATGACGGATTGGCACCAACTTACTACCGCTACTTGCAAGAGCTTAGAGGAGTACAATCGAGAGTTCTGTAAAGCGTTGCTCTCAGTAGCTTTGTTTTGTTTTAGGAGTCGGGTAGGGCACGCCCGGCCGCTCTCCTCATACACCAGAAAAGTGCAGAAGAAGAACGACCAGGACTATGCACCCAAAATCCTAAGGCAGACGCTTTTGTCACGAGTTTCCTCTGAACTACGAGAGGCCAGAATTATCTACACTCTTAGGGCCATGACTATTCCCTTGAGAGAGCCATTTCGCCAACTTGATTTGGACGTGACAGCGACCAAGTACCTTTGTTCAGAGGCCCAGATATTGTGGGACTTGCTTCGGTCTTCCCTTTAAAGTTGCCTCTTCCAGTTAACTTATCGCTCACCTCACTAAACTGCCTTAGTAACCCGACGGTTTTCCCCTAGGAAATGTCATACCCGCTTGGAAGGGCGTCGGCTCTTAGGTGGCGTCCGCTGAGGTTGGTGGTGTCTCCCTTTTGCACCTCCCAACCCCTTTTAGGTGAAGTTGACCCCCTCGGGGGGGAATGGCACTTGGGCGCTCTTGTAGCCCATCTGGCTTCGCTTGGGGAGAATTACGTCAATTCCCCCGGAAGGAATCGGATTCAAAATAACAGCATAGGAAGGGGAGCATTATCTCCCCATCCGCCGGCTCTCAGTAGCCTCCTACAAATTTGTGCCATTGACAGAGAAGATTGAGAAGTATTGTTGTGGGCTGCCTAAAGGGCTTCGAGATTACTGTACAAAAAACACAGTGGCTACCCTTACTCAGCTTATGGAAGTTGCCAACACTGGTCATACCATGTTGAAGGGAGAAGACAGTGGGTTTCAGGGCAACGTGAAAGGGCGTACGTCAAAGAAAAGACCAGCAAAGAGGTCCTTTGCAAAAGCAGCTCCTGAAGCTTCCCAGGAGAAGAGAAAACTGAAGATTCAGTTGAGCCTTCTGGAGCAGAGGCCAAAAGAAAGAAAAGTTCCAAGGAAAAGTTGCAAGACTGTGTTTGGTGAAGTTCAAGAACTATCCACCTATGGATGCAAAGTGGATGGAAGAGTGTGAACTGCTAGAGTCACCGAATGTATTGCAGCTTTACCTTAAGGCCTTTGGGTTACAGCCTACGTATGCCCCAACTCAACGTGTTCAAAAGAGGGGTAATGATAGAGCTAGCACATCATGCAGGGTAGTTCTCGTTCGACGTATGGAACGTCTCGTTCCGTACGGCCCGTCACCTCCCGTCCCATTCATCTAGTGCATTCCGTCGTTCAAAAATTCCTAGTTGTTTATGACCATTGGCAATATTTTGAGTATTGATTAGTGATCGTTGTAGGCAGGTTTTGGAGCACATTTTCACCACATTGGATCATATGCCACGTGGTAGCCCCTAGCCCTTCCATATGTGACAAATTACAATGGACATGAAGGCTTGAAGCCCATCATCCATGTGAGATGATGTCAATTCTGATGACACTCCCTCTCTCCCATGCTCTCCCTTCTCATGCTCTAGCCTTTTCCTATTTAAGCAATCCATCTTGTTCTCCAACACTTACAACTACAAGCTCTCAATGCTTCCATGTTCTAGCTCGTTTAGTACTGCACATCGTCGTACGTGTATAGAACGTACAGTGTACAAGACCACCATAACATCAAGTGTACATATGGATTCAGTGTAATAAAAGTGTGCATCGCCCTTCAAGTGTTAAAGGTATAATGCTCACTTCTATAATAGATGGAAATGACAAAAGTATGAAGGTCTCATTAAGTCATTTGTATCTATATGTTATGACCTTTCTTGCGGGTACATGCGATGATAAAAGGATGCTAACAACACAAGATCATCAATGGCATGCAATCGAGGACGTTTGCGATTTCAAGAAGGGGGTATGTCATGAGGACGTGGCAGCTGCTAACCTTAGTTGTTGGTTCTTTCCGATGACTTGTTTAATTTTTGGGACCCTTTTTTTGAAGTTGCAAATAGCCGGACATTGTATGGCCAGTGTGAAACGGCCGCGTGTCACAAACTGCTGACGTGTCAAAGTCCCGAAGAATGGAGCCAACTTGCAGATGCCGGCCGAGGGGCCTAAACCCTAAGAAGAGCAAGTAACAGAAGAAGAAGTCCTACCAACTTATGGGGACCCCGTTCGATGGGACCCCAAGTGACATAAAGGAAATAAAGCAGGACCCACACTCACACACACACACACACACAAGAAATTGTGTAGCTGCTGATGACGTGGCAGATTTTTGAAAATTACGTTGGTTGATGATGTGGTAGGTTGTACGGATTTTCGTATATTACGCTGGCAGCTTTTGGCATTGCTTTTGGCACCAGAAGCTTTTGAGTTTGAAGGCTTTTCATGTAAACTACTTTTCGTAGGCCAAGGGCCTTTAAATATGTGCTAAGGGCTCATTCTCTGGCATGCTCTCGGAGAAGGTGTAGAGTCTGGAGTACCGGCTTTTACTGTGTTGATGCAATATGAAGAAATACTGAAAGGGGCGCCAAGGTTTGGGGCCAATACTCTCTGGGATAGAATTCCGCCACTCCGTGTCGCGTGTCGTCTCTCTCTCTCTCTTAGTTCAGTTGTTATTGAAGTGCTAAAATATGTTCAGTCTGTTCTTTTCTATTGGCACGTGGTTCCCGTTTTGTGACAAGTGGTATCAAAGCATCAGACATGTGCTTTTCTGAAAGCATACCGTTCCTTCCAAAGAGGAGACAAAGCAAGATCGCACTTCCAAAGCTTATTGGAAATTTTAGCCTCGTGCTCCGACACCGGACTTATTAGCCACCCCCACCCTTACTTCATCGCGCATCGGGCACGCTCCCGTCTTCATCGTTGTGTCTTACAGGGAAAAAGCCATAAAGAACCCAAGACTTAAAATTCATGGATTCACAGAATATTTGCAATTTCTGCTCGATGAGCTTCACGACATTCTTTCGGGCATCCTCAGCAGAATCTTTCGATTTTGCAAAGTTTCAACAATTTTTGAGCTACATGTTACCCCCTCTGATGCCCCAGGTGGTACCTCCCCATCCGGCACCAGAAAGTACGAGAGCTTCCAACCGGCAACATTCTCAGCCGTCTGTTCCGATCGGGGGAGTCTTCAGGAATATGGTGCAGCCATCTGACCCTGATCCAGTGCAACCGCCTTTGCCCCCACCTCCACCACCGCCGCCACCAGGCTACAATGTTTGGAGCCCATATGGATACCCTTATTATCCATACCCGGGATATGCGCCTAACCAACCCAAAGATTTCAAAGATGGTGGCACGACAATCAAATTTTCACTTTTTCCGGGGTGAAAGATCGCAAGAAAGCATTGTAGTTCCTACAGCAATTCGACAACATCTATGCTTTGGGGAACTATACAGAAGAATCCAAAATTTCTTGAGTAGCGGGATTTCTTAAAGATAATGCTATGCAATGGTGAAGTTCAATTGCGACACAACCGCATGCTCCAAGGACCTGGCAAGCTTTCAAGACAGTTTGTGCACGTAGTTTACATGATTTCGATGTTTGAAGTCCGGATTTTGGCAGAGTGGGACAGCTTGAAAATGCTTGCCACCGAAACCATGGACGACTATAACCAAAGGTTTCTCGATGTGTACCTTCCGGTGTCCTTCTTTAAGTTCACTCCCTTGGCTGCATCTCCAGGGATTTACCCTCATCCATTGTGTTTGCGACAATCCCCGTACTCCATGGTTCTTCCTTGTCCGCTTTTGCAAGTTTGATTTTGTTGTCTGGGTTGTTGGCGCAATGTATGGGCATATGAACCCTTCCACAAAGTTCACAAAATCCTTGTATTTTAAGTTGTTTGCCTACATTGTTTTCTTTTAGTGTGCTTGCATTGCATCCTTCTTTGTGGGTTCATGCACTACTTGCTTGGGGATGTTCAATGCTTCTGGCTCCATTAGAGCTTGGACTTTCTGTCACCAGCGTGTGACTACTATCTATCCTTTTTGTTGATTTCTTTCTTATTATCTATTTACTTTCACTTTTTGGAAACACCCCTCGGGAAATCTAACTGCCCTGCATTGCATAGCTAGTGTGGAACTGTCCAGAGGGAGTCCAGGCCTGAGGGCAAGAGAGCACTAAGGTTGGACAAGGACTATGGTTAGCCAAGTGGGGTCATTGACTAGCCAAAGTGGAATCCTTTGCTACAGAGGCTACATTTCAGTTCTGGATGTGGCCGCAGTGTACAAAGAGGGTCGGATGACCTAGAAAGATATAATGGCAGCATCTCCTAAAATTTAGGGAACTGCTATTTTGGGACCTGAAAATGTCTTCGCGTCATTACGTGCAGTTTGACATGGGGATCATTTTGTTACTCTGTGGCCAAGTCAACAGAGGCTGCAGGTGAGATATTTTTAGACCCGAGGGTCTAAAGCGGGAAAATGCACAAATGAGTGACACTTGGCACTTTGAGGCCAGTTTACTACTTATAGAGAAGGCAAAAACGTGATTTATAGTTGGGAGGCTCATTTTGCAAGTCTCTGTCACAGGTTAAGAGCTATGGAGTGCTTGCTTTCCCTCTTATGCACAGTGCGGTGCCAGGAGTGATGCCCTGCACGCTACGCACTGCCCTCTCTCTCCCCTTTGGCAGTATGTTATGCCCCTCTAGTGGGCTCTTCATTTGACCAATGTACAGTTGTGTGGGTTCATGCGCGATTGCCGAGGCAAGAGCCTCTTGCACAGGTACTGGATTAGCTAGCGGCTAATCCCCCCCGCAGGTACAGGTGAATTCGGAGAGGTTTCACGCCAGAAATCTCGTCCGATTCAAAGGGCAAGTAGCCCTACAGGTGCGGGAGCTCGAGGACTTGCTAGGGATGCGACCGGCACGCGAAACGGAGCCCGAAACAGTGAATTACAGCCTGCTGTGTATTTTTGCAGGTTTAGGGTTTTGGCCCTAAACGGACCCTAATATCCCCAGGAGGTTCGGGGACGCAAGGGGACCGCTGTACAGGCGATCTGGCGCATTTTCAGGGCTGAAAACAGAGAATTCAGCGTGCTGCAGATTCTCGCCAGGTTTTGCAAAGTGCCCGTATGCGTCGGGAAAGTCAGTCAATGCGTGGGAATACTGACCGTGAAGGGTTCTAGTACAGTTATGCTGCCGAAATCGGGCTGGAACAGTGGAAATTCAGCCGAGTTTGTGCGGGGCAGCTTGTAGGAACCACAGCGTTTATTCCCTCTTTTGAACAATAAAGAAATACCGAAAGGGGCGCCTAAGTTAGGGGCCAATCTGGTGTCTGTCTACTCATACAGGTGCAATCTAGCAGCCTGTATCCCTCTCCCCTTTGTTGTGTCTTGAAAGTACAGGTAAAATAGACGACTAATAATGGGTGAAAGCTAAATCAAGGTTTAAAGTAAAGTCTACCGCCCTTTTTGGATTGAACAGGCCGGTTTCATGGTTCCATCGACGGGATTAAATCACTTTTTTCCATAGAAGTGAGCCTTGGTCAGTTTTGGGCTTGAAGACACAGGGGATCATAGACGAGACACAGGGAATTGTAATTATGGCTGACAGACCAGATGATGTGACTGAAGAGGTTTCCTCTTCACAGGGTCAACAGACACATGAAGTGGGTGAGTCCTCAAGACCACCACAGACTGATGATGATATATTCAGGACCCAGTTGGTTACTGCTGTGGCTATGTTCACACAAGTAATGCAGAATCCGAGGTTTTTAGCCTTTCTGCAACCTCCTGTTCCGTCTCAGCAAGTTGGGTCACTGGATCATATTCAAAAGCCTGTTAAGGCTCGAACACAGGTGATTCATACCGCACAGTCAATGGAAACACCTGTACACTTGACGGAGAACATGCAGTCTCCACAACGTATGCCTAAGGTGCAAGAACAGGTGGCTGAGATGCCAGTTGTTCAAGCTGTACCAATTCAGCCCGCCACCTTTCAGCAGCCTATAGCTGGTTCTAATGGGCAGGGAAGCAACTTACAGGCTATGCAACAGGTCTTCCCACCACCTTCAGTACACCCTGGCTATTTTGGAGGTGGATCCGTATTCCAAAGCATGGCTGGTCATGCACCTGGAAATCAGTTTTATACGCCAGGAACAGTGTTTGGGGGTGCTCAAACGATGATGCCTAACCCCATGTACAGTGTCATGGGTATGCAACCAGGGTTTCAAAGCACTCAGGGACAATTTGGGATGCCACAAGCAAATTTTGGTATGGCTGGAATTACAAATCAGCAGCCAAATATGGCATTTCCAGGTCAAGTTAATAGCGGCCAAGGAACACAGATGAACCCTATTAGTGTTCCCATGTTTCAGTCACTTCCATATGACAATTTAACGCCGCTGGAGAGGCCAACTCCGTACAAAGAAGGTGGCAAAGGAGTGTCATTCACGACCTTTACAGGGTTTGATGACAGGAAGAAGGCTCTTTCATTCCTCCAGCAGTTTGATAAGGCCTATGCAGGGGGAAACTTTACAGAGGCTTCAAAGGTCCGCAAGGCAGCCACTTTCTTGACAGGGAATGCGGGACAATGGTGGACAACTTTATTGCTTCAAGGGCAAGCTCCGTCCACATGGATTTACTTCAAGCAGATTTTTGCAGCAGCATGGTTATCTGATGATTTCGAAGCAGATGTCATGACAGAATGGCACCAGCTTAATGCTGCCACTTGTAGAAATCTGGATGATTACAATCGGAAGTTTTGGAAAGCTCTACTTCCAGTAACTTCCTATAGGTTTGTGCCATTGACAGAACAGATTGAAAAATACTGTTGTGGCCTACCCAAAGGATTGAGAAAGTACTGCACGAAGACAAAAGTCACTACTTTGACGCAGCTCATCGAGGTAGCAAACACTGGCAATGGTTTGCTCAAGGGAGAAGATTGTGAATTTAACACTGGCGTCAAGGCAGGATCAGGCAAGAAAAATTCAGCCAAGAAGCACGTTCCCAATGAGGCTCCTAAAGGGACTCAGGAGTCAGCCAACGCAGGGAAAGACAAAGCTACGGCTGAATCAGAAAAAGGACCAGCAAAGAAATGGAAAAGACGTTTTCCTCGCAAGTCAGAAGAGCAAAAGAAGGTCCTGAGGACAGAGAACAAATGCTTTATATGTGAGCAGCCTGGCCACATCGCTTACAACTGTCCTACAAAGAAAAGGCCAGCTGATTCTGAAGACAAGGAAGACAAGAAAGGAAAGAAGCCCATGGCTGGTCTAGTGCCAGATATGGTGGGCGACAAGCCAAATTCAGATGCAAGTGAGCTTTGCAGAGCATGGGGAAAGGTTAGGGATCAAACAGTGCTTATCTTCTTTGATCCAGGTGCCAAAGCCAACTTTATTTCCCCAGAATTGGCTTCAAAGTTGGGAATCAGACCTGAAGAGATGGGGTATACAGCAGAGGCAGGTTTGGCATGTCCTGGCCATACAGAGGCTGTGACACCCATCATTGGAAAGTTGCGTCTACATATCCAGTCCTATGTAGATGCTGAAGAATTTTACATCATGCCACTGGACGGATGTGATGTGTTGTTAGGTATTCCTTGGTTATTTCGTGTACAGGGAATTATGGATGCCTACAACAAAAAGATCACTGTACAGAGCAGGGGAAAGACTCATATTCTGGATGTAAAGCTTAAAGGGGAGTCTATTCCTACTGTATCAGCTTCTGCTATTACTTCTGTAATGAAAAAGCATCTTTCTGCGTACTTGGTTTTTGCACGTGAAGTGTCAGATTGTGATGAATCAAATTTATCTGTGCTAGATAAAGAAAGGTCAATGTTTTTACAACAGTATAGTGACTGTTTTTCCGATTCATTACCGTCTCAATTACCGCCAGAGAGACCCGAGGACCATGCGATAGATTTGGTGCCAGGCTGTAGCCCACCAAATAAGCCTCCGTACAGGGTTAGTGCGGCTCAGCAGAAAGAGATAATGGGCCAAGTACAGGAGCTGTTAGAAAAAGGGCTGATTCAGCCCAGTTCATCTCCATTCTGTTCTCCAGTATTGTTGGTGCAGAAAAAAGATGGCTCATGGCGTATGTGCATCGACTACCGTGCACTGAACAAGAATACCATCAAGAATAGGTTCCCTATACCTAGAATTGATGATATTATGGACAAATTAGAAGGAGCAGCTATGTTTAGCAGGATAGATCTAAAGAGTGGGTATCATCAGATCCGCATTAGATCAGAGGATGTGCACAAGACTGCTTTTAGAACAACGTTTGGCCTTTACGAATTTTTAGTGATGCCCTTTGGTCTCACAAATGCTCCTGCTACGTTCAATAGGATGATGGACAGAATTTTCCGTCCACACCAGCAGTTTGTTGGTACATTCTTTGATGACATGATAGTCTACTCAAAGAATGAAGAGGAGCATAGGCATCACTTGGCCATTGTGTTCAAAGAGCTACGCAGTCATAGGTTGCTCATCAATGCAAAGAAAAGTGAGTTTTTTCTGGAAGAGATTCACTTTCTGGGACACATTGTCTCAAAGGATGGTGTCAGAATGGATCCTGCAAAAGTCGAAGCGATCAAGTCATGGCCAAATTTGAAGACGGTGCATGATGTCCGAAGCTTCTTGGGACTATGCTCCTATTACAGAAGGTTTATCCGAAATTTCGCTGAGATTGCTTCACCTTTACATGCTCTTCAAAAGAAGGCAGTCACCTTCAGATGGACACAGAAAGAGATTTCAGCTTTTAATCTCTTAAAGGAAAAGATGACTTCAGATCCAGTCATTGTGTTGCCGGATCTTAGGAAGTCATTTGTGGTCCAGTGTGATGCCTGCGGTAGTAGCATTGGTGCTGTGCTAATGCAAGATGGCAGGGTAGTAGCCTATGAGAGCAGAATTTTGCAAGGGCCAGAGATGACCATGCAGGTCTATGAGAAAGAGTTACTGGCTGTGATTCATGCGCTCTTAAGTTGGAAACACTACCTGCTAGGTGCAGACTTTGTTGTCCAAACGGACCATCAGACCTTGCGATACTTCTTGACACAGACAAAGTTATCTGAGAAGCATATGCGATGGGCAAATATCTTGTCCATGTTTCATTTTCAGATTGTGCATGTGGAAGGCAAGAAGAACGTTGTGGCTGATGCCTTGTCAAGGAAGCCACAAATTTCAGCTGTGTCGATTCCTTATCATCATGAACTTGATGATATGAGAGAACAGTATGCAAATGATGAAGATTTTGCAAGGGTCTTCGAGCAGCTAATGGATGGACAACGTCATGAACACTATCTTCTCAAAGACGGGTTCATGATGATGCATGGCAGATTGTGTGTCACAAAGCCATTGCGACGCAAAGTTATGGAAGAGAGTCATGTCCCACCGTATGCAGGGCATCGTGGTATCGATGCTACAGTGAAAGCGGTTGAGACATTCTTCTATTGGCCTACATTGAGAAGGGATGTGGATGCCTTTGTGCGAGAATGCCTAATATGCCAAAAGGTCAAGTTTGACAGGCAAAAGGCACCAGGGTTATTGCAACCACTACCTATTCCAGATAAACCATGGGAAAGTATTGCTATGGATTTTATCTTTGATCTTCCAAGAACGCAGACAGGAAATGATGGTATTTGGACCATTATTTGCAGATTCAGCAAACAGGCTCATTTTATTCCTGTCAGGAAGAAGATAAAGCCAGATCAGATGGCACGCTTGTTTATGAGCAATATTTTCAAGTATCATGGCATGCCACAGTCGATTGTTAGCGACCGTGATCCACGCATGACAAGTTTGTTCTGGAGAGGTTTGTTTGAGAATATGGGCACCACGCTCAAATTCTCTTCGTCATTTCATCCTCAAACAGATGGGCAGTCAGAAGAGGCAAATTCTACTGTCCTAGATCTGCTGAAGTGCTATGTGTCAGAGCATAAAGGAAAGTGGGAGCAGTATTTGCCATTGGTGGAGTATGCATACAATAATACAGTGCATTCATCAACTGGCAAGGCACCTTTTGAGATAGTTGAAGGTGGCAAGAAAGTTCCTCCCATACTGCATACAAAGGACAAGATATTTGAAGCAGATAAGTATGTTCAAGACATGGATGAAATGTACAAGAAGGTCAAAGTGGCCTTAGAAAGGACTCAGGCAAAGCAAAAGAAAGCAGCTGATCGTCACCGTCGTGAAGTGGTATATTCACTTGGTGATTGGGTGCTTTTACGCTTTGAAAAGGCAAGGTTAAAGAAGATGAAGGGCAAGGAAAGAGTGTTTCCAAAGCTCAGCATGCGTTACTATGGGCCTTTTCAAGTGTGCGACATAATCAGTGATGTTGCATATAGGCTGAAATTGCCTGACAGTTGGAAGATTCACAATGCGTTTCATGTGAGTCTTCTCAGACCCTATGTGGGTGATGTGCCAGAAGCTATTCCAGCTGAAGATCAGCCGGAAGTCGAGGAACTTGACGAAATCTTGGTCCCTGAACAGATTTTGGCACACAAAGAAAGGAAAGTGAAAGGCAAGGTTGCTAGGCGTTACTTGGTAAAGTTCAGAAACTATCCACCAATGGATGCTAAGTGGATGGAAGAAGGTGAACTTGCAGAGTCACCAACTGTGTTATCACTTTACCTGGAAGCCTTCGATTTGCAACCTACCTTGACCCCTTGAGTTTCAAAGCTACATGGATTGTCAGTGTGACAATGGCTTCTGAAACAAATGATGTACATGGTATTTAAAGTGAGCTCAAATCAAATACCTGTTACATGAATGTTAGAGCTGTACAGATTGTCAGTTTGGCAATTGCTCTTATGGAATGTCCAAAAGTTTGATTAGTGCTATAGAAGTGAGTATTTCTTGTCAGTCTGTCAAGGATACAGTGATTGCTTCTATTAAAGAGTACATGTGTAACTGCATTCTTAAACTGTCGGTTTGGGTATGCTCGAAAATGTTACGGGATCCAACGTGTACTATAAGACAGTGGCAAAATGTGCAGCTACCATTTTGTCATTGGAAAGTTCGTGACTCAAAGCAATGGCAGAGTGCGAAGCTACCACTATGTCATTGGGACAGGGTTCACACGCAGGCAATACATGAGTCGACGAGGTGTTGAATACACCAGGGTTGACAATGAGCATGTATGTGTCGTATATGTGTCGACATGTGTTGAATACATCAGTGTTGACAGTAAGCATGGACGACATAGATGCAAACGAGGACGTTTGAGATTTCAAGAGGGGGGTATGTCACCAGCGTGTGACTACTATCTATCCTTTTTGTTGATTTCTTTCTTATTATCTATTTACTTTCACTATTTGGAAACACCCCTCGGGAAATCTAACTGCCCTGCATTGCATAGCTAGTGTGGAACTGTCCAGAGGGAGTCCAGGCCTGAGGGCAAGAGAGCACTAAGGTTGGACAAGGACTATGGTTAGCCAAGTGGGGTCATTGACTAGCCAAAGTGGAATCCTTTGCTACAGAGGCTACATTTCAGTTCTGGATGTGGCCGCAGTGTACAAAGAGGGTCGGATGACCTAGAAAGATATAATGGCAGCATCTCCTAAAATTTAGGGAACTGCTATTTTGGGACCTGAAAATGTCTTCGCGTCATTACGTGCAGTTTGACATGGGGATCATTTTGTTACTCTGTGGCCAAGTCAACAGAGGCTGCAGGTGAGATATTTTTAGACCCGAGGGTCTAAAGCGGGAAAATGCACAAATGAGTGACACTTGGCACTTTGAGGCCAGTTTACTACTTATAGAGAAGGCAAAAACGTGATTTATAGTTGGGAGGCTCATTTTGCAAGTCTCTGTCACAGGTTAAGAGCTATGGAGTGCTTGCTTTCCCTCTTATGCACAGTGCGGTGCCAGGAGTG
Source organism: Adiantum capillus-veneris (assembly GCF_014529385.1). Lineage (NCBI taxonomy): Eukaryota > Viridiplantae > Streptophyta > Polypodiopsida > Polypodiales > Pteridaceae > Adiantum > Adiantum capillus-veneris. The sequence goes on from NC_140945.1 coordinate 53,514,983, forward strand.
ATGCCCTGCACGCTACGCACTGCCCTCTCTCTCCCCTTTGGCAGTATGTTATGCCCCTCTAGTGGGCTCTTCATTTGACCAATGTACAGTTGTGTGGGTTCATGCGCGATTGCCGAGGCAAGAGCCTCTTGCACAGGTACTGGATTAGCTAGCGGCTAATCCCCCCCGCAGGTACAGGTGAATTCGGAGAGGTTTCACGCCAGAAATCTCGTCCGATTCAAAGGGCAAGTAGCCCTACAGGTGCGGGAGCTCGAGGACTTGCTAGGGATGCGACCGGCACGCGAAACGGAGCCCGAAACAGTGAATTACAGCCTGCTGTGTATTTTTGCAGGTTTAGGGTTTTGGCCCTAAACGGACCCTAATATCCCCAGGAGGTTCGGGGACGCAAGGGGACCGCTGTACAGGCGATCTGGCGCATTTTCAGGGCTGAAAACAGAGAATTCAGCGTGCTGCAGATTCTCGCCAGGTTTTGCAAAGTGCCCGTATGCGTCGGGAAAGTCAGTCAATGCGTGGGAATACTGACCGTGAAGGGTTCTAGTACAGTTATGCTGCCGAAATCGGGCTGGAACAGTGGAAATTCAGCCGAGTTTGTGCGGGGCAGCTTGTAGGAACCACAGCGTTTATTCCCTCTTTTGAACAATAAAGAAATACCGAAAGGGGCGCCTAAGTTAGGGGCCAATCTGGTGTCTGTCTACTCATACAGGTGCAATCTAGCAGCCTGTATCCCTCTCCCCTTTGTTGTGTCTTGAAAGTACAGGTAAAATAGACGACTAATAATGGGTGAAAGCTAAATCAAGGTTTAAAGTAAAGTCTACCGCCCTTTTTGGATTGAACAGGCCGGTTTCACTTTCTCTATGAGCCTTTAGCACATTTCCATTCGGTTGGTTTCAATTTTTGGATGCAGACATGTTAGCAATATCTATTCCAGTGTCGTTGGACTACCATTACCATTGCAGGAATATCGTCTCTCCAAGCAAGTCTCTACCATGCAAGAGCTTACGGACCGTGCCATGGTTGGCTACAAGCTCATGAAAGGAAAGTTGGAGTTTACCGCACAAGAACCTCCGGCCACTAACCGAAACTCCCGACAACAACGAACGAATTCTCGGGAATCCCATGAAAACCAACCTCGACGGCCTCGTCTGACACAATGTCAACGAGACGCCTTGTTACAAGAAGGTTGATGCTTCGAATGTTTCCAAACAGGGCATACGTTCAATACATGTCCTGAGCGAGCCTCGACGTCCTCAGTGCAACCTTTTGCTCCCAATCCCCCGGGGCCACCTCCGGCCAAGAAGGCTAGACCTGCTATTGGACTAGTACCCAATATTTACGGTATACACCTCAAGAGTTTTAATGAATTATGCAGAGCTTATGGAAAAGTCAACGGCTTGAAAGCCCTTATTTTCTTTGACCCCGGAGCTATGGAGAACTTCATCCATCCAGAATTCTTGAAGCAGATGCACTTTGATTATGATGAAGAGGGTGGAGAAATTGAAGCTGAGCTAGCCATGGAGCAAACTCGGAAAGTGGAACCGCTCATTGGTGCACTTCCAGTGACTATACAAGATTATCATGGAAAAGCCGATTTCCACATTATGAAGTTGGGTAATTGCGACATTCTCTTGGGCATGCCCTGGCACGACAAGAATGATGTAACTCTCCACGTTCGGAACCGAACCATCACCGTGATGCAGAAGGGAAAGCCCGTTGTCCTCAAAGTTCGGTTGTCCGAAAAAAACCTTGAATGACCTCTCTAGTTCTTTTCTAGTTAGATACTTTTGAACATTGTTTTGAGAAAGTATTGTTTGAAATTTGTTTGAAATGGATGCTATCTGTTTTAAACCTGTCTTGGTGTCGATTTGAGTTGTTTGACTTTGGTTTTAAAACTGGTTTCAATAATTGGTGATTTTACTCCCAGGTGGAGAAGTGAGAAATACTGTTTTGGTATTGTTTGAACCTCGAAACGACGCAGGCCGATGCCTGGGGAGCGTTCTGTTGTATGCTAGAAAACCTCCGAACGACGGAGGCCGATGCCTAGGGAGCGTTTGGTTGTATGCTTGAACCTCCACGCGACGCAGACTGCGGTCTGGGGAGCGTTTGGTTGTAAAGTCCTCTGAGCTCATGGCCCGGACCTTTTTAGATTATTTGCGGGGGGAGTGACGAGGTAGTCATTGAGTAGCTTCATACCGCAGACCGTTTGTCTCGGGGGAGTCCTCAGCAGTGCTGTTTGTTGTGTCTTGTAACATGCATATGTAAGCATTTGTGTTGCATTGTGATGTGTCAACTATTGAATATTCTTAATTGGATGAGATTGCCTAGGTATGTAATTTTAGTGCATCAAGACACCCGTGGAAGATCAGTACGGTCTGTGTGTGATGGCTAATTTTACTACGCCGGAATATCAAAAGTTTCGATCTGGACGAAAGGAGAAGCTAACTCCATCAAAAGAGCCGAACGGAGAAGCTAACTCTTTAACAAAAAGAGCATACTAATTGTCCCTCGGAATGACCCTCAGAAAATTTTTTGAGCTAACTTGAGTTGTTTTGCAGATGTGTTGTAATCGCGGTTGATTACTCTCTTGCAAGAAGGGGAGATGTCACAAACTGCTGACGTGTCAAAGTCCCGAAGAATGGAGCCAACTTGTAGATGCCGGCCGAGGGACCTAAACCCTAAGAAGAACAAGTAACAGAAGAAGAAGTCCTACCAACTTATGGGGACCCCATCCGATGGGGCCCCAAGTGACATAAAGGAAATAAAGCAGGACACACACACACACACACACACACACACACAAACACACACAAGAAATTGCGTAGCTGTTGATGACGTGGCAGATTTTTGAAAATTACGTTGGTTGATGACGTGGCAAGCTGTACGGATTTCCATGAATTACGCTGGCAACTTTTGGCATTGCTTTTGGGACCAGAAGCTTTTGAGTTTGAAGGCTTTTCATAGGCCAAGGGCCTTTAAATATGTGCCAAGCGTTCATTCTCTGGCATGCTTCTTGGAGAAGGTGCAGAGTCTGGAGTACCAGTTGTACTGTGTTGATGCAATATAAAGAAATACCGAAAGGGGCGCCAAGGTTTGGGGCCAATACTATCTGGGGTGGAATTCCGCCACTCCGTGTCGCGTGTCGTCTCTCTCTCTCTCTCTCTCTCTCTCTCTCTCTCTCTCTCTCTCTCTCTCTCTCTCTCTCTCTCTCTCTCTCTCTCTCTCTCTCTCTCTCTCTCTCTCTCTCTCAGTTCAGTTGTTATTGAAGTGCTAAAAGTTTGTTCAATCTGTTCTTTTCTATTGGCACGTGATGCCCGTTTTGTGACACCACGGCCGAGAGTTTCACACGCAGACAGGAAGGCCTTGTCGTCGCCACCAGTTGGTCGGGCTGACCACCACTAGAATCCGAGCTGTAAAAGGGTGCCTAGGCTCAGTTCAAAGTCATTCAGGCCCCACGCGACACTTATAAGTTGGTGGGTACTAGGAAATTAACTCAAAAGAAACAAAGTGGACACATGGCCGCTCCAGGCTGATTTTCCACTTCAGCATGAAGAGGGAGCGCCCAAACTGAGAGAGGAGGCTGATTTGGCATCATTGTGGGCTATTGTGTGTGTGAGTAGTGGGTGCAGGTGATCACAGCTTTAATGGAAAGTTTGTCTTCTCCATTGCTCTACGTAGCACGATGATTCCGCTCTTTCCCCCTTTGAATAAAAAAATGTGATGCCCTGCTCGAAGGCTTTTCATCTATATGCATAGTTGTGTGGGTTCATGCGCGATTGCCGAGGCAAGAGCCCTTGCACAGGTACTGGATTAGCTAGTTGCTAATCCCCCGCAAGTACAAGTGAATTCGGAGAGATTTCACACGAGAAATCTCGTCCAATTCAAAGGGCAAGTAGCCTTATAGGTGTGGGAGCTCAAGGGCTTGCTACAAATGTGACCGGCACGCGAAACGGAGCCAAAACAGTGAATTCAGCCTGCTGTGTATTTTTGCAGGTTTAGGGTTTTTAAACTAATTGATCCCTAATACCCCCAAGACCTTCGGTGAAGTGATGGGATCATTGTACAGGTGATCTTGTGCATTTTCACGGCAGAAAACAGAGAATTCCGCGTGCTGCAGGTTCTTGCCAGGTTCGGGGCTGTATGCGCCGGGAAAGTCACCTTTGGCATGGGGATTTTGTCTGTGAAGCCTCCTACTGTGGTTATGCTACCAAAATCGGGCTAGAGTAGGCCATTTTCAGCCCGGTAAAAGTGGCACCAGTCTTTGGGGGTCTACAGGGTATCGCTCTCTGCTTGGTAGCGCTCTAGTTGCCAGGCCGTGGTTTGTGTGAAGTGTTAATTCCAGTCACAAGTTTATTCGTGAAGTTCCTGTGTCATAAAGTTTCAATAAAGTTTATCAAGTAAAGACCGGGTGAAAGCCAAAGTCTACCGCCCTACGGGCCAGTTGCACTCCCACACATCTATCTCCACTACCTCAACCAATTCTTCACCTCCCATATCACCTTCCCCAGTAAAGTTCTCACCCATTGTGTTACAACGAGCTCTTAAGCAACAGGCCCGAAGGAGGCAAGCATGGAGGATCAGACAAGCGTTCTCGCTAAGGTGAACATAAAGTTTTCAACTTTTAAAGGACTCTCCACAGAGCATGCAGACATCCATGCTAGGAGATTTGTCTCCCTCTGCAAGGGTCGTGGCCTAAACCGAGAAGACGCCTACCTCATGCTCTTCCCGTCAACCTGGATGGCTTAGCAAATAAATGGTACAGTCAGTGTGCCGAGAACCACTTTACTACTTGGCCAGCGCTAAGGGAGCAGCTCTGTGAAGCTTTCATACCAGGTGACTTCCAAGAGAAGGTTCTGAATGAGTTGGCAAACCTAGTGCTCCAGCCAAATGAGACTTTTGCAAAACCCATGACAAGAACGAAGTCTCTGGTCGCCAAGCTTCCCCAACAACTAGGAGAATTCATGGTCAAGAAGTGGGTGAAGGCTCTCCCCAAGACTTCTCAGCAAAAACTCAGAGAGAGTCTCTGATCTAAAGCCACTCTAGAGGAGTTTGTCGCTGCTGCTACTAGGATAGAATGGGCAAGGAAGCTGTTCGACGACTCTCCTCAGGTAGAGACTACGTCAGTCGCTTGGAAAGTCGTACAGATTTCCTCGTTTTGCGCTGGCAGTTGTACGGAATTCCGTGATTTACGTTGGCAGCTTTTTGGCATTGCTTTTGGGCCAGAAGCTTTTGAGTTTGAAAGCTTTTCATGTAAACTCCTTTTCATAGGCCAAGGGCCTTTAAATATGTGCTAAGGGCTCATTCTCTGGCATGCTTCCTAGAGAAGGTGCACAGTCTGGAGTACCGGCTTATACTGTGTTGATGCAATATAAAGAAATATCGAAAGGGGTGCCAAGGTTTTGGGCCAATACTCTCTGGGGTGGAATTCCGCCACTTCGTGTCGCATGTCATCTCTCTCTTTCAGTTTAATTGTTATTGAAGTGCTAAAAGTCTGTTCGGTCTGTTCTTTTTTATTGGCACAAAATGCTCGTCTGTGACAGTGGTATCAGAGCATCAGGCGTGTGCTTTTGTGAAAGCATACAGGTCCTACCAAAGAGAAGACAAACCAAACCAACGCTTCCTAAAAGTCTATTGGAATTTTATGTGAAGTATCTTCGTGGCGTGACCCCGGACTTATTAGCCACTCCCACCCTTCCTACATTGCGCATCATGCGCGCTCCCGTCTTCATCGCTCTGTCTTACAGGGCATAAGCCATAAAGAACCGAAGATGTGGAATTCATGCATTCAGCAGAATATTTGCAATTTCTGCTCAACGAGCTTCATGACAACTACATGCTACCCCCTCTGATGCCCCAAGTGGTACCTCCTCCTCGGGCACCAAAAAGTACGAGAGCTTCCATCTGGCAACCTTCTCAGCCGTCTGTTCCGATGAGCTGACCTTGACTTCTTTACGTAGGGAACTAGAAGCACCGAAGTTACAACGAGCTCTTCAAGAGGAGAGGTCCTTCTCTCTTCGACAGGAGAACCTCCCCATCAAGAGGCTCTGGACCAGATCAAGCGGGAGCTAGAAAACTCAAGGCTCGGCAGGAGTAAGGTTGTGGTTTGGTGTAGCTCATGTCGCTCTCCTAGGGCATCCTCCGCACAAATGCCCCCTTCGCACTTATTGCCACTTCTGTGAAAATTCTGGACATGAAGACTTAAGGATTGCTACTACCTAAAGGGATTGCGGAAACTACAACAAAGTCTTGCTCCTACTCTTCACCAAGGGTTCCTACAGCCATCCAAACTACATGCCACCCTTGCTGAATACACCCCCCCCTTGCATAGAACATAGAGCAATTTTCCATCTCAAAACTTTTATCATGCTAATGCTCCCTCAGCCCCTCTGAGCTTCTACACCTCAACTCCATGCAACAGGAGCAAAGACCACCTCGTCCTCCGACTCCCCCATCCACCTGATAGGTCAAAAGAAGACCTATTGGAGTGGTTGGAAGCTACCAAGTCTATGCTTTGTTATGGGGTCTCTATTCAATCTTTGTTTGCGAATACTCCCATCTCCAATGTTTCTATAGTAGTTGAGCCTAGTGAGCCCAATGTGGAGGTCACAGAGACTGATAACTCCGCTTCTCCCTTGGTGGAAGCCTTTGGACTTGGTGAGCCTATAAACCATAGAGAAGGAAACAAATCTCCTTTACAAGAGTTAGCCCAATCCTCAACCTACTCTGAGTTTGATGCACTGCCATTCGTAGAGCTTCCCCAAAGATGGCCACAAGAAGTAGTTCGGAATATTATTTCGGGGCAACCTCTACACCTACAAAAACAACTTCTTCAGTCGTGCGCTCTCCAGAGTCCAAACCCAACCAAAGAAGTCAACTTGGTAGATGCTGACAACCCCCAGCCCATTCTTTTGGCTGCATGGCTGTGGGATCACTGGGTGTTGCTAAACCAGGTACATTATCAAGGTGGAAAATCGAAAATCCATATTCACATAACTTCTTTTGCGTTAAAGTAGACCCAACTTGCTTTTCTCTACGCAGTCCACTCACAGGAAAAACCAATACAAAATGTCCGCTTTCAACCATCTTTAAAAGCTCGAATTCCGTGACAAAAATAAACATCTAGATGTTTTGATCAATAAAGAAAGTCATTGTATTATGGTTCAGTGGCTGGTGGTGTCGAGCTTTGGATGTGGCCAGAGGAAGACTATTGCTATGGAAAAGCGAATTCTATCAGCCAATCTGAGTCCTATTGTTGATATAGCTGCACTTGTATCACAGGGTGGTTCTTTGCTGGTGGTGGATTGCGAGCTTCCGGTAGCAATTTTGGGTTTCTTCAATATGTCACGTGATGATGTGGGCATGTGTTCCCCCTCTCCATCTCTCGCCCCTACCCTCTCTCTCTCTCTCTCTCTCTCTCTCTCTCTCTCTCTCTCTACCCTCTACTCCCTCGCCCCTACTCACCCCCCTAGCCCCTCGCGCCCCTACCCACCCTCCTCACCCCATATCCTCGCCCCTACCCATCCCCTTTCTCTCTCTCGTCCCTACTCACCCCCCTAGCCTCTCTCCCCTTGGCCCTACCCCGCACCCGCCCTATCCACTCCTACCTTCTTTTGCTGGTGAGCATCAGCCAATTCAGCTTTCAAGCTCCTTATACCTTTGGACATCCGTGACACTTGCTCATCTGAAGTTGTAATGTCACCTTGCAATTCTGAGATCCTCACCTCTAAATCATGGACTTCACCTTCAGAATTAGCCAATGACTTGCATTAAATGTTCTAAGCTTATTTTCTCCTTCTCCCCCTCCTTTTAACCGGCTATTTTGAGTTTTCACCTGGCTCAAGGCTAAGCTGGAAAAATCATCCGGCTTAGGGCTGAGCTGAGCTTCTTCCTTCTACTATTCAATAGCGATGACCACCTTGCGAGGATGTGTGTGGCAGCTGGAACCTTCTTCTGCTTATGATTAATGACCGTGTATTTCTCCTCTCCTCTCCTTTCAATTATCTTGGTCTACATAACAGTTTTCAAAGTTCTCTCTCACCGAGACGGTGGGTGATCTTGTGGCGGGCAACCTACAGTGTCACTTTCACAGGATAGGCAGTTACTTGCAATTGGTCTGGAGTTCACAATCGACGGACTCGAGCCTAGGCAGGGACACGTGGCAGTGATACGGGTGGTGGTGTAGTGGACACCGTGGCCAGATCACCACCACCACAGCTTGGAGATAGACTTGGCTGGACTCAGATATTTTGCTAGCCATTGCTGGCTCTTTATAATTGTATATATGTGTCGGTTCTAGTCGTCGAACTTCATTTATTTTCTGTGGTCTAGCGTCTTGAGTCCAACACCGCACATCTGCATCTCCCTGCACATTGGAGCCTCAACACGCCCATTGTACCTGTACGCCCTCAGCTTGGAGCTCAGTGTGCTGCCAGCTAGAGTCTGTATGAATCTATAAGTTTCCTCGAGTTCCAGTGAGTTATGAGACTCTTGTTGTGCTTTGAGTTGTTGTTGCATTACTATGTGATCTTTTCTTTCTGTTGGAGTGAGGTTTTGTCACAAAATTATGACGTGGCACGCCCAACTAACAGGGAAAGACTTTCCCGTCCGATGGGACCCTAGGGACACTAGAATTAATAGAAAGAAAAAAAAAAACGATGGCTGTACGTATCTCCACAGATTGTGAGTGCGCATGTGTGCGAAAGCGAGAGAAAGAGAGACAAACACTAGATGTGAAAGAGGGGGCAATCAGTCCCCCCCACTGACCATAGACAGAAAACGCCAATGAATGGCTGCGTACAGATGATATGTGGGTACCCCCCCTGGCTCCATATATAGGTGCCCAAGGAGGGGGTCGAGTAGTGCCAAAAAGTGCTCCACGACCCAGCATAACAAAAAGGTGCAAGCAATGAACCTGTCCAGGAAGAGATCCAGGATCCTCTCCCTAAGTTCATGTAGATGCTCCTATGTAAGCAAGTGATCTAACGTGTCGAGGTCAAGTGGTAAGTGTGTGTCCACCCAAGAAGGCGGTGTCTTCTCTGGGAATGTCGGAATCCCATATGCCATGAGCATGGCCATATCTCGTGTGAACTCCTCTAATGAGTGCATAGGTGTGTCCATTACAAGCCACAAGTCACCACCCACTCTAGAGTGCGCAACCACCAAATGATGGCTGGAATGAATGGATCTCCCAACGATCGTACGCCCGTAGATGATCAAGCCGATGTCGAAGATACCGTGTATTGCAGCAGGCACAGAGAGACCGCATGGACCACCATTGGATGGTGTCTTGGCAGGAGGTAACTTCAACCTCTACGAAAAACACAAACCATGTGGCTGCTGTCCACCCAAAAACGCAACTACGAGGTGATGAAAACGCTGCTGTCCAGAAATTCTCAGCGTGCTCGTACACTCCCCACAGGGTCCGGAGCGGTGCAGAGGGTGTAGGGAGGTTTTATCTCTGTGTGCACAACCGTTGGAGGGCTGAAAACAGCGAAAAACAGCAGGGAAGAGGAACAGGACCGACAAGGCACCGGATGCCGAGCCAATGTAAGATCCGGGGTATGAAGAGAACATTCAGCAGTGATGTCACAAACTGGTGACATGGCAGACAAGTACACACACGCAGATGTGGTGACGTGGACAAACAGTACGGACTGTCCGCAAACTACGCAGAGACAGATGATAACATGGAAAACTGTACGACAGCACCGGATTTTGCGTTGACAGGTGCCACGTGGCAGCAGTACAGATTTTCGTAAATTGCGCTGCCAGGGTGACATGGCAACAGTACGGATTTTCGTAAAATGTGCTGACTGCTTTTTGGGCAGTTTTTGGAGCCAGTAGTTTTTTTTTTAACTTTTGTTTTTAAGTTTACAAGCTTTTGGGACAGCTTGCTTTTGAGTTTAACTGCTTTTGGGGCTCTGCTTTTGGGGCTCTGCTTTTGGGCATCCCTTGTAAGAATAAAAGAGCCCTAAGGGCCTCATTTCTTATAGCATCCGGACGCAAAGTCTGAGAGCGAAGGACCCTGCGGGAGTTGTACTTTGCTCAAAGATTAATATAAAGAAATACCGAAAGGGGCACCAATCTTTGGGGCCAATCTCTTTGGGCACGGAACTACGACGGGCCGTGTCGACTAGATAGAACTGTGATTTTATAGCTGTGAAGTATTTTAAGTGAATCTCTCTCATGTCGCAAGAGAATCTAGACTTGGGGTGTCCAAGTTTGTTACAGTGGTATCAGAGCACGGCCGATTTCTCTTCTACTGGGAAATCCGATCCTTTTCTCGCGGCGCTTATGGATTCCAACAAGAAAAGTCGACTTCTTCTGCATCTGCGAATGCGGGAGGAGATCACGAAGAAGATTCTTATAAGCAAACAGAGGAAGAGTACGGCCCACCTCGGCCTACTCAGTTCGAGATCCAAGAGATGGAACGTTGACAACTTGTTGACGAGGCAACGAAGCAGATGATTAAAATTGCGAAGGACCCAAAATTTGCAAAAAAAATTTGTCTCAACAATCCATTACAGAAGTGCATAGTCAATGGCAGAAAACCACCGAGCCACGAATCAAACTGGCGATCAAGAAGCCTCCTACTCCGAGAATGTTTACTGAAGAAGAACTCCATGATGCAGTCCAGGCCCAAATCAATCAGCTTTTGGACACGAAGAAGCCGTCGGAAAAGCAACTGAAGCAACGTAACAAGGGAACTAATTTCCCCATTTATTTGGGTCAAAAATCCACTTTTGAAAACGCCACAAAGCAGAAGAAGCGTAAACGCTTCGAAGGATTGCCCAGTTCGTCCTCATCTTTTGACAACTCAGACACCTCATCTTCTTCTGACTCGAGTGATGACGACAGGAAGGGCAAGAAACGACACAAATATCACATGTTTTATGCAAAAAGAAAGCATTTTTACAGAGCCAATCAATATGATTTCCTCAACGACAAGGGCAAAAAGCCCTAAGAATTCAAAGAGGGAGGACAGGTAGTAAAGTTTGAGCACTTTTCAGGGTTTCGAGATGCTCCCAAGGCTTTAGCCTTTGTCCAATAGTTTGACATGGCATTTTCTGAGGCCGCTATACAGAGCACTCCAAGATCAGACGGGTGGCATCCTTTCTAAAAGGCAATGCACGGACATGGTGGTCCACTCTGTTGTTAAGGAAACAAGCGCCGACAAAGTGGTTGAAATTTAAGAAACTCTTTATTTCTTCATGGCTCACACAAGAATACGAACGAGACATGATTACTGACGGAACCATGTTCGAATGGTCAAGATGGAATCTTTGGATTCTTACTGTGAAAGATTTTGGGAAATTTTTCTACCTATTTCATCCTTTAAGAAGATTAGTTTTAAGGAGCAAATTGAACAATTTTGTTGTGGGCTTCCCAAAGAAATTCGAGACTACTGTCTCGAAAGGAAGCCTGAGTCTATACAACAGTTGATGGGACACGCGAAGCGGGGATTTGCTATCCATTTGGGTAAATTGACTTACCCATTAGATGAACCTTCAACAAGTCATAGCAAAAACAATCAATGAAGAGATAGACGACCTTCTCTCACAAAAGACCAAAGACATGAATATTTCAAAGCGTGAAAAGTGTTTTGAATGTGGAGAACAAGGACATATCGCTACACGGTGCACCAAAAGGGCACAAGAATCAGGATGACTGGCAGATTGAAAGAACAGCAGGACGAGGCGCTACTCATTCCAAAACAGATTTTTGAATTAGCATTATTTTGCTTTATGAATTTAGACTTTTTGGAAGATGATTTTAAATTTTGAATAAAACTAATGTTTTATGAAAGAATCTGTTAATTTTGGAAAAAGAGAAAAATTAAGAATATAGAGCAATGGCAGCTCTTGAATGAACCTGATAACGAATCATGAATCACGACTGATTCAATGAAATGAATGACTGGACCACTCTGTTCAGTATGAACTTAGCGATAAATTGGGATCCCTGGAAATGATTCTCGCACACGACAGTGCTTTGAGGCGACAGATTCTCGCACATGAGAGTGCTTGAGGTGAATGATTCTCGCACAAGATAGTGCTTGAGGCGAATGACTACTTGCACACGATAGTTCTTGAGTCGAAAAATCTCTATAGACATGATCGCAATATGGGATTAGTTAACCGAACATCAAGTCCAGAATCGAACTAGATGTGGTTACTAAATATGTTGTTGGCAATCATGGTCTGAGATTTGGAATGAATGTTTCTGTGATTGATTGCCATGTGATGTCCTTTGATGTGATGTGATTGTCGTCTTTGTACATGTGCTAGATGTGTCGTGTCTAATGCGTCGGTACTAACAGCCAGTGTCTACTAAGATAGTTTATGGCCTCTTTCTGTTTTTGCAGGCGTAATCGAGGGCAATTACAATTCTTTCAAGCGGGGGGTATGTCACAAACTGGTGACGTGGCAGAGCCACTCGGACAAATACACACACATGCAGTTGTGGTGACGTGGACAAACAGTACGCACTGTCCGCAAACTACGTTGACAGATGATGACATGGTAGACTGTACGACAGCACCGGATTTTGCATTGGGTAGTTTTTGGAGCCAGTAGTGGAACTTTTTTTTTTAAGTTTAAAAGCTTTTGGGACAGCTTGCTTTTGAGTTTAACTGCTTTTGGGGCTCTGCTTTTGGGCATCCCTTATAAGAATAAAAGAGCCCTAAGGGCCTCACTTCTCAGAGCATCTGCACGCATAGTCTGAGAGCGGAGGACCCTGTGGAAGTTGTACTTTGCTCAAAGATTAATATAAAAGTACCAAAAGGGGCGCCAATCTTTGGGGCCAATCTCTCTGGGCACCGAACTATGCCGGGCCATGTCGACCAAATTGAACTATGATTTTAAAGCTGTGAAGTATGTTAAGTGAATCTCTCTCGTGTCGCGATAGAATCTAGACTTGGGGTGTCCAAGTTTGTTACAGCTCCCTCCTCGTCTGCTTGAAAAAACCGCAGCAACTCCACAAAAACGCAGCCGGCCAGAAAACGAAGGCTGAATTTGCAGAGATGAGGCAAATGCTGCCGGTAGCAGGCAACGGGTAGGCGATGGGGGGAGGAGGAAAAACGCCATGTGCTCCACCTCCTACAAGAAAAAACGCAGCCCCTTCCACAAAAAACGCTGACGCCAAGAAAAACACAGGGGGAGGAAAGGTGGGACCAGAAGGTCCTTCACAATAAACTGGTCCAAAATGCTGCCTCCGTGCTCCTTGGAAGGTGATCGCTGATGTAGAAGCTCCCCAAAGCTGGCTGTTGCAAAAAAACGCTTGTTGATCCAGCTTTCTAAAAAAAACCACTGGCTGATCTTGGGAGAAGTACCTGATGCGGAGATGCACTGTCCCAGGCCATGGAAAGCCAAAGCAGCTGATACCATGTGATGCCTGAGGCTCTGATACCATGTGAGTGCGCGTGAGAGAGAGAGAGAGAGAGAGAAACAATAGATGTGGAAGAGGGGGCGATCAGCCCCCCTACCTACCATAGAAAGAAAACGCCAATTAATGGCTGCGTATAGGTGATATGTGGGTACCCCCCGGCTCCATATATAGGTCCCCAAGGAGGGGGTCGAGCAGTGCCAGAAAGTGCTCCACGACCCAACATAACAAAAAGGGATATAAGGGCGTCCAGACAAAGTGGGCAGCCAGCCCAGGCGATGGGCATCCGGACGATGCAATCTGTATGTGTATGCAAAGGGTGGTCAGCTCGAAGGCACACTAGCCGTACATGTGTGCCCTAGACTTGTGTGTGAAGCAGCAAAGCAATGTAAATCTAACACAAATCGCGCTGACAGGCCGTACGGATTTTCAGATTTTGTGTTGGCTGTGCTGACGTGGCAACATGCGGATTTTTTTGAATTTTGCGTTGGCTGCAAGTAGCGCCAGCTTTTGGGAGCCATGTGCTTTTGAGTTTGAAAGCTTTTCATGTAATCGCTTTTCCATGGCCAAGGGCCTTTAAATAAGACCCCGGGCCACTCTCTGGCTCAAAAGTGATGACGAGCCTTAGAGAAGAGAGGACCCGCGGGCAATGGTACTTTGATCAAGCATTAATATATAAAGAAATAGCGAAAGAGGCGCCATCTTTGGGGCCAATCGCTCTGGGCACGGAACTACGCCGGGCCGTATCGACTCAATTGAATTGTCATTTAAGTGTGAAGTATTTTAAAGAGATTCTCTCTCATGTGTCGTGCCAGATTCTCGACTTGGGGTATCCAAGTCTGTTACAATGCTAAATACGTTGCCAGGAATCATGGTCTGAGATCTTGATGGAATTTTTACGTGATTTGAATTGGATATGATCTGAATGAGCAATGACTAAGTTATCTTTGTGCAAGTGCTAGATTTGCGTCGTCTAGTACGTCGGTATTTAGAGTCAATGTCTACTGAACTGGTTTATGGATTATGCATGTTTTTGCAAGCGTAATCGAGGGCGATTACGATAGTTTCAAGAGGGAGTATGTCACAAAATTATGACGTGGCACGCCCAACTGATAGGACAAAGACTTATAAGTTATAGGGTCCCGTCCAATCGGGCCCTAGGGACACTAGAATTAATAAAAGAAAAAGAAAAAGCGTTGGTTGAACGGATCTTTGCAAATCGAGCTGACAGCCGTACAGATTTTCATATTTTGCATTGGTTGCAAGTAGTGCTAGCTTTTGGGAACCCTGTGGTTTTAAGTTTGAAAGCTTTCCATGTAACTGCTTTCCATGGCCAAGGGCCTTTTAAAAAAAAGCCTCGGGCCACTCTCTACCTCAGAGTGCTGACGAGCCTCCGAGCAAAGAGGACGCGCGGGCAACTGTACTTTGCTCAAGCATTAATATAAAAGGAAATACCGAAAGGGGCGACAGTCTTTGGGGCCAATCTCTGGCGCGGAGCTACGTCGGGCCATGTCGACTCAATTGAACTGTGATTTAAGTATGAAGTATTTTAAAGTGATTCTCTCTCGTGTGTCGTGCCAGATTCTTACAGGTTTTACGCATACTGCACTGAGGAGCACCCACTGTAGAGAACACGACACACTTTCCCTGCTACACAATTTTTGTTATTGACCACCGCAGTAAACACAACATGCAATTATGGTAATGGTTAGCATGCCCACCATACGCACGCACACATACAAGCATGGAGAGTACATGAAACCACCTACACATGGGTATGATGCCTCTCTCCACATCACACGACACAAAGACCACTCTAGCTAGATTGCACTAATGGGGTGGTGAATTGCATGGACCGATCGTATGGTTGATGACGAAGCCTTGGATAGCCCTAGATATTCCACCTTTCCTTCCTTCACTAGCTTCTTCATTTCCCCCACTTGTATAGTAGAGCACATAAAAGCTCAATATGAGGAGACTCTGCAAAAACTCATGCAAGAAAACTTGTGCTTGAAAAATACGCAGTCGGCATATTCTGACATGATTTGAATGTTTGCATCTGTTTGAAGTTATATGCTCGATGTTTGCATCTCATTAAGACCTTGGCTCTGTCCACTCCATCAAATTCCTCTCAAGATCAATAACTTTCATGTCCTTGGAAGTGGCGACGTATCCATGGACCCTCAAGTTCTGATCTCTTCGCTTGTTGAGCTCAAAAAACAATTTTGACACTCCCTTAGCCTCGAGGTAGCCCACTACCTCACCTCTAAACATCAGCCGGCCTCGAGAGCTCCGACCCTGAATGAACTGCGGCATAGAGATGTTATGGACCTCTCTGTTCAGCACGTCAACAATTGTTTTGTGCAAGTCCATCCTCCTATCGATGGCCTCAACAAGGAGGATTGAAGGCCACACAATGACATGGTTGCTGGCAGCCTCAGGGTTGAAAGATGCAGTGTCTCTATAGAGGCAATGTCGCTGCGAGAGGTAGATATGCCATGCACTCGTAGAGCTTCTTTGATAGCCTCACGATAGCCCCTTTGTTGTTGTATCCTCTTCTTCTTGAAGGTCTCTGCATGGCCAAGAAGACATTTCCATCCCTTCAACCACTGTAGTGTCCGACATACTGCACATCACTTCTTGATCATGTTTGTGACCAAGTCGGGCTTTGCATCTCCAAAGGTTTCCTTCGGTAGAGTCTTCAACTCAGGCAAGTGTTTTTCTAGGATTTGCACCTCAGAGACCTCTTCAAATTTCCTATGCATGGTCGTCATGTTCCTTCTCTTCTTCCTCTTCTGCATCAAAAAAGACATCGTCTTGTTCTACTCGCTTTCTATCCCTCACTAGACTGCTGCTACTCGTTAAATGATGTTACTCGATGGAAGACATGTCCCCTCCGAACTACTAGAATGCTTTTTGTGCTTTCTGAGCTTGCTTTCTGAGCTTCAACTGTCTTGATAAAGAGAAAGCCATTCATATGCTAACAACATAACCATACAACCTGAACATCGCAAAATACTCATCATACTTCAACATGTTTTGTGTCTCATACGCCAAAGTGCTAGAAAATGTTTTAAGCATTCAAACCATGGGACCCTCAGAAATTGCAGCGTTCAAGACACTTAAGGAAAAGTTGACGATTGGTTCTATGTTGATTTTACACAGATTTGTAGAAACATTTTGGAGTTTAATATGATGCTTGTGGTAGCATTCTAGGAGCAATCTCAATACAAGAGGGCCATGTCATAGCTTATGAGGGTAGAATGTTCTCTAGAACAAAGAGGATGGCACACATCTATGAGAAGGAGCAACTAGGTGGAGAGATTTCCTCGGAGGAGGAGATTTCACAATGTTTACAGATCATCAGAGGCAATCCTAAACCCTAGAAGTAGGAGTTAGGTTGTCCACATGGAGATAGGGTTAGATGTGCACGTAACAATCTTTCGGCTCCTCAAGGGGGAGATTGTGCTTGAGCCTTAATGTACATTCTTTCCTATGATTGTGAGTATGGCAAAACAACAAAAAAAATGGGAAAGTATGTAAAGAACCATGATTTCAAAATGGCAACACCTTTCTCAATCCCTATAGAAACTTTGGCAATCACCTTGGGAATAAATTTATTCTTGAAACTTTGCAAACCTTGATTAAAAGAAACAATGTTAAAAATGCGTGTATCACTGTTTTTCTTGTCAACAATTGCAAGGCATGTATGCTTGAGAGACAAGGCCAATCATAAAAGTTGACTGTATTTAGTCTTTCATCCTCATAAATGTTGACTTGGTTTAGTCTTTCACCTACTTTCTTTTCTTCCCTTTCTCCTTCTTCTTTTCTCTCTTTAGTCAACTGATAAATTAATTGTATCATCAATGACCTGGAATTCTGAAGAAAAAGTATACAGTCCAATATTCATTGAAGGTTTGGAATGGGGACCATTGTCCAAAATTTTACTATAAACCACCATTGCGAAATAATAGGTGAAACAATTATAAACCATGAATGCTTGGAAGAACAACATGACATAACTTTCAACCGTACATCGCTGCTGCTATTAATCAATTTTTCCACTCAAGCCGAGTTTTCTCCATGCAATCCAAGCATGGCACTTCCACCACGAACCAGACAAAACTATCTACACATGCCCATCAGTGTTTGGGAAAAATGTGTCTCAGCTTAATATCGTGCCGTTTTCAATTTCTAAAATGCCGGTTGAGGGCAACGGGAAAAGGAGAAATTCCGCCCCAAAATAGAGAAAAATAGTATAAAAAACTGAAAAAGTAACCTAATTTTCTAAAACTTCCTCTTGGCAAATTCAAGGAAAGGAATTTTGTATGTTTGGAAAAATGATTTTTCCCGAACACTGATGCCCATACACCTAGACACTTGCTCCAACAAGGAGCCACATGACACTGATCGACTTTTAGTGTAAAACCGGCAAATCCTTCACATTTCAAACTCAAAAACGGGTCTCTCTCGTTAGAAAAAAAAAAAAAATTGGTGAGCCTTGTTCCACATATAAACACAACTGGGAGAGAGGTAGGGATAGAGTCCCCACCCTTTCCTTTTTCAGAGTTCTCCACATTAAGGTTTTTAAGAAAAGAGATTCTCAAAGCGCTCACCCATGACCAAATTAAACAAAAGCAGCCTTCGCAAGCCAATCTTGAGTGAGTGAGGTAAGAGATCCTCACCTTCTTCTGTCCTTTGTCTGAGTCCCGAGGTGCTGTGTTAGATTAGACTGATGCGACACTCATGGCTGATGAGACTCCTCATTCCGAGCTCGTCCGGTTACCTTGCGCGCTCATGAGCGTGAGAGTTGCTCCGACAAACAGCTTGAGGCAAGCAAGGAACCCATTTGAGAGAGAGAGAGAGAGAGAGAGAGAGAGAGAGAGAAGAGTCTTACATGAGGTTGCAGGCAGCCGTTCGGCAAGGCTCGAAGCCACTTCGCATGCAGCGTATTACAGTCACATGCTCTCACACGTGGAAGAGTGAAGTGATGACACGTGATCACTGTGATGTCATAAATAATAGTTATAGCGCCTAGTTGCAAATTGCAATGTTGCATTCCCTTTAAGGCACTTTCCAGTAACTCTTTTGATTTGAAACTAACTAGTATGCGAAGTGAAGGAGAAGGTACAATGAAGTCACACTCGTGGAAGGGATTAGTTGTAAAATCCGGAACTTGATCAAAGTAGAACAGAATTTGTTCATCTTAAATGAAATGCGTATTGCGAACTAGCAATAATAATATCCAAATCATTTAACTCTTTATGTGATATATCCTTTCCGGGTTAGCGAGGTCAGGGGCTGACATTATTTGCAGTGCAAGCATCAGTTACTCATAAATGAAGTTCACAGTTACTGTTTGTTTGAGCTCTTCATAGTTACAATGTTTTTTTATGAATGTTGTTAGTTGTTAAATTCCAGGTTTTCTTTTGCAAGCAGTTCGAGGAACTGGAAATCTATTTGTCACAAGATACGCAGCTTTGCCAATATGGATATGAATAGTAGAAAGTGTCCTTTTGAGGGGCATTGACGCAAACAGTTGGCTTTGACATGCAACAGTGCAGTATCTTCATTCCATGTAGCGTAGTAAGGCATCCAAAAATTGTAGTGATAGTATGTTGTTAGCCAGTCATTTTCGTCCAGTCATGATGTTTGTTTCTCCATCCATAAGTACATGTACTTTTTGAGTATTAGAATCTGTAGATTTTTTGCTAAATGGTTCTCCAACAATTGAACAGCCTCCTGAAATGGATTGTCCCTTAACATGGTTGTTTCTGTTAATCTCCCTACTGCTATAGGAGCACATGGGCAATCAATAATGATGTTGTCGTTGCAAAGAAATTTATCAATGGGTTCATATAACAAATGAGGACATTGTTTGTGTAAAGCAGATAACAGAATCCTAGTACACTCTCAAAAATCAAATAGATAGTAGTTGCATAATAATTTGAAATGAAAAGAACTACAACATAGAGTGGGAGGAAGCAGTATAAATCAAATAGAGAGAATGACTTCATACTATATCCTTTTTTATTTCAAGAAATAGTACTTTCAACATTTAGGTGGATGAACCTTTAAATTATTGTATCCTTTGGTAGAGGTTGCATGATGTGAAATAATTTCTCGTGTTTCTAGTGCAATGGCAGTAGCCCTATTATTAGTTGTGTGCAATATTTGGAACTCAAAGTTTTGTGTGAAGGGAGGAGAGGATTTCACATCACATCTCATCCTTTTTGGAGGATTGGGAATGTGTGCTCTTTTTCTAGATTCAAAATCATTTGTCAAGCCTATGTAAACTCGATTGTTGATTTTGCAAGTGATGGAGTAAACTATATAGCTCTCTTCGTCTGTCTCTGTTTCTTTGGCGGTGGAGCACTGTCAAGACGGGCAACTTCTTCCAGCGGGCTTAATGATTGATTGCTCTAGTTCTTTTTGGCATCTATATCCGTGTCCTACACTGCGATGGGGTGTGCATGGTTAGTTTTGAAAAAAAAAGTTAAAAAATTTGTTTTCTTCGTGAAGCAAATGAAATGTTTACCACTTGGGAGTTCAATTTTTTTGAAAGGGTCCGTGGATTCTCCAAATCGAGTATTGAAAAGCTCTCTATTGAAGTGCCATGTGAACTTCTCATCGTTCAAGATTGCTTTAGCGTTCCCTCTGAATTCATTTCCACACTCTTTCACCATGCTTGATAGCACGTGACTTGTTGTATGCTTGTCAAGAAGAGCCAACTTGTCAAGCACAGTCTTATAGTCATAATGGAGCATTTCGATTGCATAGGTCGAGATCCCAGCCGTCTTAGTGTTCAATAGTTCTTGGGCTTTTGTGTCCAACAACATGTTAGCATACTCATCAAAGTCAATGCCAAAATGCACCAATATCTGTTTCTGCAATCCTGGAGAAGAAAACATAGATAATAGTTTCAATGTGGTGCGCAAACGAGGTGGACAACTAGTACAAAGAATGAGACAATTTTAAGTACCTGTTGCTAATTTCATATCATTGTTTTTGTACTCTTTGTTGCAATTATTGCATTTATTGATGTACGAGTGGAGGAGATGAGTGCTCTGAAATCCCTCAATGAATGCGCTAGTAGGGGGTTCTCTAGCGACATTGGCTAGCCTCATTTGATTTGATGTCGGGTATATGCAAGTAGCATTTTTTGCGTTACTTATTTTTGTGTTAGTGGTGTCCTTGATGAACATATCGAAGAGCTGAAAGAAGGAGATATGACAAGGATGTCAGTTTCATGTATTGAAAGTCTTGGAAGAGAGTGTTGAAGTCGAACAATGTGGAGAACGGTTACCATGTCTGTGTCCATGGTAAGTTGTTGTAGTCCATGTGTTCCCTGGTAATCAAATCTGGAGAAAAGATAGAGTGTTTCTTACTAGTTGAGTACATAGTTTTTTGACAATTTAATGCAAAATTACGCAGCATAGAACAATTTTTTTACTAAAATAATTTGGAAATGTCCTACCATGGGGAGAGAATATTATCGGTAGGCCAGAACATTTGTGTAGTTGGCAAGTTGAGTATTTTGAGGTGTCATCTCTTTGTTACACGAGAGAACTGACGTATGCCAAGCCTGGAGCAAAGGCTTGTTTTATGATCAAAATGGCTTTTCTTGATATCGTGGCTCCTTGAGATTTGTGTCCCGTAATTGCATATGTTAGCACAATAGGAAATGTGCTTTTGAGGAACCATTTGCTGTTGATTTCCCTAGTAGCATGCTTTGTCCTTTGAATGATCATCGTAGCACCTGTGGAAAAAATTTTGACTTCTATTCCAGCCACATTATTGTTTGAATCACGAGATATGGAGAGAATTTAATAGGTCGAGCCATTCGTTGCACCTATAGCCTGGTTAATTTTTTTTGTAATCATACACTTGGCACCAATCGCTATCTTGTCCAATTCATTGAAAGCCTTGTCATGTACCCAATCTTGCAGCAGTGGTCGTTCAAGGGCGTTGGTCTTAAGTGCAACAGTGACCAAATCGCATGCTGGAAAAGATTTTTGTAGAGCCAAATTGTTTTACTTGTAGACATCTTCTCTATGTGTGCATATTACTGTGGTAGAGGCATCAATAGCTATCAAGAGTTGAGGCTCATCAATTAAATAGTGTGACAATGTCTCCACTATTTGTCTTTGTAGGCTTCTTGGTACAAATTGTGTTCAAGAGCTGGACGTACACAGGGTTTCCTGCATGGCGAACTGAGAACGTCATGTTGTGGGTGGTGGCTTCTGTGATGTACGTCAAATTTTGGTGGTGTCACATTGGTGGGAGTTGCGCAAGGTCTCCAAATAGTAGTATAAGCTTCTAAAAATGGGTCTAGTAGTGTTCCATTAGTGATGTTCACTATTTGACGAACAATCATGTTGAAAATCGTACTCGTCAACATTGATATTTCATCTATGATAATGATGTCTACACTAAGAATGGTTGTGAATCTCTCGTCAGCAGGGTTTATTGGCTGTGGATAATGCTATTTTGATGATGGGATCTTGAATTGTGTTGGAATTAGGGTTGCAGAGAAACGCACACAGCTTGAAGAAGACGAAGGAAGCTCAAGGCACACAATAGAGAGTGTGTTTCTTAGTATGCAATGGAAAGATAGATATCCCTAGAGTGATGGGCGTATATATAATGCACAGGGGAAAAAAACCTCCTAAAGAGGGAAAAAATGCCCTGGCGGTCCTAGTGTGTTCACACACATCACTACCACATGTATATGGTAACAAATCCCCCCTGGAGTGATGCGGTGAACGAGAGCTGGCACATGAGTAAAGGGAAGTGCCATGCCCTGAGGGCATGATCAGTCCACACAGGGGAGTAAGCCCAAAGCTTTGCGGAAAGCTTCAAGCTTCTCACGAGACAATGCCTTTGTGAAAAGATCTGCAAGGTTGTCCTGTGTTGGCACATAAGCCAAGCTGATCTCTCCTGCTAAGAGACTCTCCCTGACATAGTGGTAATGCACCTCAATGTGCTTTGTGCGAGCATGAAAAACTGGGTTCCTTGCAACTGCCAATGCGCTCTGATTGTCAGTGTAGATAGTGTTGGCAGTGTCGTGTCCAACACCCAAATCAGCCATAAGGTGTCTGAGCCATACACACTCAACCGTAGCTGTGAAGACTGCCCTGTACTCAGCTTCACAACTCGAAGTGGCCACAGTAGGTTGCTTCTTGCTCAACCATGATATACATGAACTGCCAAGCATGAAACAAAAACCTGTAGGAGTACGAGCGGAAGTGCGACGCGAGAGAGAGTGCGAGAAGAAGAGCACGACGATATGGTGAACTCGCTCTACTATAATGTGTAGAGCATAGTGAGTTCTTATTAGGTTTTTACAAAAGAATATGTGTACATACCTGGCGGCCCGCCCACTTACCTGGGCGACCACATTGGGCTTTATACCCCAACAAAACCACTTGTGGACACTCTCGTGTCAAAACAACCAGCCCAATATGAGTCGGAAAAAGCATGTAAGTCTGGCGGCAATGATCCCCCCTTGGGATAAAACAAGCCAAGATGTAAAGTGCCACTAAGGTAGCGGAAAATCCTCTTGACAGCCTGCCAATGCTTAGACCCTAGGCTATGCATAAATCTGCTGACCTGTGAGACTGCAAACTGAATATCCGGCCTCGTGTTGCATACATAAATGACGCATCCAATAGCAGTTTGGTAAAGAGTGACATCAGCAGGATCACCAGCATCATGTAGACTCAACTTCAAACTTGTTTCCATGGGAGTGGCAATAGGTTTGCAATCCTCAAGTCCAAACTTACATAGTAATGTCTCTATGTAACTTTTTTGACACAAGGCAATACCACCATCACACTGCTTAAACTCTATACCCAAATAATGATGCAATAGCCCCAAATCTTTCATCTTGAAAGTAGCATTCAAATCAGCCTTAAATTCAGCAATATGTCTCTCATTTGGTCCAGTGATCAACAAATCATCAACATAAAGAACCACAATGAGAAGTACATCACCCTCAGGCTTTACATACAATGTGCTTTCTGTTGGACTGTTACGAAAGCCTTGTTTGACCAAATGAGTGTCAGCTTTCTCATACCAAGCACGAGGAGATTGCTTCAACCCATACAAAGCCTTGTTACATTTGCACACTTTGTCCTCTTGTCCTTTTATGACAAAACCGCGAGGCTGCGTTACATAAACTTCCTCAAATATGTCACCATTCAAGAAAGCGGTAACAGTGTCTAATTGATGTACATCCCAACCAAAATGAGCTGCGAATGCACATAGAAAATGCACAGTATTCATACGACAAGTAGGAGCAAAAGTCTCTTCATAATCAATGCCTTTTAGCTGTGCATAACCCTTTGCAACAAGTCGAGCCTTATGGCGATCGATCTTACCATCCGGCTTGCGTGTCAACTTGTAAACCCACTTCGTACAATGGCCTTTTTGCCAGGAGGCAAATCACATAAAGTCCATGTCTCATTTTCTATAAGTGCATCATATTTTGACTGCATGGCAGCCATCCAATTTTCTGAATTCTGTGCTTCATCAAAAGACAGAGGCTCCTCAACATCATGTAAACTAGACACAGCCAAAGCATAACAATCTGATGCATAAGATGCATGGCGAGAGCTTGAACAAGTACGACTAGACAAAGGTGCATCCAATTTACTGTCACACAAAGTGTGCACCAACCATTTTGGCATACCTCTAGCGTGCTCATTTTCAGCCCTTTCCTCATCAACTACATCAGCATCAGTAATAGGCTGATCTAGAACATTTTCAAAAACCCCCACAGGCTGTACATTTGCCTCATTGGAAATTACATTCGTATTTCCACCACTGAAAAGAGGCAACAAAGCGTCATAAATGTCCTGTGAGCTTCATATGGAATAATAGACTGCAAAGCTTTCGTAGGACACCTGTTAAGTACATAAGTGGCACACATGATGGCTTCAAGCCAAAAAGAATGCAACAAAGCTTGAATTTTGACCATACATCGTGCCATTTCCGTCAGTGACATGTTTTTCCTCTCAGCAACACCATTTTGCTGAGGCGTATAAGGCACTGTACATTGGTGTTTTATCCCACGACTAGCCAGAAATGCATTAAATTCATGAGACATATACTCCCCCCCTCGATCAGAACGAAGGGTGCCCATAGTACATTTCGAGACATTTTCAGCCATAGCCAGAAATTGTTTGAAGCACATAAAAACTTCGGACTTCGCTTTAAGCGGAAATACCCATGCATGCCTGGAGTAATCATCAGTGAACGTCACGAAGTACAGGTAATTGCCCAAGGACGGAGTTTGCATGGGCCCACAAACATCATTATGCACAAGCTGCAACCTGCATGTGGCCCAAACTGAACCATCCTTTGGAAACTTAGAACGCTGCATCTTACCCAAAATACAGCCTTCACGAATATGTTTGACAGGTGCTTCAAGAGGTGGCAAAGAAGCAACCATATCAGATTGCTGCAAACGCAGCAAACTGGCAAAATGCAGATGACCGAAACGTGCATGCCAAAGTTTTGCATCTGAAATAGCCCTTGAATCTGCAACAGGATTTGCAAAATTTTGTCCACACTTGTCATACAAAGTGAGCTTATACAGCCCACGGCACAAAGGCCTGATGCAACAATTTCATCACCAAAACTGAGATCATGAACTGTACATCTGTCATCCACAAATTTGACTACAAGTCCAAGTCTAGCAAGTGTGGATACAGTCAAGAGATTCTTCTTGATACCAGGTACATAAAGTGCATCAACAAGTGTGAACGAACTGCCATTAGCAGCAGTAAGCACAATCTTTCCAACTCCCTGAACTGGATAAGAGGCACTGTTGGCACAAGTGACTGAATTCCCATGAGGGACAGACTCAAGAGAGGTAAACAATTCACGATGTGAGGTAATGTGCTTTGTAGCAACACTGTCGAAATACCACATATGTGAATATGCACAACTGACAAGCATGCATCATGGACAGCAGGATTGTAAGTGCACTCTGCGCTAAAATCCCATTCTGCATCAACATCAGCAACACAGTCTCCTTTCACAGAAGACTCAACAATGGATGAATTTGTAGTGGAACCAGCATTTGCAGTGGAACCACCCTCTTTCTTCTTAGCCTCTTTGGCCTTCAACTTAAGACACGACTTGATCAAGTGATCATTGGCTTTACAATAATGGCAACGCATCTTTTTTTTGCCCTTATCATCAGAATTTCCAGACAAATTGCTGCCAATAGAAGCATTAAGAACATAATTTTTTCCACTCGCAGAAGAACCATAAGAAGTGGCCGCATTGCTGTTACTACCCTTTCTTTGAGAAGCAATAAAAGCCTATTCAACTGCACGCTGTCTAGTCCTGTTTTTTCTGGAAAGTGACTCTTGCAACAACAATGTGCATAATGCATCAAACTTGACAACTTCTGGATTTCCTTGGGTCATGAGTCTCCAAGTACTAGCAAAAGTCTGGTAAGAATTTGGTAAGGCATCAAGAACAGTCTGCACTAGGGAACTGTCTAAACTGACTTCACCTGCAGAAATAAGTTGCTCATTGATATCCTTCACACTAGCAAGGAAAGTTTCCATATCATCTTCCTCATGCATAATCTTCGACTCCATCTCTTTACGTAGCAAAGCAATTTTAGCCTCATTGCGGCTTGCATAAAGACCTGCTAGAATATCCCAAGCCTGTTTTGCAGATTTCGCTGAACGTATGTGAGGAACAATGGTGTGCTTCACAGACAACGCAATCAATGCATGAACCTGCGCATCCTTAACATCCCAACGAGCTTGTTCTGCCGTAGGCAAAACAACTCTAACAGCAGCATTCCTTGCAGCAAGACCTGTAACATCCTCAACATCGCCTACATCCTCAAAACCAGGACGTACATCAATGCCCTGCACAATGTTCCAGACACCCTTTGACACAAGAACATGTTGCATCATATAAGACCACATAGGGTGGTTGTCCCCATCCAACCTGTCCTCATCAGCAAACATCTTGAACACATCTGTGTTGTTGTTGTCAGCCATGGTAAATGCTGCACCTCATGTGAAAACTGCCCGAAAATAGGAGAAACGGAGCGGAACAACCTGTGCTATATAGCACAAACCGTAGAAGACTATAAGGCACCTGTTATGCAGAAAATGGCACTGACAGAAATTCTGCACAAAATGACGAAATAGCCTGTGCAATACTGTCTGTAGTGGAAACGGAGGTTGAAATGAGCCCAAATCAAAATTTTGAGCTGACCAAGCTCTACGAGCTTGCCCAAAATATTTGTCGACCTGCGAGCGTTCGCCAAAGCTCACTGAAATCGGAGAAAGTGAGCAGGCGTGTGCTGGAGAAACTGGCGACTAAGCCCGGGAGGACGTGACCTGCTCTGATACCAATTGTTGGAATTAGGGTTGTAGAGAAACGCACACAGCTTGAAGAAGATGAAGGAAGCTCAAGGCACCCAATAGAGAGTGTGTTTCTTAGTATGCAATGGAAAGATAGATAGCCCTACAGTGATGGGCGTATATATAATGCACGGGGGAAAAAAACCTCCTAAAGAGGGAAAAAATGCCCCGGCAAGGGTTTGTCAAGTAAGATGTGTTCTACATTGATATTTTGTTGATTTTTTGTTGTTTTCTTTTCATCTCTAATCCAATATATATATATCTAATCTCATCTCCTTAACCAAACCTATCTCTCTCACTCTTAGAAATTCATTCTCTCTACAAATTCTAGGTTCTCCTTGCTAAAGGTACATCTTTCCCCGCAGTATCCTTATTGCCTACGAGCAAGAATAGGGCTTGGGAGGGAAACTTCTCATCTCTTCACTTCTCTCATATCTACATTTTGCACATACTAGAGTTATCCTTGATGAATAATACACATGATGAGAATTTCTTTGCTTCCACTCTATGCGGTCTATTAGAATTAACGCATGGATTAACCATAAAATACACTTTCAACAACGTATAGGGTTTCTCTTTGGCCCAGAAAGGCTTGATGAAATACTTCTTTCACCGGATCCCATCATACTAGACTATAACTTTTCTTTTGATGTAAGTGTAGTTATCTTGCTATGAACCAAGAGGATTTGTACACACAATTAATCCCAATCACTAGAAAAAAACATATATATGAGCACAAAACTACAACTCCAAAGAACATATCGTAGCATGTTTGGTCGGCAAAGATTGAACGCCATTAACTCATCTATTAACCCTTTCATATCACCCATGATACGATATGACCATAGCCTTGATGTTTTTATCTTTGTGTAGTTTTGATATTCTCTTTTGTGTTCTTTCTTTGTGTGTGTGAATACAAGAAAGAATGAAGCTTCTTTGATTGCACTTCCTTCCAAACCCTATACTTCATGGCATCTATGGTTTAACTCCTTCATATAGTTTTTGGAGTTCTCTCACAAACTCTCATAGCCAAAAACCCCATGCTTTCCTTGCAAGACTGCAAATTCCTCGACATATTTTTGGTGAACCCGACGTGAATCTGCTAGGGTGAGAGTTTTTGGGTAATCATGGGTGATTATGTTGAGCAACAAGGTATGCATTTTGACCGAACAACAATGCAAATGTTTCAAGCATTTACAATATTCATGCAACAACAACATGCCACTGAAAGAAGGGAGATTTCAGCAACTATGGCCATACAAGCGGTCGTCAACAAAATGGATCAGTTTGATGGCAAAGATGTAACCAAGTACTTATGCGAGTATATGAAGGAGATGGAGCTACATCGTGTGTCAGAAGGTGAGATGATTCAAAGCTTTGAGCTAGTTTTTGCTCTAAAAATTAGGGAACATGTTAGGGCAATTAAAGATGGGCATGGGAGAAATTGGGAAGCACTTAAAGTGGCTTTAAAGGAAGAATATTTCATGGAGGACTCTGAGAGAGTGACCAAAAGGACATTCTTAGAATGGAGGACTCTGAGAGAGTGACCAAAAGGACATTCTTAGAATGGGTAGTCAAGCCAAAGCAAGGACTATCAATAACAAACTTAGGGAATTTGAGCGGCGCTATGCACAACTCACAAGGACAGAAAGGGCTACACTAGATGCAGAGAAGACGGATCTTTTCTTACAAGCTGCAGGTAAAGAGTTTCAAGAAAATTTGGAGCTTCTTCTTGAAGATAAAGATGTTGAGCAAGGACTAATGACCAACTGGAATGAAGTTGAAGGTGTTGTCTCATTGCTTGCTAAATGACAAAGAAGAAGGGACAAGATGGTAGTAAACACTACAAGTCCTTCAACCTCAACTTCTGACAAAATGGTAAAGCCTACTTTTATAGCTCCTAAGTTTGATGAGTCTATGCTAGATGAGCTTGTGAAGGGAGAGTGTGACTTGAAGGTAAAGCTGGCAAAGATTGAAGAAAAAGGCCAACCATCAAGGCCCCTTCCTAGGCAAAGACAACAGCCCAAAGAAGGGTTTGTTAATAGATGTATTTGGTGTGATAGTACAGACCATGTAAGAAGGGATTGTGATGATTTTAGTGATGCTTTGAACAAAGATATTATCTTTTTTAAGGATGGTAAAATCCACTTAAGAGAGACAAGTCTACCCTTGAGAACTAACTTTGGAAAGGGGGGAATGAAAACCTTAGTTAAAGATATGGCAACTAACCATGCCACCTCTTTAATTGAGGCAGCTACTTATGGAGTAAAAATTGAGCATCTTAGTGATGAAGAGGTGAGTGACCATTATGGTCAAATTTGGCCAAATGTCATGCAATTAGCTTAAAAGGGAAAGCTTACAAAAGAGATTCTACATGAAGCAGGTCATTGCATACGTCTAGAAACATGATTGAATGATCTAGTGGACTCATTGTCAGCGCATGCCTACATTACAAAATGCCAACAAAATGAGTCTATTGTAGAAGAGAAGCGCAGACGTGAGAATGTTGATGAAGGACCATCAAAAAGAGCTTCTAGAAGTGGGAAAATAAGTGACTCAATGCCTTCCCAAACACCCCCAACACAAGAAGCGTCTCCACCTGAAGTACTCATGGAGGAGTCTACAACAGGAAAGAAGAAAGAGCCAACAAAAGGTAAGACAAAAGGCCCAACTTATAAACTACAATCTGAGATTGAGGTTGCTACAGATTTAAACAAAGTCTTGGAGGAAAGGATCTTGAATAGCAAGATTGAGTTTACTCTGGGAGAAGTTCTTGGCATTGCAAAGCGTGAATTTCATGAGGAGATCATTGACATCATCAAGAGGAAGAGGCAAACTCTTGTTAAAGTTTCTCGTCCACCACAGGTTGAAGGGGTAACCTTGAAGACACAAGGGATGCGCTTGCAAAATAAAGGGGATGATGGAGTTGTGGTAGGATGCTACCCATCTAGTGGGAGAGTAAAGCAAGTGCATTTCTCAAATGATGATGAAGAAGTTGAAGCTATTTCTAGGAGCTACTATTCACGAAGTCACTGGGCAAGGGCTACTACAAAAACTTTAGTCAAGGTAGGTGAGCTTGAAGAGCCATTTGTTGCCTTGATTGACCATGGTTCAAAAATAAACATAATGTCAAAGAGTCTCTACAACAAGTGCAAATGGCCAATGGACACAGATCATGGCTGGATGGTAAAAGTGGCAAACAATTCATCCGATGAATTGCATGCAACATGTCCAAGTGTGAAGGTGACGATAGGTGATGTAAAGATTGACCAAAACTTCTTTGTACAGGATACATCTTTATATCATCTCATCCTTGGAGAGCCCTACATTGTGGGAGTTCGAATGGAAACAAAGGTAATGGACGATGGTTCAACGTATGCTAGGATACGCAGCAAAGATGGTAAATGTGTTGTCCAAATTCTCACAGTTTGTGTAAACCATGAAAGAAATTGTGACAACCTCATAGATCATCCTCTACCAAAGGTGAGCAAAGAGTTTCATGACCGTAGGGAAATGATGGGTTTTGGTCAAGTACCATTGTAAAGCGGGATTGCAGTGGTACAGAAAGAAAAAGGGTCTCGCATGATCCAAAAACAGGTGAAACTTTCTCAATGGGCTCCTTGGTAACAAGGAATGGATCAGTATGTTTTACAAAACTTGAAGATTTGAAGAGATGTGAGAGGCAATATGTACATAATGTACAAATAGGCATGAAAGAGAGTGGGTTGCTAGAGCCTACTAAAAATGTTTTGGGTTTGTGTAAGCAAGTTTCTTTTGTAGATACTATGGGTGAGCTTGATGCTATAATGGAGTCTAGTTTGTATCTTGAAAATAGTTTTGTGGAAGTATGCTCTATGGAAATGTATTAAGTCATAGAAGCCTTCAAGAAGATCAAATACTTGGCCCAGAAGTCCATGTCAAAACTAAATACAAGAGTGTAGCAAAAAAGGTGAAACCAGTAGCTTTACCCTTACCACCCAACAATAGGGAAAAGATTGGGTAGGCTTCTTTACAACCAAGTTTGAGGAATCCTAAAAAGATTGGGCATACCTTCACAAAAGGAGTCTTTTCAAAAGTTGCAAATTGGTTGCAAGGAGTTTCTAACACAGGAGGGGACAAAGTGCTTCAAAGGAATTCTTTCAAATCATGGTAAGGCTTTTGCATTTGAGCCACATGAGATAGGATGTGTTGATCCTTCTATTGTAGCTCCTATGGTAATTTTCACAATACCTCATGTGCCTTGGAATCTACCGCCTATTCCAGTTCCAAAGGCACATTTGCCAAAGTTAGTAGAGCTACTGAATGAGAAAATCAAAATGGGAATCTTGGAGCCTTCTTGTGCTCCATACTCAAACAAGTGGTTCACAGCTCATCCAAGATATGCAACCAGTGAATAAGGTGACAATTAGAAATGTAGGTACATGTCCAATTGTGGATGAGTTTGCAGAGGTGTTTGCAGGGAAGGAAATCTACTCAATGGGGGATCTCTACTCAGGGTATGATCAATTCCAGTTTGCAATCAAAGCCAGAGACTTGACAACCATGAGGACACCTTTGGGTTTGGTAAGGATGTGTACCTTGCCACAAGGAGCAACCAACTCAGTTGCACATATGATGAATGGGATGAATAAGGTCTTACGTGACTTTATTCCTCAAATCACAATGCCTTTCGTTGATGATTTGCCTATCAAAGGATGTGAAGAAAGTGAGAAAGATGAATCTTTGGATTCCAGGGGATGTCACAGGTTTGTGGTAAATCACATAAATGATAGTGATAAAATTTTGTCTAGGTTAGAAGAAGTGAATCTTACATTGTCAGGGGAAAAGTCTATGTTAGGTGTCAATGAAGTGCTCATTGTGGGGCACATGTGCGGGCCATATGGTAGGAAACCTTGTCCAACAAAGGTAGATGCCATCCAAAGAATGAAAGAAACATGCACTAGCATCGCTGAGGTGAGAAGGTTTCTGGGAGCATGTGTCTTTTATGTTATTTGTATTCCACATTATGCACATGTAGCTGATCCTCTTTATCAATTGCTTAGAAATAATCAAAAGTTTAAATGGACGGAAGCACTTGTAAAAGCCATGAAAAAATTGAAGGAGTTGCTCCAGTCAGCACAACTTTGAGAAAGGCAGACTATGAGTGTCAAAGGCCAGTAATTGTGACAGTAGACACTAGTCCTAAAGGGATTGGATGGGCAATAGGGCAAGGTGACAAAGAAGGACACATGTATGTGGTGAGATTTGGAGCAAAGGTACTAAGTGCTCACCAAAGAAACTATCCACAGATAAAGAGAGAGTTATGGGGTATGGTTACAGCCTTGAAAAATGGGAAAGATTACCTAATTGTGATAGTAGACACCAGTCCTACAGGGATTGGATGTTCAATAGGGCAAGATGACAAAGAAGGACACATGTATGTGGTGAGATTTGGAGCAAAGGTACTAAGTGCCCGCCAAAGAAACTATCCACAGAGTAAAGAGAGAGTTATGGGGTATGGTTACAGCCTTGAAAAATGGGAAAGAGTACCTAATTGGTGCATGTGTGGTTGTAGAAACAGATTGTTTATCACTGCTTGGGATGATTACAAGCTACTCAACACTAGACATTGCTATGTTGCGGTGGATTGCCTACATTAAGTCCTTAAACCCTGAGTTTAAGCACATTGCAGGTAAAGACAATACAGTGGCAGATATGCTATCAAGGGCAAGGTATGAAGATGAGTCACAAATGATTGATGAGGAAGATGATGTAGACACAAAACTGTTACCATATGCTTTATGGGCTGATCGTACAACACATAGCTCAATAACTGGCTACATGCTTGCGGAGCTAATGTATGGTCAAAAGCTAGTGATGCCGATTGAAGATACAATTCCCACATGGAATGTACTACCTTGGCAAGAGGGGCTTAGCAGGGAAGGTATCCTTGCATTGCGCATAAGGCAACTAGAGAGAAGACCTGGAGACATTGAGGCTGCAAAATGTCATAAAATCTAATATCTAACCAACCCAAATGATTTTCTCATATTAAATTGATCACTTAATGTGGGAGAATAAACGGGAACAAGTGTTAAGATATAGATATGTGCTTATAGATCTATCTCAACACGGGGCCAATGGTAAAGGGGCCCAAAAGGGATATGGTCTATCAAAGAGCAAGGCTAACCAATGGAGCATAAGACCTTAGGGTTAGCTTCATTGAAGACCTCCAATAAATGTGTGTAAAAGTCCTTTGACCTTAGGTAAGCTAGGGCTGAGCTTGAGGTGGGAACCCGGCCCAAGCTTGAGGTGCTTGTCCTGCTTGAGGAGCTTGTCGTGCTTGAGGTGTTTGTCATGCTTGACGTGCTTGATTAAGATGCTTGAGGTGCTTGACTGGCTCCATGCTTGAGGTGCTTGACTTGCTGCATGATTAAGGTACTTGAGGTGCCTTGAGAAGCTTGCCTGAGATGCTTGTGGGAACACCCCCTAGTTCAAGTGCTTTGTTATGCTTGGTGAGTAAGGTGCTTGATCACCTAAAGTCAAAAGCATTCCTACAAGAGGGGGGGCGAGCCCTTTTCCTAGGGGCTAGAGAGAGAACACCCACTCACACACACAAGAGAAGCCACAACTTGAAGAAGCAGCAAGGACACATGTCAGGCCCCTACACATGTTACCTTCATGTGTTGCTTGAAGCCTATTGCCTAAGCTTCAAAGGGGTCCAATGATAAATTACATGAATTATCTAATTGTTTTAGCATTTATCTAGCCCTCTCTCTCAAAAAGGAAAGGGGGACACTTGTCTCAAGGCTACCCCTACTGCTTGTAATGCCTCTTGCTCATGATTGGCTAGGCCTGGGAGGGTCCAATGAGCTTCAAGCATGAGCTACAAGGGGGGGTCGACCCAAGCTAGCTAGGGGCTTGCTTGAGGGGTATACTCACCCACACACACTCACAATCACTCTCATTGTGTGCTATGCAAAGTGCAAGAGCTCCCTCTCCAAGCAAGTAGAGGTTGAGAGCCTACACCAACACTCTTGGCTATGGAGTGCAAATCCAACCAAGAGCCATGCTTCAATGCTTGAGCTTGTCATCTCCTTCTTCTTCATTACTATGCTATTATGTATGCTAGCAACAAGAGTATGATAAGTGAGGAACTAGTTCTTTCTCCTATGAAATGTTTCTTCTTCCTCTTCCCTACCCTCATTCCCTGCTAGCTCTCTCCACCTTCGAAGGTGTTTGAGGTCTTGGGACTGAGGCTTGGGACAATTAAAGCTTTCTTCAAGTTCATGTTATGCTATGATTGTGATGCATGAAGCTTTCCATCTTCATTGCATCACCTAGGTCACAAGGAACACAAAGAATGTATTGTAACAAGTTTCTCTTAATGGGAGAAATCATCATACAAATGCATATTGGAGGGGGGACCGGCTCCACATAAATCCGGTCCTCAACTGTTGTCATGTTCTCTAAATTCTCTCTCTTGCAAAAGTATTGTTCATGCCAAGTTAACTAATTGCTATGATTATGTTGCTATCTTCAATTATGTCTACCCGCTATGCTCACAAAGTTATTTCTCGAAAGTATTCTCATTAATTTCCGCTATTCTCAAGTTGAATAGGCTAATTCCATTACACAAAAGAACGACTCAAAAATGCAAGGTTGAAAAACAAGGATTAGTTTGATAAGCGCCATCAGCTTAGAAGCAAAGCAATTAACAAAGGTGACTGGGTTTTAGTGTATGATAGTAGCCTTGATAACCAGCACACAGTCATGCGTAGGTTCTCAAAAAGATGGTTTGGACCGTATGTTGTAAAACATGTGCATGAAAATTCTACTTATAGCTTGTCCAAACTAGATGGTATAGAAGTAGAGATTTCCATTGTAGGAAAAAAGGATCAAAATGTTTAAGAGAAGAGGAGGCAATGATCCAGAAGATGTTGATGAGGAGGAACAACAAAACACAGGTGAAGATAAAAGTGAAGATGAAGCTTTGGAATCATCCACTGAGAGGAAATCAAGGAAGACATACAAGAGGGCTGATCTTACAAAGAGATAATGTGGCACATACTGGAGGATGTGCAGGTTTAGAGGGGGTGGATGTCGTGTTGTGACACATACATAGTGGGAACGCATGCTACAAGAGTTATCTTGTAGCTTTTTAGATACATAATTATACATATGTATATTTAAGTATAATAATAAGCTTTCTATCTCATCCTATTATCTCAAGGGTAACATATTCTTACTTTACCGTAAAAAAGTACAATGGAAAAAACGTCAATAGCTCCGCCTCTTTAACTTGGGGCAAAAAGAATGATTCTTTCTTTCTACAATCTCATTATTATCTCATACCCTAGCTAGATCCTATTTCTAGGGTAACTTCCAATATATATATATTCTATGTTTGTTTCATATTTTTCTTATATTTCTTTTAAATATCTACTAGGAAGGATTCAAATCCTAGTGGCACACTAGTTTTCATGATTCTCAAAGATACCCCTATTTTAATGCATTATTGCAAGCATGATTATAAAACTCTGTCAAGGAGCAATTTCATGCTTTCATATGGCATGAGGTGTCCATTGGAATCAAATCAAAGTCTAAGCTAAGGGGACCACAAGAAGACTTTTACTGCCAAAACAGTACCCTATTTTGATGATTTTTTTACACAAGGTTCCTATTCAAATTGGGAAAAGTATATAAATTGGGAGTCGTAGATAATGAGCTGCATTTTCTGCCCATATTTTTATTTTTTTATTTGGAGCCACGGTTGAGGAGATATGATCAAAATACTGGACCCCAATCTGCCCACATCATGCAGGGACAACTCATTTCAAACTTTTCTAGTTTCTGTTCACACTAGGTCTTCTCTTCTTGTGTATTCCCTTCACCTATAAAAAGGGACCTCTTCTTACTTGAAAACCATTCAAGGCATTGATGAGAGGAATTCCTGAGAAATTGAGTAGTAATGCCTAATTGTACTTAGCCATTAACATAAGCCTAAGCCTACCCTTTCTCCTAGTGGAAAACTAGCCATCCTTGTAAGCTATCCTTGGAAGATCAACTCTAATCAAAGATCAATTCTAATCAAAGATCAACTCTAATCAAAGATCATCCTTGCAAGCTATCCTTGGAAGATCAACTCTAATCAAAGAAGGTCTTGAACTTGGTGTATCAATCAAAGTTGAATTCTTCCTTCTTCTTCTCTCTCCATCAAAAATGGTGCCGCAGGGTTTGTCAAGTAAGATGTCCTCTACATTGATATTTTGTTGATTTCTTGTTGTTTTCTTTTCATCTCTAATCCAACATATATATATCTAATCTCATCTCCTTAACCAAACGTATCTCTCTCACTCTTAGAAATTCATTCTCTCTATAAATTCTATGTTCTCCTTGCTACAGGTACATCTCTCCCCGCAGTATCCTTATTGCCTATGCGCAAGAATAGGGCTTGGGAGGGAAACTTCTCATCTCTTCACTTCTCTCATATTTACATTTTGCACATACTAGAGTTATCCTTGATGAATAATCCACATGATGAGAAATTATATCGTTTCCACTCAGTGCGATCTATTAGAATTAACATATGGATTAGCCGTAAAATACACTTTCAACAATGTATAGTGTTTCTCTTTGGCCCAGAAATGCTCAATGAAATACTTCTTTCACCGGATCCCATCATACTACCTCTTATAGACTATAACTTGTCTTTTAATGTAAGTGTAGTTATCTTGCTATGAACCAAGAGGATTTGTACACACAATTAATCCCAATCAGTAGACAAAACATATATATTATGGTGAGCACAAAACTACAATTCCAAAGAACAATTCGTAGCCTGTTTGGTCACAAAGATTGAATGCCATTAACTCATCTATTAACCCTTTCATATTACCCATGATACGATATGACCATAGCCTTGATGTTTTCATCTTTGTGTTGTTTTGATCTTCTCTTTTGTGTGTGTGAGTACAAGAGAGAAAGAATGAAGCTTCTTTGATTGCACTTCCTTCCAAACCCTATACTTCATGGCATCTATGGTTTAACTCCTTCATATAGTTTTTGGAGTTCTCTCACAAACTCTCACAGCCCAAAGCCCCGTGCTTTTGTGACAAGACCGCAAATTTCTCGATAGCGACAGGGTGGAGCAATTGCTTTTGCTTTCTCATAGCATGATACGCGGCTTGTTGTCTGCATCTTTTGCAATTGGCATGGAGTATAGTTGCCAATCCCATTATGAACGTCCGCTATGCTTGTGTAAAACTGTGGATGCAATATAAACAAATTAGTATATTTGAAACTAGCAATAATTTATGTAGTTAGATTTTCCTGGCAAAGAAATTGAACATACTGTTGGAACCCATAATGAATTGTTAACCATTATTGATGAAAGACATGATTATTATAGAGATAATGTAGAGGCAAGTAGTCTAGGGATAGTGTTTCTACAACTCAAAAAAGAGGCTCAAAGAATTAACGAGTTCTCTACACATTGTTGAAGAAAGAAACACTCATTTCTGAGAGGGGACGCAAGCACTTCTCAGGATGCACGTCAAGACGTTGCAGCTCATTGTCTTATTTAGTCAGTGTATTTCTTTCAGAAGGGTTGTTCTGAAGGTAGTCTCTGTTGATTATGGTTTGAATGACTTTGAGTTCAAAAGAGGTTCTAGTCTCCATGAAGTCAATGTTATAATGAGTGAAAAATTGTTTGCAAAATATGCCAAGTTGATTGATGACACATGCAAGTGCATATACATCTACCGCCTTGCTCCAAGGACACAAAGATTTGATATCCAAGAGTTCAGTTGCCGGCCATGGCCTCACAATGTGATCTTTGTGCTTGTGAATATTAGTTGGCCTTTTCTCAAATGGTGGCCGCAGACCCCAATTTATAATGGCCACTCATGGTGTTCCTTCTCTGGTGAAGTCTAGCATTATGTTCCAAGGATGAAGGTCATTGTGGAGAACACCATTATCCTGGGCAAATGCCAAGGCTTGTACTAGTGCATGAATCAATGATGTTGCAACTCTGATGGTGAGCATGCAGTGTTGTAGCATTATGTTCCAAGGATGAAGGTCATTGTGGAGAACACCATTATCATGGGCAAATGCCAAGGCTTGTACTAGTGCATGAATCAATGATGCTGCAACTCTGATGGTGAGCCTGCAGGTTGTAGCTCAAGTTCAGTTGGTTTCTTGATGCCTTCATCACCTTGGGCCACCAAAACTTTGCTAAGGGTTCGGTAAGGTGCGGGTACACACTCCATCATATCACCAAGGGAAGAGCCATTAAAATGAGGGAATAGAGGAATCCATGGTGATTGACGAGTGTGTGCAAGAGCACGGACAATACCCCTATGGTTGAGGTCAACACTGCTTTCGACAGCAAAAGACTTAAATTGTTCCTTTGCCTGCCCTTTGAATTCCTTGCAGCAATATGTGATCTTGGACAGAAGGAAAGAAATTCCTTCCACAATGCATTCATAGGTAACTCCATAAGCGCCTGATCCAAGCTTCCGTCCATGTTTGATAGCATCGAATGGAATCCCCAATGTGAAAGAGCATGATGAGTTCATCATAGTTTTCTCAAGATGCGCACTAGACACACAAATTCACTTTCCTTAAGAATCTCCTTGCGGTGCTTCGTGCTGAAAAAGGCATGCGTGTCAATGTTTCATGCCCGATTGCATTTTTCATTCTCAACCTTCCAGCAGTTATACCAATGATGTAATTTTCCCATGTCTATGCAATTTGGCAAGTCACCTCGCAGGTCTGCAACACGTTCCCAACTGTGCTGAGCAGAAGGTGCCGTACGATGGCAGTGTCTACCCCCGCAAACTTGGAGACTGTTGAGTGACCACTTCATCTAGTAATCCTTGCAAGCGTCGCTTATCTTGCAATGTTGAAGTAATATCTTGTCGTGTAAGGGCATCGAATATTTGCACCAAATGTGTGTGCAAACGTTTCTTGACTTCAAGTGCTTGTTCAGGATCCATCTACCTACAGGCAATGCAATTAATTCTTGATGTGATCATGAAAGGATTTTTCACCACAAAAAACATCAGTGAACTTAGAATTTGAACCTTATGGTTACTGAGGCTATGAATAAAACCAATGAAACAGTATCCTTAAAAACATTCTACTAGTGATGTCAAATAGAATGCAAGTCAACAGATCAATTTTAGAGTAGAAATAAACATGCACTGTAAGTGAGGGCAATCTACCTATATATATGGCATGTAGAGGAGACCATAGACATTGTGTGACAACTAAAGACAATGATAATGGCTGATGGGGAGTATGCTCATGGAAGGCTAGTCTCCAGGAAGTTTGTAATGAAAGCATGTGGGTGTGTGTGAGCAAAATAGTGAATGACGCCAACCTACGTGAAATGATTTGTGGTGTAGGTAATTTAAGTTTACAATTATGATTGATGCAGTAGTGTAAATGTGATTATAGTCTTCCACGAGACTTGCAGCCGAGTGTATGACTGATCCCAAACATGTGTGTTTAGTCATGCTGCTTGTTCGATGTTACTATACAGATCCAACGGTGGCACTCACAATCGAGGAGACGATTGATGCCAACAGGATCTCAAGGATGTGAACGGAAGGCCACGGCGTTTCCAATCAAGGAGACGATTGACGTCAAAGCAACAAGAATTTTCATCACTCAAGAAACAGCACGCAAGTAATGTGCAACGAAAACAAACTCGAATTAAGACTTGAATAATGACATGTAACACTATTGGCTGCAAAGTGTTGAAGAGAAGGCTTGTTTGAAAGACATGTACACACATGGTAGGTAATGTACCATATAAAAAAACAGTTGAGTTCGTTGGTGACAGTGCAGTGGTTCAAAACAAAAAATGCATTAAAAGATTGTGCAGATAGCGACGTGTAACACTATTGGCTGCAAAGTGTTGAAGAGCGGGTTGGTTTGACTGACATGTATACACGTGGCGGTAATGTAGTGCACAACAAAACGGTGGAGCTCGTGGTAAAAATGACATGGTTCAAAACAAAATATGCATTAGAAGATTGTGTAGACAATGCAGCCAAGAAGATCACGTAAGCTAAATGCATGTGTTATGTGCAGTCACCCCATGCACAAAATAATTTTGTATTATAAAAGAACTTCATAGCGAGCGATACTTGCAAAAGGGAGGGAGAGAGAGGAAGTTATCTATGGAAAGAAGGTTGGGGGGGGGGGGGGGGGGGGGGGGGGGGGGGGGGGGTGGGGGGGGGGGGGGGGGGGGGGGGGGGGGAACTACCCACCCATCCCTCCCCCCCCCCGGTAGTTCCCCCCCCCCAACCTTCTTCCCATAGATAATTTCCTCTCCCTCCCTCTTCAGTGGTGTTACTACCCACCCACAACCCCCCCCCCCCCCCCCCCCCCCCCCCCCCCCCCAACCTTCTTCCCATAGATAATTTCCTCTCTCTCCCTCCCTTTTGCAAGTATCGCTCGCTATGAATATCTTTTAAAATATTCTAACAATATTGTCCACAATAGATGGTGACAAGACACATATGGATTTTTTCTTGTTAGGTTGTTTAGCAACGGCCTTGTACTTTCTCAGAATCGAAATGTTTCTTATATTGTGTGCTAGTATTGCTGCTAGTGCTGTTTCTATAAGTTGCAGAGTTGAGTGACACATGTTCAAGTTCTTCGACCAAAATATCAATGGATTTTCAAGCAAAAATCTCTATCAAGTAGACCTTTTGCAATTGCATTTGTTGTGGCGGTGACACTAACTGTAACATCAATGACACTAAGGAGCTGAACAAATAGCTGGTTTGCATTCAGTATCATTCGTACATACTTGGGTTGCAAGATAACAACACTGTTTCTTTGTGGATCTTCCGACAGCTTGAATACTGAGTCCAATTTATCGTGATATTGTGGGTTGTAGTTGTCTGTATCAAGGTTGTGTTTGCGAACTTTGTGCGTGTGTTGTCGATGGTTGTACAATGATCATTTTTTTTAGAAAGGCCAAAAATGGCACACTCTGCATATATGGAAATATTACGGGCCATGATATTGCATTCCTCTTTCCATTCATCATGAATGCCATGTACGTCAAACCATGATGAAGCGACAGGGTGGAGCATTTGCTTTTGATTGCTCATAGCATGATACACGGCCTGTTGTCGGCGTCTTTTGCGACTAGCATGGAGTATAGTCGCTAATGCCATTATGAGCATCCGCCATGTTTGTGTAAAACTGTGGATGCAATATAAACAAATTAGTATATTTGGAACTAGCAATAATTTATGTAGTCAGATTTGAGTGGCAAAGAGATTTAACATACTCTTGGAACCCATAATAAATTGTTTAACCATTATTGATGAATAATATGACTATTACAGAGATAAGGTAGAGGCAAGTAGTCTAGTCATAGTGTTTCTACAACTCAAAAAATATGCTCAAAGAATTAACGAGTTCTCTACACATTGTTGAAGAAAGAAACACTCATTTCTGAGAGGGGATGCAAGCACTTCTCAGGGTGCACGTCAAGACATTGCAGGTCACGCTCTTATTCAGTTAGTGTCTTTCTTTCAGAAGGGTTGTTCTGAAGGTAGTCTTTGTTGATTATGGTTTGAATGACTTCAATTTCAAAAAAGGTTCTAGTCTCCATGAAGTCAATGTTATAGTGAGTGCAAAATTGTTCGCAGAATATGCCAAGTTGATTGATGACACATGCAAGTGCATATACATCTACCGCCTTGCTCCAAAATTGTTTGCAGAATATGCCAAGTTGATTGATGACACATGCAAGTGCATATACATTTGCCACCTTCGAGTGACTCGAAAACCGTCCTCTCCTCTAATGAATCAAGCGGATCTCCTCTAGGATCTCCGCCTGGCACCCCGCTAAGAACTCGTCACCTGGATAAAATTGTAACAATCACAGTGTACTGGTCAAAGGGGCTAGTAAAGATCGCCATCTCTACTCAAGGTCTCTGCGGCTAGACATGGTCCTCTCTCTACACAATACACTAGACTGACGGATACAATCAACTAGGAAATTTGACTGGAAATCCTCCATTTGTGTGTGTTGAGAGGTCTGGTCAACGTGGCATATCCGTGAAATCTCCTCAGTCAAATATACATAAGAAAGTATCCTGCCTGGGATCTTGCATCCCCTCCTCTCTACAAGAGGCCTCCAAAAAGCTATCAAAATAGAAGCAGGATAATGATCAGACATAGATGTACCACCCCAAATGCATGTAGATCCTCCAAGAGAGGAAGCGCACTGGCCCACATAAAATCTGTCCAATCGCTCTAACAATCTGCCACTTTGTCTCCGTGAACCCCAAGAGAACTGCAAGGAGTGAGGCAATCACACAAAAGATGGAATGTGCCAGGCATTCACCGTGGGAATATGCAACAAGAATCTCTCCCAAGCGGTCTGCTATGATGCTGCAATCGAAGTGAGAATCGGAGGCTGGTCAGTTGCTTAAAAATCCTCGGCTGACTCAATGTTGTTGAAATCCCCTCCAACAATCCAAAAGTCAACCACTGGAACAACAGAATTCAATTGCATCCAAACTGCAGACCTAGCATGCACCGTGGTCGGGGGCATAAATACATAAGAAACCAATGGCTAAATCTCCAATCCACAAGGTAACATACATGGCCTTGCCAAGGATTAAAATGCCATGCGTAATGATAGAGCTGACATAGCGTGCATTCACAGATATGCATACACCACAACTATTCTCATGCTCCCCAATGGAAGGCGACCAGAAGGTCCGAGAGCCAAACCCCAACAAATATCCAAAAGAGCGTGCTAACTTGTGCTCCTGAAGCATCAAAATATCAACCGGCTTGTTGATAGCAACTCGAAGCTCCGTGCCAACCCTAGCCTGCTGTCTCTTCCTTTTAAGCCTAGCTGACCTCAATCCATTTACATTCCATGATAGCACATGCAAATCCATAGAAACAAAAAAAGGTAGACAACACTATCTCCGCAACCAAAAATTTGACATATCTACAAGGCTGATGCATATATATCCAGGCTTTGATCATCCAGTACTATCATAACCACAAGGCTGATACATATATTGATCCACATAGCCATCAAGTACTCCACATAGTCAACATTTCTGTCTCTTGAAGGATGAGCCCCCAGAGTCATCTTTGGGAGCAAGACAAAGTATCTTCTTCCCAACCACAAAAGAGCGAACATCTGCAAGCCACTGACTAATCACTTTTTGCTCACAGTGCATTTCCTGTGCGGCATTTTTGACACCCCAAATCCTCATAGAGGAAGGCATGAAAAAATCATCCCGCAAGTACAACACAATGGGCAAACAAAAGAAACACTCTCTGTCAAGACACTCTCAGGCCGCAGAGCACTGCGGAAATATCTACGACAAACGAGCAGCAGCTCTTGCATCTCCCAACCAATCCTGCAACTCTAGTAGAGTAACAACATAGACAAAATCATTACCACTTCTCTAGTAACTCTAGTAATGAAAGATAAGCCACTGGTCTAGACACACACACACACACACACACACACACAAAATCCAATCTCTTCTCAACACCACAAAGCATAAGCTAACCTTGCACTACAATAAGATTTCAACCCCCCCCCCCCCCCCCCCCCCCCCCCCCCCCCCCCCCCCCCCCCCCCCCCCCCCCCCCCCCCCCCCCCCCCCCCCCCCCCCCCCCCCCCCCCCCCCCCCCCCCCCCCCCCCCCCCCCCCCCCCCCCCCCCCCCCCCCCCCCCCCCCCGCCCCCACCCATTGTAACTCCGCCCTATTTTCCTAAGTTACTCTAGAGGATAGGGATAGAAGAATGTTGGTGATGTGAGAGGCAGGAGTAAACTCCAACCTTGTGCAAAACACTTACCTTTTTTGATTTTGCAAAAGTTTTGTAAACGTATATACTCCCCATACTTCTTCTCTTTCTACCTTTGTTTCAAAATGATGGGCACATAATTCACAGTGGGCAAGGCTTCGTACCAATTTACCATCTCTCAAATGCTAAGACGCAACTCTCCCACACGTGCGAGATTGAGAGGGAGAGGAGACCAAACTTTTAAGATTTTTAGCAATCACACCTATAAATTTTATAATCTATTACTAAATGTCAACCATAATCAAATTATATTTTTAG
Organism: Adiantum capillus-veneris; assembly: GCF_014529385.1. Classification (NCBI taxonomy): domain Eukaryota; kingdom Viridiplantae; phylum Streptophyta; class Polypodiopsida; order Polypodiales; family Pteridaceae; genus Adiantum; species Adiantum capillus-veneris. The sequence continues at coordinate 53,558,868 of NC_140945.1, forward strand.
ATGTGAAATCTTTGAAGGTCAAGGGCACCTCAATGATGGTAATAAACATACAAGGGATCAAAGATGACTGGTTAAATGAAGAAGTTGTGCGCATGCAAATAGTCACTATTTCTCCAAAGAGATATAAGAATGAAAAAATAGTCAAACTGCTAGAAATCTGACGTCAAGCTTGGACATATGATAGAAGAGGATTTTTTTCCATCAATATTTACCTCCTCAAATGTCCTTGGGAGAAAAGTTGACCTTATGCCTAGCCATTTCAAAAACACGTTAAAGTTACATCAAAGACAAGGAGCGCCGATGGCACACCTCGTTTATAGTGAATGAGGAGAGAGGAGAAGGTCATGAGCAGAGGTAGCTTTCTTACGACACTAGGTAGGTAAGTTTCAAGAAATCTATACCTAGACAATGTAGACATCCAAAAAGGAGGTCAATTTGAGAGACCTTTGGAGAAAAGGAAAATTTCTTGTGTGTGAAAGAGAAGAAAGCATATATGGATATATACATCATTGGACCTGTAAGATGTTGGAAATACGATTGTAGGAATACTCACAAAGATGGAGAAGATGAAGGAGAAGCTCAAGTGTATGTAACACAGAAAGTACTATTATTAAGGGTGCTAATGCAAAGATAAGGCATGCCCTAGAGTGATAGGTGTATAAGCAATCAACATGGGAAACCACCAAGCGAGGGATAAAGGTGCCCTGATCGCCCTAATGTGTTCATACACATCATTACCATAATATGTTAAGAAACCGTAGGAGTGATGTGATGAATATGAGCTTGCACTCATATATAGAAAAGTGACAGACCCTATGTGATCATTCCACAAAAGGGAGTAAGCCCAAAGTTTTGCAAGAATCTTTGAGCTTCTCATAAGGCAAAGCCTTTACAAAAACATCAATAGGGTTTTCCTACGCAAGTACATAATCCAAGCTGTCCTCTCATGGAGGTAAACTTGACTTTTGTGCCCAGGCACTCATGTATAGAAAAGTGACACGCCCTATGTGATGAATCCAAAAAGGGGAATAATCCCAAAGCTTTGTGAAAATATTTGAGCTTCTCACAAGGGAGAAAAGTTTGGTAGGGTTTTCCTATGTAGGTAGGTAATCCAAGCTTACCTCCCCTGGAGAGATTCTCTTCGTAACATATTGATAATGTGCCTCGATGTGTGTTGTTTGTTGTGTGATCATGGACCACTATGTTCCTCACAATTGCCAAAGCGCTCTAACTTCTAGTGAAGCTTATAGTGGCAAACCGCTATCAAACACGTAAATAAGTCAAAATACATCTAACGCACTCAACAATAGCTATGAAAGCTACCATGTACTCTTACTCACAAGTAGAAGTGGAAATTGTGCGATCATTGATGCACTAATCCTTAAAATCATCAAATCCAGTTAGCATACCCATCTAGTGCAGTGACCATACTTACATATGGGAGTCTCATGCACACTATACTCTACCCTAGCTAAAATCCTTATGAATATTGCATCTATGGTGAAGATACATGTAAGGACATGGGTCCTATGGGCAAGGCCACTGGCACGGCCGCATAGTGTGTATGCTAGGGGGAGGCTATAAGATAACACAGTTGGGTGGAGACTAGCACACGCATTACCACTGCCCTTTCACTGGTATCCTAGCTATTTTTGGAAGGAAGCAAAAAGAAGGTTGCATGTGCGTGCGGCGCGCTGCCTCTCTCCCACGTTCCGCAGACAGCGACGTCTCCGCTGTGAAGCAAAAAGAAGACAGGTACAATGACAACCGACTGCGGACGCGCTACCTATGCACGACTAAGGTGGGAAACCAAGGCAAATTCGACCGGCAACTCAACGACATCGAGGCTCTGAAGGCTTCCGTTGGCACCATTGGTTGCGCACATAGGAAGGCCCGCTTAACCGTTGCATGAAGGAGGGTTGAACCCACCCCATGAGGGTAAGAGGCCAAAACTTTACCATCAAGCTATTGACCGTTGTTATGTGTTGAAAGGAAACCTAGAAGGAAAGGGAAAGCTTCAAATTTCAAGGAAGTAGTTTCACCTTTCCTTTTCACTTCTTGGAGGAAGGCAAGTTTTCCTCCAAAATTTCTTTTTTCCTTAAGGAGGTAGCAAAAGCCTTCACAAAAACGACGAGTTTTTGTGAAGAGGCAATAAAGGTGTTCTTACGAGACGAACGACACGTGAAGCGCTACAATTCCCACAAGGTGAGGTTCGCATGCAACGCAAATCGTGGAGCATACAAAACACAAAGACTTCAATTTCACAAGGTACAAGTTGACGGTTTTTCTCTCTTTACATTAGTGTGTGTTTACCATGGCCAGTGAGGATATCCCACCTACGGGTGCTGCTGACACTAATATGCATGATGATCATGATCTAGGAGATCATGGGCTAGTAGATATGGCTTCTTTCAAGACTTTGGAACATTCACCGAAGCGTACTTGAAAGCAACCTCTCTGCACTCAATGCAAATGCTACCAATCTTATGGAGTTACTTCTGAAATTTATGAATTCCCAGACGACTTAAGGAGCCACAAGTGGCACGGTTCAAGGGAACCAAGCTCGTACGACTTAAGGAGTCCAAGAGACAAGTGTTGCGGAAGATGAAGAAGGTAGCAATGCATTACTTAAGAATATCACCATTCCTGAGTTTCACGGGGAAGAGCGTGATCGCAACAAGGATGCGGTCAATACATTCTTACACAAATGGAGTGATATTCATAGATTGAGACACACCCCGGATATAAAGATGGCTGTGGAAACAAGTCTATCTCTTAAAGGCAAGGCCTATAAGTGGTGGATGACATTTCCAATAGATGCTCGTCCTCCATCTTGGGCTGCGTTTCAAGCTTCTTTCTCCAAAGAGTTTTTGGACTCCAATGAAGAAGATAAGAATTGGTTAGCATGCAATGCATGCCGCATGTCTGGATCTCTCTCACACAGTATCTTTCAAAGTATTGGGAAATCATATTAAAACTAGAAGGTCTAGGTGAATTCCAAAAGATACGGGGTTTTAATAAGGGTCTTGACAAAGACTATCGTCTTCATGTCAAGACCCAACATTCAAAAACTTTGGAAGAAGCCATCAGTCATGCCCAAAGATATTATGATAACCAAGAGAGGAAAGGAAATGTTTCCTACTCTAAGAATACTTTTGCTAAGAGCAATGTGGCTAAGAGCCAACGGCGAGGTAGATCTCCCACACGTTCCAAGAGGAATAAGAGATAATCTACCTCTCCACGCCCACAAGAGGCTAAGAAGCTGCCTAAGCAATCACGAGATACTCTACATGGGTCTCTCAGCACTGTCGATTTTGAGCGCGCAAAGAAACACAATTTTTGTTTTAGATGTCTTTCGGACCAACATAACAAGAAAGTTTGTCCTCTTTTGCAAAGCAAAGAAAAGGCTATGCACATGGTGCAACGCCTCACATTCGATTCTTCTCCTAAATATTGTGTTGTAGAGGTTCTTCATATGGAAGAAAAACACAAGTTTTGTGTGCGTGCTTCAATATGGCAGCCCACCTTTGGTCCCCATGATTTGATTCGCATGCATGACACTATTAACGGACAACGTGTTCATATTTTAGTGGATGGTGGTGCAACTCATAACATCTTGAACTATAAGCTAGCCAAGAAATTGAAGCCTACACAGACTCCCTGCTCCCACAAGTATGTGGTGGAGCAGGTGTCTGGGAATGATAAAGAAGTATGGGACACGGTAGTTCAAGGGGTTGAGCTTATTGTTCAAGATCATACGCTGACCCTTGAATTCCAAGTTATGAACATGGACCGTGTTGATGTAGTTTTACAATGGGAGTGGCTGCATGGTTTAGGAAACACATTGCACACTAGTTATGAACACAACTCCTTATCCTTTATGGCCAATGGTAAACATGTGCTTCTACTTGGTGAGAAAAATATACCATCTGCACCTCTTATATGTACAGCCGAGCTTTCTATTTTACAAAAAACAGATTTAATATTTGAAGTCTTTTTGTGTTACTGCTTGTCTCCGAGTCTTGTGAATTCTCAAGAGCAAAGTGCGGTGAATTCTAGTAATGGTATGCAAAGTGCAATGAATTCTAATGGTATGCAAAGTGAAATGAATTCTAATGGTATGCAAAGTGCAATGAACTCCACTGATAAACAAAGCGTTAACAATCTAACGAGCAAAGTGTTCTCAATTTTAATTCTATAGAGCAACGTGCAACTATTGTAAAACAAACATTACAGGAATTACAAGATTCTCCATCCCAGCATAACTCTAGTTTAGTTTCTCCTTTTGCACGGCAAAAGCTGACTATTTACTCACGGAGTATAGTGATGTGTTCTCAAGTGATTTACCACCGGGTTTACCCCCTACACGTGATTTGCAACATGGCATAGATGTCTTACCAGACACTAAACCGGTGAGTAAAGCACCTTATTGTATGAGTGCTAAAGAAGCCAAGGAGGTCGAGAGTCAGTTGGCTGACTACCTCGCTCGTGGTTTCATTAGACCTAGCACTTTGCCTTGGGCATCACCAATTCTATTGGTAAAAAAGAAAGATGGTACTATGCGCATGTGTGTAGATTATCACGGATTAAATGCGATAACCATGAAGAACAAGTATCCTCTGCCTCGAGTGGATGAGTTGTTTGATCAACTCCATGGGGCAAGATACTATACAAAGATAGGTATTCGTTCAGGATACCACCAGGTGCGTATCCTACTACAAGATATCTCCAAAATTGCCTTTAGAACATGGTTCGAGCATTTTGAATTTTTGGCTATGCCTTTTGGTTTAACTAATGCTCCAACTACATTTATGACAATCATGGATAGTGTCTTACGTCCCTATCTTGGAAAATTTGTTTTGGTTTTCCTTGATGAAATTCTCATTTACAGTAAGACTGAAGATGAACACAACACTTACGATTAGTGTTCAAACAGCTACAAGCTTAGGTGCCGTATAGTAAGCAAAGCAAGTGCGATTTCTTTAAAACAGAGATACATTACCTCGGTCATGTGATCTCTTATTCTGGCATCAAAATAGACACTGACAAGGTCCCTGCCATTCTTTGATGGCCACATCCCAACACGATTGAGGAGCTTCTAATATTTTTAGGCATGGCTGGATTTTATCGACAGTATATCCGTGATTATGCCAAACTTGATGTTCCGATGACGGATCAACTTAAAGCAAAAGGTAACATCTTTTCTTGGGAAGTAGCCCAAAAACGCAGTTTCGAACAGCTCAAGGTAGCTATAGCCCCTGCTCCCATCCTAGCATTGTCGACCCACTTAAGCCGTTTGTGGTAGAGAATGATGCTAGTGGTAAAGCAATTGGTGCGGTACTTCTCCAGGAGGGAAGACCTATAGCCTTTGAAAGTAAAAAGTTAGATAGAGCTCAACAAAACTATTCTGTCTATGAGAGAGATCTCTATGCCATAATTCACGCTTTACAAAAGTGACGACACTATTTATATGGTGCCGAGTTTGAAGTAGTTTTTTACCATGAGAGTATCAAATGGTTTACTACTCAAATGGACTTGAAGGGCTGTAAAGCTAGATGTGACGAAATCCTTCAAGATTATGATTGTAAGCTACGATATCGCAAGGCATATATTAGTAGCGGACACACTAAGTCGGATGCTCTCAAATAATTCACGTGCTTTCACGGAATAAAAGATGGATTTTTAAGTCATTAAAAAAAAAATTTGGCAAGTGCGCACAAAACAATCAATGCTAAAGTGTGGAGTGCATTTAAAAAAGGATCCCTCACACCCCTATTTCTCTTGTCATAATAATCAATATCTAATTCTCCTAAATGATTTTCTCATATTAAACTGATCATTTAATGTGGAGGTACCAAGGGAGAAAAGCTAGAATATTGGTTAAGCTAGCAGACCGGCCACAGTAGGGATCCAAAGGAGGGAAAATAGGGATCCAAAGGGGGGCCATCTGCAAAAGAGCCATGTGCAACAATGGCTAAAAAGACCCTAAGGTTCAGCCCATTAAGACTTCCAAAATGCTAAGGTTCCAAAATTCAAAGGTTGTGTCCAAAGGTCAACCCTAGGGAAAATTGGATGCTTAGTGTGTGCCAAAAGTCTTCTTGCATCCCTACATGGGAGGCGAGCCCCAAAGTAGGGGATGAAGAGAAAGCCACCACACACACACACACACACACACTCACAGGCTCCCAACACAAAGGGAATGAGACACATGTCAGCTCCCTAGGCAATGCCCCCACAAGGTGTGCCCAATTCCTATTGGAAGACCCTTGAAGTGGACCAATGAGAATTAAGCTAGAGTAAATCTAGTTTAATTAATTTAAAAACATTTAATAAAAGAAACCAATGAGAATTAAGTCTCCTAGAAGACTATTGGGCAGTCTCCCAAGGGGTCCAATGAGCATTCAAGAGCCCCATGGCTTGCCTGATTCCTATTGGCCAGGAGGCAAAGGGGTCCAATGAGAGTTTATTTTAATTATTTAATTACCTAAAGCTCTCACAAAAGGGAAAAGGGGGACACATGTCAGAAGGCTATCACTTATGCTGCTTAATCCATTGGCTTGACCTGGGGAGGTCCAATGAGGCAAAAGCCAGACCAATTTAGCAGCTAGGCTCGCCCAAGAGAGAGAGGGGCTGATTTTTGCTTGGCATTGACACACACACTCTCACACTTGACCATGTGTGAAGGGAAAAGAATACTCTATCTCCTCCCAAGCTTTAATGGAGAGCTCATCACCTACTCCAAGCTTGTGAGATAGAAGCCTACATCAACACTCTCTTGGCATGTGGATGCAAATCCAACCAAGAGCCAAGCTTCAATGCATGCTCATCTTCTCTACCAAGCTAATTACTAAGCTAAGCTATGCTAATATGAGTGATTATGTGAGGAGATGTACATCTTTCTCGTAAGATACTTCTTCTTCCTCTCAATCTACTCTCATACCCTGCTAGCTCTCACCATCTTCGAAGGTGTGTGAGGTCTTGGGTCTGAGAACGGGGATAATTCAAGTTGTGTTTGATTAAGTGTTTTGCTTGGTGCATGAAGCTTCCATCTTCATTGCACTAGCTAGTCTTGAAGGAACACAAAGAATTGTATTGTACAATGTCTCTCTTGATGGGAGAAACCATAATACAAAGCCTTTTGGAGGGGGACCGGCTCCATGCAAATCCGGTCCTCAACTGTTGTCAATAGCTTAATTTCTCTCTCTTTTGAAAGTATTGTCGATGCTATCTAACTAGGTGTTATGCTTTTTGTTGCTCTCTCCCACCCAAGCACTCTTGTAATTCTCATTAGGAATCTATTCTAATGAAATGCCCACTATGTTCATGCTAATTTCCGCTACACATAATTATTAGGCCATTAAATGTTACATTGGTATCAGAGCTCAAGGTTTCTCTTTTCTTGCTCAAGAAGGGAGGTCCTCAAGCTAGCTACAAATGGTTGGTATTATTAATTGCCTGTGAGTAAGTAGAATAGGGATTTTTCAGCCTTGCAGTGCGCCTGCCTTTGTGCAGTTAACGGGGCATCACCGTCGAGAGCTATGGTCTTAATAGTGGAGTCCTACGGGGCTTGCCTACGGCTTAACCACTATTGAGCTATTAGAAGCTTGACAGGAGCCGGTGCTGTTTTGGTGTCGAAAGACCCTCTCTTCTATTCCTTGCAATTAATGGTATTCGAGCCGCGGGTACAGTAGCTTGAGTGCTTTTTCTAAAGGGGTAAAGAGGAGTAGCAACTAGGGCTTGAAGTGCCAAAGTACACCTAAAAAGTTTACACCTAAAAGTTGTTAGAATGGCTGACAATAGTAAAGAGAGTGAAATTAATGTTGATAACTTTGATTTTGCTCATGAGCAAGCTACTAATGATGCTTCAATGCTTGTTAACTATCTTGTTTCTAGGCTTCAAATGCCCATCTCTCCAAAGTGAAGTGCAACGGCAGCTCCGTGCTCACGGGATTCTCCAAGCTCATCACCATGACGAGAGAACACCTAGGAAGCCTCCTTGTGAGACTACCAAAAGAGGTCTCTCTCCGATTCGGGAAGAAGAAGAGAATCCATATGAAGGGCTCAAGAATTTACTTCTTGATGATGCATCTCCTTCCCAATCAAGATCCAGCGAGTCTCCCGCCACCTCGGCGGAGATGGCTCCACGAAGACGGCGGGCTAAACGCTCTCCATCACCACCAAAGCGGAGAAGACCATCACACTCTTCTCCTCACCACAATTCAAAGAGGGATGATAAAAAGCAAGAGAAGAAAAAGGCGAGAAAGAGGACACCCTCTTCTCCATCTTCTTCATCCTCTTCCTCTTATGAAAGCTATGGTGAAGACGACAAAGATCAAGACAAGAAAAAGGCGAGAAAGAGGTCACCCTCTTCTCCACCTTCTTCAAATTCTTCACCTTCTGAAGAAAGTGATGGTGCAACTTTTGAACCATCAAAAAGAAGAGGCCATAGGAAATCCTATGCCGCATGGAAGAGGTCGTCCAAGCTGAAGAAATTCAAAGAGGGAGGGAAGAGCATCTCTTTCCTTACCTATGATGGCACCTTTGGTGCTACAGACAAAGTTTTGGCCTTTATCCAGCAATTCGATGCGGCGTTTGGAGATGAGGGCTTCACGGAGTCCTCTAAGCTACGCCATGTAGCTATGCACTTTCAAAAGTCCGCCAGACAATGGTGGTCTAGCCTACGAGCCAACGGTGAAGCTCCACGAACATGGAAGGCTTTAAGAGCTTCCATTATGAAGCAGTTTTTGGCCACCGATGCCAAAGACAAAGTACTCACCGAATGGCGAAGCTTAAAGCTCTCTCCCAATGAATCCATCCACAAATATGTAGACAAGTTTTGGGACCTACAACTCAAAGCCACTGTCTTCAAAAAGTTGGATTTTGGAGAGCAAAAGCAACAATTTTGTGCGGGCTTAACCGAAGAAATGGCGAGTATGTCAACTCGCAAAGAAGAATATGGCTCAACACCACACTCGCAAAGCCACGTACCATATCGGCGGTAATACACCATACTATGGTGGCCTCTCGAATCAATTTCCAAACGGGGAAAAAGAAATAATAAGCCCCCGAAAACAAGGTTCCAATGAGCCTAAGGGGAAGGACAATGTCCAAAAGTCTCCTAAGGGCAATTCCAACAAAGCTAAAGAGAAGGGAGTTTACAAAGGAAAGAATAAACTCTCTCCTGAAGAGCTTGAGCGTTATCGTAAGGATAACCGGTGTTTCAAGTGCGGCGAACAAGGGCATGCGTACCGCGCTTGTCCCCAAAAGAACAACCGCCAAGATCCTCCTAGGCTTCTTTGGTTGAAATCCAAGAGGAGGAGATTCACCAAACTCACCACAAAGGATCTCCTCTATGCCATGCTTGGGGAAAGGTAAGAGAACATGATGCTTTTATTCTCTTTGACCCTGGTTCTACTCACAATTTATATCTATGGAGTTAGCCACCAAGCTAGGCATACAATCCTACGAGATGGGAGATATCCTACCCGCAGACAGTGCCTTCAAGGGGCAAGAAGCTTCAGTCACTCCCTTAATCGGGAAATTGAGGCTTCATGTCCAAGGCTATGTGGACAAAGAGGACTTCTTTATCTCTCCTCTCAAGCATGAGGATGTAATCCTAGGGGCACCATGGTTTGACCGCTTGGCTGCCATGTTAAATTTCCTGAAAGGAGAATCTCCTTTAAGTTCAGGGAAAAGGACATGTATATAGATGCTAAGGAGATGGGTAACACCATCCCCATTGTACATACACCAGCTTTCAACAAGTCAATAAAGAGCTCTATTTCCGTGTACATGATTTTTGTTAAAGATTCTCAAAATGAACCTAATGCTTTAGCAAAAGAAAATAAAAGCAACCAAAAGGAATTAGAGTTATCCAATTTTCTCAAGGGGTTTCAAGATGTTTTATTGACGACATCCCTTGTGAGCTACCTCCTAAACGAGGTAATGATGACCATGCAATTGAACTTCTTCCAGGAAGTTCACCGCCTAACAAACCTCCTTATAGAGTTTCTCAAGCTCAACAAGAGGAGATTATGCGGCAAGTGCATGAGTTAGTTGAGAAGGGCATGGTTAGGCCTAGCTCATCTCCATTGCTCACCTGTGCTATTAGTGCAAAAGAAAGACGGCACATATCGTATGTGTGTCGACTATAGAGCACTAAATAGGATCACTATCAAGAATAGGTTTCCCGTTCCACGGGTAGAAGACCTATTTGATAAGCTACAAGGATCGACCTACTTCAGTAGGATTGACCTAAAAAGTGGCTATCATCAAATAAGGATAGTTGATCAAGACATTGTAAAGACCGCATTTCGTACTACATTTGGTCTTTACGAATACATTGTCATGCCTTTTGGCTTGACCAATGCACCAGCCACATTCAACCGCTTGATGGAGAAGCTGTTCAGGCCTCATCGAACCTTCACTGGAGTGTTCTTTGATGATATTATCATCTACTCTAATTCATTGGAGGAACACAAGCAACACCTCCAGGTAATATTTCAAGTTTTAAGAGAGAATAAACTTTATGTTAATCGAAAGAAAAGTGAATTTTTCTTGCAAGAGATTCAATATTTAGGTCACATTATCTCTCAAGATGGATCCAAATGGATCCATCCAAGTTAGAGGTAATAAAAGGATGGCCTAAACCAAGGAATCTTCATGAACTAAGAAGCTTTATAGGTATGTGTGCATACTATAGACGCTTCATAGAAAAGTTCTCACAAATTGCGGGACCATTACATGACCTAACAAAGAAAAATGTTAGGTATACATGGTCTGCTAAGGAGAACAATGCTTTCGAAAAGCTTATCTCTCAACCTGTGCTTACACTACCGGATCTCTCAAAACCATTTGAGGTCCAATGTGATGCTTGTGGTGATTGCCTTGGGCTGTTTTGCTCCAAGAAGGGCACGCCATAGGCTATGAGAGTCGAACCTGTTGAGCAAGCTCTAGGCTATGAAAAAACCCTCAGTTCTCATGCATAACTATGAAAAAGAGGGACTCCTTTCATTCTGCGACATCACCAAAGTCTTAATACTTCATGACGCAAGCTGACAAACTAAATTGAGTGGGCAAATTTCCTTTCAATTTCATTCTATTGACACGGATCACTAATCAAGTAGATCACTTCAAGACGCAGTACTTTCATAGCACTCAAAGATCTATCAAGATAGATGACAACAAGAGTGTGATTTCAGCATTAGGGAGAAAGAAGAAAATTTCTTTACAATTTCTTCTCTATGGCAATTTCATTTCATCATATTGCTCACATTGCTGCAAGCATAATCAAGTAGCTTGCACTCTCAAGACGACGAGAGTGAATGCGGTTTCCATAGCAACTCACAATGATCTATCTTCAATGATAGATGAGTATGCTATTGATCCCGATTTTAGAGATGTGATTTCAGCCCTTGCATTAGGGAAGAAAGAAGAACCATTTACTTTACAAGATGGTTATCTTCTCTATGGCAATAGACTATGCGTTACTAACTCACTACGTGAGAAAGTAATGTATGAATCTCATGCTCCACCATATGCGGGGCATAGAGGGATTCAGTCTACCTTAAAGGGAATTGAAACATATTTCTATTGGCCTACCATGAAAGTGAACATACAAGAGTATGTTTCCAAATGTGTGGTATGTCCAAAAGACAAAATTTGATAGAGGGAAGCAACTTGGATTGCTTCAACCCTTGCCAATCCCTAATTCACCATGGGAGAGCATATCCATGGATTTTATCTTTGGATTGCCTAAGTCTATCCATGGGAATACGGGAATATGGACGATAGTAGACAGTTTAGTAAACAAGCTCATTTTATACCTGTCAAAAAGACTATCAAAGCCCATCAAATGGCAACCCTCTTCATTTCACAAATTTTCAAGTACCATGGCTTGCCATGTCCATAGTGTCGGATAGAGATCCTAGAATGACCAGTAATTTCTGGAAGGGTCTCTTTGAGAATTTAGGAACAAGGCTAAACTTCTCTTCGGCCTATCATCCACAAACTGATGGCCAAAGTGAAATAGCTAACCTAACCATTCTCGATCTACTAAAAGCCTATGTAACGGAAGTAGATCAAAGATCCCAATGGGAAAGTACTTACCCTTAGTGGAGTATGCTTACAATAACACTGTACATACTTCCACGGGAAAAGCACCTTTCGAGGTAATTGAGGGAAGATCAAAAAGTCCCTTGCTACTTAAGGTACATGGGAAGATCTTCGCTGCAGATGAGTATAGCCGAGACCTACAAGAATCTTTCCAAAGATTAAGGATGCTATCTCTATCTCACAGCAAAGGCAAAAGGCTGCTGCTGACAAGCACAGAAGAGCCCAAGCCTTTAAAGAAAACGATTGGGTCTTGTTAAAGTTTCCCAAGGCTCGATTAAGCACACGACGGGCAAGAATCCTACGGGCCACCAAAAGTACTATGCTAAACTAGCAAAAAGGTACTATGGTCCCTTCCAGATTCTTAGGCCAATCAATGAGATGGCCTATCAACTCAAGTTGCCCAATCATTGGCTCATACACAATGCTTTCCATGTGAGCCTATTAAAGCCTTACAAAGGAGAGCCACCTCAAGAACCAACTATTGAAGACCCACCGGATCGAGGACCAAGAGGAGGTGCTGCAGCCCGAGTCCATTCTCCGACATGAAGACAAGGTATTAAGAGGCGGTAAGACTATCCGACGATATCTTATTAAGTTTAAGAATTATCCTTTTGAAGATGCTAGATGGATGCAAGGCATACAATTAAAGGATAACCTAAACCTTGTCAATGCTTACAATGCTTCCCAAGAGTAAGCAAATGTACAAAATGTTAAAAATGAACAAAATTTTTGTCTTATAAGACTCTCTTTTTCTTTATTTGTGCACAAAAATGAAGTAGTATGCATGCTTAGATCAAGTTTGCGGAGACGACGTCTCCCAAACACCAAGTAGAGCTTGTCACTCTACTATGGAAGACTGATAGGACTAATGTGCAGACATGCTTGCGGCAGCCTCAGGCTCTCAAGCGCCAAATGGACTAGTCATCCATTATGGAATGATGTCGTAGGGTAACATAGGGATCCTCTACCCGCTAAGAAAAGGACTCATGAATATGCTTTATCTTCTCTACACCATAGTCGAGGACGACTATGATTTCAAGAGAGAGGTAATGTCATAATAATCAATATCTAATTCTCCTAAATGATTTTCTCATATTAAACTGATCATTTAATGTGGGAAGTGCCAGAGGAGAAAAAGCTAGAATATTGGTTAAGCTAGCAGACCGGCCACAGTAGGGATCCAAAGGAGGGAAAATAGGGATCCAAAGGGGGGGCCATCTGCAAAAGAGCCATGTGCAACAATGGGCTAAAAAGACCCTAAGGTTCAGCCCATTAAGACTTCCAAAATGCTAAGGTTCCAAAAATTCAAAGGTTGTGTCCAAAGGTCAACCCTAGGAAAAATTGGATGCTTAGTGTGTGTACAAAAAGTCTTCTTACATCCCTACATGGGAGGGGGCGAGCCCCAAAGTAGGGGATGAGAGAGAAAGCCACACACACACACACACACAGGCTCCCTTTACACAAAGGGAATTAGGGACACATGTCAGCTCCCTAGGCCAGATGCCCACAAGGTGTGCCCAATTCCTATTGGAAGACCCTTGAAGTGGACCAATGAGAATTAAGCTAGAGTAAATCTAGTTTAATTAATTTAAAAACATTTAATAAAAGAAACCAATGAGAATTAAGTCTCCTAGAAGACTATTGGGCAGTCTCCCAAGGGGTCCAATGAGCATTCAAGAGCCCAATGGCTTGCCTGATTCCTATTGGCCAGGAGGCAAAGGGGTCCAATGAGAGTTTAGTTTAATTATTTAATTACCTAAAGCTCTCACAAAAGGGAAAAGGGGGACACATGTCAGAAGGCTATCACTTATGCTGCTTAATTACCCATTGGCTTGACTTGGGGAGGTCCAATGAGGCAAAAGCCAGACCAATTTAGCAGGAAGGGCTCGCCCAAGAGAGAGAGGGGCTGATTTTTTGCTGGGCATTGACACACACATACTCACACACTGACCATGTGTGAAGAAAGATACTCTATCTCCTCCCAAGCTTTAATGGAGAGCTCATCACCTACTCCAAGCTTGTGAGATAGAAGCCTACATCAACACTCTCTTGGCATGTGGATGCAAATCCAACCAAGAGCAAGCTTCAATGCATGCTCATCTTCTCTACCAAGCTAATTACTAAGCTAAGCTATGCTAATATGAGTGATTATGTGAGGAGATGTACATCTTTCTCGTAAGATACTCCTTCTTCCTCTCAATCTACTCTCATACCCTGCTAGCTCTCACCATCTTCGAAGGTGTGTGAGTGTCTTGGGTCTGAGAACGGGATAATTCAAGTTGTGTTTGATAAAGTGTTTTGCTTAGTGCATGAAACTTCCATCTTCATTGCACTAGCTAGTCTTGAAGGAACACAAAGAATTGTATTGTACAATGTCTCTCTTGATGGGAGAAACCATAATACAAAGCCTTTTGGAGGGGGGACCGGCTCCATGCAAATCCGGTCCTCAACTGTTGTCAATAGCTTAATTTCTCTCTCTTTTGAAAGTATTCTCGATGCTATCTAACTAGGTGTTATGCTTTTTGTTGCTCTCTCCACCCAAGCACTCTTGTAATTCTCATTAGAAATCTATTCTAATGAAATGCCCACTATGTTCATGCTAATTTCCGCTACACATAAGTTATTAGGCCATTACATGTTACATCTCTGAACAGCCATATCAATATGTCTCTGCACGCGCAGATAGAAACTCCAATACACAGAGCTCCACCCTTACTTAGGAAGAGCTTAAGCGATGGAAGAACTTTTCCATTGATGATGGCTACTTACTCCACAAAGGTAGAGTATGTGCGCCAAAGGACTCAGGCACTAGGTGCCAAATCTTTTTTGAGTGTCATGATAGTCCAAGTGCTAGTCATCCATGTATTGACAAGACATATGCCTTAGTTCGACGGAAAATTTAATTGGCCGGTCTTACATCATGATATTCAAGAGTACATACTAAACTGCCAATAGTGCCAAGTTAATAAGGCAGACCGCCTGAAGGTAGGTGGCATTTTACATCCTTTAGAGATTCCACAAGGTAAGTGGGAGAGTATCTCTATGGATTTTATAGTAGGACTAATTACTACAAATTGTGTCCATGATGCCATTTGGGTAATTGTAGGCCATCTCACAAAGATTCATTCCCACTAAGACTACGATTAAGACACTGGAATTAGCACGGCTATTTGTAGAGCACATATATAAACTCTACGGTCTTCCAGCTAGTATCATTAGTGACAGAGATCGAAAGTTCGATAGTCACTTCTGGAGAGCTGTGTTCCAAAAATTGGAAACTAAACTTAATCTAAGTACGGTTGATCATCGACAAACGAATGGTCAAACAGAAAAAGTTAATCAAGTGCTAGAGGATATGCTACGAGCGTACGTTAACAAGAAGCAAACCAATTGGAAAGCCTACTTACCTATATTGGAATTTGCTTATGATAGTTCAAAGCATGTGACTACAGGGTTTAGTCCATTTATTCTTTTGTATGGATTCAACCTAGATCACCTGTTACGATGGGGTTGGCTAAGGAGAAGATACGACAAGCGAAGGATTTTCTCCAAGACCATTTTGACATGCTTCGAGTTGCTCGACAGAATGTTAAGCAAGCTCAAGATCGATATAGAAGTACGCAGATGAGCATCATCGTCTTGCTACTTTTGAAGAAGGAGACAAGGTTTTTCTCAAAGTTTCGGAGCATTTAAAAAGTCTGAAGACGGGAAAAATTGCTAAACTTTCACCACGCTATTGTGGACCGTTTACCCATTCTCATACGTATCGGTCAAGTGGCCTATAAGTTAGCTCTCCCAGAGCACTCACGCGTTCATCTTGTTTTTCATATTAGCCGTTTACGAAAACAGCTAGCACAGAACGATAATGTCATTGACATAGGTGTGTTAGTTGACCTTATCGAACCACCAAGCATTCCTCATGAGCTCCAAAATATTTTGGATTCTCATGAGCTTCGCACCAGACATCATGTCAGATGACAGGTGTTGGTAAAATGGCTAGATAGACCTGAAGAAGGTTCTACATGGGAGAATGTTTCCGCACTTAAGAAACGTTTTCCTACGTTTGTTTTTGAGGACAAAAATGATTCTCCAAGGGGGGGGGGGGGGTAATGAAAGGACACGGATCCTATGCGCAAGGCCACCGACACGGCTAGACAATGTGTACGCTAGGGGAAGGCTATAAGATAGCACAGTTGGGTGGAGACTAACACAGGCGTTACCACTGCCCTTTCAATACATGTCTCCAATCCTACTCGCTCAATCATTCCTACTCAGGCTACAATAAAAAAATAAAGCAATGGTTCTGATTAATCAAGCATGGCATGCACAAAAAAGCACATGCACACACACTCAAGAGAGTACACACACAAGCACAGGGGATATCACTTCTCTCTACGTACACATAGGAATGCACGTAATGCCACAAACCACTTGCAATGCCAGAAATAAAGATCACACACACTCAATATGTAATGGAAAAGGCCTATGAACTTTGAGAATAAAGGAATTAGGACAATTAAAGAAAGCACTTTTGTGAGATTACTTTGAGAGCATAGAGGGTGAACTCAATTGATGGTAGCAACATAAACATAGTACTTAGTTAACTTGGCATGAACAATACTTTTGCAAGAGAGAGAGTTTAGAGAACATGACCATAGTTGAGGACCAGATTTATGTGGATCCGGTCCCCCCTCCAATAGGCATTTGTATTATAGATTCTCCCATCAAGAGAGACTTGGTACAATACAATCTTTGTGTTCCTTGTGACCTAGGTGATGCAATGAAGATGGAAAAATTCATGCATCATGAGCATAACATAAACTCTGCAAAAATCATTAACTATCTCAAGCCTCAGTCCCAAGGCCTCAAACTCCTTCGAAGGTGGAGAGAGCTAGCGGGGAATTAGGGTAGGCAAGAGGAAGATGAAACATTTCATAGGAGAAAGAAATAGTTCCTCACTTATCATCACTCTTCTTGCTAGCATACATAATAGCATAGTAATGAAGATGGAGAAGATGGAAAGCTTAAGCATTGAAGCATGGCTCTTGGTTGGATTTGCATTCCATAGCCAAGAGTGTTGGTGTAGCCTCTCAACTTCTCTATTAGCTTGGAGAAGGAGATGGAGCTCTTGCAGTTTGCACTTCACACAATGAGAGTGTGTGTGGGTGAGTATACCCCCAAGCAGCCCCCCTTCTTGCTTTGGTCGATCCCCCCTTGTAGCTCATACTTGGAGCTCATTGGACCAGGTGCTTTTCTCGTAGAAGTATGTACAATATTATTGTATGCATACTCTACAAGAGGTAAATGCTTTTTCCATTGTGAGCGTTGATCTACTTCGATAACATAAGTCTTTAGTAGATCGAGTATCGTAAGATTGGCTATCTCAATTTGGCCATCCGTTGGTGGGTGATAGGCCGAAGAGAAATTCAATCTTTTACTTAGATTTTCAAAGAGATCTTTCTAGAAATTACTGGTCATTCTAGGATCTCTATCTGACACGATGGATGTTGGCAATCCATGGTGTTTGAAAATATGTGATATGAAGAGAGTTTCCATTTGGTGTGCCTTAATAGTATTTTTGATAGGAATAAAGTGTGCTTGCTTGCTAAACATGTCAACTATTGTCCATAGCATACTCATCTATCATAGAAGATAGATCATTGTGAGTTTCTATAGAGACCACATTAACTTTTGGTCGTCGTGAAAGTACATCAGCCACTTGATTGTGCTTACCAACAATGTGAGCAATATGAAAATTAATTTGCAAAAGAAAAATTCCCCACCTCATTTGTTTGTCGGAAAGCTTGGTTTGCATCATGAAGTACTTTAGACTTTGATGGTCTATTCGTAAAATGAATGGAGTCCCCAATAAATAGTGCTTCCATGTGTCTAGGGCATGTAGAACATCTAAAAGCTCTTTTTCATAAAGGCCTAAGACCTGTTCATCCGTATAGAGCCTTTTGCTCTTATATGCTATGGCATGCCCTTCTTGGAGCAAGACTCCTCCAAGGCAATCACCACAAGCATTACATTAGACCTCAAATGGCTTTGAGAGATCCGAAAGCATGAGGACTGGTTGGGAGGTAAGCTTCTCTTTGAGGTTATCAAAAGCACTTTTCTCCCCATGAATACTTAACGTTCTTCTTTGTTAAGTCATGTAATGGGTGTGCTATGAAGCATCTATAGTATGTACACATACCAATAAAACTTCTTAGCTCATGTAGATTCCTTGGATTAGGCCATGATTTTATCACCTCCAGCTTTGATGGATCCATATGAATACCATCTTGAGAGATAATATGACCTAAGCATTGAATCTCTTGAAGGAAAAATTTGGTTTTCTTTTGATTGAGAAAAAGATTGTTCTCCCTCAATGCTTGAAAAATCTCTTGGAGATGTTGCTTGTGTTCCTCCATGGACTGGGAGTAGATGATGATATCATTAAAAGAATAATCCAGTGAATTTATGGTAGAGTCTAAAGATTTTCTCCATTAGACGATTGAACGTCGTTGGTGCATTAGTCAAGCCAAAAGGCATGACTAAATATTCATAAAGACCAAACATTGTACGAAACGCGGTCTTTAGGATATCTTCATCCACTATCCTTATTTGATGATAGCCACTTTTAATGTCAATCCTACTGAAGTAGGTAGAGCCTTGTAGCTTGTCAAACAGATCTTCTACCTAAGGCACGGGAAATCTGCTTTTGATAGTGATATGGTTTAGTGCTTGATAATCCACACACATATGGTATGTACCATCTTTCAATTGCACTAAAAGTACTCGAGAACAAAAGGGAGAGGAGCTAGGCCTCACCATCCCTTTGTCTACCAGTTCTTGTACTTGCCTCATGATCTCCTCTTGTTGAGCTTGGGAAACTCGATAAGGAGGCTTGTTAGATGGTGAGCTTCTTGGTAGGAGCTCAATTCGATGGTCATCATCCCCTCGTTTTGGAGGTAAGTCCATAGGGATATCATCGATGAACACATTTTGGAATCCTTTTAGAAAATTAGACAAATCTAACTCTTCTTCATTCCTACCATTTACATTTGATTAAACATTAGGATCTTTTAGGGACTCTTCGACAAAAATCATGTACGCAAAAACTGATCTCTTCATTGATTTATCAAAAGCAGGCGGATTTACAAGTGGTATAGTACGACCAGACTCACTCACATCTATATACATGTTCTTTTCCCTATAGGTGAAGTAGATTCTCCTTTCATGGAACTTCATGTTGACAGCCATGCGGTTGAACCATGGTGCCCCTAGGATAGCATCCTCATTGTAAAAATAATCAATATCTAATTCTCCTAAATGATTTTCTCATGTTAAACTGATCATTTAATATGGGGAAGTGCGAGGGGAGAAAAAGCTAGAATATTGGTTAAGCTAGCAGACCGGCCATAGTAGGGATCCAAAGGAAGGAAAATAGGGATCCAAAGGGGGGGCCATCTGCAAAAGAGCCATGTGCAAGAATGGGCTAAAAAGACCCTAAGGTTCAGCCCATTAAGACTTCCAAAATGCTAAGGTTCCAAAATTCAAAGGTTGTATCCAAAGGTCAACCCTAGGGAAAATTGGATGCTTTGTGTGTGACCAAAAAGTCTTTTCAAATCCTTACATAGGAGGGGGAGAGCCTTGGGAGTAGGGGATGAGAGAGAAAGTTACACACACACACACACATGCACACACACACACACACACACACACACACACACACACACACACACACACACACACACACACACACACACACACACACACACACACACACAGGCTCCCTTTACACAAAGGGAATGAGGGACACATAGCCCAGACGCCCACAAGGTGTGCCCAATTCCTATTGGATGGCCTTGGAGGTGGACCAATGAGAATTAGGCTAGAGTAAATCTAGTTTAATTAATTTAAAAGCACTTAATAAAAGAACCAATGATAATTAAGTCCTCTAGAAGACTATTGGACAGTCTCCCAAGGGGTCCAATGAGCATTCAGCAGCCCAATGGCTTGCGTGATTCCTATTGGCCAGGAGGCAAAGGGGTCCAATGAGAGTTTAATTGAATTACTAATTTACCTAAAGCTCTCACAAAAGGGGAAAGGGGGACACATGTCAGAAGGCTATCACTTATGCTGCTTAATTGTGATAGGCTAGCCCTGGGGAGGTCCAATGGGGAGCCTGCAAGAAAAAATAGCAAGAGGGCTCGCCCAAGAGAGAGAGAGGGGGATGATTTTTGCAAGGCATTATCACACACACACTCACACAATCTCATGTGTGAAGAAAGAGAAGACTATCTCTTCCCAAGCTTTAATGGAGAGCTCATCACCTACTCCAAGCTTGTGAGATAGAAGCCTACATCGACACACTCTTGGCATGTGGATGCAAATCCAACCAAGATCCAAGCTTCAATGCATGCTCATCTCCTCTACCAAGTTAATTACTAAGCTAAGCTATGCTACTATGAGTGATTATGTGAGGAGATGTACATCTTTCTCGTAAGATACTCCTTCTTCCTCTCAATCTACTCTCATACCCTGCTAGCTCTCACCATCTTCGAAGGTGTGTGAGTTCTTGGGTCTGAGAACGGGGATAATTAAAGTTTTGTTTGCTAAGTGTTTTGCTTAGTGCATGAAGCTTTCATCTTCATTGCACTAGCTAGTCTTGAAGGAACACAAAGAATTGTATTGTACAATGTCTCTCTTGATGGGAGAAACCATAATACAAAGCCTTTTGGAGGGGGGACCGGCTCCATGCAAATCTGGTCCTCAACTATTGTCAATAGCTTAATTTCTCTCTCTTTTGAAAGTATTGTTGATGCTATCTAACTAGGTGTTATGCTTTTTGTTGCTCTCTCCACCCAAGCACTCTTGTAATTCTCATTAGGAGTCTATTTTAATGAAATGACCACTATGTGCATGCTAATTTCCGCTACACATAAGTTTGTAGACCATTAAATGTTACATTGGTATCAGAGCACAAGGTTTCTCTTTTCTTGCTCAAGAAGGGAGGTCCTCAAGCTAGCTATAAATGGTTGGTATTATTAATTGCATGTGAGTAAGTAGAATAGGGATTTTTCAGCCTTGCTTAACAACTATTGAGCTATTAGAAGCTTGACAGGAGCCGGTGCTGTTTTGGTGTCGAAAGACCCTCTCTTCTATTCCTTGCAATTAATGTTATTCGAGCCACGGGTACAGTAGCTTGAGTGCTTTTTCTAAAGGGGTAAAGAGGAGTAGCAACTAGGGCTTGAAGTGCCAAAGTACACCTCAAAAGTTTACACCTAAAAGTTATTAGAATGGCTGACAATAGTAAACAGAGTGAAATTAATGTTGATAACTTTGATTTTGCTCATGAGCAAGCTACTAATGATGCTTCAATGCTTGTTAACTATCTTGTTACTAGGCTTCAACAAGCCATGGGCAATCCATCTCTCCAAAGTGAAGTGCAACGGCAGCTTCGTGCTCACGGGATTCTCCAAGCTCATCACCATGACGAGAGAACACCTAGGAAGCCTCCTTGTGAGACTACCAAAAGAGGTCTCTCTCCGATTCGGGAAGAAGAAGAGAATCCATATGAAGGGCTCAAGAATTTACTTCTTGATGATGCATCTCCTTCCCAAAGGAGAACTCAAGAGCCTCCACCGAAGGAACGAGAAAGAAGCGAGTCTCCCGCCACCTCGGCGGAGATGGCTCCACGAAGACGGCGGGCTAAACGCTCTCCATCACCACCAAAGTGGAGAAGACCATCACACTCTTCTCCATGCCATAATTCGAAGAGGGATGATAAAAAGCAAGAGAAGAAAAAGGCGAGAAAGAGGACACCCTCTTCTCTATCTTCTTCATCCTCTTCCTCTTATGAAAGTGATGGTGAAGACAACGAAGATCAAAACAAGAAAAAGGCGAGAAAGAGGTTACCCTCTTCTCTACCTTCTTCAAATTCTTCATCTTCTGAAGAAAGTGATGGTGCAACCTTTGAATCATCAAAGGTTGTCAACTCCCAAAGGCCACGTACCATATCGGCGGTAATACACCATACTATGGTGGCCTCTTGAATTAATTTCCAAACGGGGGCTAAAAGAAATAATAAGCCCATGGAAAACAAGGGTTCCAATGAGCCTAAGGGGAAGGACAATGTCCAAAAGTCTCCTAAGGGCCACTCCAACAAAGCTAAAGAGAAGGGAGTTTACAAAGGTAAAAACAAACTCTCTCCTGAAGACCTTGAGCGTTATCGCAAGGATAACTGGTGTTTCAAGTGCGGCGAACAAGGGCATGCGTACCGCGCTTGTCCCCAAAAGAACAACCACCAAGATCCTCCTAGAGCTTCCTTGGTTGAAATCCAAGAGGAGGAGACTCACCAAACTCATCACAAAGGATCTCCTCTATGCCATGCTTGGGGAAAGGTAAGAGAACATGATGCTTTTATTCTCTTTGACCCTGGTTCTACTCACAATTTTATATCTATAGAGTTGGCCACCAAGCTGGCATACAAGCTTACGAGATGGGAGATGTCCTACCCGCTGACAGTGCTTTCAAGGAGCAAGAAGCTTCAATCACTCCCTTAATCGGGAAATTGAGGCTTCATGTTCAAAGCTATGTGGACAAAGAGGACTTCTTTATCTCTCCTCTCAAGCATGAGGATGTAATCCTAGGGGCACCATGGTTTGACCGCCTGGCTGCCAATGTTAAATTTCTTGAAAGGAGAATCTCCTTTAAGTTCAGGGAAAAAGACATGTATATAGATGCTAAGGAAATGGGTAACACTATCCCCATTGTACATACACCAGCTTTCAACAAGTCAATAAAGAGCTCTATTTCCGTGTACATGATTTTTGTTAAAGATTCTCAAAATGAACCTAATGCTTTAGCAAAAGAAAATAAAAGCAACCAAAAGGAATTAGAGCTATCCAATTTTCTCAAGGGGTTTCAAGATGTTTTTAATGACGACATCCCTTGTGAGCTACCTCCTAAACGAGGTAATGATGACCATGCAATTGAACTTCTTCCAGGAAGTTCACAGCCTAACAAACCTCCTTATAGAGTTTCTCAAGCTCAACAAGAGGAGATTATGCGGCAAGTGCATGAGTTAGTTGAGAATAGCATGGTTAGGCCTAGCTCATGTCCATTTTGCTCACCTGTGCTATTAGTGCTAAAGAAAGACGGCACATATCGTATGTGTGTCGACTATAGAGTACTAAATAGGATCACTATCAAGAATAGGTTTCCCGTTCCACGGGTAGAAGACCTATTTGATAAGCTACAAGGATCGACCTACTTCAGTAGGATTGACCTAAAAAGTCGCTATCATCAAATAAGGATAGTTGATCAAGACATTGTAAAGACCGCATTTCGCACCACATTTGGTCTTTGTGAATACATTGTCATGCCTTTTGACCAATGCACCAGCCACATTCAACCGCCTGATGGAGAAGCTGCTCAGGCCTCATCGAACCTTCACTGGAGTGTTCTTTTATGATATTATCATCTACTCTAATTCATTAGATGAACACAAGCAACACCTCCAGGTAATATTTCAAGTTCTGAGAGAGAATAAACTTTATGTTAATTGAAAGAAAAGTGAATTTTTCTTGCAAGAGATTCAATATTTAGGTCACATTATCTCTCAAGATGGCATCCAAATGGATCCATGAAAGTTAGAGGTAATAAAAGTGTTAGGAAATAAGACGTAGCTAAATAGATAATTGAGTAGATTACTTAATGGAGAGAGACAGATTTATATACACGAGATTATAGAGCACACAGAGAGAGAGAGAGAGAGAGAGCGAGAGAGAGAGAGAGAGAGTACACACGATATACGTGGTTCACCCAATGTGGGCTACGTCCACGGGAAAGCAGCCACTCAATGGCTTTAGTACTTCAAAACAAGAAGTAGTTTACAAAGGGATTATACCCTTAATGGAGCTCCCTCCTTGCTTCACTCTCACCACCTCACACCAACCTTGTTGCATCAACTTCACACTATAAAATGTGTGTAGAAATGGCCTCCTTTTATAGGCCAAAAGGGTTGCCCTCTCTTATGAGAGACAGCCATGTGTAGCCACCCTTGTGAGAATAAGTCCAAATCGGACCCTCCAATCCGCCCATGTGTGGCCGCCCTTGTGCGAATAAGTCCAAATCGGACCCTCCAATCAGCCCATGTGTGGCCGTCCTTGTGGGAATAAGTCCAAATCGGACCCTCCAATCCGCCCATGTGTGGCCGCCCTTGAGAAGACAAGTCCACTTTTGAATTCGGCCACCGGCCACCGGTCATTGACTTCCGACCACCGGCCATCGGCCATCGACTACCGGCCACCGGCCAACCGACCGGTTGTTTTCCGACCACTTTCCGACTGCCGTTCGGCCATAATATTCCGGTGAAAAAGAATATTCCCGCGAAAAAAAAAGTCTCGGGGGCCTCCGCCCCGAGGCCTTTAAAGTTGCCCCTGATTCTTGTCCGTGAAAATTTTGGTTTCCGGTGAGTGATTTTCCTTCACGCATGATGGCTTCTCCTCATAATGGGGGCCTTACAAATGTGCGCTTTTACCATAGAAAATTACAAGGGTAAATCAGGCTCCATACTTAACAATCTCCCACTTGGAGACTGATCTCCAAACCAAACCTGTGACTGCTTTGCATTCTGGCTTCCTATCCTTGAATTCCGATTGAAGATGAGCAAAAGCTCAACTTCTCCTTGTTGACCACCTTTGTAAACATGTCTGCAGGATTTTCACTTGTATGCACCTTTCCTAGCTTTAGTTGTCTCTCTTCCAAAAGAGTGCGTATGAAGTGATATCTCACCTCAATGTGCTTTGTCCTTGAATGAAAGGCTGAGTTCTTCGCAAGATGGATAGCGCTTTGGCTATCACTGTACAAGACACAATTGTCTTGTTTGAATCCAAGCTCTTCTAAGAATCTGTGAAGCCACAAAATTTCTTTGCTTGCCTCCGTCATTGCTACATACTCTGCTTCCGTGGTAGAAAGTGAAACCACTTTCTGCAGCTTTGAAGCCCAGCTTACTGTTGTGCCTCCAACCGTGAACACATAGCCAGTAGTGCTCCTTCGAGTATCTTTGTCACCTGCCAAACCAAACCTGTGACTGCTTTCCATTCTGGCTTCCTATCCTTGAATGCCGATTGAAGATGAGAAAAAGCTCAACTTCTCCTTGTTGACCACCTTTGTAAACATGTCTGCAGGATTTTCACTTGTATGCACCTTTCCTAGCTTTAGTTGTCCCTCTTCCAAAAGAGTGCGTATGAAGTGATATCTCACCTCAATGTGCTTTGTCCTTGAATGAAAGGCTGAGTTCTTCGCAAGATGGATAGCGCTTTGGCTATCACTGTACAAGACACAATTGTCTTGTTTGAATCCAAACTCTTCTAAGAATCTGTGAAGCCACAAAATTTCTTTGCTTGCCTCCGTCATTGCTACATACTCTGCTTCCGTGGTAGAAAGTGAAACCACTTTCTGAAGCTTTGAAGCCCAACTTACTGCTGTGTCTCCAATCGTGAACACATAGCCAGTAGTGCTCCTTCGAGTATCTTTGTCACCTGCCATATCTGCATCAGCATACCCTTCTAGAAAAATATCAGTTCCTCCAAAATACAAAGCATTTGTTGTTGTCCCTTTTAGATACCTAAGTATCCACTTCACAGCTTGCCAATGCTCTTTACCTGGGTTGTCCATGAACCTACTCACAACTCCCACTGCATGTGCAATGTCTCGCCTTGTCTAGACCATAGCATACATTAGAGAACCTACCGCTGCAGCATATGGAACTTTAGACATATAGGCTATCTCCTCTTGTGTCTTTGGACACATATCCTTCGTTAGTTTAAAATGACCAGCCAAAGGTGTAGAAACTGGTTTTGCATTTTGTATTGCAAACCTTTCTAGTACCTTCTTGATGTAATCTTCTTCAGATAGCTTTATTGTCTTCTTCGTCCTGTCCCTTGATATTTTCATACCAAGTATCCTCTTTGCAGCACCTAAATCTTTCATTGAAAAAGATTTGGACAGCTCCTCTTTTAGGTCTTTGATGTCCTGCATGTTAGCACTTGCAATCAACATGTCATCAACATACAACATTAGGATGATAAATTTCCCATCTCCCAAATTCTCCGTGTAGATGCAGTGATCCGAGTTGCATCTTGTGAATCCATGATCCAACATCCATCGATAAAACTTCAAGTACCATTGTCTTGATGCTTGCTTTAAACCATACACGCTCTTCTTTAATCTGCAAACCATTTTCTCCTTACCTTTTACTTCATACCCCTTTGGTTGAAGCATGTAGATTTCCTCCTCTAAGTCACCGTGAGGGAATGCCGTATTTACATCCATTTAGTCGAGATTTAGATCATGAGAAGCCACAAGGCTTAAGACAAGCCTAATTGAGTTCATTTTTACAACAGGAGAAAATATTTCATTGAAGTCAATACCTTTCTTTTGAGAAAAACCTTTTACCACAAGCCTAGACTTGTGTCATAAAATCTAATATCTAACCAACCCAAATGATTTTCTCATATTAAATTGATCACTTAATGTGGGAGAATAAACGGGAACAAGTGTTAAGATATAGATATGTGCTTATAGATCTATCTCAACACGGGGCCAATAGTAAAGGGGCCCAAATGGGAGATGGTCTATCAAGAGCAAGGCTAACCAATGTAGCATAAAACCTTAGGATTAGCTTCATTGCAGACCTCCAATAATGTGTGTAAAAGTCCTTTGACCTTAGGTAAGCTAGGGCTGTTGAGCTTGAGGTGGGAACTCGGCCCAAGCTCGAGGTGCTTGACCTGCTTGAGGTGCTTGTCGTGCTTGAGGTGTTTGTCCTGCTTGAGGTGCTTGATTAAGGTGCTTGAGGTGCTTGACTTGCCGCTTGATTAAGGTGCTTGAGGTGCCTTGACATGCTTGCCTGAGATGCTTGTGGGAATACCCCCTAGTCCAAGTGCCTTGTCATGCTTGATGACTAAGGTGCTTGAGCTCCTAAAGTCAAAAGCATCCCTACAAGAGGGGGGGCGATCCCTTTTCCTAGGGATTAGAGAGAGAACACACACTCACACTCACAAGGGAAGCCCCAGCTTGAAGAGGCAACAAGGACACATGTCAGGTCCCTACCCATGTTACCTTCATGTGTTGCTTGAAGCCTATTGGCTAGGCTTCAAAGGGGTCCAATGATAAATTACTTGAATTATCTAATTGTTTTGCATTTATCAAGTCCTCTCTCTCAAAAGGGAAAGGGGGACACTTGTCCCAAGGCTACCCATGTTGCTTGTAATGGCTCCTGCTTGTGATTGGCTAGGCTTGGAGGGGTCCAATGAGCTTCAAGCATGAGCTACAAGGGGGGGTCGACCCAAGCAAGCTAGGGGGGTGCTTAGGGGGTATACTCACCCACACACACTCACAAACACTCTCATTGTGTACTATGCAAAGTCCAAGAACTCCCTCTCCTTCTCCAAGCAAGTAGAGGTTGAGAGCCTACACCAACACTCTTTGCTATGGAGTGCAAATCCATCCAAGATCCATGCTTCAATGCTTGAGCTTGCCATCTATTTCTTCTTCATTACTATGCTATTATGTATGCTAGAACAAGAGTTATGATAAGTGAGGAACTAACTCTTTCTCGTATGAAATGTTTCTTCTTCCTCTTCTCTACCCTCATTCCCTGCTAGCTCTCTCCACCTTCGAAGGTGTTTGAGGTCTTGGGACTGAGGCTTGGGATAGTTAAAGCTTTCTTCAAGTTTATGTTATGTTTGTGATGCATGAAGCCTTCCATCTTCATGGCATCACCTAGGTCACAAGGAACACAAAGACTGTATTGTAACGAGTCTCTCTTTATGGGAGAAATCATAATACAAATGCCTATTGGAGGGGGGACCGGCTCCACATAAATCCGGTCCTCAACTGTTGTCATGTTCTCTAAATTCTCTCTCTTGCAAAAGTATTGTCTATGCTAAGTTAACTAATTGCTATGATTATGTCGCTATCTTCAATTATGTCAACCCGCTATGCTCACAAAATCATTTCTTGAAAGTACTCTCATTAAATTCCGCTACTCTCAAATTGAATAGGCAAATTCCATTACAACTTGTACCTTTTCTTCCCACCTTCTTCTTCCTTTAGCTTGTACACCCATTTGTTTTGAAGTGCCCGCTTACCTTTAGGCAACTCAACCAACTCCCATGTTTGGTTGCGATGTAGTGAGTCCATCTCCACTTGCATGCTCTTCGTCCATTCTTCTTTGGATTCATGTTGCATAGCTTCTTCATATGAATCCGGCTCTCCAGAATCTGAGATCAAGAGATGGTTGAAGGAAGGAAAAAACCTTTCTGGAGGTCTACTTGCTCTTGTAGATCTTCGGGGAATAGGTTGAGGCTCCTCATTTGGTTGACGTTGTTGCACATTGTCACCGTTTGCAGTCCTTGAGTCTTCACCGTCCTCAAGCTCCATGTACTCATCACCTGTTTTTTTTGTTTGTTTTCTTTCCAAGTAATCTTTGTACATATTTTGTTCGTTAAAAATTACATTACTACTCCTTAAGATTTTACCATCTGCAGGATTCCATAGGCGATACCCAAAGTCTCCTTCTCCATAGCAAATGAAGAAACACTTTTTGGACTTTGCATCTAATTTTGATCTTAGGCTTCTATCTATGTGCATGAAAGCCTCACACCCAAACACTTTGAGAAATGCATAATTCACCGGTTTACCTGTCCATGCCTCTTCTGGAACTCCCACATCCAATTCCGTTGAGGGTGACCGATTGATTAAGTACACAGACGTACTTACAGCTTCCGCCCAAAGCTCAAGCGGTAGGCCTGCATGTAGCCGCATGCTTCGTGCTCGTTCCATGATTGTCTTGTTCATCCTTTCCAAAATCCCATTTTGTTGAGGTGTCCTTGGGGTTGTCCTTTGCCTCCGAATACCATTGCTAGCACAAAAGCTTTCAAAAGCTTGGCTGTAATATTCGCCTCCATTGTCGGATCTGAGGCATTTAACCTTGGTACCTGTTTCATTCTCCACAAAGGCTTTCCACCTTTGAAATATGGAAAATACATCGGATTTATTCTTCATGACATAAACCCATGTTTTTCTAGTCGCATCGTCTATGAATGTTACATAGTACAATGAGCCACCAAGTGATGGTGTTCTTGCAGGACCCCAAACATCAGAATGAACCAACTCAAGTTTTTTATTTTTTCTTTCATTTCCTGATTTTTGAAATTTTACCCTCTTTTGTTTACCATAAACACAATCTTCACAGAACTCTAAGTCCACTTCTTTCAAACCTGATAGAAGCTTCTTTGTTTGAAGGATTTGCATTCCTTTGGCACTCATATGCCCAAGTCGGTAGTGCCACACCACACTGTCAACTTCTGTAGTTGCTGCACAAGCTGAAGGTTGCGTGCTAACAGTACACAAGTAAAGTGTACCGACTTTTTCACCCTTGGCAACCACCAAAGATCCCTTTGAGATCTTCCACCGTTTGTTTCCGAATGCAATATTGTGACCTTCATCGTCCAATTGTCCTATAGAGATCAAATTTTTGTGAAGAGAAAGAACATGCCTAACATCTTTAAGCTTCCATTCATTTCCGTTAGCAGTTTTGACAGAAACTGTACCTTTGCCGACAATCTCACAAGCTTCATCATCTCCCAAGTATACATACCCAAAATTACCTTTGGTGTAGTCTTGGAAATGTTGCTTGTGTGGTGTCGCATGGAATGAAGCCCCGGAATGTACTATCCAGGAATTAGACACATTGTCTAATGAGAGAATTAGAGCATCTTGCTCTACTTTACCTGCCACATTGGCCTTCGATGTTGGCTTGTTGTCTTGAGACTCTGTCTCCTTCTTCTTCTTGGACCAGCAATCCTTCTTGACGTGGCCCTTCTTGCCGTAGTTCCAACATTCAAGAACTGACTTTGTGCGTGACTTGCTCCGCCTTGAGCGATCACGACCCTTTTGGTTTTTGAACCTCTCCTTAAGCCTTCCTCTTGTTTCCACTGATAGTGCAGCGCTTGATGATTCTCCTGTGCTTCTCCTTCGCATTTCCTCGCTTAGGAGAACACCCACAACATCATCAAACTTAAGAGTATTTGTGCCAGAGATAGAATTACTTACAGCCATCACAAGGCTGTCCCAACTATCCGGTAGAGATGATAGTATAAGGAGAGCTCGCACTTCGTCATCGAAATTGATTTTCACTGATCGAAGTTGACTTATGTTTGTGTTAAAGTCATTTAGGTGTTCTGCAACTGAACCATTCTCTGCCATCTTTAGATTGAACAAGCACTTCATAAGAAATACCTTATTGGATGCCGATGGTTTCTCCTAGAAGTCGTCAAGTGACTTCATCAAGTCCTCCGTGGTCTTTATCTCCGAAACATTGAAGGCCACCGTTGACGCCAAGCTTAACCAGATTGTTCCCAGTGCCTTTCGATCAAGGACAATCCATGCTTCATCTGCCATTGTTGCGGGCTTCTTCGCAAGACCGCCTAGTGGCAAATAGAGGTCCTTCTGGTAGAGATAGTCTTCAATCTGCATCTTCCAATGTTAGTAGTTTTTGCATTGAACTTCTCAATCTTGAGCTTCCCTTCCTCCGCCATAACTCCCACTCAATTCAAGGAATCCTTTCCTTGAGATAATTTAGCTACGAGCAAACCTTGCTCTGATACCAGTTGTTAGGAAATAAGACGTAGCTAAATAGATAATTGAGTAGATTACTTAATGGAGAGAGACAGATTTATATACACGAGATTATAGAGTAGAGAGAGAGAGAGAGAGAGAGAGAGAGAGAGTACAGACGATATACGTGGTTCACCCAATGTGGGCTACGTCCATGGGAAAGCAGCCACTCAATGGCTTTAGTACTTCAAAACAAGAAGTAGTTTACAAAGGGATTATACCCTTAATGGAGCTCCCGCCTTGCTTCACTCTTACCACCTCACACTCACCTTGTTGCATCAACTTCACACTATAAAATGTGTTTAGAAATGGCCTCCTTTTATAGGCCAAAAGGGCTGCCCTCTCTTATGAGAGACAGCCATGTGTAGCCACCCTTGTGCGAATAAGTCCAAATCGGACCCTCCAATCCGCCCATGTGTGGCCGCCCTTGTGCGAATAAGTCCAAATCGGACCCTCCAATCCGCCCATGTGTGGCCGCCCTTGAGAAGACAAGTCCGTTTTTGAATTCGGCCACCGGCCACCGGCCATTGACTTTCGACCACCGGCCATCGGCCATTGACTACCGGCCACCGGCCAACCGACCGGTTGTTTTCCGACCACTTTCCGGCTGCCGTCTAGCCATAATATTCCGGCGAAAAAGAATATTTCGGCCTTTAAAGTTGCCCCTGATTCTTGTCCATGAAAATTTTGGTTTCCGGTGAGTGATTTTACTTCACGCACGATGGCTTCTCCTCATAATGGGGGCCTTACAAATGTGCGCTTTTACCACAGAAAATTACAAGGGTAAATCAGGCTCCATACTTGACAAAAAGGATGGCCTAAACCAATGAATCTTCATGAACTAAGAAGCTTTATAGGTATGTGTGCATACTATAGACGCTTCATAGAAAAGTTCTCACAAATTGCGGTAGCATTACATGACCTAACAAAGAAAAGTGTTAGGTATACATAGTCTGCTAAGGAGAACAATGCTTTCAAAAGGTTAAAAAAAAGCTTATCTCTCAACCTGTGCGTACACTACCGGATCTCTCAAAACCATTTGAGGTCCAATGTGATGCTTGTGGTGATTGCCTTGGAGCTGTTTTGCTCCAAGAAGGGCACGCCATAGGCTATGAGAGTCGAAGGCTCGACCCTGTTGAGCAAGCTCTAGGCATATATGGAAAGGAACTCCTTGCAGTTCTACATGCCTTAGACTCATGGAAGCACTATTTATTGGGGACTCCTTTCATTCTGCGAACGGATCACCAAAGTCTTAAGTACTTCATGACGCAGACCAAGCTCTCCGACAAACAAATGAGGTGGGAAAATTTCCTATCGCAATTTCATTTTCATATTGCTCACATTGCTGGCAAGCATAATCAAGTAGCTGATGCACTCTCAAGACGGCCGAGAGTAAATGCGGTTTCCATAGCAACTCACAATGATCTATCTTCAATGATAGATGAGTATGCTATTGATCCCGATTTTAGAGATGTGATTTCAGCCCTTGCATTAGGGAAGAAAAAAGAACCATTTACTTTACAAGATGGTTATCTTCTCTATGGCAATAGACTATGTGTTACTAACTCACTACGTGAGAAAGTAATGTATGAATCTACTGCTCCACCTTATGCAGGGCATAGAGGGATTCAGTCTACCTTAAAGGGAATTGAAACATATTTCTATTGGCCTACCATGAAAGTGAACATACAACAGTATGTTTCTAAATGTGTGGTATGCCAAAAGACAAAATTTGATAGAGGGAAGCAACTTGGATTGCTTCAACCCTTGCCAATCCCTAATTCACCATGGGAGAGCATATCCATGGATTTTATCTTTGGATTGCCTAAGTCTATCCATGGGAATATGGGAATATGGACGGTAGTAGACAGGTTCAGTAAACAAGCTCATTTTATACTTGTGAAAAAGACTATCAAAGCCCATCAAATGGCAACCCTCTTCATTTCACAAATTTTCAAGTACCATAGCTTGCCAATGTCCATAGTGTCGGATAGAGATCCTAGAATGACCAGTAATTTTTGGAAGGGTCTCTTTGAGAATTTAGGGACAAGGCTAAACTTCTCTTTGGCCTATCATCCACAAACGGATGGCCAAAGTGAAATAGCTAACCATTCTTGATCTACTAAAAGCCTATGTTAGGGAAGTAGATCAAAGATCCCAATGGGAGAAGTACTTACCCTTGGTGGAGTATGCTTACAATAACACTGTACATACTTCCAAGGGAAAAGCACCTTTCGAGGTAATTGAGGGAAGATCAAAAAGTCCCTTGCTACTTAAGGTACATGGGAAGATCTTTGCTGCAGATGAGTATAGCCGAGACCTACAAGAATCTTTTCAAAAGATTATGGATGCCATCTCTATCTGACAGCAAAGGCAAAAGTCTGCTACTAACAAGCATAGAAGAGCCCAGGCCATTAAAGAAAATGATTGGGTCTTATTAAAGTTTCCCAAGGCTCGATTAAGGCACACGACGGGCAAGAATCCTACGGACCACCAAAAGTACTATGCTAAGCTAGCAAAAAGGTACTATGGTCCCTTCCAGATTCTTAGGCTAATCAATGAGATGGCCTATCAACTCAAGTTGCCCAATCATTGGCTCATACACAATGCTTTCCATGTGAGCCTATTAAAGCCTTACAAAGGAGAGCCACCTCAAGAACCAACTATTGAAGACCCATTGAAGATCGAGGACCAAGAGGAGGTGCTGCAGCCCGAGTCCATTCTCCTACATGAAGACAAGGTACTAAGAGGCGGTAAGACTATCCGACGATATCTTATTAAGTTTAAGAATTATCTTTTTGAAGATGCTAGATGGATGCAAGGCATACAATTAAAGGATAACCTAAACCTTGTCAATGCTTACAATGCTTCCCAAGAGTAACCAAATGTACAAAATGTTAAAAATGAACAAAGTTTTTGTCTTATAAGACTCTCTTTTTCTTTATTGTGCACAAAAATGAAGTAGTATGCATGCTTAGATCAAGTTTGCGGAGACGACGTCTCCCTAACACCAAGTAGAGCTTGTCACTCTACTATGGAAGATTGATAGCACTAATGTGCAGACATGCTTGCGGCAGCCTCAGGCTCTCAAGCGCCAAATGGACTAGTCATCCATTGTGGAATGATGTCGTAGGGTAACATAGGGAGCCTCTACCCGCTAAGAAAAGGACTCATGAATATGCTTTATCTTCTCTACACTATAGTCGAGGATGATTATGATTTCAAGAGAGAGGTAATGTCATAATAATCAATATCTAATTCTCCTAAACAATTTTCTCATGTTAAACTGATCATTTAATATGGGGAAGTGCCAGGGGAGAAAAAGCTAGAATATTGGTTAAGCTAGCAGACCGGCCACAGTAGGGATCCAAAGGAGGGAAAATAGGGATCCAAAGCGGGGGCCATCTGCAAAAGAGCCATGTGCAACAATGGGCTAAAAAGACCCTAAGGTTCACCCATTAAGACTTCCAAAATGCTAAGGTTCCAAAATTCAAAGGTTGTGTCCAAAGGTCAACCCTAGGGGAAATTGGATGCTTTGTGTGTGACCAAAAAGTCTTTTCAAATCCCTACATAGGAGGGGGCGAGCCTTGGGATTAGGGGATGAGAGAGAAAGTCACACACACACACAGGCTCCCTTTACACAAAGGGAATGAGGGACACATGTCAGCTCCCTAGCCCAGATGCCCACAAGGTGTGCCCAATTCCTATTGGATGGCCTTGGAGGTGGACCAATGAGAATTAGGCTAGAGTAAATCTAGTTTAATTAATTTAAAAGCACTTAATAAAAGAACCAATGATAATTAAGTCCTCTAGAAGACTATTGGATAGTCTCCCAAGGGGTCCAATGAGTATTTAGCAGCCCAATGGCTTGCCTGATTCCTATTGGCCAGGAGGCAAAGGGGTCCAATGAGAGTTTGATTGAATTATTAATTTACCTAAAGCTCTCACAAAAGGGGAAAGGGGGACACATGTCAGAAGGCTATCACTTATGCTGCTTAATTGTGATAGGCTAGCGCTGGGGAGGTCCAATGGGGAGCCTGCAAGAGAAAATAGCAAGAGGGCTCGCCCAAGAGAGAGAGGGGGCTTATTTTTGCAAGGCATTATCACACACACACTCACACAATCTCATGTGTGAAGAAAGAGAAGACTATCTCTTCCCAAGCTTTAATGGAGAGCTCATCACCTACTCCAAGCTTGTGAATAGAAGCCTACATCGACACACTCTTGGCATGTGGATGCAAATCCAACCAAGATCCAAGCTTCAATGCATGCTCATCTCCTCTACCAAGTTAATTACTAAGCTAAGCTATGATACTATGAGTGATTATGTGAGGAGATGTACATCTTTCTCGTAAGATACTCCTTGTTCCTCTCAATCTACCTTTATACCTTGCTAGCTCTCACCATCTTCGAAGGTGTGTGAGGTCTTGGGTCTGAGAACGGTGATAATTAAAGTTTTTTTTGCTAAGTGTTTTTTTTTTTAGTGCATGAAGCTTTCATCTTCATTGCACTAGCTAGTCTTGAAGGAACACAAAGAATTGTATTGTACAATGTCTCTCTTGATGGGAGAAACCATAATACAAAACCTTTTGGAGGGGGCATCGGCTCCATGCAAATCCGGTCCTCAATTGTTGTCAATAGCTTAATTTCTCTCTCTTTTGAAAGTATTGTTGATGCTATCTAACTAGGTGTTATGCTTTTTGTTGCTCTCTGCACCCAAGCACTCTTGTAATTCTCATTAGGAGTCTATTCTAATGATATGCCCACTATGTTCATGCTAATTTCCGCTACACATAAGTTTTTAGACCATTAAATGTTACACTCATGTTGGAGAGGAGAGATGAAAAAGTATTCTTTGTTGACATATATTTGGACATGGAGCCTCAACTTCCCAATCGAGGAAGTAACGGAGGCTCACTGTCCCTTGAAAGCGGTGTCGGTCTTTACAATATCTCCCATCTCGAAATCTTGAATGCCCAACTTGGTGGCCAACTCCGTTGATATGAAGTTGTGAGTAGAGCCTGGGTCAAACAAAATGAAGGCATCATGCTCCCTTACCTTTCCCCAAGCATAGGAGAGAGGTGATCCTTTGCAATGAGCATCCTCTTTTGGAGCTTCGATGGTAGAATCTCTAGGAGTCTCATTGCGAGCATTTCTCTTGGGGCAAGAATGATAGCCATGTCCTTGCTCCCCACACTTAAAACATCTATGGTCCTTGCGAAAAGCTTCAAGCTTTTCAGGAGAGAGTTTGTTTTTACCTTTGTAAACTCCCTTCTCCTTGGAACGATTGTTGTTGTTGTTGTTGGAATTGCCTTGGGAAAAATTTTGGGTGTTGGTTTTTCCCTTTGCATCACTCTTGTCTTTGTTTTCCATGGGCTTGACATTTCATCTAGCCCCTTGTTGGAAATTGATGCGCGAAGCAACCATGGTCTGGTGGATTACTTCAGTGATAGAGCCAAGCCGTTGAGAGTCGATATACTCGGCCATCTCTTCAGGTAATCGCGCACAAAATTGTTGATTTTTCTCGGCAAAATATATCTTTTGAAAGACAGTAGCCTTGAGATGTAAATTCCATAACTTGTCTCAATATTTTTTAATAGACTTATGGGAGAGAAGCTTCAAACTGTGCCATTCGGTAAGCACTTTGTCCTTAGATCGCCTGCAAGGAATTGCTTCATGATGGAAAATTGTAGAGTTTTCCATGTCTTTGGGGCTTCCCGTTGCCACGAAGGCTAGCCCACCATTGACGATCCGATTTCTGGAAGTGCATAGCTACATGGTGTAGCTTGGAGGACTCCATGAAGCCCTTGTCTCCAAAGGCCGCATCAAATTGCTGGATGAAGGCCAATACTTTGTCGGTGGCACCAAAGTGCCGTCATAGGTGAGAAAAGAGATACTCTTTCCTCCCTCTTTGAACTTCTTGGGCTTTTGTGACCTTCGCCATGCAAGATAAGGTTTAGGATGTCCTCCCCTCTTGTATTCTATAGGAGAATATCCATAGCTTTAGTCAGAAGAGGAGAAAGGTGAAGAATAAGGATAAGAGGATGACCTCTTTCTTGCCCTTTTCTTCCTTTAATTCCTCTCTTCCCTTTTGGAGTGATGAGGAGAAGGATTGTGGGTTGAATGTTTCCTCTTGGGAGGAGTTGGACATCGTCTAGACCGCCATCTTCGTGGAGCCACATCTTCAGAGGAATTTAAAGATTCATTACTTTCTTGCTCTTTGGATTCCTCCTCTCGTATGGGAGAGAGTCTTCTTTTGGGGGTCTCTTCAAGAGGCCTCCTAAGCTCTCTCTCCTCTTGGAGAGGAAGGGAAATCCCATAAGCACAAAGTTGTTGAGTAACTTTGGCTTGCAAGGCAGGGTTGCCCATAGCTTGTTGCAACCTAGTAACAAGATAATTGACAAACATGGGGGCATCATCATTAGCACCTTCATGTGAAAAATCAAAGTTATCCATGTTTATTCTAATCTCTTGGTTATTGTCAGCCATGCTAACAGAATTTGAGTATTTTCTTAGTGTATTCTTTGGCAATTTCAAAACCTTGGTTCCTATTCCTCTTAGCCTTTGAAAATCAGCACTTAAGTATCTACACCCACGTCTCGAATTGGTTAATTATAGAGAGTAGTGGAGTGGGTCTAATATTGGAGAATTGCCGAGGGCTAGTTCCTTTTGGACTTATTCAGGCTTAATAATGGTAAAGCCGCAGAGAAGTCTAAAACAACCCCATTATTAAGTCCAAAGCTCCCGAGGTGTGTACCATATCCCACATATTGGGCTCAACAAAACCAATAATAGATCGTAGTCCCACTTACCCTAATATAATTAATAAAATTAACCATTAATAGGCTACTTAAGGACCTCTCTTATTAAGCAAGAAAAGAGAAAACAAATGCTCTGATACCAATGTAATGGAAAAGGCCTAAGAATTTTGAGAGTAGCGGAATTAGGACAATTACGAAAGCACTTTTGTGAGATTACTTTGAGAGCATAGAGGGTGAACTTAATTGATGGTAGCAACATAAACATAGTACTTAGTTCACTTGGCATGAACAATACTTTTGCACATGACAACATTTGAGGACCGGATTTACGTAGAGCTAGTCCCCCTCCAATAGGCATTTACATTATAGATTCTCCCATCAAGAGAGACTTGGTACAATACAATCTTTGTGTTCCTTGTGACCTAGGTGATGCAATGAAGATGAAAAACTTCATGCATCACAAGCATAACATAACTTTGCAAAAACCATTAACTATTCTAAGCGTCAGTCCCAAGGCCTCAAACACCTTCGAAGGTGGAGAGAGCTAGGGGGAATGAGGGAAGGGAAGAGGGAGAAGAAGCATTCCATAGGAGAAAGAAATAGTTCCTCACTTATCATCACTCTTCTTGCTAGCATACATAATAGCATAGTAATGAAGATGGAGAAGATGGAAAGCTTAAGCATTGAAGCATGGCTCTTGGTTGGATTTGCATTCCATAGCCAAGAGTGTTGGTGTAGGCTCTCAACTTCTCTACTAGCTTAGAGAAGGAGATGGAGCTCTTGCAGTTTGCACTTCACACAATGAGAGTGTGTGTGGGTGAGTATACCCCCCAAGCAGCCCCCCTTCTTGCTTGGTCGACCCCCCCTTGTAGCTCATGCTTGAAGCTCATTGGACCAGGTGCTTTTCTCGTAGAAGTATGTACAGTATTATTGTACGCATACTCTACAAGAGGTAAATGGTTTTTCCATTGTGAGTGTTGATCTAATTCGATAACATAAGTCTTTAGTAGATCGGGTATCGTAAGATTGGCTATCTCAATTTGGCCATCCGTTGGTGGGTGATAGGCCGAAGACAAAATAAATCTTATACTTAGATTTTCAAAGAGATCTTTCTAGAAATTACTGGTCATTATAGGATGTCTATCTAACACGGTGGATGTTGGCAATTCATGGTGTTTGAAAATATGTGATATGAAGAGAGTTTCCATTTGGTGTGCCTTAATAGTCTTTTTGATAGGAATAAAGTGTGCTTGCTTGCTAAACCTGTCAACTATTGTCCATAGCATACTCATCTATCATAGAAGATAGATCATTGTGAGTTGCTATAGACACCACATTAACTTTTGGTCGTCGTGAAAGTACATCAGCCATTTGATTGTGCTTACCAACAATGTGAGCAATATGAAAATTAATTTGCGAAAGAAAAATTTCCCACCTCATTTGTTTTTTGGAAAGCTTGGTTTGCATCATGAAGTACTTGAGACTTTGATGGTCTATACGTAAAATGAATGGAGTCCCCAATAAATAGTGCTTCCATGTGTCTAGGACATGTAGAACAGCTAAAAGCTCTTTCTCATAAAGGCCCAAGACCCGTTCATCCATATAGAGCCTTGGGCTCTCATAT
Organism: Adiantum capillus-veneris; assembly: GCF_014529385.1. Taxonomy (NCBI): domain Eukaryota; kingdom Viridiplantae; phylum Streptophyta; class Polypodiopsida; order Polypodiales; family Pteridaceae; genus Adiantum; species Adiantum capillus-veneris. The sequence goes on from NC_140945.1 coordinate 53,598,042, forward strand.
GCTATGGCATGCCCTTCTTGGAGCAAGACTCCTCCAAGGAAATCACCACAAGCATTACATTGGACCTCAAATGGCTTTGAGAGATCCGGAAGCATGAGGACTGGTTGAGAGGTAAGCTTCTCTTTGTGCTTATCAAAAGCACTTTTCTCCTTAGTAGTCCATGAATACTTAACGTTCTTCTTTGTTAAGTCATGTAATGGGTGTGCTATGAAGCGTCTATAGTATGTACACATACCAATAAAGCTTCTTAGCTCATGTAGATTCCTTGGATTAGGCCATGATTTTATCACCTCCAGCTTTGATGGATCCATATGAATATCATCTTGAGAGATAATATGACCTAAGCATTGAATCTCTTGAGAGATAATATGACCTAATCATGACAAGCACCCCACGCACCTTAGTCAGCAAGCACGACAAGAACCTCAATCTTGGGCCGGGTTCCCACCTCGAGCACGACCCTAGCTTACATAAGGTCAAAGGAATTTTAACACTAACTATTGGATGTCTTTAATGAAGCTAACCCTAAGGTTTTTAAAGCTCCGTTAGCTAACTTGCTCTTTGACATACCATCTCTCATTTGGACCCCTTTAACATTGGCCCCGTGTTGAGATAGACCTGTAAGCACATGTCTATATTCTAACCCTTGTACCCATTTATTCTCCCACATTAAATGATCATTTTAATATGAGAAAATAATTTGGCTTTGTTAGATATTAGATTTTATGACACAATAGAGAATAGAAGAGAGTAGAGAAGGGGAGCAGTTCTTTAACGCATGAGCATAGATTATAATCCAAGCTTGCAAGCCATGGAAGATTGAGCGTGCAGCCAAGGAGAAGAGAGATCTTGCTTCGGGATTAGGTCAAAATCCCTTTCACAGTCTATATAGTGATATTTATACCTAGCTATAAATCGAGTGTGCAAGCGGATAATAGTGAAAATAACTACTGTAAGCATAAAATGGGAGCTTGGGAGGGATAAAAATCGGAACTCATATGAGTTTGAACTATCATAGGAACATTACATTACATTCACCATGACCTTATAACCATTCAAGAAATATTACTAAAAATATGCATAATGTCAAGATAGCCCTCAAAACACCTGTTAACTGTGTATTTGCAACTAGTAGATCCAATGAGAGCACATATTTTATGCTTTCTCTCTCCTTGTGCTCATTCCAACGAACTATTACATAACCATATTTGGCACCTTCATGATTGAATTCCACCAAATCATCGCTTTGACTAAGTTTCTAGCCTTCTCTTATCATTCTTGCAACCCTTTAAAAATAGCTCCAATTGTGCTTCGCATAAAGACTTAAGACAACCCATTATAGTGACAACGATCACCAAAATGAAAGTAGTGGGCCCTATTTATAGGCACCTATACTAGGTTTTTACTGATTGTGCATTTTTGCAGTTACTATCATAATTACTTTTGGTAAATGCTAAACCTGACTATGTACAAGTGTCTATATAGAGGCAATTCCCACTATCTATAGTAGGGGGTAGCATGTGCTAGTATTTCTAATGGTCACTAGCATTTTTCTTCACCATGATTAGGGCAACACCAATGGCATGTGACATGGGCGACAGGGGCATCCCCCTTGTATTTTTGTTCTTAGAGCACCTAGACAAAGGTGATGATCATTCTGCTATAGAGCACCACATCGAGAGTGCAAACATTGGAGGAGATGTTCCATGCTCTCTAGGTGGCACTCTTCCCATGAGGCATGTCCCTCTCCATCTAGATCAGTTCTCTTGCTAGGAGGAGATATCGCTAGAGCCTCACTTTCTTTAGAGGCTAGGGCATCCCATGTGGGGATTATGTCAGTGGCCTCTTGTGCAGGAGGAGTTGTCAATGTCAGTAGTAGTCGCAGTTTTGTGTACCGTGGGTTTATCCATTAGGGCATGTCAAGTCTATGCTGAACCACCCTTGGTCACTTGCATGAGCAGCATGAAGACCCTTTTCCAGATCTCTCTCTCTATCTCTTTCTCTCTCTCTCTCTCTCAGACTTAGATGTCTTGTCTCTTTCTACCTTAATGATCTCTCCATTTCACATGTGCCTTGTTCATGTATATGGCATTGTAGCTATTCTAGATTGGAGTCAAGGTGCCCATCGAATCATAAGCGAGTTCTTGTCTTCATTGCATCTTCCGCTGCCACCTTTGACATGGTATCAGAGTGCTAGGTGACATGACCACCTTGGATAGTAGAATTTGGCTAGTCCAATTATCGTTTTGTACTTGATTGAGAGAGAAGAAGCTTGCTATTTTTTCCTAGTTTTTCTTCCGTTTGGAGCTGATTTGGATATGTGGAGGCTATGGAACCTTGTCTACAACTTCGCCATCTTTACCCTTGGCTACCTTGACCTCTCTTCACCAAGTGGAATCCAATGGAGGTAGAAAAATGTGTAGCAGTGTTGGATTGCTTTGGTTTTCTCAGATGGAGTCATGTTGTCATGTCTTCTTGCATGGGGAGCAAGCATCAGACTGTCGGATCCAAAAGGGGAGCTATTCATTTCCAACATCTTCTTTAGAGGGAAGTGCGTGGACAATAGTAGAATCCTCTTCAACACTTCTAGATTAGGTTTCTATGACTGTGTTTTTCTTCAAGGAGATGGATAGGTAGATTTTTTGTGTCTTTTGCAAATGCACATCTTTCTTGGAATTGTCGATGGAGCTACCTATCTGAAGGGTAGCAAGTTGACAATTTGATTACACTTTCTATACCAAATTGTGGATTATGGATGATGAAGGGGTATCTCTATCCTTTTAAGAAGTAGAGGATGTTCTCTAGTTTTACTTGTCTATAAGTTCAAGTTCCAGATTTGGTTGACTCTTGCTCATCCAATGTGCAACAGATTAGATGCACGTTCCAGTGCATGTGTTGGAGTTGGCTTTGACAGGCAAAGGGGGATACTTATTTTTCCAAAACCACTTTTGTTTTGATCATCTGACTTCATTGGATGAGGTTTAAAGGTGGAGCATGTGGACCCAAATGCTTTGTTGACCAACAAAAAAAATGCATTTGACAACCTTATCATCAAATTTTTTGTGTTGCTTTTGTGGCACCAAAGCATAAGCTAAACAATAAGTAGCATGCATGTGATTGATATATAGCTTCTTATCATGCCATGCTTCATAAGGAGTCATTGACTACAAAGCTTTGGTAGGACACATGCTAATTACATAAGTAGCACACATGATAGCCTCAAGCCAAAATGAATGTGGTAAAGCTTAACTCTTGACCATAAATCGTGCCATCTCCATAAGCGACCTGTTTTTTCTTTCAATAACACCATTTTTGCTGAGTTGTATAAGGAACTATGTTTATCCCATAACTAGCTAGAAACACATTAAATTCATGAGACATATACTCCCCCTCTTGATCCAGTAACCATAGTACATTTAGAGACAGTTTCATCCATAACCAAAAATTTCTTGAAACACATGAATACTTTGGACTTAGCTTTAAGTGGATACACCAATGCATGCCAATAGTAATCATCAGTGAAAGTTATGAAGTACACGTAATTACCCAAGGAGAGAGTTTTCATAGGCCCACAAAGATCACTATGCACAAGTTGTAACCTGCATGTAGCCCTTACTTAACCATCCTTTGGAAACTTTGAACACTGCATCTCACCCAAAGTACAACTGTCACAAATGTACTTAGATGCTTCAAGAGGCAGTTAAGAGGCAACCATATCACATTTCTAAAAAAACAACAAATTAGCAAAATTCAAAGGCCCAAAACGTGCATGCCAAAGTTTGTCATTTGAAACATTCTTTCAATCCACAACTACATTTGCAAAATTCTGCCCACACTTGTCATACAAAGTGAGCTTATACAGATCATGGCACAAAATGCCACATGTAGCAATTTCATCACCAAAACTAAGATCATGAATTGTCATCTATCATCCACAAATTTGATAACAAGACCAAGCTTTGCAAGTGCATCTATAGGCAAAATGTCCTTTTTTATCTATGGTACATAAAGTGCATTAACAAGTGTGGAAGATCTACCATTTGCAACAATTATCACAATCTTTCCAACTCCCTTGACTGAATAACATGCATTTTTGGCACAAGTGACTGTATTCCCATGAGGGACACCCTTGAGAGAGGCAAACAAGTCATGACATGAAGTAACGTACTTGTAGCGCCACTATCAAAGTACCAAACATCTGACTCTGCGGCAACTGACACACATGCATCATGGATAGAAGGATCATACGTACACTCTATACTAAATATCCACTTTGCATCTATGTCAACATCACAATCTCAGTTTACAAAAGATTCTACATTAATTGCATTGGTAATAGATCCAGCCTGTTTCTTCTAGGCTTCTTTTGCCTTCAACTGAGGACATTTCTTTATCAAGTGATCATTAGCCTTGCAATAATGGAAACACATCTTCTTCTTGTCTTTTTTGCCTGAATTTACACATGAATTGCTACCAATAGAAGCACTGGACACAAGTGATTTTCTAATCACAGAAGATCCACAAGAAGTGGGTGCATTGCTCTTGTCACCTTATCTTTGAGCAACAACAAATGCCTATTCATCTACACATTGTTTAACCTTATTCTTTATTGAAAGTGACTCTTGTAATAGTAATGTACATAAAGTATTAAATTCTTGGCATGTTTGGTGCTAGATTGAAATTTGGAATTGCAAGCTAACAAGGGATCAATTTTCTTTTTTTCATGTAATGAAGCCTTGAAGAGCTCAAGCAGAGAAATCCAATGCACCAATAGGATAAAAAATTTGACAAGACTTGAAGCTTGGCAAGGCTTTGTGTAAGTGAATTCATTTTAAGGGCATGCAATAGCTAAAGCACATTCAATCAGGGGTCGGGGGGTGGGGGTGTGTGCGTGTGTGTGTGTGTGCAAAACAGAGGTGGTGTCTTAAATGGCTAAGGCCTTTAGAAGGGGTTTGAGCATGGAGAGGCTCTCATTGTGTGTGTGTGTGTGTGTGTGTGTGTGTGTGTGTTGGGGGGGAGGGGGTGTCCAAGAAGTAAAGGAGGGTGCAGGGGGAGTGGATGAAAATGGTCAAGTGCTAGTATGACACACCATTAATCTAGGTGGGTGTGCACTCATTAGCTGGGGCTGGCATATTGTAGATAAGAAGTAATGTAGTGTAGGTAAGCTAGGGTGTGGCCTGGATAAAATAGGGTGTGGTTGAAATAAAATAGAGAGTTGTGTTGTTAGCCATATGGGTGCCACTTAGGATCCACATAAATTCCATGTGGATGCGATCTAGGATACCCGTGCCATACAAGCATCCTTGGATAAGAGGTTGTTCTCACGCGGCCGTGCATCATAGAATTAACCACTTGTTGAAGGCAAAATGGTTAATTTTACCTCAAGCCCTCTTAGTGTTGATACTCATATTGCATGTGTAGCACTACGAGAGTGTCATCCATGATGGGACCGACACTACTCATCCATCAAACATTTGTGATGGCCGATGGTAACTATTTTAGTAAAAATGGATGCATTAGGGATCACAAAGGTTGTTTGCAAAACAAAATTGGACCATCTGAGTACTTACTACTTTTTAAAATCAAAGTATGCACTTTTGAAAACTTTGACACTCTGCTTCAGCCATAATGAATCTCCATTTCCTCAACCCTCGCTCTCTTATTGGCCAAAATCTCAACATCCTGCTTATCCACCCCAATAATATTCACCTTTGGGACCTTGCCTTCGTTTGGGGGAGCTGGCTGCACAGGATTCTCCACCGCTTGTTTTCTTGCACCATTGAATTTTCCTTGACCTCAACCCCTACCGAATAGCGGGTAAATGCCTCCTCTCTCCCTATGTGGTTGAGGACAATCGGGTGCATAGTGCCCCTCTTCTCCGCAATCGTAGCACCTACCTGGCAGTGGCCTTGTCCTGCCCCTTGCTCCTCTTGGCTGTCCTCTATCCATGACACTGAGCCACAACTCCTGCATTTGCTCGAACAAATCTTGCATTGTGCGTACCCAATTTTGCGGTACAACAGCTACGCCTCGGTTTCCATGATTTTCTTCGTGCATAGCCTCCCTCGAACTCTGCGGTTGAAGGGGGGCCATGGTCTCGTAGCCCAACACACCCTGCTTTATCTTCTTTTTTATCGTTCTACTCTTCTTATCTTTCTACTCTTTGACCATAAATAGACTGCTAAAGTACATCCAAAATCAGGAAATTGGATCAATCGGTAAAAACTTTGAAAAAATCTAGTAAACACGTAGGAAAATGAACTTTTCAAGTTTCAAATTTAAAAAGGGGTGAGATTTGGCTTCTATAGAAAATAGGGAACCAGCATGACCAAAATTCATCTCAAAGTGCTATCCAACATGGATCGCGATCCATGTACCTGGTAGACATTTTGGGTTGATATTTGACCAGTGCATCTCTAATAACTAGTGAATCAACTTTTCCAAAAGAGACCACATCAAAAAAGTGCAAAAAGTTGATCAAAACACCAAAAAACAACTGATAGCCAAAAACCGCAAAGCAGAGACAAAATTTTGCTTTTGGTTGGGCAAAAGTGGTTCAAATCCAAAAAGACTTGGGAAAGAATGTCACCATAACCAAGACTATAAGGTGACCAAATCTCATGTCAAAATGAGGTCAAACATGGATCGAGATCCATGTACCTCATCAGGATTTTGAACTAAAATTTGACAAGTGGATAACTGGTACAATTTGAAAAACATTTCCCAAAAGAACCATTGGCAAAAAGTTTACAAAAGAGGTGAAAAAGACCAAAAACAGGTGATAGTTAGAAACCGCCATAACAGACATTAGATTTCATTTTTGGTTAACAAAAACTATCTGGAATTCACATTTGACATTTTTGGGAGGAAGTAGCCGCCTTGCTTCCCTCTGCTTTCTGTTTCTCTCTTTGCACTTAGGGGGGTGGGGGGGCATTAGCGACATCGCTATTGCCCCCTAGGCATTTTTTTATCTTTTATTTTTCCTTCTTTATTTTTACCCTTTTAGGGGGCTTAGCTGGCACTGCTCCTCTTTTTACCCTTTGACCACCTCTGTCTGGCTCCCTTGACCTATCTCCCACCAGCCTCCTCTATCGCTTTTTCTCTCTCCTCCTTTGCTCCCTTTTGGTCCCGATCTCTCTCTTTTCCCTCACCTCTACTTGGCCGTTTGGCCTCCCCTGCTTGTCCTTGTGGGACTGCTCCCTTAACCATGCATCGGAGAGGGGGGCATTAGCGATGTCGCTATTCCCCTCCCCTGTTAACTCTAAAAGATGGGGCCTTCAATGGCTACAGGCACCGTCCCTTACGGCCGCCACGTCACAACTATCGCGAGCTACCGGACAACACAATGGGCACACTCACTGTGCCGCTACTGGCTATGCCGCCGCCAAAACCACCCTGGCTCAACCACCTCACCCCATTGTGCGCCAGCAGTGTAGCGCTCAGAGCGCACGCCATCGCCATGATAGGAAGCTCCCCTTTTCTCTCTTCGATGCCCATAGTGTTAAGTATGGAGCTTGATTTACCCCTTGTAATTTTCTGTGGTAAAAGCGCACATTTGTAAGGCCCCCATTATGAGGAGAAGCCATCGTGTGTGAAGGAAAATCACTCACCAGAAACCAAAATTTTCACAGTCAAAATTCAGGGACAACTTTTTTTCCCTCGCCGGAATATTCCTTTTCGCCGGAATATTATGGCCAGACAGGGGCCGAAAAGTGGTCGGAAATCGACCGGTTGGTTGGCCGATGGCCGGTAGTCAATGGCCGGTGGCCGGTGGTCGGAAGTCAATGGCCAGTGGTTTCGGTGGCCAGTGGCCGAATTCAATGGCCAGAAGCCCCCGCGACTTTTTTTCGCCTCGCCGGAATATTATGGCCGGCTAGCGGCCGGAAAGTGGTCGGAAATCGACCGGTTGGTTGGCCGGTGGCCGAATTCAAAATCGGATTTGTCTACACAAGGGCGGCCACCATGGGCGGATTGGAGGGTCCGATTAGGACTTATTCACACAAGGACAGCTACACATGGCTGCCTCTCATGAGAGAGGGCAGCCCTTTTGGCCTATAAAAGGAGGCCATTTCTACACACATTTCATAGTATGAAGTTGATGCAACAAGGTGAGTGTGAGGTGGTGAGAGTGAAGCAAGGCGGGAGCTCCATTAAGGGTATAATCCCTTTGTAAACCAATTCTTGTTTTGAAGTACTAAAGCCATTGAGTGGCTGCTTTCCCGTGGACGTAGCCCACATTGGGTGAACCACGTATATCGTGTGTACTCTCTCTCTCTCTCTCTCTCTCTCTCTCTCTCTCTCTCTCTCTCTCTCTCTCTCTCTCTACTCTATAATCTCGTGTATGTAAATCTGTCTCTCTCCATTAAGTAATCTACTCAATTATCTATTTAGCTACGTTTTATTTCCTAACAACTGGTATCAGAACAAGGTTTGCTCGTAGCTAAATTATCTCAAGGAAAGGATTCCTTGAATTGAGTGGGAGTTATGGTGGAGGAAGGAAAGCTCAAGATTGAGAAGTTCAATGGCAAAAACTACCAACATTGGAAGATGTAGATTGAAGACTATCTCTACCAGAAGGACCTGTATTTGCCACTAGGCGGTCTTGCAAAGAAGCCCGCAACGATGGCAGATGAAGCATGGATTGTCCTTGATCGAAAGGCATTGGGAACAATCCGGTTAAGCTTGGCGTCAACGGTGGCCTTCAATGTTTCGGAGATGAAGACCACTGAGGACTTGATGAAGTCACTTGACGACTTCTACGAGAAACCATCGGCATCCAATAAGGTATTTCTTATGAAGCGCTTGTTCAATCTAAAGATGGCAAAGAATGGTTTAGTTGCAGAACACCTAAATGACTTTAACACAAACATAAGTCAACTTCGATCGGTGAAAATCAATTTCGATGACAAAGTGCGAGCTCTCCTTATACTATCATCTCTACCGGATAGTTGGGACAGCCTTGTGATGGCTGTAAGTAATTCTATTTCTGGCACAAATACTCTTAAGTTTGATTATATTGTGGGTGTTCTCCTAAGCGAGGAAATACGAAGGAGAAGCACAAGAGAATCATCAAGTGCTGCACTGTCAATGGAAACAAGAGGAAGGCCTAAGGAGAGGTTCAAAAACCAAAAGGGTCGTGATCGCTCAAGGCGGAGCAAGTCACGCACAAAGTCAGTTCTTGAATGTTGGAACTGCGTCAAGAAGGGCCACGTCAAGAAGGATTGCTGGTCCAAGAAGAAGAAGGAGACAGAGTCTCAAGACAACAAGCCAACATCGGAGGCCAATGTGGCAATAAAGTAGAGCAAGATGCTCTAATTCTCTCATTAGACAATGTGTCTAATTCCTGGATAGTAGATTCCTGGGCTTCATTCCATGCGACACCACACAAGCAACATTTCCAAGACTACACCAAAGGTAATTTTAGGTATGTATACTTTGGAGATGATGAAGCTTGTGAGATTGTCGGCAAAGGTACAGTTTCTGTCAAAACTGCTAACGGAAATGAATGGAAGCTTAAAGATGTTAGGCATGTTCCTTCTCTTCGGAAAAATTTGATCTCTACAGGACAATTGGACGATGAAGGTCACAACATTGCATTCGGAAACAAATGGTGGAAGATCTCAAAGGGATCTTTGGTGGTTGCCAAGGGAGAAAAGGTCGGTACACTTTACTTGTGTACTGTTAGCACGCAACCTTTAGCATGTGCAGCAACTACAGAAGTTGATAGTGCGGTGTGGCACTATCGGCTTGGGCATATGAGTGCCAAAGGAATGCAAATCCTTCAAACAAAGAAGCTTCTACCAGGTTTGAAAGAAGTGGACTTAGAGTTCTGTGAAGATTGTGTTTATGGTAAACAAAAGAGGATAAAATTTCAAAAAACAGAAAATGAAAGAAAAAATAAAAAACTTGAGTTGGTTCATTCTGATGGTTGGGGTCCTGCAAGTACACCATCACTTGGTGGCTCATTGTACTATGTAACATTCATAGATGATGCGACTAGAAAAACATGGGTTTATGTCATGAAGAATAAATCCAATGTATTTTCCATATTTCAAAGGTGGAAAGCCTTTGTGGAGAATGAAATAGGTACCAAGTTCAAATGCCTCAGATCTGACAATGGAGGCGAATATTGCAGCCAAGCTTTTGAAAGATTTTGTGCTAGCAATGGCATTCGGAGAGAAAGGACAACCCCAAGGACACCTCAACAAAATGGGATTTCAGAAAGGATGAACAGGACAATCATGGAGCGAGCACGAAGCATGCTACATGCAGGCCTACCGCTTGAGCTTTGGGCGGAAGCTGTAAGTACGTCTGTGTACTTAATCAATCGGTCATCCTCAATGGCATTGGATGGGGGAGTTCCAGAAGATGCATGGACAGGTAAAGCGGTGAATTATGCATTTCTCAAAGTGTTTGGGTGTGACGCTTTCATGCACATAGATAGAAGCCTAAGATCAAAGCTAGATGCAAAGTCCAAAAAGTGTTTCTTCATTGGCTATGGAGAAGGTGACTTTGGGTATCGCCTATGGAATCCTGAAGATGGTAAAATCTTAAGGAGTAGGGATGTAATTTTTCACGAACAAAATATGTACAAAGATTACTTGGAAAGAAAACAAACAAAAGAAACAGGTGATGAGTACATGGAGCTTGAGGACGGTGAAGACTCAAGGACTGCAAATGGGGACAATGTGCAACAACGTCAAACAATTGAGGAGCCTCAACCTATTCCCCGAAGATCTACAAGAGCAAGTAGACCTCCAGAAAGGTTTGTACCTTCCTTCAACCATCTCTTGATCTCAGATTCTGGAGAGCCGAAATCATACGAAGAAGCTATGCAACATGAATCCAAAGAAGAATGGACGAAGAGCATGCAAGTGGAGATGGACTCACTACATCGCAACCAAACATGGGAGTTGGTTGATTTGCCTAAAGTTAAGCGGGCACTTCAAAACAAATGGGTGTACAAGCTGAAGGAAGAAGAAGGTGGGAAGAAAAGGTACAAGTCTAGGCTTGTGGTAAAAGGGTTTTCTCAAAAGAAAGGTATTGAATTCAATGAAATATTTTCTCCTGTTGTAAAAATGAACTCAATTAGGCTTTTCTTAATCCTTGTGGCTGCTCATGATTTAAATATCGAGAAAATGGATGTAAATACGGCATTCCCTCACGGTGACTTAGAGGAGGAAATCTACATGCTTCAACCAAAGGGGTATGAAGTAAAAGGTAAGGAGAAAATGGTTTGCAGATTAAAGAAGAGCTTGTATGGTTTAAAGCAAGCATCAAGACAATGGTACTTGAAGTTTGATCGATGGATGTTGGATCATGGATTCACAAGATGCAACTCGGATCACTGCGTCTACACGAAGAATTTAGGAGATGGGAAATTCATCATCCTAATGTTGTATGTCGATGACATGTTGATTGCAAGTGCTAACATGCACGACATCAAAGACCTAAAAGAGGAGCTGTCTAAATCTTTTTCAATGAAAGATTTAGGTGCTGCAAAGAGGATACTTGGTATCAAAATATCAAGCGACAGGACGAAGAAGACAATAAAGCTATCTCAAGAGGATTACATCAAGAAGGTACTAGAAAGGTTTGCAATGCAAAATGCAAAACCAGTTTCTACACCTTTGGCTGGTCACTTTAAACTAACGAAGGATATGTGTCCAAAGACACGAGGAGATAGCCTATAGGTCTAAAGTTCCATATGCTGCGGCAGTAGATTCTCTAATGTATGCTATGGTCTGGACAAGGCCAGACATTTCACATGCAGTGGGAGTTGTGAGTAGGTTCATGGACAACCCAGGTAAAGAGCATTGGAAAGTTGTGAAGTGGATACTTAGGTATCTAAAAGGGACAACAACAAATGCTTTGTATTTTAGAGGAACTGATATTTTTCTTCAAGGGTATGCTGATGCAGATATGGCAGGTGACAAAGATACTCGAAGGAGCACTACGGGCTATGTATTCACAGTTGGAGGCACAGCAATAGGCTGGGCTTCAAAGTTGCAGAAAGTGGTCTCACTTTCTACCACGGAAGCAGAGTATGTAGCAAGGACGGAGGCAAGCAAAGAAATTATGTGGCTTCACAGATTCTTAGAAGAGCTTGGATTCAAACAAGACCGCTTCTTTATTCATTGCCTCATGTGCTTGCCACGTCCTTACTCTTGGTACATGACAAAAAGTCGGGTCTTTTTGAAGTGCCGTAGGTGCTCTTGTGAACATAATCAAGTATCTTGGATTTTTGTTTAGCTAGCTCTTTCTCCACTTGGGGTGGACTTCATCTGTGCCTTCTGCTTGCATGTCTTTATATAGTCGTTCCTTAACCTGTAGCAGCTCTACCTTGATCAAGGGATATGGTAGTGATTGTTGATGCCATTATGCATTGATTTGGTTGGGAGTGAGTTGAGTAACATTGACAGAATGGAGAACTCTCAACTCCCAATCCATCGCTACTTTCCATTGCTCATCTATTCCTGAGCAACCTGCTCCCTAAGTGCATCTTCTTCAACTTTTGACAGCTTGACCATTGGCATTTGATCGGCTTCTGTTATTGGTACCTAAAAGTCTTCTTCTCCATCTAGCCCTTCTGCCGGTGTTGTTTCCATCTCAACGAAAGAGACTGAGGGAATTTCAATGTGAAGTTTGAAGGGGATCGGGGAGCACCACAGACGGAGAGTAAGAGAGAGAAGGAGACACACGACACACAGATATGGGTGGGGAGACTCCAAAGAGTGAGCAGCCCCCTATACACTTATGCTATGTATAACGTATACAAGTCAGTGGGCGCCCAGACTCTGGGCGACCGGGCAAGGCACAGACGCCTATACCCCAACAACCTCCCACTTAAAGGCGATTGTGCCTTTAAGCAAGAGAACCTAGTCTAAAGACTACAAAAGGTGAGAGAAAACCGCTCTCAATCGATGCCCACTGGCTGGCTGTGATCGTGTGCATCCGGCTGTCCTGCTCCCGTGTAAGTCCATACACCACCAGACGTACCACACACGTACTACAAGTATGTACGCAATACCTGCATATCTCCCTCGTGCACTATGCCATCATCAGTCAACAAATGACTGACAACCCCAACTGCAAATGCTCCCACTGCAGCTGCGATATCCGGTCTCAAGATCAACATCTCATACATGAGACCACCGAATGCTGATGCAATGCTAGCGGGCCCTGCTAGCTCTATGGAGCATGCATCAACATATATATCCCTGGCAATAGGCATCTCTGACTGACAAGGCGTGTCAGCCACATGCATCTCCTGACTGTCCGCAAAAGACGCATCAACCTGTCGTGCAAACTCAGAGCAAACCAGCTCCTCTAGGTGTCTGTTGGAAGACATATCCTGCACAGCTATATCCCCATGCTCATTGTCGAGCATAGAAAGGAATGATTGCATAATCGCTGACATCTCAGTCTCCTCTGCAATCATCCACTGCAAACATGACCACTCAATCTGCTGTGACTCACTAGAGCTCTCATGCTCTAACTCCGTATGCATAGACTCTTGCACAACGTCCTCCTATCGTGACTCACTAGAGCAAGACCGCTCTACCTGTCTATCCTGCATAGAAGCATCTCGCACAACTGACTCTCTGCTTTGCTCAGTCACTAGCAAAGCATGCATGTCTGACTCTGCCACCTCTCTGTGTGACTGCTCAAGTCGTGCCCCAACTGTGTGCACAACGAGCTCACTACTCTGCACTCCATGCAAAGCATCCTGCAACCCACAAGCAAAAGAGACTCGCCTACTCTCTCGCTGTCTACCTGGCTGCATGATCACAGAGACAACACCGTCTCTCACGTGATCCACATGCAATGGGTAACCTGTACCACTCCTGGCACCTCTCGCAATCACTAGCGAACCCAAATGCATCACAAAATCTCGCTCTCGTAGCGAAATCTGATATCCACAATCTCTAAGCTGACGAATCGAGATCAAACTCACTGTCAAATCTGGTACATAGCGCACATGTCGTAACAAGTAAGATGCACCACTCGGTAATGACAGTCTCACATCTCCTGCACCTTCTATCGCATGCACCAATCCATCAGTCAAACGTACACTGCCAAGCACCCCGCTAGAATAGCTACAAAACCATTCACGATGCGGCGTGACATGAAACATAGCATTTGCGTCTAGCAACCACTGCGAAGGGAGTGCACTATCCACATGTAAAGCATCTCGTGCATAGCTCGAGGTAAAAGTGACATCCCCGTCACTAGTATACTCCGACACTACATGTGCCTCAACTGTCAAAGCAACTGAGTCCATGGCATCACTACATACATCTCTGAGACTGCCATGTCTCCTACGATGTCGCATACGACAAAAACAACGCCGTCTAACGTGTCCAGAATGACCACAATACCAACATGTCACCTGTCGACGTGCTCGTGAATGTACATGTCTCACACGAGTCTGTGATGACTCAGATCTATCATACATATCATGTAATCTGCGCCAAAGTGCTCTCGAAGTAGTCTCATACATAACAAGAGCATATACAAATTCCGCAAGGTGCAAAGAGAGTGTAGATAGTGCCATCTCCTCTAGCTCTTGCCACTGATCGCCAGACATGTTTGAAGGTCTACCTACATCACCACTCAATGGTCGATGCAACCCTCGCTGTGTCAATGCATCAAGCATACACTCTCTCCATGCCGCAAAGTCTGACCCATCAAACACGCGCATCTCTGAGAGGTCACAATCTGATCGATCACCTGTCTCTGCCATGAGCACAATGTAGCAAACTAGAAAGCAAAACCACCTCACCAACAACACCTGAAAACTGTCTACCAGTATGGCCAGAAACACAATGTAAAACCAGTGAGACACACTCCAAAATATAGCTCCCGCAATGTCAATACAAGCCTCGCATGCTCTAGTATCACACTGCAATGTGTGAGCTAATCACCAAGCCCACACTGTGCGGTATCGATGCATACATATGCACAAATCTCCCATCTGCAGAGAACACCGCACGCAAATGCTGAGTGCAACCCGCAATCTCTACCTAGATCGCATAAATGATACGCATAAAACTCCTGGGAAAATTTCGCCAGAGTTTCGTCAATAAAACGGCCACAAAACCAGTAACCAAACTGACTGCACGCTCAAAACCATGAGCAACCAAAGCGCATCAAACTGTACTCCAAATGCATGCACCAAATCTCCACACTTTGCATACATCATTGCAAACACTTGCAAATCTAGTACACAAATATCTGCTCTGCAAAACTATGGCAAACAATGCTCGAGATCACAAGACTCTCCCACCCGAGAGCAAACCACTGTCTCAAGCAAAGAAAGATACACAACTCCTCACTCTTGCGAGAGTGGATACAAAAAACACAAAACTGTGTCCAAACTGACAAAACCTGTCAAAGTGAGAGTAAACACTCGATCACAAACTATGGCGAGAATCTGGGAAAAATCCGACAGAATTTCCCCTAAAAACTGAGCAAAAAACTCAAGTACAATCTCTACCATAAACCATAACACTACTCAATGCCAATGAGTAGAAATGCCAAAATGGCTCCACATTTTCACATACAATGGCAATCCGCACTCAACGTACATCAACGGAGTGACTGCACATAAGCAAACCCCAAAAGATTTGCAATTCGGAAACTTGATCAATGCGAAAACAATGCTCTGAAGAGAGCTTACCGTCACTTGAAAGTGCTCGCCAAAATGCATATATAATGGGCATCAACCATGTGCCATAACCATATGCAAACCATCCGCAAAGACCATGAATCCAAACACAAAATCACTGCCAAAGTATATTGTGAAAACCAGTGAAAGAAGCTCCACCTGTGTGCTCCAAAAACCTACGTCTCTCAAGAGACCGCTTCGGTGGTGTGTAAACGCCTCCGTACTTCGTTGCCCAAGTCTACCAAAAAACCCTCAAACCACAAGCTTAACACAAGCTGCAATTTCATCTTCAGCTCAGAATTTATGCACTCAACTTCAAGCATCTCCCGTGCTTCCAAAAGTGCATCAAACTCGCACACAATGCGACAACAGAAAATCTGGAATTTCTGTATACAGTCAGTCTGAGCTGAATATCAGCAAAACGGTGAGGAATTTGCAAAAATTTTCTTCTGCAAAGTTGTAGACCACGTCGAAACGGATGGGCATGGCGGACAGAATTCTCAGATCTGCATTCTACAAGGAGAAAAACGAATTTGAAAACAGTTCTGCTGCGCACAGTTTGAGGGCAGCACCTTCACTTACACACAATCTTCCACACTCCTTTCTGAGCTTCCACAAGAGCATACATCACTCTCAACTGAGCTCACAAGCTCCCATTGCATTCTCACAAAGCTTCCAAGCTTTCTTAATCTCTCTACCGTCGAGAGCGAGCGAGCTATCGCTTCGAAGCTCTCAAAGCCGTCGTGCTCTCCGCGGTCACCATAGCTCTGATACCAATTGAAGGGGATCGAGGAGCACCACATACGGAGAGTGAGAGAGAGAGAAGGAGACACACGACACACAGATATGGGTGGGGAGACTCCAAAGAGTGAGCAGCCTCCTATACACTTATGCTATGTATAAGGTATACAAATCAGTGGGCGCCCAGACTCTGGGCGGCCAGGCAAGGCACAGACGCCTATACCCCAACAAAGTTGCTCTGAAGTACCTGCTTCCCTTCTTGAGGCTTTGTGGATGCCTCGGCCATTTCCTACTGGGTGATTGTAGACGGTGTGGCCTCTGTTTCTCGTGCCTTCGGTTGCTCCAAACTAGCAGTCTTTTGTGGTTCAAGACTTGCTGCCCTTTGCATTTCTGGCTCTTTTGCTTTGACTTGCTCGAAAGTAGTTGCTGCCTGTTGTTCAAATCCTGCTGCTTCTTTAGGTTCATGCTCTTTTTCTTTGGTTTGCTTTCCCTTAGTGGGTCTAACTATTGGTGATGGGGGAGGGCTTGGCATGGGGTGGTCTTGTTGTTCTGCAGCAGGCGATGATGGTGTGGGAGACATCTCACTCAATTCGTGTTGGGCTTCACTTTGCTGGGTCGCTTCCGCTTGTCTCTGCTGCTCCACCGCATCTTCCTTAGCTTTTCTCTCAAAATCTTGAGTTTCTTTTAGCTTTAATGCTTCTGCTTCCGTGTACATGCATTCCAAAAAATCCGTGGGGTCTTTTGCCTCTTTCCTTGCAGGGTGCTTTGTTCTAGGTCCTTTTACCTCTTTAGGTACCCACTTTTTAGGGTCCTCTCCTGCAGCTTGGTGGCTTCTTTCATAAGCGTACTTCTCTCTTTCAAACCTTACCTTTTTTTGTTGGGGCTCCTCTTGATGTGCAACCACTGCCTTTCTCTTCATCTCTTCAATCTGGGATCTTCTTTCCTCGTTGTCTGAGCTTTCGTTGCCATGTGCTTCATGAGAGCTCTCTGCAGATTCTTCATCGGATTTGTAAACTCTTTTTGTGGACCTTGTGGCTCGAGGAGATGGCAAACACAATCCATGTGTTTTGATATGGGGCAGGTGGCAAATTGTCTACCATGCCGATAACATGGTATGCTATTCTTGTGAGTACCTCAGGTGCTCCCAGATAGGTTATCTTACCCTCTTTCTTGGTACCCTTCAGCGTGGATATAAAATATTGTGTGTGATCAATGGGTTGCCTGGTTGTCGACTTTTACACTTGTGTGAATGTAGTCGCAGTTGCATGATTGGGTGTTGTGTACCTTGGCGGTCTCTTTGCTAGAAAGTAGAAGTGTTGGTGATATAACCGTGTTGGTTCTTCCACTTGCTTCTGGATGAGATCAGCAAAGGTTGCCACAACAGTCTCCTTGGTGAAGGTACCTGCTGTCTTCCTGTCTCTAGCTCTCGTCATCATCCCTTCTGTCGGCAACTTGAGAGCCTCGGCCACAATATCTTTCGTTATTACCACTTCTACCTTCTGCCCTTGCTGGTCAATAATCTGGGATGTTCCATCTTCCTTGATTGTAGACAAAAGCTCATAGGCTTTCTAGAAGTCTACACCACATGGTGCTTGGTCGTAGAATTCTCTGACTCCCAGCCTTCTGTTAGCTTCTTTTTTTTTGGGCTTTGCCACGACATCATAGACCTCGTTTGGCAAAAGCTCTAGTTCTACCTGATGTCCTTCTTCCCTTTTAAATCTACCTGCCGTTGTGTTATTCTCCTCAAGATGTTCTTTGGACATATATGTTGCCTTGGCTGTCTTTACTGAACTGGGGTGGAGTTGGTATGGTGGCAGCTCTTGCAGCTTCTCTTTTTGAGTGACCCTCTTCTTGGCCTTCTCTTGCATTGCTCCTGTTAAATGAATAGAGCACCAAAGTTAGAAAATTTTGACAGATTCCGCTCTGAAATGTCCTTCAGTTTGAATTGCTGACAAATTTAGTTCAATTTGCTTCAAATCAATTTTTGAATATGCATAGATGCATTAAAAACATGTAAAGATCAAAATCATAAAGTCCAAGCAAACATTTGCAACAAAAGTAAATAATCACGATTATTTACAGCTGATTATTTTGTTCAACTTTTTTGCAATTTGGCATCATAGGCTTGAAATACATATCAATGAGATACTCTGAGTGAAGTGTAGGCTCATTTGAGTGCATAGGGTGAGAATGGTGCCAGATTTAGGCTTTCTATCTCTGAAACAATCGATATAAAGGAATTTTGAGATTTTGAGCTCCAAATTTATTTAAACTCGGTTAGTGGGCTTAGGAAATTTGTTGGGAGGCGTTGTAGCACGACCTAATTGCAACCCACACAAAATTATCAAATCCATGGATCGACAACCCGACTAGGGCATGAAAGCACGAGCATCAGATGAATAGAAGTAGAGGATTCAAGAGAATATCTCACCAATGCAAGTAGAGATTAGCCATGGCAAGACTAACTCTAAACATACTCTAATCACTAATCAATCGATTCCTACACACATCAAGTCCACCGAAGTCCGACTTACCATAGACTAGAAACCCCAAGTACACTAACGATAAGCATGCACTAATTACATTGGTGTTGGCCTCTCCAATCACCACATGCTAACCACGGCACTTCATCAATAGCTACACACACGAGGTGAATGGTGCTAGAGTTTCATAAAACCTATCCACACACAAGCAAAAAATAGGGCACACACACTAATTACAAGATTAAGACCCAACTTAATCAACCTAATTAGTGATGCTAAATATCGCAAATCAAATTTTCATAGAAGGATAAGAGTGGTTAATAGCAAGAAGTACATACCTCTCAAATCTAGAATAATGAGAGTGTAATACTACCTCATGAAACAATGAAATGTAGAGAAGATAAGACTAATGAGAAAATATGGATTAGATTAATCAAGCTTCTCTAATTACAATGGATTAGTCCTAGCCTCTTAAGCATGGGCATTAAGCTCAAAGCTAGGCCATCCATAGAGTAGGCACTCAAGAGAGAGAGAGAGAGAGAGAGAGAGAGAGAGAGAGAGAGAGAGAGAGAGCTCTCAAAAGTGGATCCTCAACAGTGGATACTCAAGAATGAAGCCTTCTTGCATAAAGGCTTCCTTTTGAAGGCTTTCACCACAATCAGTTCTACTATGGGTTTAAGCTTGAGCCCTCTAACCAGCATATACAACTTTGGAACTCCAAGTGAGCCCAAGACTTATACAAAGTGAGTTGGAAATATTATGCACAACCATAGCATATCTCCCACTTGATGCAATATTCAGTGTAGCCTGTGTTAGCCGCTGCTAACATTCCCTCCTTCCTAATTTGGCGTACGTCCTCATGTGCTGGTGAAGCAAGACAAGAGACATGGTAGAAAGCAAGTCCATGGAAGAAATGTTGAGCTGCAAAATATAAGAACAAGTAATGAGCATCAAAGGCCAACAAGGATAAAAACATGAAGTACAATAAGAAATCATGCAAAGTGATTTTTTTGCTTCTAAAAGATGGGTGAATCATAGTCAAAAACAAAACAACATAAAGCAAAAAAGACACTTAAACTATCGTGAAGATTAAACCACTTGAAATTTCAGCTTTATGCATGAAACACAAGCAATCAATTATGACCCTAGGCTAATGCAAGTTCATAAATCTACTATCCTAAAAACTAGATGACTAATCTTAATAAATCATTCAAGTCTATCATGTCTATGGGCCATAAAAAAGCTCCTAATCTATTAGTAAATTGTCACAGCTTTTTGAAGCTCATGGAAGTTTTGTTTTTGTCATTCATAGAAAAAAATTAAAACACATCACAAGGCTACTACCCCAAGGCAAGTCTAGGTACGAATCTCGGCTCCTTGAACCCTCAAGAAGGTGTTCCAATAGTGTACTAGCCTACCAAGGCGACGACTAACCTCTATCAACCCAAGGCATTCGTTTAGGGCCTTGACCAAGCAAGCCAAGGTGATTCCCCTCGCCTGCCAAGTGCTAATAAGGCGCTAGGCCTCACAAAGACACAACATAACATAGAAATTTTCTTTTTATGTGTCTAGTAGCATTTTTGCTACTTTTTCTTGACACTTTTTTACTTCATTGATTCATTTTTTAGCACTTTTTGTTTCTTCCAATATGAGATGCTAATGGAAATTGGACTAAAGGACTAAAGCCTAATCATAGCCCTAGGTCATGTTAAAAATGAATGGAGTATTAAAACTATCACTAAGAGTCTAGGACTAATGAGCAATGAACGTACATTAACCTAAGGTCAAGGTCAATTACCTATGATTAGCACACATAAAACCTAATTTTTTGACGAGTTAATTTTCACAAAAGCAAAGTATTGAAACTTTAGTATGCCTAGATTTTGAACATGAAAAAACCATAGCTTAGAAGCAAAAATTACTTAAGCCAAGCATAGAGAATGGAGAGATGAAAAGAGCAAAAGCATGGAAGAATTACACCTATTCATGCTCTTTGTGCATCCTTGAGCAAGCATCCACTTTGTAGAGAAGTCTCTTGATCCTTTTATTACAATCGAAGCTTCTTGAAGCTATGTGTAAACACAAGCTCCAAAGGCCTTTTATTGAAAGCCAAGAGCACACAAAAAACATTAATGAAAATCTAAAGCTAGGGTCTTACATACCTTAATTTGCCAAAGGGAGAAAACCCAAGGGAAAAAAGTGCCTTTGGTTATGCACATGGTGCTCTTTATAGCAAATTTATGCATACATAACAACCATGAGAGATAAAATGCTTCTAAATATTATTTTTTTGCAATTTTAACAATCTCTCATGCATGATCAAAAAGTCGATTAAGTGTTAGCTCACTTGAAATATGGAATTGAAAAACAAGCCAAGAGCTGAAAATAATGCAACTTGATGAAATGAAGTGGCTCTCAATAGCCAAATTTTACGATTTAAAGTTTTTCAGAAAGTTGGCTAACAACTAGCTCATGAAATTCTACAATTTTAGAGCACACTATGAGCTAGAGATGACTGCAACTTAGTGAAATGAAAATAACTGGCTCTCAATAGCAAAATTTTGTAATTGAAAGCTCAAAAAAGTTGGGTAAACACTAGCTCAAAATGAAAAAATTTAACTTTTGACCAAGCTATGAGCTAGCATGTGTACAACTTTTAGTCCAAAGAATTGAATGGCTCTAAGTAGCCAAGTTTTGCAATGTTTTGCAATGATGACCCCTTCTTGGATAAATTGAAAGCACAACCTTGCCACACACCCCTTCAAAATAAAGCTCAATTGTTAGTGCATGAAAGCATTTGTCATTCAAGTAAGCACTAAAAAATTCACAATCAATCACAACCCCAAAAGTTTAATGCTCTCTCTTAGTCATCAAAAAATCTCAATGGTCAGTGCTATGCAGTGATTTGCAATCAAATTAAGCACCAAGCCCAAACTTTAATGATCTCTTTTGCCTACCAAACATGCTTAATTTTAGCGCTTTCCAATTGATTTTTCATTATATTCAAGCACTAAAATGCATAATCAATATCAAGCCCAAAATGTACAATGTCACCCAAGCATTAAAGCATTAGCAATGGTAGCTCTCGGAGTTCATATGCTTGCCAAAAAATAACTTTCCTTTTAGTGCAAGGAGAATTTTTCAATAAAGCCAAGCACTAGATCATGCATAAGCCACCTATCACGTGCAATGAGATTCATTTATGCATGGAAGTGCTCACAATCATCACACACTATCAATGCTAACACTTTTCTCTTAACATCAATTGTGGCATATATAGAAAAAAAGAATTAGAGAGATTTTCATGAAGTGAAATTTGTAATTTACTGCTTTCTTAAGTGTGCAAGTTTTGGCTATAGAAGTCTAGCGATGACATCGACTCTTAATAGTCAAATTTTATAATCCATCACAAAACCAACCTCTTGTTCTATAATGACTCAAACACCTTCTTTCCTTCAATATGAAGCTCAATCATTAGTGTTCAACAATATTCACGTTCAATTTAAGCACTATAAAAACCATGCTTAATGCAAACTTTTGCAATCCATGCACAAAATCTCAATGAATCATCATAATTGATGTGCATATAGTGGATGCTATAACCCAAAATTGATGCATTGTTTATGCATTCCATGAGAAAATCACCATAATGCATGCTCTCATGTAGCAAATTTAGCATACGTAAATTGTCACTTGTCCATTTTTATGTTTCTCATGAGTGATCTGATCCCACATGAACATGTTGTGATCTCAATGAAGCAATATTTCACTAGCCTTTAGTACCAAGATAAGATATTTAAGGTCTGTTTACGGGTTGCCGTGACGGACGTCCATAGCATAGCTCTCACGCATCAACATAAAATATCAATACAAGGAAAGCAACGAGGATGAGGCATGGAAACTCACTAGGGTGTCATTCCTAATGAAGTGAACTCGATGAGATGCGACTACTAACTCTACAAGCAAATCATACGCACTAAAGCCAAGTAATCTGTCTATGTCCTTCTACACAACTCTACAGTCATCACGCTCGTTTACCATGCAAATCATATCGGATTTACACGAAACTTGAAGGGGAGCTACAGGGGACTATTTAGAATCTATCCTATCACTATCACAGCCTTCTGGAGAGGTACACAGATCGCAATCGTTCATCCCAAAGTACGTAAAAAAAGTGATGAACAGATGATCCCAAAGGGTCGTTTTTGGGTCCTTAAAGCCTCTCCTAGGGTCAAAACAACATAAAATACGCATTTAAACACTCAAAACAGCGATTTAAGGTCTCGAACGCGTAGTTGAACACCAACACCGAATCTTGAATGCTTACACTTGAATGGAAGAGCAAAGTAAGAGGAACACAATGCAATAAACGAATCTCAATTCGGATTACCGTAGCCACAGTGGCAAAGATTACAAGTTGGAGCAAGAGGAAGCTCTCAAACGTACGATGTCTTCTTTCACTTCTCATAAAAAAGGATAATGTTCAAACTTGCAAAACTTGACCTTTATAGTTTAGGTCTTTACAAATGGCTTGTCCGGCCAAAAGCTCCTAAACTTCTAACTGGCTCTCTAATATACAAATGCTCCCAGAAAAATAATCATAAATTCTTTTACAAGTTCTCGGCTTAGAAATGCTCTCTTACAAAAGAATTTTACAAGAGTTTCCCACAAAAATGTGACTCCTCCATGCTGCAAGGGTTTCTTTGAGTTCAGTCTCTATTTCTTTGAGCCTCTCCATGCTACAAAGTCCTTCCATGTGCGTCTTCTAGGGACTAGGCAGAAAGTAGGATCTATTTGAATGTGTTGAGGAGTGTTGTGGTAGTTGGTTAGATCTCGTGGTCGCTTGTCCAGCCACTTCTGCCTCCACTTTGGGTGGTCATCTATGAGTACCTGTGCTTCTTCAGCTGTCAGTGCTACACCTTTGTAACCCCCGTCTTTGTTTCGTGGCAGGGTCGGTCGCATCTTCTCCTTCCATAGGATTGCTTCATGGCATATCAAGGAAAAAGGTAGGTACTCATGGCCAAACCCCTCCACCTGCTCTTCTGGCTGTAAGAACACCAGGGCCGCTGACTCCATTATCTTCTTTTCATATATCATGTAATCTTTTGCTGGTGAGTTAGCTCATTTCTTATCTCCAGATTTGCCTCTGCTGATTCTTGCTCTTGTTCTCCTTGGTGTGATGTTTCAGGCAAGTCGGTCATTTCTTGTCCTGGCAGCAGTTGCGGTTGCACTTGGGCTTCCTCTATTCTGATTTGCGGTTGAGAACTCAATGCTTCTTTTTCTTTCAGCAATGTGTCACTGATCTGCTTTCGAGTCTGTAACTCGTCTCTTGCCTGTGTGAGTTGCTGCTCCAGCTCTTTTACTTTTTGCTCGTTGGCCGCCATTTGGGCCATCATTCCCGAGAGGAGCAACTGTCTTTGAAGTTTTTCTTGTTGTAGCTCCCCTTTCAACGCCACTAGGGTGTTCTCTGCTGCAGCATTGTCTGATGTGGAGACCAATGCTCCAGCAGGTTCCTGGTTCTTCAACAATGTAGTAAGCGTGCTTTTTACTGTGTTGTATGAGCTTGTCACTCTTTGGAACCTTGCACCTTCATACTCAAGCTGCTCCGTTGCTTTCTTTACCCTTGCTGTCAAATCTTGGCATTCCTTTTCCTTGGTTGTCAACTCCGTCCTGACATCCACCAGGTCTCTGATTAGAGACTGAGCCTGCTGTCGCTCAGTGTCTCTTTCCTTTGTTGTGAGCTCCAGTTGTGCCCGCAGGCTCTCTAACTCCTCTTGCCCATATTTTTGCATGTGTTGAGCCTCCTGTATCAGCCTTTTCTTTTCTTCTAGCACCACGTGCTGGCATCGGAACTGTTTTCCTAGATCTTGCAAGGTTTTTCTGTAGTCAAAATCAGCCATAGCCTGGAAGGCTTCTTGATATCCTATTGCTTCCGTAGGAGGCATAGACTCTTTTTGTGAGGATGAAGGAGGAGGAGGAGGCGATTCCGGCGAGGGAGGAGGTGGTGATTTCTCCACTTCTTGTACGTGCCTCTTCTTCAGTGCATCTTCCCTTTGTTGTGAAACAGACGCGTCCATTTTTCTTTTCTTTAAAAGCTTAATTATTCTTCGTTGAGTCAATTCCGCCGCCTGTCGTGCTTCCACATTCCTCTCTCTTTGAGATTTCTTTAGTTGCTCTGCTTGGTTCGTATCTTCAGCCACATCTTTCTCCTTTGTTCCTTCAGTGGACTGAGAAGATACGTCCACTTCTGCAGTCTTTTGTTTCGCGGCTATCCTTTGTTTTTCAGCCTGTATTCGAGCTGCCTCTTCTATTCTTACTAGTCTTTCCTTCTCGAATCTTCGTTTTTCTGTTTGTTGTGTTGCAGCAGCCCTTGCTTTTCTGTCAGCCCGCAACTTTGTCCTTCTTTCCTCAATTCTTTGTTGGGCCTCTGCATATACTTTTTGAAGTTCGGACTGCGGCACTGTACTTCTTTCCCTTCTTCTTCTTCCGAGTAGTTTGGTGGTGTCTTCCTCCTCACTTTCTTCAAATTCAGATTGTCTTTTGTCTTTTGACCCTTGAGAATTTCCCTCATCTTCAATCTCCTTCTTTTCTTCATCACTTGAGCTTTCGTATGATGCCTTGACCGAGCGCGATGATGTTGCGGTAGTGGTTGTCCTTACTGAGTGAGCAATCAACTTTGCTTTCTGAATCAAGGCTGCTTGAGAACTACTCCGGTAGGTCTTCAATCATTCCCAAAGCTTGGTATGCTATTCTTGTTAGCATTGGTCCTGCGTTCATGTAGCTTTTGTTTTTTGCCGAGCCCTTCAAATTTGCTTCGACCAAGCTTTCCAAGATGTAAGAACCATAATCGCATCGGATGGTTTTGTTTTCAGCTGTTGCTAGAGCCATGACCACTGCAATGTGCATGATCGGCACGGTGTAGCGAGGAGGCTTTTGTACCCTGAAATGTTGAGAGATCAATCTCATTGGTAGCTCCAGCTCACAGTATATCATGTCACTGTACTTGTACTTGTTTCCTTTTGCTTTGATAAACGCCGTCTCGTTGTCCAGTGACTTGGTCTTTTCCAGCAAGTCATGTTGCCCTGGAAGGAAGTGCAAAGCTTTGTTGATGATGTCTTTTGTGATATTTACTTTTACCTTTGAACCATCCTTGTCGGTGAGCATCGCTTTCCCATCATATTGTATCGAGCTCATGAGCTCGTGGGCCCTCATGTAGTCTGTTCCCCATGGCTGCAATCTTAAAAACTGCTCCAAATGAATAGCCCGCATGGCTTTGGTGACCTTCGGCCTTCGATGGAGATTCCATATTTCCCGTGGCATGATAGTCGTCTTTACCATGTCACCATCAACACCCCTAAACTTCACGATGAAAATGTGAGCAGGGATCTAAGCTAGTGTTTCATCCGAGATGTGAGCTTTTTCGTTTGTAGAGAGCTCATCCACTTCATATGGTGTTGTTCTCCACTGCCTTGCTTGCTTTTGGAGAGGCATTCTGTGTCATTAGAGTCACAAGCTGTCAGGATTTTCCTTTCGCAACCAGTAGCATTTAGACTTTTAGTAAAAAGCAGTTCAAAAGTTAAAACTGATCATAACTTGAACAAATCTCATCCATTCTTGTCCATATTTCACCAGTGGGACTAGGAAGACTAGAGCTATGACTGATTGAATTCTGAGCCAAATCTGGGCCTGAGGTACACCGATCGCAATCGTAGTATAGAGGCCACAATAACATTTGATCACATGAGTGGTTTGCTCATAGCTAGAGGGTCATTTTGGTCCACTATGTCTTTTATTTTAACCACTTTGGAGTTTATAAGTCTCAATTTTGGGTTACAAGGGAGTTTTGGACTAGACTTTGATTTTTCATGGGTTTTTGATGTCCAATTGGCTTGAAGCTTGATGTGTGACTTGAACAACATGTGTACAAGAGATCTGTCAGGTTCTGGCCACAATCTGATGCTGAGGTACACCGATCGCGATCGTAGTACCTGGGCTTTTTTGGGTGAAAACTAGATGGCTTTAGTCTCCTATGCCTGCCTAGCCCACTGATGATTTATTTTCAAGTTTGGACTTAAAATAAACAAATTAGAGCAATTTTTCACTGTTTGACCTTATTTTACTAAGTCTACCCATATTGGGTTTTCCTGATGAATTCTGGTTGGAGCCTGGAGCTAGTTGATGTTAGTTTTTGAGCTTTTACTGCTTCCATGATGTGTTGCTATCATCAGCCTACTCCGATGTCTGATTCTGACTTGATGAGGCACTTTTTACCCCGTCTTTGGAGATTTTCCAGACTTGGGTATTTTTCAGGCATTCTTTGGATACCAATGGGATAATTGGGCATCTCTAAGTTTCCTTTTAGTCTTTGACATTAGTTCGGCCAAAATTCTTCCCTTGTGTGATCACTCGAGACTAAAATGGTCATCTCTTCGTCCTTGTAGGAGATTCTGAGCTCCATTTAGGGTTTTCTACTACTGTGCTGACTCCTAGTCGGATGGGTATGCCTTTCAAACCATCCGTCATAATTTTCAGTCAAATTTTGGTATTTGTAGGTCAATTTTCCCGATTCGGGTGTGTTTGATAAATTTGGCCCATTCTATGAGCAAAATTTGTGCATTTTTCATGAAAATTCAAGAGAGTGCATCCCTCACTGAGTTCTAAGCCTATGCCAAGCCAAACTTTTCAAAATCTGATCATGGGGGCACTGATCGCAATCGTTCCATAGAACCCAAATTGATTTTTATCACCTGCAGGTTGTTGGTGAAGCCGAGAGAATGCTTTCTGCGATTTCTATGCCAAATTTGGACAATGATGTACACCGATCGCGATCGGTGTACCACCACCATTTTGAGGTTTGATCATATGGCCTGGTTCTTGACATTGTGGGGAACACATTGATGTGTTTTGTGCTTGAAAAAATTTTGTTTTGATGCCTCTAATGGCCCTAGATCTACCCGACTCAATCTGTCTTTGATTTGATCCATTCGCCCGTTTGTGCAATGCTTCGCGCTTGCATGCGTAATAGACTTGATCTTTACTTGATAAGGAACATACCTGTGAAATCTGGTATGAAATGCTGGCTCCGATCGTCCGTATGGGGTAGAAATGTGGTAGCTCGCTCTAGGTCTAGAAGCTCTCTTCTTCTCTCTCAAAATATAAAAATGATCAATGAGCTAGAATTTGGCCTACCTGACCCATATGTTCCCGAGGTTTTTGTGGTTATTTTCATTAGCTTTGATCCAGATATAATCTGTATACCATCTGTGGGTCGACCCGTTCGTCATTCTGGCATCGTATGACCATTTGATGCGATTCTGGCGAAATGTGGTCATGATCATTAAGGCTGAAATTCGACATCTTCAGATTAGCTTCATATCTTCCATGCTTGATAACCCTATCATGATACTTCGGTGTTTGCTTCGAGAACTTGATTCCGACACTGTGGGCGATATTTTTTAATTTTTGGAAGATTATTAACCAAAATAAATTGAAAATACTTATTAACTGGTGAAAATTAACCAAAAATTATTATACTCACCCCTAAGCATATATTTTCACTAGAAGCATCCCAATGCTCCAGATTTTGTCATTACAGCTCATTATGGTTGGATGATAAAAACGTTAAAAAATACCAGATTTTGATCAAATTTGTTCGAAATTGAACTTTACAAAATGGAAAAAAACACACACGCATTATGTACATATATACACGTTGGACCCCTTAATGGTCCTGACTGCTACTAGATTCAGCAGTTACTCCCCCCTTCCTAAACTAAGTCGTCCCGGACAAAGGTTGTGTGCATGTGCATGGGTTTTGAAATCTGTGTCTATGCACGGCCGTGTAATGTGGCCCTACCCTCATGTTTGAGACAACGCATTGGGAAACAAAGTGTTGTGCAAGATGCGGGGACTGAATGTAATTTTCAGTGGCTTTGGATGGCAAGGCTAGTTGTTTATAGAACAGAAGAGCTTGCAGTTTAATTGCTCTCTCCTTGATTGTTGGTTTTTGATGGCAACTATTTTTGGAACCCATTTGTATTTAGTTTTTTTCATATTTGCGGATTATAATGTAGGTTCCTCAATTTTCTTAGGTTTCCATTTCCATTTTGTTAGTTCAGGCTTCCTGGGTTGACTTTTTGGTCTCCATTCGATCTTTGTCGTTGAATTTTTTGTTGTCTCCAGCTTTGGTTGCTATTTCCACTCTGGATTAGCTCCTGAAGGTCTTTGATATGGTGTTGCTGTCGTCAAGAGTTGTGACTTGGACAGCCATATCTGTCTCTGTTTTTTCTGCACGTCGGTTTTCTTTATCCATACTTTCCGAACAGCCGTTTTCGGTGTTTCTCGTTGATGAGCTGATTGCTTTTTGTCGATGGGGATACTCGTCCACGAGTGATCTATTTTGGCGAATGGAGTCATGTACGTGTTAGAGTTGTGTGTGGACATCAGCGCATGTTCTGACCATTCGGTAATTGCATTGTACGTTCTCATCCATGGAACTCCCAAACATAGTGATTCTCTGATTCCTTCGTCTTGATGAGGACAACTATTTCCATCAATATTGATTGGTAAGTTTACTATTCCCATCAATATTGATTGGTAAGTTTACTATTCCCAATGTTTGCCTTTTTCGCCCCGTTCTCGGCTTGTAAATCTCATGTGGATTCCACTAGGGGTTCATCGGTAAGCATCTTGTAAGTGGAGAAGTTGACCACATTGACTCTTGCCCCTGTGTCAATCAATGCTCGTTGATATCTGCCATTCGGAAGTCTGACATTTATGCAAACATCGATTCCTATTTCCCATTGCTCGTCAGTGTGAATTATAGAAAGAGGAATTTGAGCCGTATCTGCTGGTTGAGAAAGTCTTTTTTCTTGTAATTTCTATTTCCACTTTAAAATCCTGACTCTAACCTCCTCGTATGCTTGATCCTTTGTCTCGTTTTCTTTGTTCTTGCTCTCCTTCACAGCGTGGATTTTGGCAAGCATCTCTGAGGTTAGTGGTAGGTTGTACTTCTTTAATCTGTAGCCACTAATCTAATTAGCCATCTCCTCTCCCTCTAATGTCGCAAGCTTAATGGCACCGCTAGCTGATATGTCATGAATGACATAGGGTCCATTGCCTCGCTTTTTGAGTTTCCGGGAATGTTGTTTCACGGTATACATTAAGACGTAATCCCCCGTAGCAAATTCCTTGTTGATAACATGTTGATCAAAGAATGATTTCATGTTTCATTTTTGGGCGTAGATTGATGCAACTGCTCTCAATCTAGTTTCATCCAATTTTTTCAGGATATTTATTTGATTGGATAATTCATGGCCCGTCCATTCTAATCCTTTAGCTACCCGAAGTGTGGGCAAAATCGCTTGAATTCCATAAACCATGTTGAACGGAGTCGTTTCGATTGAGGTTTTGTATGCTACTCTATATGCCCATAAAGTTGAATGCAGCTTCTGATCCCAATCGGCTCTCGATTCACTAACAATTTTCGTGAGAATTGTCACCAAAATCTTGTTCGTACTTTTTGCTTGGCCATTATTTTGTGGATGATAGGGAGCTGACTTCTTGTGAATTACCATGAATTCATCCAATAGGAATTCGATAACTTCATTGGACGAAATGAGTCCCTCTATCGCTCACTATCTCTATTGGTAAGCCATACCTGGTGAAAATGTTTTCATACAAAAACTGTGCTGTCGTTTTTGCATCATTTTTGGTTGTTGCTTTCGCTTCAACCCACTTTGTTAGATAATCTGTTGCCACAATAATGTATTGAGCGTGTGTTTTATATCCAGGAGGCGCAATTGGTCCTACAAAATCTATTTCCCATTTTGCAAACGCTCTTGCCCCCATCATTGGTCTTAAGGACATGTCATCTCGTGCTCTAGGAATCTTTGTCCTCTGGCAATCATCACATCGTTTCACAAACTCTTCGGCGTCCATGAATAGTGTAGGCCACCATATGTCCGCAATAAGAATTGCTTTGGCCGTTTTGTCAGCTGAGAAATGTCCTCCAACTTGTCCGCCATGTGCTTGCTCTAAAATAGGAACATATTCCTCTTTCATCACACACATTCTCAATTGATTGTCTTTTCCCCTCTTGTAAAGATTGTCCTCAATCAATACATAGTTTTCTGCCTCTTTTGTGATCGTTTTGATACGTGATCTACTCATCCCTTCAGGTAGTATTCTGGTGGTGAGGTATTCTACAATGTAGTTACTCCATCTGGGTGCTATAGATAATTTGAATAGAGTCGCGTGTTCTATCGGCTTTTGAAAAGTGTAGATAATACATGATTTGATATGCTTATGAACACTTTATTGCATTTTCGGCCAATATACACCCATTCTCATCAATCTTTGATACGTATGTGCATGCCCATTGTGAATCCCTGTTGTTTGTATATGAGACTGGTTTAGATACAAGCCTTGTTCACTTGATTCAACACAAAGCCTAAGGATTTGATCCGATCCCTGTTTGTATAGCCTTCCAGTGAGCATTACCAATGATCTAGATGCTGCAATGGTAGATGGTTGTCTTGTCAAATTCAATGACCCAATAGTCAACAAAGGAATTACATCCTCACTCCATCTTGGAACCATTTCTATGTTGAAGAGATATGCATCTGGCAAATCATCATCAACTCCTACAGGGTTTTCTCCATGCACCATTCTAGATAAATGATCCGCTCTTTGGTGTGTAGTTCCTTTTTTGACTACAACCGTGAAGTCAAACTCAAGCAGTATGATGAACCATCGTACAATCCGCCCCATATTGCAAGGTTTGTTTACCAGCTTCAGCAGTGCTTGGTGATCAACGAAGAATACAAATTTATTGGAAAGTAGGTAATGTCTAAACTTTTTCATAGCATAGATCATACCCAAACCCTCCCTTTCAGTTGTGTAATTCTTCTCTGCACTGTTTAGTTGTCTACTAGAGTAACTGAGGGAAAATCCATGTTGTTTTCTCCAGGTTGTGCAAGTATGCATCCTATAGCATATGCTAATGCATCTACGTGGATGTAGAATATCTTTTTCCAATCCGGAGCCTTCATAATTGGAGCGGATATCAATCTTTGCTTCAAAGTTTGAAAAGCTTTCTCGCACTCATCTAACCACTCAAATTTATTTATCAATGTGTAAAGTGGTTTCGCACTTATACCGTATGAGTAGATAAATCTGCGATAATATCAACAATGGCCCATAAATGCAGGTACCTCCTTCACCTTTACTGGTCGTGGTAGATCAACAATTACGCTGATCTTCTCCATGTCTGTCGAAATACCATTTTTGGACACTATATGTCCCAATATTTTTCCTTGTCTTACCATGAAGACACATTTCTCTGGAGTCAGGCAAATCCGATACAGTCTGCATTTTTTGAACACTTTGGTCACATGCTCTATGTGCTCCAATCTTACGAGAGAGTGAACGCACAAGTCATCCATGTAAATTTCTAAGAACTGTCTTAGATATTCTTTAAAAGCATGACCCATCAGCCTCTGACATGTGGCTGGTGCATTCGTTAAGCCAAAATCCATTACCCTAAATGCAAAAATGCCCCACTCGATTGCAAAAGTTGTCTTGTGCCGATCCTCTGGCTTTATTGCGAGTTGGTTGTAGCCTGAAAAGCCATCTAAGTAACTGTAAGCTTCTTTTCCTGCCACTCTTTCTATTACATGATCAGTAATGGGTAGAGGATAGTTGTCCCGAATTGTAGTAGCGTTTACTTTCTTGAGATTGACGCATACTCTCAACTTTTTATTTTTCTTTGGGACCACCACAATCGGTGAAACCCAGTCAGTGTGCTCAATTTCGTAAATAAATTCTGCCTCTTTCAACTTATCTATCTCCTTCTTGATCTTCCTTGCAAACGTCCCATTGTAAGTATAACGACGTTATCTGATTGGTTTGGCATCATTCTTAAGGGATATTGTGTGTTGACAGATACTTGGATCCACCCCCTTAAGATCTTTGTATGACCATGCAAACACATCTCTATCCGTGGCAATATATGCAGGTTTTGGATCTTCTCCTGGCTCCGCTAGATCTATTCGTTTGGATTTTTCAGGACCGTCGTATGATATACCAGGTTCCTTCAATTCTCATCGGTTGTTGCATTATGATTTTTCTATCTTGTATGGTATACTTCTTATAATGGGACGGCATATCCATCTTGTCAGAATTCATGTCCTCATCTGTTTCCATTTCAGTTGTCCATATGTCTTTGAGGGTATGTTTGAGCTTATTGCACTCTGTTTTCCTCTCTGTTTTGGTCATTCTAAACCCTGTTTCCCCCTCCTTATGTGTCTCAGTCGTTTGCTTTTTGTGCTTGTTCTTCTTGTTGTTTTTCCATGGTTTAGTTTTGATAAACCAGCGAGTGATCTTGTCTTTGACACAATCGTCAGCTTTTACAAGCTTTAGATATCCCGTGAGGCATGGGTTTATGCTTATTCGCTCTTGATTTCCTTGTTCTCTTTGATCTATACCGCTCTTGTCGACTAGGTTTTTGATTAAGAAACTCATAAAACCTGTCCGGTCTCGACTTATACTTCCTATTCGTCTCTGATCCACTTGATCTTTCGTCATGAGCATCTATCATTTGGATTTTATCACCCAGTGATGGAAGGTCATCGCTTAGTGAGTCTGTGAATTCCTCCTCTGTTCGATTCTTATCGTCCAATATAGATATCTCATCAACTATTCTTTTACACTCAGTCTCACGTAGTGGTTCTTCTTGTTCCTCGCTATCTGATCCTGACTCAAGGATGACGCTAGCCATTTGCAACATTACTAGGTCATATCCTTCATCGTCACAAAATTTTGTAGGCGTGCATTCGTTAACACATACATCCAAGGTTGACAATGTTTGAGTCCACCCAGATGGCTGAAATAAATGTCCAGGGAAAGGTTTTGGGAGATAAGCCTCGTCTTCTACCGACCTTTCCAACACACATTCCTCTTTCATTAAGTTTCCACAATCAGATGCTCCACACATCCAGACATGTGCTTTCGTTTGTAACCACGCAGGCATTTCTTTTCCATTCACTGTGGTTGAATCAAATTCTTGCACTGGTGTTTTTGCAACGTCTCTATAGCTGTGATCCTTCATGTTGATTTTCGTTATTAGCTCCTCATGCCTTAGGTAAATTTGGTCGTACCCCCAATCTTGTATCATTTTGAGTTGACGCATAAAAGGTTGCCCCAAAATAATATGAAAGTTGTTCGTTTTTCTGAAATCTACCACGGCAAAGGTGTGCTCATAGTTAATTCCACACGAAGTTAC
This sequence comes from Adiantum capillus-veneris, assembly GCF_014529385.1. Lineage (NCBI taxonomy): Eukaryota > Viridiplantae > Streptophyta > Polypodiopsida > Polypodiales > Pteridaceae > Adiantum > Adiantum capillus-veneris. Next base: position 53,632,219 of record NC_140945.1, read on the forward strand.
AACGAGATGGTCTAGGACTCCCAACGGTCTCTCTACATACCCATCTACGAGTCGCAGTTTCATTCTCGTCTTTTTGAGAGCTGGACGGCCCCATTTCTCCCAGATTTGCTTTGTAGCAATCGCAACTCCCACTCCACTGTCTAGGATAGCTATCGTCTTTATATCCTGATATTTGACAGGTAAGGTTGTATTACCTTCCTCACCTTCACAGTAATTTCCGACCTTGTTTATGGGCACAGGTTGGGCTTTGGGTTTGACCTTCCCGTTTGTTTTCTTCTACCGTAGGATTTGTCTGAAGAGGAATCTTTATTCCTTTGTTCTCCAAATGTTTTCCCATTTCTTCCCATAAGTGTGGTTTGACTCTCAAGAGTTCTGACAGTGCGATTGTGCATGTTACAGGTGTAGACAGCATCTCTTGAAGACTTTTTGAGTCAATCATTTGTGGAATAGCTCTCATCTGGGATGGAACTAATCTTATCTCCGATTGTACCTCGTGTTCACTTATAAATGAAGGCAGGGTTTTCAAGGATTGAGCTTTGCTTTCCATCGAAACCTCCGTTCCTGCATCTCCATATAGCGATTGTATATCTCTTGGATAAAATTCGTTGTCCATGTTAACTTCAGAAATTGGTGCAAACTATAACGTTGCGCTTCCATTCTTTCTATTTCTAATGGTTTCCCATAAGTGTTGTGGCCATGGTTCTTCCACTTTTGGAATTGGCATTATAGTCATTGACTTAGCATCATCAGTGGTGTTCGGCACCACTCGGTGTTCCAATGACAATATAGTTTCAGGCCTGGGTCCGTTTACTTGTTATTATTCAAGAATCTTCAGTTTTTCTCGCTCTTTGTGAATCATCACTTCTTGTTCTGGGGTTCTAATCGCATTAGGTTCCATCAATGCATGGGCTGTTTCAATAAGGTGTTTACACATCTCCAAACGCTTCGTTTCCACTTCTGGTTGAGGATAAGTCAACCATCTCTGCTCTAAGGTTTGGTTTGTTTTTAGCCTTGCTCATATGCTTGTAATAGAGCATCTAAAGTCTCTAGCACTTTCTCAACCAAGACTGATCCCCCTGAGGATGATTTCCTTGGCCTGTTGTTGTCCTCGGCAGTTTTACTATCTCTCTCTTGTTTCAGTTGCTCTTTCGTTCATGTAATTCATTTTGCATGGCAATTTGGGTTTTTATCCTTCTTGTTTCATTCTGTCTCGTTTCGCCTTCCAGGATTTCCGCTATGTTCTCACAGATAAACTCTCGTTTTCTGTGGGTATTGGCAACTCGACCTTTTCTTCCAATGGCTTGTTTTTCTCTAAGTCTTTGGCTTGGGCTCTGGTTACCGCATTGATCTGGATCATGGGTTTGGTTTCTGATCCACTGCTTGCACTTGGTAACACCCCCATAATATTCATAGTTGCTTTTCCCTTGTTGTCCGGATTCCTTGGGCAATGTGGTAGTATGTGATTCACACCACACCCGTCACAAAACCCAAAAATTTTCACTCTTTCGCCTTTGAAAGGACAACTACGCTCCCAATGATCTGTACTTCCACAGCTATAGCACGGTCCAATTGGTGTTTGATTTTGAGGAGGTGGTCCCGTAGGTTGTTCCGCCCTATTAGGGTATCCTCTTGGTTTGTAGTTGTGGTTTGCAATGAACATTAGCGTTCTTTCGTCCACCAAATATTGATCCCTTGAAGGTTGTGCTACATACATTGGTGGTGCCATACCCTCGTTATTTCCCCATGGTTGATAGGCTTCGTCTGCGTACATCTGTGGTTCAGGTTCAGTTACGTAAGGCTCATTCGGTTCCTCGTAATAAGAAATTTGAGGTGTATTATTTGTTCCTGGTGATGCTTCGTAAGGTTGAGCATACCTACTCATGGCCCTATTTTCCCGTGGTAAAGGAGGTTGTTGACCCAACACAGGTTGAGGTTTGTCTGCTCCTGCTACCATATTCACATTTGATCCAACTTGATATCTTGGAGGAGGTGGTTGGGGTGGTCCTGCTGGAGGTCCATACGGCCTTTCCCTCACATAGTTTTTGTTGTAAAAACACTCATCCGTGCCATGGTTCGTCCATTTTTGCTCTATGGCACACCATTTCAGTACTCGTCCATTTGCAACTGGTGCTTTCGGCTGTTGTGTGCACCACGGCGTCGGGTGATCTCCCCCACATGTGTCACATTTCCTCGTCTGAGACTGTCTCATCACCGGGTTTGATCTCATATGTTGCTACATTCTCTTCGTTACTTCCTCTATCATTTGGTCAGCAGTCGACATCAAAGAAGCCTGAGCATCTTTCTTGGTAGAGGGTTCACTCTTAATAGATGAAGAGCCACTGGTTACTGAATCAGTATCCTCTGACACTTCCCCATATGCTTTGCAATTATCAACAAGATATAACGCTTCCCTTGTAACCTGTTCAAATGTGCTACAGGCTTTCAAGTGAAGGTCCTTTTTCAAGGTTTTGTTTCTAAGTCCTTCAATGAAGAGCACAGACAATCTCTCGTCCTGCGGTAATTCTCTCCTGGGGAACCTCTCAATGTATTGCTTGAATCTCAAGGATGCTTCCTTCACTTTTTCGTTCTCCTTTTGTTTAAAAGCATATATCTGTGATAAGGTATTATGCTTTATACCCCGTTTTGAGAATTCTTTCGCGAACTCCCGCAATACATGTTTGCTTGAAGAGCGACACATGGGCATATGGATCCCCTGATCCGCTATACTTCTTTGGCATGCACTTCGCTACCTAGGATGGCCTCATCCGTCTATGGTCCGCAACCAATCTCAATGCTCCCGTGTCTCGACTTAATCGTTCTCGTACATCATGGATGTCGTGGGTTGCTCTCGTTGAATCCCCTACCACGAATCTACTACTAGGAGGCAAATGTGATGGTGTGGCTGCGAATGTCGGACCTACTATGGTATGTGTAGAGATAGGAACCGCACTACCTCGATTTGTAGCCATTGACTCTCTGGGATGCAATGTTCCCATGGGGTTTGGTATAGAATACTGAGGTCGACTGAAAGAATAAGCTACATGAGTCCTCTCTCCACATGTTGCCATCGGGTCTGGCATGACATTTGTAGGTGCTGGTCTCAGTGGGCTTGGAGTGACATAATACTGGTGGAGTGGTCCCCCAAAGTACATATATCCTTCCAACTCCTTTTTATCGATTGTTGCGTATCGTATTCCATATTTGTCGTATGCGACGATTTTCGTTTCTGATCCCTTTGTGTAAGTGAAGACATAAGTCTTTTCCGCTCTGTCAACTCTCCGACATAGGGTTCCTCGCATCTATAATAGTGACCTTCCTCTACATTATTATACTTGTATAACCCCACGTAGACATTGTCTGTGTTGACTCTCAAAGTTTCGTTTTCTCGCCTTAACCTCGCATTAGGGAAGCTCATTGTTGGTGCTTTCTCCTGAGGTTCCTCATCTACTTTGGCTTTCGTGCCCATCAATCTCCACTTGTCCACAATGTGAAGATTCAGGACTACCAAGTACATGATACCTTCGTCATCTAGGTACCTATCTCTGCTATAGCTCACAGGCACTAAGTCCTTGAACTCACTTGGTCTATCTTCTATTTTCACACAGTAGCGGTCCATACCATCTTTGTAGATCTTGGAACCTTGCTTGTTGTCATACTGATGCTTGATGAACAATAGCTTCATTGTGGCCGAAGGGTTTGATGGTCCTGCTGCCATGTTTTCTCTTTCTTTTAGGTTTAAATGTCCCAAGTGTTCCGTGAAATACTCGTAAGATCTCTTTGAAGAAGTATCGGAAATACTTCCTTCAAGGATTGGCTCTAACGGTCGTACTACACCTTGGTTTACACTCTCCTCCGTTGATAAAACACTTGCTTGATCCGCTAAATTTTGGTATTGGTCGTTGATTTGTTTTCCCGATCTCAAAAACATGAAGAAAGTGGAATTTATCGATTGAATCCAAACCTCTTACCTGGAGATGGAGTGATCTTCCAACTCTCACGACTGCATGGATTGTTACTTGATCGGTCTCTGCAAATGAATACACTTGATGGCTATGAGATCACTGTATCATTCCAATCGTCAGCAGATTCAACAACTTCACAACGACTTCAACACAATTTTGCTTGCAGATTATTGACAGTATGTCCAATTTGGGTTTCGACAACTCCTGATATCTTAAATAGTCTAGGTCTATGAACAGGTCAAAAATGAGTCAAATCAGGCACAGAGGTACACCGATCGCGATCGTAGTACAGTGCCCAAATTTGATGAAATTTCACCAGCTTGTTCACTAGGCTACTTTAAGGCTACCCACCAAATACTTTTGTTTTCAAACCCCAAAAAGTCAAGCTTTTACCAGTTCTTGGTTGGAAGTGTCTGTTTTCCCGAATCTGTCAGCTTGACTTGATTTTGGTATTTGTTTTGGGATATAAAAGCTATCTTGGGTTGTCCTGTGTACATGCTCTCCCTCTGTATAGTCCATACCCAATTTGATGTATATGATCCTGATGAAGGTCAATTTCTATGTCAGTATATCAATTTCCGACTTGGATCAATACTCAGATGATTTGACAGGTATTTTGAGGTTTCTGGCTCTTCGTCCTCTATACTTTTATGTTCATATACACCTGAGGATCTCACAGATGAAATTTGGTCAAAATATGGCACTTAGGTACACTGATCGCGATCGTATTTTTGAGCCTAAATTCAACTAAATTTGGCATGCTTGTAGACACTGATGTTTTAAGGCTATCCCCCAAGTCTTTTTGCATTTGGATCACCAAAAGTCAAGATTTTACGGTTTCAGGGTCTGTCAGGCTAGTTTTACCCAAGTGGCCTGATTTCCTTGATTTTTGATGTTTTTGGGTGTGGTTGCTTTAGACAAACTTGTTTAGAATCTTATCAAGAAGGCACATGTCAAATCTTGTACATTTCTGACACTAAGGTACACGGATCGCGATCGTAGTACCAGAGCCAAATCTGATGAAATTTTACAGACTCTCTCTGACAAGTGTTTTACAGTGTTTTGTGCTACCACTTGGTGATTTGAATAAATATCAACCCTGTTTGGTCAAATTTTCTAAATTTCAGAGCCTTATGGCCTTTTTGCCAAAGTTATGGTTTCCTGGTTTCTTGACTCTAACTTTTGCCCCAAATCTGACTAGAATGCAAATTACTTATCCTACTCCTAAGTACAAAAATGAAAGAACATAAAGAAATGATTCAAACAAAACAAACAAGACAGATTTCAGGTGACATTTCAGTACTCAATCGAATTAGAGAAATTGAAGAGAAAAAATGCTTTGAACACTCTCACTCACAGCTCCCTAAATCTCCTAAGAGAGGATCTAGCCGGTCCACAGACTCTAGACTCCACTAAACTTTAAACCCCTGTCTAGCAGCCTAACTGAGGTGTAAAATGGATTTGTGGATTGATCTTCTTTTAAGGAAGCTAACTACGCACTCGGTCACTCATCACCTAAGGTGCATTCCCCGGAAACGACGCCAATGTTTGCGGGTCGTCGCGACGGACGTCCATAGCATAGCTCTCACGCATCAACATAAAATATCAACACAAGGGAAGCGACCAGGATGAGGCATGGAAACTCACTAGGGTGTCATTCCTAATGAAGTGAACTCAATGAGATGCGACTACTAACTCTGCAAGTAAATCATACGCACTAAAGCCAAGTAATCTGCCTATGTCCTTCTACACAGCTCTACAGTCATCGCACCCGTTTACCATGCAAATCATATCGGATTTGCACGAAACTTGAAGGGGAGCTACAGGGGACTATTTAGATCTATCCTATCACTGCCATAGCCTTTTGGAGAGGTACACATATCACGATCGTTCATCCCAAAGTACGTAAAAACAGTGAATACATGATCCCAAAGGGTCGTTTTTGGGTCCCTGAAGCCTCTCCTAGGGTCAAAACAACATAAAATACGCATTTAAACACTCAAAACAATGATTTAAGGTCTCAAACGCGTAGTTGAACACCTACACCAAATCTTGAATGCTCACACTTGAATGGAAGAGAAAAGTAAGAGGAACACAATGCAATAAACGAATCTCAATTCGGATTACCGTAGCCACAGTAGCGAAGATTACAAGTTGGAGCAAGAGGAAGCTCTCAAATGTACGCTGTCTTCTTTCACTTCTCATAAAAAAGGATAATGTTCAAACTTGCAAAATTTGACCTTTATAGTTTAGGTCTTTACAAACGGCTTGTCCGGTCAAAAGCTCCTAAACTTCTAACTAGCTCTCTAATATACAAATGCTCCCAGAAAAATAATCATAAATTCTTTTACAAGTTCTTGGCTTAGAGATGCTCTCTTACAAAAGAATTTTACAAGGGTTTCCCACAAAAATGTGACTCCTTCTCGGAAAACTGCAGCTTCGTTCGCCAAACAAGGTCAAACATGCCCTATCATGTCAGCTTAATGAAGAATCATGGTGATTTGCATTTAATTAACTCATAGCCAAGTCAAGCTTCTCTTTTCTTCTTTGAAGGTCAAAGACGCGTGGGAACACTCCCTATGAGAATCCAAAAAAGGAAAAATTTACAGTTTTTTTTTTTGTTTGCTGGAGTCAAATGTCTTCGATGCGCTGCTGTGACGAGCCGAAGGTTTTCCGCTGCAGTTGAGAGGGCACATTCGACAGGTTGTATGACGCATTCTACATGTTGTAAGGTGTGTGCAGTTATGCGAGACTCAGCAATGAGCATGTGTGTGTTCATGTGTGGTGCATCAGCAGGCCAGACGCATCATAAGTAAATACCTACAGCTTTCTAGCACAATGAACCAGGGAGCGCTTGCAGAATGGGTGTGTGTGTGTGTGTGTGTGGAGGTTCGCGGGCATGAGCAAATGAAAAAAAACTCACAGAGCAGATAAAAGTACGTAGAAACTTTTCCAACATGAGTGTATGAGATTGGGTCATTAGAAATAAATTATCATGCATGCTCACTGGCTCAGTCGATCAATTGTTAAGGCATAAGCAGGCCCATGCCGCCCATGCATAGGACTCAATGGTGGATGTTGAGTAATGTTGAATTCAAGCAAGTCGCAGATTTAGGGGTAGCAGGTTTTATTAACAGCGTTCAAGAGAATTGAAAGCTGCATGTTGACAAAGGAGACGTTGGTTAGGGGGAAAGGGGAACACACCCGAGACACAAGTAGTCTGCCTCTCTACAGTTCAGGGTAAACACAACACCCCAATCCACTGGGATTCACCTTTAAAATCCTCTTTCTAGCTATAGCAGACCACCGTCTGCACACCTCTTGAGTCGATCACACTATATCAGATCATAATCGAACACATATGCACCGCATTACACATTTTGCAGCTTCCCATGCACACCCAAAGCCTCTTTCTCTCTCTTTGCCATGAGACACCGCCAGTTCGATGGTGGCACACTTGCCTACACACACACTCGACACCGCGGACACAAGCACAAGAGCAGCAGAACAGAGAGGGGGAAAGGGGAAAACATGCTTGAAATCGGGCAATCACTCCTTTTATTCTATTCAAGATCACCAAATACAGATAGCCCCATCAGCACGACCTCGACGAGCACAAAAAAAACCAAATTTTAACAACCCTCGCTGATGCCACCACTGTAATGGAATCTCTCTCCAACCACCTTCGTTGTTGTGACTGCACACCTACACCGACTCCATCGAGCTCCCATCGTCTGAAAAAAAGAAGAACTGCTTCTCCTCACCCCTCCTTAACAACCCAAGAAAAAAAAAGCCGAAAAGATCATTTTCTTTGCCCTCCACTCCTTGCTCGGGAAAAAAACTTCTCCTCTTTTTTTTTTTCCTTCTCCTTTCTTCCTTTCTCTTCTCTTTCCCTTCTTTTCTTTCTTCCCTTGGATAGTGCCTCCCTTTTTCTTCTTCTCTTTCCTTTCCTTTCCTTCACCCCTCCTCTTGATCCCAGCGCGCCTCCTTTTTCCTTCCCTCCTCTTTTTCTCTAAAAAGCCTCTCCCCTTTTAGAAAAAAATATTTCTTCCCTCTTTTGCACTCAAGGGGCACCGACGGCGCTGCAGTTGCTCCCTTGGATTCTTTAAACTTTTTTTAAAAAAAAATTTAAGCGGAGGATCCCACGCTCCCCCCCCCCCACCACGTAAACATACCCGTGCAAAAAAGCCTCCCAAATTGTCGCTTTGTCCGCCTCAAGGGTGACACCATCCGAAATAGGCCCCTAGTCGTCCGTCTCTGCCGGACATGCCGTTCCCACTTTCACTATTTCCGATCCATTCAACGAAGCCAGGAAAAAAGGGGCCAACATTATTTGTATCCACCTTCTCGTAAATTGACCCCGACATTGTCAAGCTATATTGCACTAATTGTAAACCCGATTGTGGAGCCGTCATTTTTGGCATTCTCTGCATAGCGCACATCGCTCCCAGTGGCAAGGATAAGAAACTTCTAAATGGCGCGCTTGGTGGGACAGCCCAACCATGCCAAAATTGGTCCTCGACAAAATCTTCATTGGCCCATAACTTGCCCATCCGAATTCTGATTGAGTATCTGCCACTTCCTATGAAGTCCACATGCAATGCACCACCCTTGAGAACCTTGGCACGACTCTGAAACTTCCATATGGCAGGTTCTCCAATATGACCCCGCGGGCACACTACACACAACTGCCCCCCTGCAACTTTTCACATGGTCGTAACTTTCCCATTCGGACTCTAATCAGCAAGCGAAAAAGTCCAGCATGCCCCACAATTTGAGCCTTCTAATTCTATTTGCTGATGCTAACCTTGGCCATGTGTCCCCATCTGCCCTGCTCGTCGAGGATCTGCAAAGGCTTCTAAATTGGAACTTTGATATCTTTCACTGACGAGCCGTCTAGACAGGCCTCAAGAGCATCTTGAACCCTACATTCCAAGGCACATTCCCTACATTTTGGACACTTTGGTCTGCCATCCCGATTATCCCAATTTGAAGGCCCCTTGGCCTAAAAAACCACTTTAGACATACATTTCCACTGCCACTGGTCTACCAAGGACTTTCCCACCTGCTTTAGCTTGCCGCCATGCACCTGCTAGCATCCATATCATTGCTTGTCACCCTTCCTGGCATGGACCAACTTTGGTTGCACCATCATTGCCCACCCCCTAGTTGAACATTCATGTTCAACCAAAAGCATACGTACAGAATTTGAAACTTGCAACACTTCACTGGTACTCAAGCATATGGAAAAAGGCACAACCATATGTACAGTATGTGCAATATGTACAGCACTGTATATATGTTACTTTGGCCACTCGTCTTTCCCGCTGCTTCATGTAGTAGTCTCCTTCTGCTTCTCTATTCATCTGTAATGCCTCAAGGCTGACAATCCTATCCTGTAAGACAGCTTGTGGAGTGGCATTGATGCGCCACATACCTTTCAAAGCACCCAGTTATGCATGCATTGCAGTATTGCCTCCTTACCATAAACCAACTCAAAGGGAGTAAAGTTGGTCACCACTTTGTAGGATGTCCTGTAGGCCCATAGACACTTCTCTAGATTGATCTCCCACTCTGTCTCTTGCTTATACACATACTTTGTCAGCATCTTGATGATTTGTCCATTGGCACTCTCCACAAGACCATTGCATTGGGGATGATAAGGCGAGGAAAATCAATGTTGAATCTTTAATTTTTCCACTAGTGCCTGCATAAGCTTGCTCCTAAATCCTTGGCCTCTATCAGAAATGAGTACCCACGGCACTCCAAAACGACAATTTTTTTTATCAAAAACAAAGTGGGCTACAATCTGTGCATTTGACCTCCTTCACAGCTTTGGCCTTGACCCAGCTGGTAAGGTAGTCAATCGCCACTACAATGTATTTTTTACCGCTTGCCAACTTCGGGAGTGGACCAATGGCATCCAAGCCCCACTTTTCAAAAGCATCTTGGGCAACGATAGCTCCTTGTGATTTAGCTATCAGCCTCCTCTCACTCATATTCTGACATTCATGGCAAGTTTTGCACCAATAGTGCACATCACGTACTATCGACGGCCACCAAAAACCTGCTCTCAAGATTCGAAACAAAACCTGGTCTTTACCTTGATGCCCACTTTCCTCATGACATTGCTGCAATACCATACCAATTTCTTCCTTATAAAGTACCCATCGCAGCACTTCATCTCGTCCATAGGTCATAAGATCCTCCCCTATCAATGTAAACTTGCGAGATTTCTCTACTATCCTTCGCTTTTGGAGCTTCGACAATCTTTCATAGCATTGACCGTTATGCAAAAAGCCTTCAATCTCTTTTAAGGTTTCACGACCAGCATAGGTGGTTGGGGCCACATATATACCTGCAACCTGCACTTGTACTTTGTTGTTGCAAGCTGATCTGCTTCTTGGTTCTGGTCTCTTCTAACATGCTTGAACTGAACCTCCTCAAAAAACTTCAGCAACTTCTTGATGGCATAGAACCAATGCTTTAATGAATCCCGTTTCACCTGTCATTGGCCCAACAACTGCTTGATGACTAACAGTGCATCACCTTTCACCACCAACCTCGATATACCAAACTCGACACACTGTTTCAAACCTAAATGGAGGGTAAGATACTCCGCCTCATTATTGGTATGAACATCCTCCAAGTCATAGGCTTTTGAAAAGATCACCCTGTTGCATGGATCTCGTATCACCACACCTCCACCTGCTTTTTGTATTACCCTCCTATATGCTCAATCAAACCACATGGTAAAAGCTTCCGCTAAGTCAGGCTCCTCCTTGGTTTCATCCCGCACCACCCTGGGATAGATCGGCAAATCAACTGCCTTGCTGACTAGAATATCTGCTAGGTGAGATCGACTTGTATGGTCAACTTTGAATTCAAACTCAAATTCTTGTAGCTCTATCACCCACTTCATGATCCATTTCCCTGGCTTCAAGTGCAACACCACCTCCGGCAATAAATTATTGGCTGTTAGCACAAAAAACTTTCGCATGATGAGATACACCTTGAACTTCGTGCAGGCAAAAACTAAGGCCATCACAGTGTAGGTTGCCTCCCGAGGACTTATCACCGTGCTTTCAAAATAAATAGTTTTATAGCTCCTTCCCACCTTTTGCAATAGTACTGCCCCAATGGCTACAGTGCCTACCATCATGGCAACATAAAAATCATCTTCATGATTGGGAGGACACACCGTAGGCAGTTGACACAAGATTTCTTTCACCCTATCAAAAGCTACTTGAGCCTCTTCATCCCATTTAAAACCGTGCACCAGCTGCGCCCTCTTTTGAAGGGGGTATACATACTGCGATAACATCCAAAAAAACCTTGATAGATACTTCAACCTTTGCACGAATGACGCCAAAGCCTGTGCACTGGGAGGAGGCTCCATCAAGATTAGAGCCTTGACCTTTTCAGGATCCGCTTCAATCCCATTTTGTGACACCACATGGCCCAACAATGATGCTCGAGGCTGTGCTAATCTGCACTTCTTGGGGTTCAACTGGCCTCCCTCTTCATCCAGTCTCTGAAAACACAGTCGTAGCTTTGAAAAATGATCTGCTCTTGAGCTATAACATCCAATGTCATCCATGAAAACTCTAATGAACCTGCCCAAATAGGGACCAAACACCCTATTCATCCAGTCTTGGAAGGTGGTGTAGGCATTTACCAAACCAAACGGCATCCTACGAGATGATAGGCAAAGCAACCCCATGGAGATATGAATGTCGTCTTCAATTGGTCTTCAAGAGCAATCCCTATTTGAAAGTAACCTGAAAACCCATCCATAATGGAATACCTCTCATGGCCAGCCACCTAATTCAAAATCTCATCCTGAAACGGCAATGGGTAGTGGTTCCTCTTGGTCGCAGCATTCAATGGCTTATAGTCGACACACACCCGCCATCTCCCATTCTTTTTAGGAGTGATAATCACTGGGGAAACCCACTCTAATTCCTTTACAGGGTATATAATAATTGCATCTAGTAATTGATTGATCTCCTGCCAAAGGGCTTCCTTTTGAATTTCACCCAATCTCCTTAGCTTTTGCACCTTAGGTTTGTATCCTTCCTTGAGGGCTATTTTGTGCTCAACACCCTTGGCTCCTCTCAAATCTTTATACTCCTTTGCAAATAGGTTTGAAAAAGATGCACACAACTGGACATAACTTTGTTTCTCCTTCTTGGTCAAGTCTTAGCATATTGACCACCTCTTCAGTACCCATGGCATGCACCTATGCTTGCACCCCCTCTTTCGCACAAGGTTCTTCCACAGTGACCCCAAACAAGTTAGCATAAATCTTGAGCATATCATCCTTGCTTTCTTCTTCCTCTGTATCTGTATAGCCCTCTTCATCGGCCATTCCACTCTCGTACTCATAGCTGGTGGTGTCCCCTTCGTCTCTCGCCATCATAGGATGAAAATGGCTTTCCTTAGTCTTCAGATCCAGAACCACTTGTCTTCCTTTCTCTTTATCAGGTAAGGTAAACACTTTGCTTTTCCAATCCTATTTGGCACCTATTGCCAACAGCCACGGCCTACCCAAGATGATAGGATATGCGTTATCCCCAGCTTTCATCACAAAGAAGTCGATCAGGCACTCTATGCCCATCACTTTCACTCTTACATCCTGGGCCATGCCCAAACACCTAGCTTTAGCATGGTTAGCCATCCTCATGCGCACATTCGACTTGGCTACCGCCTTGACCCCTGTTTCCTTCATTGCAGCCTCCGTCATGACGCAAACCTGTGCTCCCCCATCTATATACGCTTGAACCTGCATCCTTTTTAAATGACAGCATCCACCAAAGTAAGAACATCCGTCGGGATACCTACCCTGAGTGCCATATTTTGCACGGCATGCACATTGCCCTTACCCCTTGGTAGCCTAGTGCTAACACTAGTCAACCACATCCACCTCAATGTTGGGTTCAATGCCATCAGCTGTCCAAAAGTAATATTAGCTCTTTGACTTTGGACATCACTCACCAAATCATACTCTGGATGGCCGTGCCCAAGCTGGAAATCAACTTTTTTAATCCTGCGACGCCTTCTTTTCTTGCTAGTTTCAGGCTTCTCTTTCCCCTCGTATACCTTCTCCTTGCTTTTATGAGCTCTAGTCTCCCGCTCAGTTTCGGTCTCCCTTTCAGCTCTAGCTCTTTTGTTAGCCAACACTTCGACATTCTGTTTATATATAAACTCTACGGTCTTCTAGCTAGTACCATTAGTGACAGAGATCGAAAGTTCGATAATCAGTTCTGGAGAGCAATGTTCCAAAAGTTGGAAACTAAACTTAATCTAAGTACAACTGATCATCCAGAAATGGATGGTCAGATCAAAAGAGTTAATCAACTGCTAGAGCATATGCTACGAGCGTACGTTAGCAAGAAGCAAACCAATTGGGAAGACTACTTACCGATATTGGAATTTTCTTATAATAGTTCAAATCATGTGACTACAGGGTAGTCCATTTATGCTTCTATATGGATGTCAACCTAGATCACCCATTACGGTGGGGTTGGCTAAGGAGAAGATACAACAAGCGAAGGATTTTCTCCAAGACCATTTTGATCGACAGAATGTTAAGCAAACTCAAAAGTGATATAAGAAGTACGCAGATGAGCATCGTCGTCTTGCTACTTTTGAAGAAGGAGACACGGTTTTCCTCAAAGTTCCGGAGCATTCAAAAAGTCTGAAGACGGGAAAAGTTGCTAAACTTTCACCACACTATTGTAGACCGTTTATCATTCTAAAACGTATAGGTCAAGTGGCCTATAAGTTAGCTTTCCCAGAGCACTCACGAGTCCATTCTGTTTTTCATGTTAGCCGTTTACGAAAACAGCTTAGACAGAATGATAATGTCATTGACACGGGTGTGTTAGTTGACCTTATCAAACATCCAGCATTCCTCATGAGCCCGAAAATATTTTGGATTCTCATGAGCTTCGCACCAGACATCATCTCAGACGATAGTTGTTGGTAAAATGGCTAGATAGACTTAAAGAAGGTTCTACATGGGAGAATGTCGCCGCACTTAAGAAACGTTTTCCTACGTTCGTTTTCAAGGACGAAAACGATTCTCCAAGGGGGGGGGGGGGGGAGGGGTAATGTAAGCACATGGGTCCTATGGACAAGGCCACCGGCATGGCCGGATAGTGTGTACGCTAGGGGGACGCTATAAGATAGCAAGGTTGGGTGGAGACTAGCACATGCATTACCATCGCCCTTTCAGTGTCCCTCTTGCATACTTTTTTGAAGTGAACTTCATCAAGCATGCCATACACATCCTGAGGGCACCACAAACTGCAAACAAACAAACACAGCCTTGCCGCGACGGAACCACCCAGTTTTCATCTCACCTCACTTAAAATTCCTCTCAAAAACCATCACTTTTCTTGAAACATTAAGATCTCTACACAACATACGCAAGAAAGCAACATATCTCTGCTCACATGCCGTTAGATTTTGGCAAAAATTGTATACTTCATGAGCTACAGCACCTTTGGGCATTGTTTTTAGCACATGTAGCCCCTTTATTTGATGCATACTTCATGCACGATACCTCCTATCCCAAACTCCATGCCTGCCTGCAATTGCCACCCCTTTCTCATAAAAAAACTAGGGTATCCATGATTGCTGGAGCTACCTGTGTCGGCTTTTCTACATGCTCCTTAAGCTCAAACATCTAAGCACCATTAAAACATGGCTCCACAATGAAAAAAAACTATTGGTTCTTTTCATCTTACTACATGAAAAGAATTGGACCATAAAAGCAAAGAACAGTAAAAGCATGTACATGCTTAGGCAGCACCCATCCATGAGCACATCAAGGGACCCTAGAAAGAAGCTCAAGTTCATCCTAGCTAAAGCTCCACTTGGCATACCTGACAAATTTTATCGACGGGTGCGTTTATACATATGTGTTGGTTTTCCGTAGCACCAGAGGTGTTGTTGGCAGACAAGGAGCTTGAGTCCTTCCTAGCTAAAGCTTTGCTTGGCATACCCCCTTGTCTGCTAGAGCATTCATGCTCAGCAGCAAAGGCACTGAGGAAATCTCATCCAAATGGATAAGAATGACATTTGGGTGCACACCATGCCTTTTTTAACCGAATGACCATATTTTACCAAAGTGCCACTTACAGAGCTTTTAATCAACATTCTCTTGCGCAAAATCATTAGAAGAAAGCACAAATTCATCAGCATGCAAATTACATTTGCAGGCTAAACGTATCCCTCCATCTTTTCTGGAATCTTCAAAGGCATACATAGCCTAAGCAAACACCTCAGAAAATCTCTTGTTGTTTCATGTCAGAGTTGAGACATGGATTATTTTCTTCCTTTCCATGTCTTCTTCATTAACATCCTGCACATCAACGTCCTCTTTGGGTTCACTGCTCACTGCATTATGATTGTGCCTCAGTTTTGCTAGTCTTGTTTGAACCCATGGTACATATTCCTGCCCCATCTCCTCTTTTAGATCCCTGAATCGCCACTTAGCATCTTCTTGCAGCACTACCTACATGAATGCATTCCCATGGCTTTCTATCTCTTCATCACAATCTGCACATAATGCTTGCTCATACATTTTAGCTCAATTGTCTACATAACCCACATGCCTCTCCTCTTTTGTATGTGTATCAGCTTCAACCTCAGCACATATAAACCCCTTTCTTGCATAAGCATCCACAATGAATAGCTCTTTATCTATTAGCCAGAACTTATCTAGAACTTCCATCAGCTAAAAGCTGCCAAGAGATCAAGTCGAGATGTGGTTGAACATGGATCGAGATCCATGTACCTCAACCTCAGAATTTGCTAAAAATTGGTATATAGCTTGCATATGACCTTGTCTACACACAATCAAAATCTGGAGGAAAAAATTGACAGGGAACATGGATCGCGATCCATGTACCTCTCAGCATAGTGGGGGTATTTGACTTGATGATCTTGTAGATATACTTGAGGACATCCCAAATCTCAAGTTTGAGCTAAAAATAACTTTGGGAGGCCAAGATACAAGCCAAAGTTCCTGTGTTCTGGTCCTTCGATTTTTTTGAGTGCCGTTTCAAGTGCAGTTCACTAAAACAGCTCTAACTTTTGATACACAACTCCAAATTGGGTAAGGTATAGCTAGGAAGAAAGCTTGCGGGCAATAGCACACACCTAGACTGCATTTTACTAGAGCTGAATTTTACTAGGTTTCCTAAATCCAAACTTTTAGGGTACCCAAAACTAGTTTTCAAAAACCAAAAAGTCACAAATTTCGGACTTTTGAGAGACCTTGCCAGGGGGAAAAAGGGATAAGTTGCACTAAGCCAAGTTGGGCTTGTCAAGTACTATCTTGAGAGCTTTGATTGAGCCTTGACCATGATAAATCATCCACCACCAGGGTTCTCTACTCCACTCAGAGACATGAAAAACGCTGCAATGCATTCAACAGTGGGATTGGGAGAATACCTAGAGGAGAGGCATCCTCTGATCAACAAACCGAACGTGAGATTCATCAAAGCCAGTGAATCCATGAGAGTGCTTAAAAATTACACTTATGAGGGCTTATATAGATTCACAGACGGGATCCATACCTCTTCTACAGGTGTGTAGAGCTCAATGCTAGAGAGTTGACCACCCGTAAGAATCACTATACATTCACGTACACAGATGCCAACGGAGTGCAAGTTTTGATGGTAGATAAGTATGGACGTGAGTACAAACTTTTCAATCCAATTGACTTAGAATGATACACATACAAGGGTACTCTGATCTCTACTTGCTTCAATCCAATAACGATGCCACAATACACATCACAGAGGATTCCGCCAGGATTTTTTTCAAGACGAGAGGAGCAAATGAGAGATGTCTTTCCAAGAGACAACAAATTAGTTAGATTATTGACTAAACCCCAATGATTAAGACCATATCAAGTGGCACAATGTGTCAAAACAAAGTACAGTGGGTCAGGGGATCCATATGCTCATGTCTCACTCTTCAAACAAGTTTTGGAGCTAAATAGATTGTGGATTTCCATACTCAGTATGAGGGATTTGGGTTAACATTGGAAGGAACAGCCTTGACTTGGTTCCAACCACTAAATAGAGATGATTTTCCAAACATAGCACAATTATTACAAGTGATGACTCGAGCTCAAGCTCAAGAAGCTGCCAAAAACAAACCAGCTAAAAAAGCCACATTGCCTATTCAAACAGAATTTGAGAACAAATCGGTGAGAACCTTTGGAAGAAGATCATGGAAAGGTAGACGAGACAAAATGAAATTGAAGCGGCTGAAGGAGAAAGCGGCTTTGAAAATTGAACTGAATCAAACAAGAGAGCAACTTAGACAAGAGCAAGAAAGGAACAAAAACACAAAGGGACCTAAAGAGTCAAAGACTAACTCAGGAGGTTCAGTCTTGGTCGAAAAAGTGTTTGAACCTTTGGATGCAATCTTGAAAGCTTATGAATCTAGGCTAAAACCCAACCAAACCCAAGAGGATAGATGACTAACGTACCCTCATCCAAGGTATGAAAAAGAGAGGCTGCAAATGTGCAAGGAGCTCATCCAGAAGGCCCAAGCTCTTATGGAACCACTTGTTCCAGATGCTTCAAAAATGGAGGTGCTAATCCGCGATAAAGTCCAAGAATTGGAGACCAAGGGTATTGTAAACAAAGACCAGGAAGATCCGGGAGTTGATGCACCTTTAGATACAAGGGAAGTAGCCAATACCAAAGATGGGGTGGGCTCACAAGCAGTGATGCCTATTCCGGAGGTAGAAGAACCATGGCCACAATCCTTGTGGGAATCAATCAGAAACCGAAAAGATGGTAGTGCTACCTTACAGTCAGCACCTATTCCTGAGATAAACATGGATCATGAATTTTTCCCGGGGGATATAAGATCTCTATATGGGGATGTTGGGTCTGTCACATCTGAAGAGAGTAAACCACGCTCCCTAAAGAAGTTGCCATCTTTCATAGGAGAACTTGAAACAAAATTGGAGGTTAAAATGGTACCTTCTCAGTGGAAATCCACACCAAAAATGATGGATACCAAGAGCTTGCATGAATTGATGTCTTCTCCTATACAATGCACACTTTATCTCTCCCGCGTCTATGGGGCCAAATGGGCAAACACCTGGAAAACATGGGGCTGAAAATCCCTTCACATGGCCAAAATGCATATGAAAACATGGATGAAACCTTGCCTAAGAAACCACAGACAAAGGCAGTACCAGTAAATAAGGTGGGTGACTACTATGAAGGAGAAGAAGGAAACACCACCTTACCACTTGAGTACAAAGGCATAAAGACGGTTGCTATATTGGATAGTGGGGCAGTAATTGCCATTGCAACCAAAGAGATATGGAAAAAATGGGGAAAGCCTGCTCTTAGGAAAACTCGAATGAAACTGCAATTAGAGGATGGATACACGGAGAAACCGATTGGCAAATCATTGTATCCTTGTGTGACATTGAGTATGAGCATACCTTTGCCATAATGAATTTTGACAAGAGCAGCAACTTTGATATGCCTACATGGCTGAATTATCCGAGATTGCTAGTTCCAGAAAAGGGAACGCCGACAGAGGAACAGATGGTGAAACCCCTAACGGGCGCCATGCCATTCATCAAAAGTCTCCTGATCTCTCATGTGCTATGCTCTACAAAATTTTCCAAATGCTTCTCACATGCATTGAAGCCTTTCATGAGCCAAAGCAAGCACCGTGGATGTCCTTCCTCGAGGAAAATAAAGGTCTATGGTACAACCTAAGCGGCCAACCTTCTGAAGAAGTCCTTTATGGCTTCTACACCCGCTGCATGTCCTTGCCATCTCATAATATGTTGGCATTTGAGAAAGCATTCTACACATGGTTTTTCACTTGGAGAACCAAGATTTTTGGGCCAGTTCGTAGGCTACTCCGCCACCGAGCTCAAGAATAGAGCCATTATACAATTTTTACAGGTTCCAGACAAAGAAAGAAAGATCAGATTTGAGAAAGCTTTACATGCACTTAAAGATCATCTCATCATCCATCAACCCAAAGATTATTTCAACCCATAAAGCTGTGTCAAGGGACGACACAAGCGAGGAGGGGGGGAATGTTAGCAGCAAGCTAACACTTGGATATCATTTTTTGGAGCTCTCATTGTAAAAACATTTATTATTTTTACGAACCGAGAATATTGTAACTCCTATTTTTCGGATAAACTTTGTAATTGATAAGCCAGGGCTACAAGCTTCCAGATTGTATCAACCTGTCTTTAGTTAGAGCTCCTAGATTATTAGTTTTGACCACCAAAAACCTTGGCTAAGGTATAAAAGCCAATTTTTTATAAGTTATTATTAAGTTTTGGATAATAAAATACACAGTGTGAGCTAACCGCGCTCACTTCTCTCTTTCTCACGCTTCCTACTCCTTCCTCGGTTGTCACATTGTAGTCGCGTCTGTTGCATTGCAACTGCAAGTAAGATCTCTACGCATTGACATAAGCATTTCACGGTATTTTGTAGCTTTTGGCATCGCTGACCCATGGCCTCCGCGGCCTAATTTCATCATAAGTAGGAATTTACACTTCAAAATCAAAAACTAAGCATAGGCGGGGTATTGGGGCATCATTGCTAAGCATTTAGATGCATTCTGGGTCGAAAACGACTAAGTTATAAATCCACTACTGTTAATAATCGTGATCTTTGCACTTGTCCTAAAGTGAGATTTGAGACCATAAGCATGTGTGCTTAGGTCTTATAAACATGTCCTAGAAGTTTCATTACGTTTGGGTGTGATTTGATGCTGTAATGGTTGTGATTTGTTTGTCGATGAGCGATTGGCTTTTGGTGATTTCAGTCACTTGAGTGTAGCTTGAGTTAGATACGAGTTGTTTGTTGTTTTCCAAGAGATTGACAACCTCTTGTAGCCTCTATGCACTAGTCAAGTCATCTTCATCTCAGGGTTTGACAATTTAATCGTGGTTCTCACTACATCTGCAATAAGATAGGAGTGAGGTTAGACACCCGTCCCACAGAGTAGAGCCAAGGTCAAAAAGTATAAAGGCATCATGCTCCTTCACCTTTCCCCAAGCATAGGAAAGGGATGATCCTTTTCAATGAGTATCTTCATTTGGAGCTTTGACCATGGAAGCTCTAGGAGTCTCATTGCATGCATTTCTTTTGAGGCAAGAATGATAGACATGTCCTTGCTCCCCACACTTGAGTCATTTATGGTCTTTGCAAAAAGCTTCTAACTCTTTAGGAGAGAGTCTGTTTTTACCTTTGTAAAGTTCTTTCTCCTTGGTCTTGTTGTTGTTTCTGCTAGAATTACCTTGGAAAGATTTTTGAGCAATTGCTCTTTCCTCTAGGTTCATTTTGGTCTTTAGTTTCCATGGGCTTAAAATTTCTTTTATCCCTTTTTGTAAAATGATTCATGAAGTGACCATAGTGTGGTGTATCACTTCAGTGATGGTCCTAGGGATTTTGAAGTTGACATACTCGATTGTATCTTCAAGTAGTCCCACATAAAATTGTTGCTTTTGTTTGGCAAAGTTTATCTTTTGGTAGACTATATCTTTGAGATGTAAATCCCAAAACTCGTCCACATACTTGTGGATAGACTCATTGGGAGTTTTCTTCAGACTTCACCATTCGGTAAGCACTTCGTCTTTGGAGTCGCTTACAAGAAATTGCTTCATTATGGAAACTCGTAGTGTTTTTCATGTTTTGGGAGCTTTGCCATTACCTCATAGCCCACCATTGTTGGGTGGAGTTTTAGAAATTCATAGCTACACAACGTAGCTTGGAGGACTCCATGAAGCCCTCATTTTCAAAGGACGCATTGAATTGTTGGATGAAGGCCATGGATGAAGGCCAAAATTTTATTCGTAGCACCAAAGGTGCCATCATAGGCAAGGAAAGAGATGCTATTTCCTCCCTCCTTGAACTTCTTAAGCTTGTAGGACATTTTCTAAGAAGCATAGGATTTATGATGTCCTTCCCTCTTATATTCTTTAGGAGAAAAACCACTACTTTCATTGGAAGAGGGGGAAGATGATAAAGATGGAGAAGAGAGTGACCTCTTTCTTGCCTTTTTATTCTTTTTATTCCTCTTTTCCCTCTCAGAATGACAAGGAGAAGGACTATATGATGATATTTTCCTCTTAGGAGGGGTTGGGGATCGTCAAGACTGTCGTCTTTGCAGAGACACATCTTCCAAAGAATTTTGAGATTCACTTATTTCTCTTTCATAGGGTCTGTCCTCTTCTCTCACTAGAGAGAGTCTTCTTTTGGAAGTCTCTACAAGAGGCTTCTTAAGCTTTGTCTCCCCTATTGGGGAGTTTGGAGGATCCCATGAGTGCGAAGTTGTTGGTGAACTTCGGCTTGCAAGGAAGGGTTGCCCATAGCTTGTTGCAACCTAGTAACAAGATAGATCACAAACATAAGAGCATCATTAAGAGCAGCTCTCATACCAATGTAGCAGAATATGGCTATAAAATTGATTGTAGTAGAACTAAAGTAACAATAGTGAACATTTCCTTAAGAGAATTCTTAAAGAGGATAAGGAGAGTATTTGATTAAAGGTAGCAAAATGAACATTATACCTAGTTATCTTGGCACAAAAAATACTTGTAAAAGAGAGAGAGAATTAGAGAAATTGCCAATAGTTGAGGATCGGATCTAAGTTACATTTATACGTCCGTACAACAAAAATTATACGTATAATTTGGTATAATATTCTCTATACCCGTATTATACATGTATCTTTGAATAAAACATATTTCGATCAAAATATGTTTTACTTTATAAAAAAAAGGCGCCATGACAGCTTGAACAAACTATCACGACACTGACATCCAAGATAGAGAGAGAGAGAGAGAGAGAGAGAGAGAGAGCAAGTAGTTAGGTAATCACTTTTGATTCTTTCTCATGTTTTTTTCTCTAGTGTTGTATTTTCTGGTGTTGTTGTTGTGGAGCTTTGCTCGCATCTCAGTGTTAGTTTGTAGATTAGTGCGCTCTCTTTGACTATGTTGACCCTCGTGTCACATTGCAAAGAGGGAGAGAGTTTAGACACCTGTCCTTGGCTATGTTGATCCTTATGACACACTGCAAGGGGGGGTTTAGAATGCAAATGCTTCGTCCTTGACTGTTGTTGAACTCTATGTCACACTGCAGGGAGTAGCTTAGGATGTCCAATTAGATTTCCCATCACTGGTTGTTGCTGACCACCGAGTCGCACTGCAAGGAGGGATTATCTATCTTACATCCTTTCTTCTTGGTTGTTGCCGACCACTGTGTTGCACTGCAGGAAGATTGGATTTAATAAATTCTTTATCTCTGATTGTTGCTGACCACCACATCTCACTGTAAGGAGGGGTTTAGGGTTTTTAAATCCTTTTTTCTTGGGCTGTTGTTGATCGTCATGTCGCATCGCAAGAAGATTGGATTTAATAGGTTCCTCGTCTCTGGTTGTTCTTGACCACCATGTTTCACTACAGGGAAGGGTTTATGGTTTTTAATTTCTTTGTTCTTGGATGTTGTGGACCCTCAGGTCACACTGCAGGAAGATTGGATTTAATAAATTCTCCATCTGTGGTTGTTACTGACCACCACGTTGTACTGCAGGGAGGGGTTAGGTATCTTACATCCTTCACTCGTGGCTGTGACTGACCATCGTGTCACACTGCAGGTTGATTGGACTTAATAAATTTCTCGTCTCTACCTGTTGGTGACCACCGCATTGCACTACAGAGAGAGGGTCTAGGTATTTTAAATCCTTCGTCCCTGACTGCTGCTGACTACCACGTTGCACTGCTCAAAGCGATTGGTTTTAATACATTTTTTGTATCTATCTCTCGCTGACCATTGCATCACACTGCAAGTAGGAGTTACATATTTTTAGATCTTTCATTGTTGGTTATTATTATTGTTCATGAAATGTTTTTGTTCTTTTCTATTGACAATCATATTTCATGTATTTTCAGTCTTTAGTCATGGTAGAGACAAAGTTAACACGTCAGCATTGCATAGTTTCTTGTGATGCTCTAGTTTTATCTCTCTATGGAGCTTTAGATTATCATTTGAATCGAGAATTTAATCCACTATAGACAAAGTTTGATGATTTCTTGATTGAACTTGTGGAGCAATGTTGGTTGAAACTGTGCAATGCATTCCCTGTTTCATTTGACCTAGCTTTGCACACTAATGGAGTAATGCACAACACAGCAAAGCAATTATTGGGCCAAGTCACTAGAAGCTTTGAGAGTATGGTTCATTCAAGAATCAAAGCCACACCTAGAATCAAAGAGCAAATGCAGCTTGTGGCACAATTACATTAAGAATTGAAGAGCAAGGATAAGGTCAAAGGCTCTTGTAAATTTCCTAGGACAGAAGAGGATGTGCCTCCTCCTCCAGGTGCCGAGCCCTTAGCTATACACCTAGATGATACTACATGTCCTCCTATCCTACACTTACTTGGAGATCATTCTATCTTTCACATGCAAGCACCCCAATCAGGTGAAGGACGTTTTACAAATGTGAAACAAGTTTGAGTGGCCCATTCCCTCTTCAAAGATCCTATCTATGCGGCAAAGATCTACAAGGACTAGATAGAAAGAAAACCAACTTTACAAATAGTTCTAGAGGAAGCAACAACTACTATTGTTCAACACCGTGGCATGATATTGCCCCATGCTCTTGTTCGTTATAGCAAAAGGCCCATGTTGATCTTCAAGATTTGGAATGAAGGTCACCTTGAGCAGTCGATTTAGGCATGTCATCGTGATGGAAGCAAGCCTGCATCAGAGAGTTTCAACACACATCCGGAACTATACAACAACTCATAGACAACATTTTGCCGATCTGCAACGCTCTTCTGTAGACGATGAAATTTGTGCATAGTCATGATTTCATTCACAACGATCTACACACTAGAAATATTATATTATATTTTGGCGAGCAAGAATTGTATGTTGGGATCGCAGACTGGGGACAAAGTACACCATCAAACACCGTTGGCGACATTTCCCAAGCTGCCAAATCTCAACCCTCAAACTAGAGCTCAATTCAAGCAAGATTATCCATGGACTATCCCTAAAAAAATCAACACCAAGCCTCCTCCTTTCACCAAAGCATCTGATATATATAGTCCCTCATACATTCTTAAATGCTTGGTTGTGTGTATTCCAGAGCCCTCTGAGGTTCTCAAGCGCGAATTTTTACAAAATGTAAGCAAACATCTTGCTAGTGAAAAATTCACCAAACCCTTAGATAGGCCTAAAATATGGGATGTAAGCCTCTATTTGAATAGATCCCATAATGTTTGCTATCACAATGTAACCAAATCTAGCTTGAGGACTATTGATTATCAAACCAGTAACAATACTTTTTTCCATTAATGCTGTGCAATGTGTGGTTATATTTCAAACTAAATCTTTAATCGTATTTTGAATTAAGTCTTTAAAGTTCTTCAAGTTAGGGTTTTAAAGTATTTCAAGTTGGATCGCCAAAATCCCTTAAACCGTCTCTCTTTTCTAAGTGCTAAGGAGTCGCTCATTAAAGTCCATTGTTTTGCATTTAGATATGGAAGATATTGCTTCTGACCAAAATGCACAGTAGCCTAATGATCCTTTGCTTAATCACGCATTGGCACAACAAATTTACAAAGAGGAAGAGACCGGGTGGCTCAAGGAGATCTTAGCGCTTTGGATGTGTCCCAAGAGGACGAATTAGAACTTCAAGGGGAGCCATTGAATTACGGGCAATGCAAACAGCTATGCCCAAATCATTTTGTATGCAATACATTGTTTTGAGTTAGTGGAAATGCTAAGGCAACACACTATCCTTGCGAGAAATATCCTTTCAAGATTTATCCACTTATACAAATCGCCACCAAATAATAATCAAGTGGCGATTTACTTTGTACAATAGTGCTATTGTTATTATGTATTGCGGCTCAAAGTAAATTGGAACGATCATCCCACTACAGAAGGCATTGGCAAAGGACGCCCGGTCGAAAAGATTCGTGCCCTGGAAGCCAATCAAGAAGACCCTCCTCGCAAAATGGGTTACACATATTTGCCCAAAGAAACCGTAGTCATTGAGTAGCTCGCAACCCAAGGCATGGATTTGGCAAGTCAAGGAGAGACCCCAACCATGCTGTGTGCTCGTATAACAGAGCTAGAAAGAAAGCTAGCATGGTACGAGGCAAGATATGGGCCTATAATCAAAGAAAAGATAGGCAATGCAGGTCCAAGCGATTCATTCGGCAATTCAAAATTTTGCATATCTGATCTTTTAGGGGATCTAGCCCATTATCTAAATTAAATCTCCCAAACAATAATGAGCTCCTTTTGTATCTTAAATCTCAAGATTTGTAACTAAAACCTCTTTTTGATATGTAAATCTCTATTTGCTAGAACAAATGAACATGCTGGATGTTGTTGCAATTCGAGAATGATAGAAAGAAGATGGCCAAAAAGAGAGACAATGAGAGAGAGAGAGAGAGAGATATTGTGAAGCTAAAGTCCACACAGCTTTTTCATTACAAAACTAATGGAGAATATAGTATAAGATTTATAGCTCATCCGTCTCTCCAATCACAGGCACCATGTCATCAATTTCTTTGACATCTGAATATTCCGGATCAATACTTTCGAGTTTCATTCCATTTCATCATTGGAGTTGAGATCATTTGCAATTGCTTTGTGTGTTTGAAAGCGTTCGAAGTTTTCTTTAGTGGCACGTGTGGCTAACTTTGTTGGCTTATGCATACCTCGCATGTCACAAAATACATACACCAAGTCCGCAGCTCGTTATGGACTTAATCGATTTTGTTTTTTAGTATGCATGAAAGAAAATGAAGACCAATTTTTTGCACAACTACCACTTGAGGTGGAAACAAACAATACTCTCACAACCACATGTTGAAGTTCCACTTTTTTTTCACCAAACTGGTGCGCTCATCGTCTTGATAGCATCTATATGCAAAGGATCCCCAAACATTCCTTCTCTGCTAGTATAGGCCATCTTCTGTGTGTATGCCACCTATCCATCCACATTGCCTAATAGTTGGGCACACACTTTCTTGAAATCACTGATCACTTCATTGTTTGAAGATTTCTCGTGCATCTGGAACTTGGGATCTAAGACAAAACTTGCTCCATGTAAAGGAGTATACAGCTTCTCCCATCGCCTTTTGACAAACGACATCATGGCTTTATCTTTTCTTGCATAAGATGTACAGTCTTTTAAATTGCAAGAGGCTTCATGCATGTATAAGTAAACCCGTTCAAAGATTCGTATTAGATGAGTGATGGATTCTGTGACATTTTGTCTACATTTCTCCAAAAAACAGGAGAGTTTACAAGCTGATAGCATTTGGAAGCAGCAGGGTCATACTCGGGATATTTATCAAGCCAAATGTCTCATCTTCTATCTGCTAGTGTTTCAACAAGAGCTGCTTTAACCTGCTGCTACAGTGTAGAGAGAACACAATACGCTGTCGCAAAATGGATCACACAAAGAGTCTATAAATTTTTTGTTGGGGATTTTGTTCTAAATAGAGCGCAAGAAAATTAATGCTCTCTTATAAACTTCACCAAATGGTTTGCATCTAGAAGACTTTGCTTAATAGAAGGATCTTCTTTAAAGTCCTTAGAAAACAGATTCAAAGTGTGGATAGCACATGCAGCCCATGTAATCTCAGGATACTTTTCTTCAATTGCTTTTCCAGTTGCTTTGTAGTTAGATCCATTATCTGTGACAACGACTGTCACATTTTTAGGTCCCCCTGCTCTTCTGATCAAACACTCATATACACCAGCAAGATATCCACTAGTTTTCTCTTTTAGGGATGCATTGATCACTTCAAAAAGGATGGATGCTCTTGGACAAATCAACGTCACATTAATCAATGGTTTCTTTTGATAACTTTTCCAACCATCTAGAGCGATTGTGCATCCGTATTGTTGCACATAATCAAGAGTTGTGCGCTTTAAAATATTCTCTGATGTAGCTTTCACTTTATCTAAATATTTTGTATGCATCTTATTATAATCAAATACCACTACTTACTAAATGCACATGTACAATCAAACTCTTATACCATTTACATTACTTTATTTGCCATCGTTTTCAAAAATATATAAATTTTCAACCTCTTTAAGTTGTAAATACCGAAAATATAATTTTTTTCAAGTGTGAAATTTCACTCTATACCTGAAACACGATAAATAAATTACTTAATCTATCTCAATAACTTCCAAGTGTGAGTAAACTCTACACAAAGCAAGATATCTTTGAAAATCCAACCTTAATTACCTCCAAGGTGAGTGTAACTCTACACATGGCAAGCAATCAAAATTCATTACTTATCTAAATCTCTTGTAGGTGTGAGAATACCTCTACACGAAGCAAAAGATTATTATCTAATCTACCTAAATTGCCTGCAGTGTGAGTATTATTCTACACATGACAGACAATCATTAGTTAAATCTAACCTAAGTTAGTTCCTGGTGTGAACATAGCTCAACACACAACAAGTAACTCCTAACTTTAACTATCTAACTTAAGTTACTTGTGTGAACATAGCTCGACACAAAGTAAATAACATCTAACTTTAACTATCTTAAATCACTTCAAACTGTGAGTTTCCTCTACACAAGGCAAGTAATCACTAACCACTTTACTTAATTTACCTCCCAAATGTAAGATATACTTCACACAGAGCAGATAAATTTTCAACTCAAAACTCATAGCTTTAAAAAAACTACATTTGACTAATTTAACTTTTTATCCTACACTCTAATATTTTACAAAAAAAGTATATAGCTAAATTTAAAATGGTTTTTCTATTATATTTTATTATGTTATAAAGCTCACCTATAGATAAGATAAGGGGAAAGAGAAATCAATAGAATGAGAAAAATAATCCGTTTTCTCGATATATAAATGACTATATTTCGATCAAAATCCATATTTGGATTGAGCTAAATATTTTGATCAAAATTCTAAGAAATTATATGATATGGTTTTTTTTATGATGTGGCATCGTATAATACGGCCGAATAAAGATAGGTGTCATATAATACGTATAATGCAACTTAGGACCGGATTTACTTGGATCCAGTCCCCCCTCCAAAAGGGTTTTGTGTTATAGATTCTCCCATGAAGAGAGACTTGGTACAATATATGCTTTGTGTTCCATGGGACCTTGTTGATGTAATGAAGATGGTAAACTTCATGTACCAAAGTTATGCACGTAACTACCTTGCAAAAACATTAACTTGTCCCCAGTCTCAATTCCAAGACCTTAAACACCTCTAATAGTAAAGAGAGCTAGCAGGGAGTGAGGGAAGGGAAGATGAAGAAGATGTAGCATACGAGAAAGAAGTAGTTTCTTCACATATCATGTAATGGAAATGGCCTTGAACTTTGAAAATAGCGGAATTAGGAGAATAAGAGAGAGAATTTTTGTGGGACTACTCTGAGAACATAGAGGGTGAACTTATTTAGCGGTAGTAACTTAGCCATAATACTTAATTAACTTAGCATGAACAATAGTTTTGCAAGAGAGAGAGTTTAGAGAACTTGACAATAGTTGAGGATTGGATTTATGTGGAGCCGGTCCCCCCTTCAATAGGCTTTTGTATTATAGATTCTCCCATCAAGAGAGACTTGGTACAATACAATCTTTTTGTTCCTTATGACCTAGGTGATGCAATGAAGATGGAAAGCTTCATGCATCGCGAGCATAACATAGACTTTGTAAAAAACATTAACCATCCACAGCCTCAGTCCCAAGGCCTCAAAAACCTTCAAAGGTGGAGAGAGCTAGCGGGGAATGAGAATAGGGAAGAGGAAGAAGAAGCATTCATAGGAGAAAGAAATAGTTTCTCACTTATCTTCACTCTTCTTGCTTAGCATACATAATAACATAGTAATGAAGATGAAAAAGATGTAAAGCTTAAGCATTGGAGCATGGCTCTTGGTTGGATTTGTATTCCATAGCCAAGAGTGTTTGTGTAGGCTCTCAACTTCTCTACAAGCTTGGAGAAGGAGATGGAGCTCTTGCACTTTGCAACTCACACGATGAGAGAGAGAGAGAGAGAGAGAGAGAGAGAGAGAGAGAGAGAGAGAGAGAGAGAGTGTATGTGTGTGTGGGAGAGTATTCCCCCCAAGCTAGCCCTCTCCTTGCTTTGGTCGACCCCCTCTTTTATCACTAGCTTGCACTTGATTGGACCTCCTCAATATTGTCCAATCACATGCTTAGTGCATATCAAGCAGCAAGGGTAGCCTTGGGACAAGTGTCCCCCTTTCCCTTTTGAGAGAGATGACTTGATAAATTCATAAAAAATTAATTAAATTAGCTAAATTATTATTGGACCCCTTGGGAGGCCAATCAATAGTCCTTAGGCACACTAAAAAGGCAGCATGAAGAGGAGCTTGACAAGTGTCTTATTTGCTTTCTTTGTACCAAGTTTGCCTTGTGTGAGGGTGTGTGTGTTCTCTCTCTAGCTCCTACAAAGAGGGATCGCTCCCCCCCCCTCATGAGTAGGGATGCGCTTTGACTTTTGAACACCTTAACCCCTCAAGCACCTTAGTCATTAAGCACCTCAAGAACCTTAATCGGCAAGCACGACAAGAACCTCAAGAACCTTAGTCAGCAAGCAAGACAAGCACTTCAAGCACCTTAGTTAGCAAGCTCAACAAACACCTCAAGCACCTTAGTCAGCGAGCACGACAAGCATCTCAAGCTTGGGCCGGGCTCCCACCTCAAGCACAGCCCTAGCTTGCCTATGGTCAAAGGAATATTAACACTAACCTTTGGAGGTCTTTAATGAAGCTAACCCTAAGGTCTTTAAACTCCATTATCTAGCCTTGATCTTTGACAAATCATCTCTCATTTGGACCCCTTTACCATTGGTCCTATGTTGAGATAGGTCTGTAAGCACATGTCTATATTTTTACTCTTGTTCCCGTCTATTCTCCCACATTAAATGATCAGTTTAATATGAGAAAATCATTTGGGTTGGCTGGATATTAGATTTTATGACATATCATTACTCATAGAGCATAGCATAGCATAGTAATGAAGATGAAGAAGATGGTAAGCATTACTTTAAAGAATGAATCTTGGCTGGATTTGTATTCCATAGCCAAGAGGTGTTGGTGTAGGCCCTCTACTTCTCAAGCTTGGAGAAGGACATGGAATCCTTGGTCAACACAATGAGAGAATGTGTGTGAGTGTGTGTGGTAGAGTGTATTGCAAAATCAACCCCCCTACTTGCCTTGGTCGACCCCTCCTTCTAGCTCACCCTTTTACTTCATTTGACCTTGCCAAGATTAGCCAATCACATGCTTTAGTCATAATTAGTAATAGTGGTAGGATTTGCACCAGTGTCCTCCTTTTCCCTTTGAGAGAGAGGGCTTGAATTGAATTAATTAATTAATTTAAATTCTCATTGGACCTCCTTAAATGCCATCCAATAGGCTTTAGGCACACTATGAGGGGCAACCTTGATAGGGGCTTGATAGGTGTCCTATATGCCTCGTGGGAAGGGTGCCCCTTGGGTGAGTGGTAGTGTGTTCTCTCTCATCCCCTACTCTTGGGACTCACCCCCTCCTTTGTAGGCAACATGTTGACTTCAAGCATCAAGCACCTCAAGAACCTCAAGCATCTTAGTCATCAAGAACCTCAAGCACCTCAAGAGCATTAGTTAGCTCAAGCACGACAAACACCTCAAGCACATGCCTAGTTTGCCTAAGGTCTTATGTACCTAAAGGTCCTAGGTCTAAGGACTTTTAGCACTAACCTTTGGAGGTCTTTAATGAAGCTAACCCTAAGATCGTTTAAACTCCATTACCTACTCATTTCTCTTTGGTAGACCATATCCCTTTTGGACCCTTCATGAGATATAGCCTTCTCTCCCTTTGGTCCCGTGCCGACATATGTCTAAAAGCACATGTCTATATTCTAACTCTTGTTCCCATTTATCTTCCCACATTAAATGATCAGTTCAATAAGAGCAAATCATTTGGGATAGTTAGATATATGCTTTTATGACATTGCTAAACGAATGTGGAGAGTAATAATGTGCTTCATAGACAATGCAATCAATACATGAGCCTACACATCTCTTACATCCCAACGAGCTTTCTCAAACGTAGGCAAAATAGCTCTAGCAACAACAGTCCTGCCACCAAAACCTGCAACATCCTGAGCATCAGCTACATCTTCAAAACTAGGACGTACATCAATTCATTGCACAATATTCCAAACTCCCTTTGATACAAGAACATGCTACATTATATAAGCCCATATCGGGTAATTGTCCCCATCCAATCTATCCTGAGCAGGGAACATCTTGAGCACATCGGTTGTTGCCAGCCATGGAAAATGTTGCACCTAAAGTGAAAACCGCCCAAAAAGAGGAGAAATGAAGCGAGAAAAACACACACACATTTAGCACAAACCATAGAAGACAATAAAGGAACTATTATGCAGAAAATGGCAATGACAAAAATTCTGCACAAAATGACAAAATAGCATATACAATACTGCTTGTAGTGGAAACGAAACCCGAAATGAGCCCAAATCTGAAGCTTCAAGAATGTCGAAACCATTAACCTTGAAAACGTTACCTTCTTGCTTGGGAGATAACGAAGATGAATCCATAGTGTGTAAGGCCACTCAAGTGAAAAGAGCTGAACAGAACCTAGAAGTAGCCAACATTCATTCAATCATGTCTACGTCCGTCCAATGCACTCTTACCTTGTGAGAACTGTTAAAACCCAGACCATACTTATGGAATTATTTACAGAAAACCCTAGAGAAGGTGGGGATAAGGGAGATAATCTCGAAAATTTGGAAATTTTGAAAAGTGAAATGGACAACAAAGAGATTCGATCTGTTCCAATGAACAAAGTTAGAGAATATTATGAAGGGGAAGAAGGAAACACCACCCTCCCAGTGAAATATAATGACATTGAAACCATGGCGATGCTGAATAGTGGAGCGGGCATAGCAATAGCCACTGTCATAATAATCAATATCTAATTCTCCTAAATAATTTTCTCATGTTAAACTGATCATTTAATATGGGGAAGTGCCCGGGGAGAAAAAGCTAGAATATTGGTTAAGCTAGCAGACCGGCCACAGTAGGGATCCAAAGGAGGGAAAATAGGGATCCAAAGGAGGGGCCATCTGCAAAAGAGCTATGTGAAACTATGGGCCCAAAAGACCCTAAGGTTTATCCCATTAAGACTTCCAAAATTATTCTGAACAGACCAAGCTTTGCGACATTTCTTGAAGTATTTGTCGACTTACTAAAGCTCGCCAAAGCTCACAGAAACTGGAAAAAGTGAGCAGGTGTGTGTTGAGCTACTGACGACTAGGCCCAGGAGGATTCAACTTGCTTTGATACCAATTGTTGGAATTAGGGCTGCAGGAAAACACACACATCTTGTAGAAGACAAAGGAATCTCAAGGCACACAACATAGAGTGTATTACTCAATGTGCAATGGAAAGATAAGATAGTCCTAGAGTGATAGGCTTATATACAATGCACGGGGGAAAAAAACCTCCTGATGAGGGAAAAAATGTGTCATAAAAACTAATCTAATACTTCCAAATGATTTTCTCATGTTAAACTGATCATTTAATATGGGGAAAGTACCAAGGGAGTAAAAGCTAGAATATTGGTAAGGCTGCCAGATCGGTCTCTGTCAGGGATCCGAAGGAGGGAAAATAGGGATCCAAAGGGGGACAATCTACAAAAGAGCAATGTGCATCAATGGGGCTTAAAAGACCTAAGGTTCAGCTCCATTAAGACTTCCGTAGGCTAAGGTTCCAAAAATTAAATTATTTATCCAATGGCCAAAGCAAGGGGAGAATTGGATGGTCATGGGAAGACTAAACAGTCTTCCCACATCCCTAGGAAGGAGGGGGCAAGCCCTTATTGTAGGGGATGAGAGAGAAACACACACACACACACACTCCAAGGCTCCCACTTTACACAAAGGAAATACTGGACACATGTCACGCTCCTAGGCCAGTTGCCCCCAACCTCCCCTCAAATCCTATTGGATGGCCATAGAGGTGGACCAATGAGAATTAGGCTAGAGTAAATTTAGTCTAATCAAATTGAAAATGCATGATAAAAGAACCAATAGAAATTAAGCTCCCTAGAAGACTATTGGACAGTCTACCAAGGGGTCCAATGAGCATCCAGCAGCCGAATGGCTTGCGTGATTCCTATTGGTCAGAAGACTAAGAGGTCCAATGAGAGTTTAATTGAATGATTTAATTCCCTACAGCTCTCACAAAAGGGGAAAGGGGGACAAATGTCTCAACCCTATTAACTATGCTGCTAATTTGTGATTGGCTAAGCTTTTCAAGAGCCAATAGGATGCCAGCATGAGCAAATAGCAAGAGGGTCGACCACGATGAGAGAGAAGGCTGCATTTTACTCCGTCTACGAGAGGAGGAAAAGATTTCAAAGCAAGCCAAGAAAGCTTGGGATGCAAATGAAGTTTGAAAAGATTCTTAGGGCAGTTTTATGGGAGGGATTGGCTCCAATCAAGACATTTTCAAATTGTCATAGTTCCAGTGACTCACAGAAGACTCAAGCCCGAGTATCACTTGTCTTCAATGTGGTCCAAAAGAATGAATGTATCTCATCACAATTTGATGCAACCCTTTAATGTATGCACATATTTTCCCATTCTCCATTGTCTTCAATTACTAATTTTCTTGCGGCATGCTTTGTGAAGCATAGAGGAAGTGTATTTCATCTCAAAACAAACATTCAATTAGCATCATTTCAGCATGAGCTCGGAGCCAGCATTTCAAGAATATGGAGTCAAGACCATCAAAGTCTCAAAACCAAAATTTAATTAGCATATCAGAACAAATAGTTTAGAAGCATATCTGTAGAACAATTCACATTAGGATTTTTGACATTATCATTAATATGCGCATAATAAAATTTTGATTAGCAACATTTTAATAGTATGAATTTCAAGTCTTGAGTGATATTTTTCTCACCTGTTTCGAGTTATTTGTAGCAAGGTGCGCATTATGCCCAATCTTGCTTCCGCACCATAGGCATTGTCCAACCAAAGCTTGGTTGAGTAAGAGAGGTTTTTCTCCTGCTTTGTTCAGTGTGAGCGGTTTTTCTCCACACACCTAGGAAAAAGTTGAAAGGATTACCAGTTTTGGCCTCAGCTCATGTGGTATGGGGATCCAGATTCTCTCTAGCTCCCTCTCTCCAATTTCTCCATTGCCTGACTTAGACCTATTCTTTGCCTCAACAAGGCTGCTCGTGGTGATACACCAGCCTAGGGCTCTCTACACGTGATGGTCAGATGACAAGCGTGCTACTACTGGTCCTTGATTGTCACTGAATGCACTCCACAATGCTCAAAAAATGGGGGCAAATTCTCCACATGACAATATGCCTTTTTTAAACATAGTGAAGATCAATTTGATTGCTATTAGCTGGGGAGGAACGACCAACGTGCTCATATTTTTTGGTGTTGGAGAGAACTGTAGCATTTACCTTTGGGGTAGCCTTATGGTCTTGTCTATGTTTTGAGCAGAGGCCTCGATTATGGTGTCATAGTATTGGCCCCTCCACTTTTAGTACCCAACTCAGGGACAGGCTAGGCCATGACACAGTTCTAAGTTGCATTTATACGCCCGTATAACAAAATTATACGTATATTTTGGTATTAACCATTTGTATACCCGCATTATGCGCGTATCTCTAAATAAACAATATTTTGATCGAAATATATTTTGATCAAAATATTGTTTGCTTTATTAAAAAAAAGGCGTCGCGACAGTTCGAACGAACTGTCGCGACAACGATTTGCTAATAGAGAGAGAGAGAGAGAGAGAGAGAGAGAGAGAGAGAGAGAGAGAGAGAGAGAGAGAGAGAGAGAGAGAGAGAGAGCACAAAGAGAGAGAGAGAGAGAGAGAGAGAGAGAGCAGAGTAGCTTGCTTTGATAGTGATAGTGCCCTCGTGAGTCAGGTTATTTCTTCTTCTTATTTTTTATGATTTTTTTTGTGAAATTTTTTTGCTAGTGTTGTTGTTGTGGAGCTTTGCTCGCACCTCAGTGTTAATCTGTAGATTTTTTTTGCTACCGCTGTTGTTGTGGAGCTTTGCTCACACCTCAGTGTTAGTTTGTAGGTTTAGACACCCGTCCTTATCTGTGTTGATCCTCGTGACACACTGCAAGGGGGGTTAGAATTTAGACGCTTCGTCCTTGACTTCTGCTGACCTCGGTGTCGCACTAGAGGGAGTAGCTTAGGTTGTACAACTAGATTTTCCATCTTTGGTTGTTGCTGACCACCAAGTCGCACTAGAGGGAGGGATTAGCTATCTTACATCTTTTCTTCCTAGTTGTTGTTGACCATTGTGTTGCACTACTGGAAGATCAGATTTAATAGAATAGATTCTACATCTGTATTTGTTGCTGACCACCGTGTCGCACTGCAGGGAGGGGTTTAGAACTTTTAAATCCTTCAATCTTGGATGTTGTTGACTATTGCGTCGCACCGCAAGAAAATTGGATTTAATATATTCTTTCTCTCTGTCTGTTGCTCACCACCGTGTCGCACTGTAGGGAGGGATTTAGGGTTGTCAAATCCTTTGTTCTTAACTATTGCTAACCATTTTATCGCACCGCAAGAATATTGGATTTAATAGATTCCTCGTCTCTGTCTGTTGCTATCCACCGTGTCGCACTGCAGGGAGGGGTTTACGATTGTCAAATCCTTCATTCTTGACTGTTTCTGATCATCATGTCGCACTTGAAGAAGATTGGATTTCTCCTCTCTGATTGTTGTTGACCACCGTGTCGCACTGCAAGGAGGAGTTTAGAGTTTTTAAATCTATCATTCTTGGTTGTTTGCTGACCATCACGTCGCACTGCAGGGAGATTGGATTTAATAGATTCTTCGTCTCTGGTTGTTGATGACCACCATGTCGCACTATAGGGAGGGAATAGATATTTTACGTTCTTCGATCTTGACTACTACTAACCATCGCGTCGCACTACAGGTTGAGTGGATTTAATAATTTTTTTGTCTCTAGTTGTTGTTGACCACCATGTTGCACTGTAGAGAGGGGTTAGGTATTATTAATCGTTCATCCTTGATAGTTGTTGACTTCCACATCGCATTAGAGGAAGATTGGTATTATACGCTTTTTTGTCTCTGGCTGTTGTTTGCTGACCACCGCGTCGCACTGTAGGGAGGAATGATATAGGTTTAGGTCTTTTGTTACTAGTTGTTATAATTAGGTCTTTCGTTACTGGTTGTTATTATTGTCCATGAAATATTTTTGTTTAGAACTATTTACAATCATATATGTCAAATTTATATCTATTCTAGATTTACCTTCTTATAATTGCTTCATGTATTTTTAGGCTTCAGTCATGGTAGAGACAAAGTTAGCGCATCAGCATCGCAAAATCATTTGTGATGCTCTAGTTTTGTCTCTCTATGGAGCTTCAAATGATCATTTGCGTCAAGCATTTAATCCACTGTAGGCAAATTTCGATGATTTTGTGATTGAACTTGTGAAACAGTGTTGGCTGAAACTGTGCAGTGAATTCCCTATTTCATTTGGCCTAGCTCTGCATACTAATGGAGTAATGCATAACACAGTAAAGCAATTATTAGGCCAGGTCACTAGAAGCCTTGAGAGTATGGTTCAAATCAAATCCAAACCTAGAATCAAAGAGCGAATGCAGCTTGTGGCACAACTACATTCATACATTGTCACCCCAGCTTAAAGGCACATTGTTCTTAAAGTGGGAGGTTGTTGGGGTGGTAAAGCCCATTGTGCCGTGCCTGAGTGTTGGGCGGTCGGAGACTAACCAAGAACTAACATTGGCCATTCATTCTACATAAAAGAATGAGGACTCATAACCCTAACACTATTGTGCATTAGGGAAAATTTGGACTCACAAAAGGGCCCTATAAGGAGTTTGACTTCCTCTCTCATGTCCAAAACGGGCGTGCAGTAAAATTTTTGCAAATCAACTCTAAACTTGGCGGAGATTTGACAGTTAGAATGTCCTCTTCAAGATCTTTCTAATGATATATAGCACGCCACGAGATTCCTCATATTTTGAAAGATTCTATTTTTGATTCTCTAGATTCTAGACGAAGTTGTCACATCACAAAAGAATCAAAAATAGAATCTTTCAAAATATGAGAAATTTCATGGCGTGCTATATATCAATAGAAAGAGCTTGAAGAGTAGATTCTAACTGCAAAATCTTTGCCAAGTTTAAAGTTGATTTGCAAAAATTTAGCGCACGCCCGTTTTGGACATGAGAGAGGAAGTCAAACTCCTTATAAGGCCCCTTTGTGAGTCCAAATTTTCCCTAATGGTTTGGAGTCCACCCAAACCTGTGTCTCATCTCTTCTCCTCTCTTCTCCATTGTTGCACACATATACACATGCTCTCACACGCACACTCACGCATTAGGGTGTGGTGGGGAGAGAGGGGCTGGGGTGAGTGTGTGTGTGTGTGTGTGTGTGTGTGTGTGTGTGTGTGTGTGTGAGTGAGAGAGAGAGAGAGAGAGAGAGAGAGAGAGAGAGAGAGAAACTTCTACTATGCACCCCATGGGCTATACGAGGGTAAGAGAGAGAGAGGGTGGGAGTGAGATATGCGGAGAGAGCAAGAGCTAGGGTGAGTGAGGGAGGGGAAGATGGGGTATGTTTTTGCGTGTATAGGGGTGTTTGTGTGTGTAGGTAGCGAGAGAGAGAGAGAGAGAGAGAGAGAGAGAGAGAGAGAGAGAGAGAGAGAGAGAGAGAGAGAGCTACCCTGTTGCACCGTGGCTACCGACAAGAGAACGAGAGAGGGAGTGTCAACGGGAATGAGGGAGGGAGTGTGGGGCTGAACAAGGGAGAGAGAGAGAGAGAGAGAGAGAGAGAGAGAGAGAGAGAGAGAGAGAGGGAAGGTATGGACAAGAGGGGAGAGAGGGGCTATAGTGGGCCAGGGAGAGTGGGTGATGGGGAGAGAGGGGGAGTGGGTGAGGGAGAGAGTGAGATGCATGGCAGCCTGCCTTGGTTGACAAACAAGATGGAGAGAGAGAGAGAGAGAGAGAGAGAGAGAGAGAGAGAGAGAGAGAATATGGACGAGAGGGGAGAGATGAGAGAGGAAGGTGTGTGTGTGTGTGTGTGAATAATGAAAAAGAGAGCGAGAGACTCTTGTCCCATGCATGGCGGTACCTCGTGCGTTGACACTAAGAAGAGAAAACTTATTCTATGCACCCTATGGGCTTGGTGACACAGGAACAAGGGAGAGAGAGAGGGAGGCAGGTTGGTGGAGCCAAGTAGGAGAGAAAGAGAGAGAGAGAGCTTGTCCTCTGGTGATAATAAAGGAGAGATGGAGAGAGTGTGGCCAAGCTGAGAGGTGGCCCACTGCATGCAAGCATGGGAGGGAAGAGGGTGGTGGGGTGGCAGCTTAAAAATGTTTTCTTTTCTTTCGTTTATTATTATTAGGCTCCCCCCCCCCGAGTGGGGTTGGCTCTTGCAGCCGCGGCTTGTGAAAGCCGGCCATTGTTAGCCTTCCCCTTCTGGCTAGAGGCATTCATGCCTCTAGCTCTGCTTCTGATTCCCTAGCAATGGAATTGGAGGGTTTTCCCTCCTCTAAAATATCTAGCATGAACTCTGGATCAAATATTAAGAAGCACCTTTTGAGCCTCCATCGAGTGACTCTGGTTTTGTGAATATGACCATCTATTTCCATCAATTTGTAGCTGCCATTAGCGTATCTCTTTTTGACAATGAATGGTATCGCTTCCCATTTGGACTAAAACTTCTTATCTTTCCTAGTGTCAAATCTGTTGTCCTATCTCAACACTAACATGCCTTTGTTCAGACCCTTTTCCTTAAGCCCTTGATTGAATGTGAGTTGGCGTCACTCTGCTTG
Source organism: Adiantum capillus-veneris (assembly GCF_014529385.1). Taxonomy (NCBI): domain Eukaryota; kingdom Viridiplantae; phylum Streptophyta; class Polypodiopsida; order Polypodiales; family Pteridaceae; genus Adiantum; species Adiantum capillus-veneris. Next base: position 53,671,124 of record NC_140945.1, read on the forward strand.
CATTGCATAGTGGTTAATCGCATCCCTATCTAGCTGAAGCCTTTCTAGATCCAAGATGCGGTTGTGGAGATGGGCAATTGGGTGTTGTAACTGGCTAGCCATGCCTTGCAAGCTGGCTATCTGTACCTCGATGGGTAGAATGGCCTCCTTTCCATATACCAGATGGAAAGGGGTGAAACCTAGTGATGTTTGGAATGTCGTGCGGTAGGCCCAAAGAGCGGCCATCAGATGTTTATCCAAATCACTTGCATGGTTATTCATTTGCTTTGTGATGATCTTATAGATCATGTCGTTTACCTTTTCCACTAGACCATTGCACTCTGGATAGTATAGAGTAGAGTTTCCGCATGTGATGCCTAACTTCTCATCAATTCTCCCACCAAATCGCCTCTAAAACCTGGCACTCTATCATATATTATCTCCAGAGGTGTGCCAAAATGGCAACAAATGTGCTCAAATATGAACTTCCCTGCTTCTTGGGCTATGATGCGTGTGGTGGCTGCTGCTCCTTCCGCCCATCGGGTCATGTAGTCTACACCAACTAGAATGTAGAGTTTACCTGATTGGTCCCTTGATAAAGAACCAATTGCATCTATTCTCCACTTCTCAAACGAGCGATATGAGATGATAGGAGTCTGTGGCTCATAGATTAGTGTTCGATCACTGGATATTTAAAAATCTTTGCATGTTTTACACCAATGATGCACATTCCTGTTCAGACTAGGACAAGAGAATCCTACCTGTAGAATCTTCCTACTTGTAATATCTAGAGCAAAATGGCCGCCGCAGACACCATCATGGAAACTTGAGATTACCTCCGCGATTTCACTGGAGATTGGTACTCACCTAAGAATCTGGTCTTTGCCCTTGCAATATAGGTTGTTGTTTACAAGGCGGTATCTTGTTGCCTTTCTGACAAGCCATTGTTTTTGGCCCTTGGTATACCCTTTAGGACATTCTCTTCTATCTAAGAAGCTAATGATATTAGGCATAGCATCGCTACCTTGAAAGAAGGGTAGTTTCAGTTTGATTGCTCCTATGAGAACATCTTGTATTCTTTCCTTGGCTAGAGCATCTGCCTCTTGATTTTCTACCCTAGGGAGTTGCACTTCTTCAAACTTTGATGAAAGATCCTTAACTTGGCATAATTGGCCAAGCAAAACCTGATTTTTACAAATCCAAGTGCCATTTATCTGCTTTATCCAAAGCATGTCATCACCAAACACATTTAGTCATTGAACCCCTTACAAAACACATTGTTCTAAAGAAAAAATTAGGGCCACGTACTCTACTTTGTTGTTGGAGTGGGAGTGTAGCAGCTGCCCTATAGAGAATACCTTTCCCTTTTGCTCATTGAAAATGATGATGCCAGCTGCAGCATGGTCCACTATTCTTTTGTATGCTCCATTAAAGAAAATAGAATGACCTCTTTCTAGCTTAGGAATTTCTACCATTGGTGTCACTTATTTACCTTTTGTGTTGACCTTTAGCTTCTTCTCATAGTGATGATGAGTAAGAATACCTGCTAGACTACCCCTGGTGGAGTTTTCTACTTGCATGGTGTAATCAAACTATTGTAATCTAACAAGCCACTTAGAGATTCTAATGAGACATCCATGTGTTGCATCACATATGGAAATACCTCTTCCATGTCAGAATTACAAAGGGTCTAGGCAATAGATAAGAGAGGAACTTTGTAGTGGAAAAAATCAATGCAAGAACCATGTGTATACCGCGGTGAATCCTTTTTTTGATGGGTTCATGAAGCAACTAGAGAAGTAGATAGGACACATGAAAGAGGTTTGGGGGTCCTTTTACATTAGTATGGATCCAAATGTATCACTTCCTACACTGGGGTTAACATAAAATGGATCGTCCCATCTAGGGGGTTCAATGGTAGGAAGCGTATCCACGATCTGTTTCACTTCGGTAAACTGTTACTCATTTTCATCACTCCATAGGAAGACATATTTATGGGTAACTTGTTCTAGAGGGAAAACCACTTCAGAGAGAAATTGAATAAACCTGCTCAGATATCTTACCTTCTGAAGAAAAGAGACCAATTACTTAGCTGTGGTGGGTGATAACAAAGATACCAAAGCTTGAATCTTTCTAGGGTCATCCACAATTCCCTTTGCTGAAATTACATGCCCAAGAAGAGTGACCTTGCTTTCATTGAATGTGACACTAATCTACGTTTAGCTGGCCCCCCAAGGTTTGAAGCCTAGCCAGGACATCATAGACCTTGCTCAAATGGAGGGAGCGAGAACTATAGATAGAAAAATCATCTATGAAAACTCGTATTGACTCACCAAAGTATGGCTGGAAGACAAAAGTTACATAGTGTTGGAATGTGGCCGGGGCGTTGGTGAGGCCAAAAGGCATCACCTTGTAAGCAAAACATCTGGATCATTCTGGTACTCCAGTCTTTCTTAGCCTCCATAGCCATGAGCCATGGTCTTCCAAGAATGATAGGGTAGCCCTCCCCTTTGTGCAGCATGACAAAAATATCTACCTCCACTTTTGTGTTAAATGCCTTCTCTTTGACTCCATTCACAATGCCTCCGCACTTTACTTGACGTATTTAACATTTTATCTCGGCAGGGTGCCGGCCTACTTACCTCTAGGCCTAGATGGTGCATCATTTTCTCACTCATGACACATATCTGTGCACCACCATCTATATAGACATTTGATATATGTTGCCCCTTGATGTGGGCATCCATGATAGGTAGGATGTCGTCAAGATTCCTCCGAGAGATAGCCTCAGCTATCCTTGGTCTTAATTTTGTTGTACCTACCATCTTCGTCCATTGTCTCCTCATTCTTGGTGCAAGATGGAGTAATTGGGGCCAGGTTATCTTTGGACCCTGCATCACTACATCCTAAACTAGGTCATATGGTTTAGCATATGGTTTAGATGCCTGCTTGCTAGACTCGCCTTTTCCTTTCATCTCCTTCTTTCATTGAGAGGCTTCTTCGTGGCTGGCATGCTTCACTCACATGGCATACACCTCCTCTACTTTTCCTTTTCCTTTGTTCTTCTCTCGGACCGGTTCTTCTATCTTTGCCTTCCCTTTAGCTTCCAAGCTAATGAAAATCACTCCTTGGTTTTCAACAGGTGGTGGAGGTAGAGGTGGAATGAGAGGTTGTGGTGGTGGTGGTGGTTGTATGGGTGGTCGAAGGATTTGGACTGATGAAATTGGCCTGGTTGCCTAGGAGGTGGTGTTCATGCCCTTAGCGGAGAGATTTGATTCTGCCTTCCTCCTCTATTGAAGTTCTGTCTTCTTGAATGTGGGCAGTAATACATGTCATGGCTGTCCTCCCCGCAATTATAGCAGTGGTCTTCTTGGTTTTGCCTTCTCCCTTGTTCTGTATTTTTGATGGGTGCATGTCCTTGTTGCACCAGATGCACGGATAGACTTTCAAGGTGAGTAGTGATGCGACTCAATAGGTCTTGTTGCTCTTCTGATGCCTCTGGTAATTGGGTTCTCTGAGTGACTGTTGTAGTCACTAGGGTTAGTCGAACTGAGCTTGATTCCTCTTACTTGTTGACTCTTGCTTGCATGTGCAGCTTCCTATCTTTAAGGTGGGCTACTTCCACTGCCAACTCATACGTTGCAGGGAATCTTCCCTTCACCTTCTCTTTAAGCGGCGACCACATGCTAGCAATGAAACGGTCCTTTTTCAAGAAACGAGGTGCTCCTTCACATTCCTCCAGTGAGGCAACCCACCGCTCCCACCAATCCACAAACTTGGATTCGTTAATGGTATACTCTAGCAGACCTCCCTGCTTTGCCAGCAACTACCATAACGTTTCTGAGGTTGTGCCTCCACCAAACCTCTTCACAAAGGCAACATGTAGTACGTCCCATGCATTCTTGGTAGCTTGGGGCAAAGCATTCTACCAAGACTTGGCCTCTAATTTCATCAGTAGAGGAAAGATTCATAGTCGTGAGGCGTCATCATCCTTATTGTGGAAACCACACAAGGAATGTCAAAGTCATCCCAAAAGTCGATGGTGATGTCTTCTCCCTTTTTTCCACTGAATGTGGGAAAAGAGACACTTGCCATGGTAGTAACTCAATGAGCAGGAAATAACAAATCTTTTTTTTAAAATCACAAATGACTTAGCGGCTTATAGAGGCTTTCTTACAAGGTTGGGTAGATAGATTTAAAACAAGATAAAAATGGAAACATTGAAAAAGTGGTGGTAATCCAACAAGGGGAGGATAATAGGGTTTAGGGAGCTAAGGATCTCTCCTAGCACCGCAGCACCAAACAGATATACAATCTTCTATTGGTAGATTATTTTTCTATCTACATATATATTTACATGCATGTGTTGCAAAAACCTAAACAAAAAGGTAGTTGATCCGTTATCCATGACGCACAGAGTGTGGATTACTTACTTACACCCTTACCATGCCGGTGCTGATAAGTCGGCACATCCACAGGAGGTCATCGCCCTTCATAGGCTCCACCTTCCCTTTATCTCTCAGATAGTATGGTGTGATGGCGACGCGTTTGACTACTCCTATCGTTTTAGCTAGCAGCAACTACAAGTAATTACTGTAGTTGGCTCATTGCATGAACTCCACTCCATTTAGTTGTAACTCGTCTCTCGCCCACTGAGTTTCACCCGTGGTGGACAGTTTTTTCAGGATGAGCTGTACGAGGAGAGGAGGAAGACCCTCTACTCGCCCTCCAAAGCAGCGAGGACAGTAGCCAAACCACTCCTCTTTATGGCATGGGAACCTTCTTACCACTTCTGCTTCGAGGTTGTCGAAGTGGATTGGCAGCACTCGCATGCACCAAGCAAATCAATAGGCGACTTTTCCCCGCTTCGCAAACTAGGCACAATTCTGATTCCCGAACTTGAAGCACTGGTGTGGTCAGGTGTTTCTTCCTTTGGGGTCATGTGATTCAGGACTGGACTAGCCCTTCCTAATGAACACGGGACACCACCTAGCTTTGAGCAGGTAGGACGCGAACATCTCAGAATTGAATAGCAAGAATAAGGTCAAAGGCTCTTCAAACGTCCTATGACAGAAGAGAATGTGCCTCCTCCTTCAGGTGCTAAGCCCTTAGCTGTACACCTTGATTGTTGGGAGAAGAGGGGGAGATCGACCGCTTAAAATACTCAACACAAGCTTCCAAGAAATCACCATCAAACTGTCCACCTCTTTTTCCAATTTCCAAGCACACACACTCACCTAGACTATCACACACACACACACACACACACAGTAAACATAGAATTGACATAGACAAGCTTGTAAGAGAGTGTAAGAGATGTGTAAGAGATGGAGACTAGATTAGAGAGTACACAACAAAATAACCATAGCATAAGAGAGTAGAGAAGAGAATCTGCAAGAGAAAGGCCTAAATCTAGTCCCAAACTCCACGGCACCTCTCTTGTGGAGTTGGTATTTAATGTATTATTTTGAGTTTAAGGTGCCAAAAATTGAGGCCCCTCTTTTTACAACCACTTTACTTTTGCAAATGAGTGAAGCTCATTAGTTCTTGCATGACCCATAAGGGGAGTTCCCACTACAACTATTTACAGAGCCATAGTGGCTTATTGAAATGATGTTCTAAGATACTATGCAAAGATAAAATGGCCAAGAGTAATTGCCGTCGCCTCTTCATCAACTCTCCGCATTCCACTCTACAAAATCATCATCAACTCAATTAGTAAAATAAATAGACAGCACATAATTAACCATTACGCCCAGCTATCCCAATTGCAGCTAACCACTACAACAGGAGGGTGCCCAGTCTCATAACATCCCTCCCACCAGGAATAGCAACTGTCCTCAGTTGCTCAATAGAGAAATCAACTGGACCGTGAGTGATGGAAAGTGTGGAGAAGGTCGGGAAAGTTACGAAAAAACTTTTCAGGCATCCATTTGGCATTCTTTCTAGGGTGGCCCTTGAAAGTCAAAAGGTAACGGTTATAAACCATTCCAGTGCGTGTAGTGGTGGTCTCATGGTCAACTATTTTATCAGGGATGAGTTGCTCTTCTTGGTCTACAAGTAAAGGTGGGTCTTCATAAATGTGGTGTGTAGGTAGGGGTCCTCAGAATGGGCGTAAAAGACTAATGTGAAAGGCATTGTGAATGTGCCAATGTGCAGGTAGTTCTAAACGAAAAGAAAAATCATTAATGTGACAACTGAAATTTTGAAGGGTCCATGAAAACGAGGAGCAAGCTTAACAAAGACATTAGTATCAACACTTTTGATCCTTCGTTTTTCGATGCGAAGTAAAACATGATCACCTTCTTTGAATCGGTGTGCCTTGCGGTGCTTGTTAGCATGCTTGGTGTAAAGTTCTTGTGAGTGTTCAATGGCAGAATGCATGCTTGCATAAATATCATGAAAGTCAGTAGTGAAATCATCAGCGACAGGCACAACATTAGAAAGACATGAAGCAGGAGTAGGAAGAGAGTGACCATATACAATTTCAAATGGAGACTTACCCGTGGCAGTGTGAGTGGTGGTGTTGTATGAAAATTGCAAAATATATAGGTAATCATCCCATTTCTTAGGTTGGGAAGAAACATAAGCCTTTAACAAGTCAATAATAGTGCGGTTGGGGACTTCTCTTTGACCATTAGATTCAGGATGAAATGAAGAAGTGAAGTCAAGTGTAGTGCCAAGATTTTCAAACACAGTAGTCCAAAAAGCACTACAAAATGTTGAGTCTCGATCAGAAATAATCACTTTAGGCAAACCATGATGTGGGAAAACAGTCTTAAGAAACAAAAGTACAGCTTGATGTGTCGTGAGGGTTTTCTTACAGGTAACAAAGTATGCTTGTTTAGAGAAACGATCAATAATAGTACATATCATGTCATGTTTGTGCGTTGTGAGTGGTAAACCAGTAACAAAATCCATTGAAATATGTTCCCAAGGTCTTTCAAGAATGGGGAGAGGGTGTAAAAGTCCCAATTTCTTACCTGTAGCTGCTTTGATTTTTTGACAAATCAAACAAGTTGACACATACTTTTTAACATCCTTTGTCATTGTAAGCCAATAGAAATCACGACATAAATTTTGAAAAGTTGCACCAAATCCTCTATGTCCAGCGTAAGGAGGTTTGTGCAATTCTTCAATAATTAATGTACGGAAAGGTTTAGTCACACACAATTATTAATGTACGGAAAGGTTTAGTCACACACAATTTTTGTTTGACATAAAGGAAGTTTTCTTGAATAGTGTATTCGAAAAATGAGTGTACAGAATTATCAAGCATGTGCAACCATGTCGTTTTGAAGTCATCATCATGTGCATAAGTGTCAGGCATAGTGTCAAATGAAGTTCCCGTAATGGTTGATAGATGATTAAGTGAGGGTCTTCTACTCAAAGCATCAGCTACAACATTTTCTTTACCAAGTTGGTATTGAATGTTGGGCTGAAAGCTTTGAATAAAAGCGGCCCACTTAATATGTCTATCATCTATTAAGGGCTGAGAAAGTAAATATTTGATACTTTGTTGATCAGTTTTAATGATCAAGTCAGTACCCATTACATAGTGTTTCCAAATTTTCAATGCATGTACCATAGCAGTCAACTCTTTATCATAAGTACTGAACTTTGTTTCAGATGGTTTAAATTTACGACTTTCAAAAGCAATTGGATGGTGATCTTGCATGAGGACTGCACCGATACCTTTTCCACTAGCATCAGTTACTACCACAAAGAATGGTCTTTCAAAATCAGGCAATTGCAATACAAGTGCATTAGTCAAAGCATGCTTAAGTGCATTAAATGAGCTTTCTTGCAAATCGGTCCATTCATAAGGCGTGTTTTTCTTCAACAAGAGAGTCAAATAATGTGATTTGTAAGCAAAATTACGAACAAATTTTCTGTAATAGCTACAAAGACCAATAAAATATCGTAGCTCATGCAAGTTTTTGGGTCTAGGCCAGGATTGAATAGCTTCAATTTTCTTTGGATCGACATGTATTCCCTTACCCGATACAATATGTCCTAAATATTCAATTTCAAATTGGAAAAATGAACTCTTTTCAGGATTCAAATACAAGTGATTTTGTGCAAGCAGATCAAATACACGTGTTAAATGTTGCTTATGCTCTTCTTCAGATTTACTGAATACCAAAATGTCATCAAAAAATACAATCACAAAATCTTGATGGTCAATGAAAATTCGATTCATCATGCGTGTGAATGTAGCTGGTGCATTTGTCAAACCAAATGGCATGACAAGAAATTCATAGTGTCCAGTTTGTGTTCTGAAAGCAGTTTTGTAGACATCATGTTCAAACATTTTGACTTGGTGATATCTTGATTTAAGGTCAATTTTGCTAAAGATGTGTGCCCCTTTCAATTTGTCTAATAGGTCATCCACTCTAGGAATTGGAAACCTATTCTTAATGGTGATCTTGTTTAAAGCCCTGTAGTTGATACACATACGAAAGGTTCCATTTTTCTTCTTGACAAGAAGTACTGGAGCTTCGTATGGTGAACTACTCGGTCGGATTAGGCCTCGGTCAAGTAAATCAGTTATTTGAGTTTGTATAATCCTGTGTGCGGTAGGATTTACATGATAAGGTGCTCTACAAGGAGGTTCACTACCCGGTATGATGTCAATTTTGTGGTCTTCTGGGCGTGATGGTGGAATTCCAGGTGGCAGATCATGCATGAAACAATCTTAAAATTGTGAGAGAAATTCATTGTGTGTGGAATTACGTGAAGTTTCAGTTTCTGCAAAAATTTGATTACCAATACTAGATATGTTTTCCCCTGTTTTCGAATTGCTCATTTGGCTTGGGTGTGAGAGAGGAGTGGAAATTTTTGATGTGCCAGTGTTGCTTGGATGGATAAATTTTTATTATTATGAGTGAGAGACATTGTACGTGTTTTATAATTAATCAACGGGTCAAATTCATGACGAAATGGCATTCCCAAAATCATATCAAGACCATGCATGGTGCTACCAAAAATGTACATGCTTGTGTGAATTCACCAATGCAAACTTCAACAGTGACTTGAGTTTTACAATTAAAACGTTGATTATTAAAAACAGTTTTGACCTTGTGAGGTGATGAAATTTCAGAGAGTGATAGTTGTTGTGCCAATCGTGTGGAAATGAAATCATGGCTACTACCATCATCTAACAGAATGGTGACATTTTCACCCTTAACAGTGCCCTGCACTTTAAACAAAGTGTGAGGAGATATAGGAGTACCTGAGGATGGGTTGTCATCGTTATCATAATCAGGATCATATCCCTCACCGTAGTTAACTTCCACTTCGTTGTCGTCGGGTATAGCATCTTCGATGAGGTTAAGAGTAGCTCCATTGGGGCGGTTGTTGTTGAAGGGTTTTTGACTTGAATTTCTGTTGACTCCATTGGAATGGCCATTGGATTGACCATTGCCCTTAGCATGACCATTTGGGCACTTATCTGCATAGTGACCATACTGAAAGCATTTAAAACACTTCACCTTTTTGTTACCATTAGAATTTGGAGGAAAACGCTCGTTGGAAGGATGTTGGTTGCCTTGTTGCTGAGTGTTGTTGTTGTTGTTGCTCGTATCAGGTTGAGCAGTTGTAGGAGGATTGTCAAATCTTCGTCTTTTGAAAAAGGTACGGCTTTGGTGTTTGCTTCTGTCAAAGTTAGGAGAGAAAGGAGGTCTCTTATTGCGGTTAGTGTTAGCAGGTTGATCAGTGTGAGAGGAATGTCTACCTTTCTTCTCGTTGAGAGCCAAATTAATGGCCTTTGACAGAGAATTTGGTTCGAACATATCTACCTCAGCACTAATTTGTAGTGCCAAGCCTAATATGTACTTTCTCTTCAATTTCCTGCGACTAACATGTTCAATAGCTTGCAATTGAATTAGACAATTCCAAAAACGGTCTGTGTAACCCTGTACATCTTCATTTCTACCCTGTCGAATTAAATCCCATTGACGTCGTGCTTTAGCTTTGTACTGTGTGGGTAAAATTTGGGGTAAAAACACTTTTTTGAATGCATGCCAGGTGCGTGGTCTTCTACCGTGTTGTTTGGTTGCGTTCCACCACAAATGCAGCGCTGCTAGTGAGATGATTTGATGCACACTTTACCATTTCACGCTCGGGAAAGTCTTCATCATGAAAATAGTCATCTAACTGACTAACCCATGCTAGAACTGTGCTAGCATCTTTAGTGCCATCAAAATCTTTGAAAGTGAAGGCTTTTCTGCTAATTTTGTTTTTCTTGGGTGTGCCGGTGCGTGCAGAATGCAGTAATTTATCTTCAAGTTCTTGTCTTCGCATGCGTTCATATGTGAGTGACTGCTGCAAATTTTGAAGTTGTTCTGAAATCGTGGGTGCATGAGGAAGGTGTGCCATGATTGCGTGCCCTTTTTTTTTCTTTTTCTTTTTAAATTTAAATAAATACTTAAATGGCAGTGCTTAAAGAGGCTATTTGGTGATATTCACAGATGAAATATGCGGGATAAAATCAAATAAATAACAGAAATGTAATGTACTTAGTTGAGAAATAGCGGTGGCGTCCAGTCCAAAATGGCGATGCGCTAGGAAATTGCCAGAGAGTAGACAGTCCGACGGTGTGTCACCAAGCCAGTTGAATTTTACAGCGTCCAGTCCCCCTTAGTCCCAAAATTAATGGCAGTCAGTTGGTAACGAAAAGTAAGGTTTACCGTAGCTTGAATGAATAGAAACGGCTTCCGTGAAAGGTAAAGCCAAAGGTCATCGAACTGTTATTTTGATTAGTATCTGTACGTCGATTAAAGAAGTCGCCCTTTTTGAATTATAACCGTGAGCGTAGAAAGGGCAAAGAGCGGGACAGACGGACCTCAACTTTGAGCTTGATTTAACAATGCATTGAAGGTCTGCAGTGGGGAAGTGCAAGAGGTGTGGCTTAAGTGATCAAACCATTGCTTGTAAAGGCATTGGAGCCACTAGGTGAGGGTTTTTGTAAAGCCTTTGAAGGTAAGTTTTTGTAAAGCCTTTGAAGGTAAGCTATAATGGGCAGGCGGACAATTTAAATCCACCTTTTAATTTTATAAAATATGAGTGAAGGCTATCAAAAGCCTTGCATGGCGGGCTGGTCGTCTGCAAGCAGCGCGCGAGTACACTGCATCCCTCAGAGTGGCGTGCAGAGCGAGCTTCGGACCGCGAGGGGGTGACGGCCTTTACCCAGCAGGCCTAGGCGACGGCATATGTGGCAGTTGCGGCGAGTTTTGTGCACGTCGACATCTCGACTTGGAGGTCCTTCCCACGGCCGGAGCTCGAGTTAGAGTCGCTGCTAGGCAGCCCTTCCCACAGCACGGGTGAACCGGATGGCGAAATTTGTGGATGTAGTATGGTTGAATCGAGGAAGCACAAGGCAAGGAGAATTACCGAACTTGAGGTTGTCAAGCAGGAGAATTACGGCAGTTCTCCGAGGGTTTCGATGGCTCTTTCCATCCTTCCTTCTATCTTCGATCCTTCTTTCCTTCCTCTTTAATTAAGCCTTCCGATGTCGTTTATCATGACAAAACAGTTACTCGTTCGAAGTCAAAATCTTCCGATTCTCCAAGCTTTTATGCTTTCTTCTTGCCTTCACAATCCGCCATAATTATGCATTAGAATTGAAAGTGAACGCCCGACATACCATATTTTGGGTTGTTATGAAGCCGAATTGGAGATCAGTCGCGCTGAATAGCCACCAATTAACAAACGAGATTTCTTCTGCAAATTCGATCAATTATACTTTGAATCTCCACGATTCCTTGAATCCTTGAATTGCAAGGTCGATGAATTGCAATTGGGATTTTGTCGATTAGAGGAACTTCTTCTTAAAAATTGAAATCTAGTGCAGATTTATCCTTGAACCGGAGGCTCTGATACCACTGTTGAGAGAAGAGGGGGAGATCGATCGCTTAAAATACTCAACACAAGCTTCCAAGCAATCACCATCAAACTGTCCACCTCTTCTTCCAATTTCCAAGCACACACACTCACATAGACTATGACACACACACACACACACACACACACACACACACACAATAAACATAGAATTGACATAGACAAGCTTGTAAGAGAGTGTAAGAGATGTGTAAGAGATGGAGACTAGATTAGAGAGTACACAGCAAAATAACCATAGCACAAGAGAGTAGAGAAGAGAATTTGCAAAAGAAAGGCCTAAATCTAGCCCCAAACTCCATGGCACCTTTCTTGTGGAGTTGGTATCTAATATATTATTTTGAGTTTAAGGTGCCAAAAATTGAGGCCCCTCTTTTTACAACCACTTTACTTTTGCAAATGAGTGAACCTCATTAGTTCTTGCATGACCCATAAGGGGAGTTCCCACTACAACTATTTACAGAGCCATAGTGTCTTATTGAAATGATGTTCTAAGATACTGTGCAAATATAAAATGGCCAAGAGTAATTGCAGTCGCCTCTTCATCAACTCCCCGCATTCCACTCTACAAAATCATCATCAACTCAATTAGTAAAATAAATAGACAGCACATAATTAACCATTACGCCCAGCTATCCCAATTGCAGCTAACCACTACAACAGGAGGGTGCCCAATCTCGTAACATTGATGATACTACATGTCCTCCTATCCTACGCCTCCTTGGGGAACATTCTATCTTTCACTTGCAAGCACCCCAATTAGGTGAAGGATGCTTTGCAAATGTGAAACAAGTTTCAGTGGCCCATCCTCTCTTCAAAGATCCTGTATATGCAGCAAAGATCTACAAAGACCAGATAGGAAGCAACTGCTACTACTGTTCAACATCGTGGCATGATATTAAAAATTGTGCTAGAGGAAGCAACTGCTACTACTGTTCAACATCGTGGCATGATATTACCCCGTGCTCTTGTTCGTTATAGAAAAAGGCCTTTGTTGATCTTCAAGCTTTGGAATGGAGGTCACCTTGAGCAGCGGATTTAGGCATGTCATCGTGATGGAAGCAAGCCTGCAATCAGAGAGTTTCAACACACATTTGGAACTGTACAACAGTTCATGGACAACATTTTGCCGACTTGTAACGCTCTTTTGCAGACGATGAAATTTGTGGATAGTCACGATTTCATTCACAATTATCTACACACTAGAAATATTCTAGTACATTTTGGCGAGCAAGGAGTTATGCTAGAATCTCGGACTAGGGACAAAGTACATCATCAAACACTTTGGCAACATTTCCCAAGCTACCAAATCTCACCCCTCAAACTAAAGCTCAATTTGAGCGAGATTATCCATGGACTACCTCTAAAAATATTAGCACCAATCCTCCTCCTTTCACCAAAGTATCTCATATATATAGTATCTCATATATTCTTAGATGCTTGGTTGTGTGTATTCCAGAGCCCTCTGATTTTCTTAAGCGCGAATGTTTGCGAAATGTAAACAAATATCTTGCCAATGGAAAATTCTCCAAACCCTTAGATAGGCCTAAAATATGTGATTTAAGCCTTTGTTTGAATGGAGCTCATAATGTTGGCTATTATGTTGTAATCGAATATGGCTTGAGACCTGTTGCTGATTAGACCATTAACAATTTTTTTTGTCATTAATGGTGTGCAATGTGTGGTGATATTTCAAACTAGAATTTTGATCGTATTTTTAGTTACATCTTTAAAGTTCTTCAAGTTAAGGTTTTAAAGTATTTCAAGTTGGATAATTGAAATCCTCTAAACCATCTCTCTTTTCTAAGTGCTAAGACTTGTCTCATTAAAGTTTATTGTTTTGCATTTCAAGTATGGAAGATATTTGTCCCGACCAGAATGCACGACAGCCTAATGATCCTTTGCTTAATCATGCATTGGCACAACAAATTTACAAAGAGGAAAAGATTTGGGTGTCTCAAGAAGATCTTAGCACTTTGGTTGTGTCCCAAGAAGACGAATCAAAACTTCAAGGGGAGCCACTGAATTACACGCAATGCAGACAACTATGCCCAAATCACTTTGTACGCATTACATTATTTCAAGTTAGGGAAATGCTAAGGCTTCCGTTCCCTTGAAAGTTTTAGATTTGCAACACACTGTCCTCGCAAGAAATATCCTTTCAATATTTATCCAAACCAAATAATAATCAAGTAGAAATTTACTTCTTGCAACAATGCTATCGTTATTATGTATTGCGGCTCAAAGTAGATTGGAACGATCATCCCACTACAAGAGGCGTCAGCAAAGAACTCTCAGCCGAGAAGATTCATGCACGGGAAGCCAATCAAGACGATCCTTCTTATAAGAGAGGTTACACATATTTGCTCGAAGAAACCATAGTCATTGAGCAGCTCGTAACCTAAGGCGTGGATTTGGCAAGTCAAGGAGAGACCCCAGCCATGCTACGTGCTTGTATAGCAGAGCTAAAAAGAAAGTTGACATGGTTTGAGGCAAGATATGGTACTGTTATCGAAGAAGAGATAGGCAATGCCGGTCCAAGTGATTTATTCGACAATTCAAAATTTTGTGTATCTGATCTTTTAGGAGATCCAGCCCATGATTTAAATTAAATCGCTCAAACATCACTAAGCTCTTTTTGTATCTTAAATCTCAAGATTTGTAATTAAACCTCTTTTTGATATGTAAATCTCTATTTGTTGGAACAAATGAACATTTCGGATGTTGTTGCAATTGTGTAAGTTTTGTTCTCTCTCCCTCCCTCTTTCTGACAATGATGGAAAGCAGTTGGAGAGAAAGAGAGACAATGAGAGAGAGAGAGAGAGAGAGAGAGAGAGAGAGAGAGAGAGATATTGTGAAGCTAAACTCCACACAACTTTTGCATTACAAAATTAATTGAGAATATAGTACAAACTTTATATCTCATCCCCATCAATCACAGGCACCATGTCATCAATTTCTTTGACATCTGAATATTCCGAATCAATATCTTTCGGATTTCATTCCATTTCATCATCGGAGTTGGGCTCATTTGCAATTTCTTTGTGTATTTGAAAGCACATGAAGCTTTCTTCTATGGCATGTGTGGCTAACTTTGCTGGCTTATGCATAAGTCGCATGTTATAAAATACATACACCAAGTCCGCAACTCGTTTAGGACTTAAATAGATTTTTTTTTTTAGTATGCATGAAAGCAAACAAAGGCCAATTTCTTTCATAGCTACCACTTGAGGTGGCAATAGACAATACTCCATAGCCACATGTTGAAGTTCCACTGTTTCTGCACCGTACTCTTTCCACCAAACTGGTGTGCTCATGGTCTTGATAGAATCTATATAAAAGGATCCCCAAACATTCCTTCTCTACTAGTATAGGCCGTCTTCCGTGTGCATGCCACCTGTTCATCCACATTGCCTAATAGTTGGACACACACTTTCTTGAAATCACTAATCACTTCATTATTTGAAGATTGCTCGTGCATCTGGAACTTGGGATCTAAGACAAAACCTACTCCACGTAAAGGAGTATGCAATTGCTCCCATCGTCTTTTGATAAACGATATTATCATGGATTTCTCTTTTCCTGCATAAGATGTACAGTCTTTTAACTTGCGAGAGGCTTCATGCATGTACCAGTAAACCCGTCCAAAGATAGAGGCTTCTTTGTCCACTAATCGTATCAGATGAGTGATGGGTTCTATGACAGTAACAATTTTGTCTACATTTCTCCCAAAAACAGGAGAGTTTACAAGTTGATAGCATTTGGAAGCAGCAGTTCATACTTGCTTTAACTTGCTGCAATGTAGAGAGAACGTAATACGTTGTTGCAAAACGGGTCACACAAAAAATCAGTAAATTTTTTGTTGGGGATTTTGTTCTAAATAAAGCGTAAGAAAATGAATTCTCTCTTATAAACTTCACCAAGTGGTTTGCATCTAGAAGAGTTTGCTTAATAGAAGGAACTTTTCCAAAGTCCTTTAAGAGCACATTCAAAGTGTGAGCAACACATGGTACCCATGTAATCTCTTGATACTTTGCTTCAATTGCTTTTCCAGCTCATTTGTAGTTAGATGCATTATCTGTGACAATGGTTGTCACATTTTTAGGTCCCCCTGCTCTTTTGATCAAATGCTCATATACACCAGCAAGATATCCACTAGTTTTCTCTTTCAGGGATGTATC
Source organism: Adiantum capillus-veneris (assembly GCF_014529385.1). Lineage (NCBI taxonomy): Eukaryota > Viridiplantae > Streptophyta > Polypodiopsida > Polypodiales > Pteridaceae > Adiantum > Adiantum capillus-veneris. The sequence goes on from NC_140945.1 coordinate 53,687,185, forward strand.
GATTGCTTCAAGAAAGATGGAACCTCTTGGACAAATCAACAACACATTAATCAATGGTTTCTTTTGACAATTTGTCCAACCATCTAAAGCGATTGTGAATCCATAATGTGGCACATAATCAAGAGTTGTGTGCTTTAAAATATTCTCTGATGTAGTTTTTAGTTTATCTAAATACTATGTACGCATCTTATTTTAATCAGGTACTACAAAACCATTCTTCACTGTGTACATTAAAGCATCTTTAAAGATAGGATTTCGAATGACATTAAAAGGAATTCCACATGCAACAAATGCTTGCGTCCACTTAAGATGGAGTTCAAGCAGCCATTGTTTATCAAATGCCTGATGCAAAGTAGGACCACTTGGTACAGCTTCTCCTCCAAACCATACTTCACTTCGGCTTATGTTAGCAGAGCTTGCGGTAGTATTAGAGCTACAAGCCCCAACAAAGGATGAATGACACCCTCCTTAACCTTGAGCAGGGATCAAGGGAGGGTTTTGATCATTCTCAAGTGTCATCTCCATGTCCCTAGCCATAGATGGAGCCATCATTTTGGGACCTCCTTTTTTTTGCCCTCAAGATGTACTCTCTTTGACCCGAGCGCCCACTCGGGAATTTTTTCTTCAATACCTCTTTGGGGGTATTTGCAAGCTGTCACGTTTCCAGGAATTTTAAACACATTTTCTTTTATCCTGTGAGCATCTCCGCTAAAATTATGGCGGAAGGTCTTACACCTCAACTTTGATGTAATCTTTCCACTCATCAATTTATCAACGTAGTTCCACTCATATACTTTCACCATCTTCTTAAGATCTGCAAACTCAAACATGACTAATTACTATATACACATTTAAAATCAAACTCTAATTCCATTTACATTACTTTATTCGTCAACATTTAAAAAAAAACATAAATTTTCAACCTCTTTAAATTATAAATACCATAAATAAATTCTTTTAAAGTGTGAGCTTTCACTCTACACGTGAATCATGATAGATAAATTTCTTAATCTATCTCAATAACTTCCAAGTGTGAGTAAACTCTACACAAAGCAAGATATCTTTAAAAGACCTACCTAAATTACCTCCAAGTGTAAGTGTAATTGTACACATGGCAAGCAATCAAAATTCACTACTTCTCTAAATCTCTTCTAGGTGTGAAAATACCTCTACACAAATCAAGAGATTATTATTTAATCTACCTTAATTGTCTGTAGTGTGAGTATTACTCTACACATGACAGACAATCATTAGATAAATCTAGCATAAGTTAGTTCCATGTGTGAACATAGTTCAACACACAACAAGTAACTCATAACTTTAGTATTTAACTTAAGTTACTTCTAAGTGTGAACATAGTTCAACACAAAGCAAATAACTGCTAATTTTAACTATCTTAAATCACTTCCAAGTGTGGTACACAAGGCAAATAATCACTAACTACTTTACTTAATTTACCTCCCAGTGTAAGATATACTTCACACAGAACAGATAAAAACTAAACTCAAAACTCCAAAGCCTAAAAAAAACTACATTTAACTAATTTAACTTTTTATCCTATTCTCTAAATCTTAACTAAAAAAATTATATAACTAAATTTAGAATGGTTTTTTTTTTTAATGTTGTAAAGCTCACCTATATATAAGAAAAGGGGGAAGAGAGATTAAGAAAATAGTCCATTTTCACGGTATATAAAGGGCTATATTTTGATCGAAATATTTATTTGGATGGAAGTAAATATTTTGATTGAAATTCTAAGAAATTATATGATACGGTGTTTTTGCTGATGTGGCACTATATAATACGGCCTAATAAAGATAGGTATCCTATAATACGTCCGTTTAAAACGTATTATACGTACATCAATAACGTACAATGTAGCTTAGATTATGTGTACTAAAAGTAGCAAGGGACTTTTAGGTCTTCCCTCAATGACTTTAAAAGGTGCGTTTCTCGTAGAAGTATGGAGAGTATTATTGTACGCATACTCTACAAGGGGTAGGTACTTTTCCCATTGTGAGAGTTGATCTACTTTTGTAACATAAGTCTTTAGTAGATCGAGAATCGTAAGATTGGCTACTCACTTTGGCCATCCGTTTGTGGGTGATAGGCTTAAGAGAAATTCAATCTTGTCCCTAGATTTTCAACGAGACCTTTCCAAAAATTACTAGTCATTCTAGGAATTCTATCTGACACGATGGATGTTAGCAATCATGATGTTTGAAAATCTAAGATATGAAGAGAGTTGCCATTTGGTGTGCCTTAATAGTCTTTTTGACAGGAATAAAGTGTGCTTGCTTGATAAACCTATCGACTGTTGTCCATATTCTCGTATTTCCATGGATAGACTTTGGTAATTCGAAGATAAAATCCATGGATGTACTCTCCCATGGTGAATTAAGGATTGGCAATAGGTGGAATAATCCAGGTTGCTTCCCTCTATCAAACTTAATTTGTTGGCATACCACACATTTTGAAACATACTCTTGTATGTCCACTTTCATGGTAGGCCAATAGAAGTACGTCTTTACTCCTAGAAGAGTAGGTTGAATGCCTCTATGTCCCGCATAGGGAGGAGCTTGGGATTCATACATGACTTTCTCACGAAGGGAGTGAGTAACACATAGCCTATTGCCATGGAGAAGATAACCATACTGCAAGGTGAATGTTTATTCTTTCTTCCCCCATGCAAGGGCTGATATTATGTCTTTAATGTCAGGGTCAGTAACATACTTATCTATCATAGAAGATAGACCATTGTGAGCTGCTATAGACACCACATTAACTTTTGGTCATCGTGAAAGTGCATCAGCAACTTGATTATGCTTACCAGCAATGTGAGCAATATGAAAATACAATTTTGAAAGAAAATTTGTCCACCTCATTTGTTTGTCAAAAAGCTTGCTTTGCGTCATGAAGTACTTGAGACTTTGGTGGTCCATTTCCAAAATAAGTGGAGTCCCCAATAGATAGTGCTTCCATGTGTCTAGGGCATGTAGAACAGCTAAAAGCTCTTTTTTGTATATGCCCAAGACTCGCTCATCAGCATTTAGCCTTCAACTCTCATATACTATGTATGGCATGCCCTTCTTGAAGCAAGACTGCTCCAAGGCAATCACCACAAGCATCACATTGGACCTCAAATGGCTTTGAGAGATCCGGAAGTATAAGGACTGGTTGGGAGGTAAGCTTCTCTTTGAGCTTGTTAAAAGTATTTTGCTTCTTAGCAATCCATGAGTACTTAACGTTCTTCTTTGTTAAGTCATGTAATGGTCCCACTATTTGAGAGCATTTAGCTATGAAGCATCTATAGTATGAATACATACCCGTTAAGCTTCTTAACTCATGTAGATTCCTTGGATTAGGTCATTCTTTTATTACCTCCAACTTTGATCGATCCATACGAATACCATCTTGAGAGATAATATGACCTAAGTATTGAATCTCTTGAAGGAAAATTTCGCTCTTCTTTTGATTGATAAAAAGTTTGTTCTCCCTCAAAGCTTGGAAAATTACCTGGAGATGTTGCTTGTGTTCCTCCAAGGACTTGGAGTAGATGATGGTATCATCAAAGAACGTTTGAGTGAATTTGCGGTAGGGTCTAAAGATTTTCTTTGTTAAATGATTGAACGTGGCTTGGTGCATTAGTCAAGCCATAGACATTGAGAGCGGATTTTTGAGATGGGGCTTAACTCAAGGCTCCCACAAGACAACCACTCCGTGAGACCCTACACACGCATATTTCTTAGGGGCACCACCCTCTTTTATGGAGAAAGAAGGAAACCAAAACAAACCACACACACACACACACACACACACACCTTCCTTATGTGCTTCAACACAAAATGCCCTTCAACCATTCAACACACACTCCTTAAGCAATCCCTTTGAACACTGCACAAACTCACATGCAAAGAGTGACCTTCACCATATTAGTGCTCATATACTTCTAAGAAAAATCAAGCACACAACCTCTTAGCAAAGCTCAACACTATAATGCACAAATACTTGACAACTCCTTTCCTTTCCCAAAAGAATAGACTACTTACACACATAAGGTGGCATGCATATAGAGCTCTTCTCCATCTATGCAGCCCCAAGACTTACTTACACACAACATAAGGAGAGAATCCAAGCAAATAGACACCATGGTGCACAAAAACTTTCTCAACAAACAAGCAACCCAATGAGCACAAAATATGAGAAGCTGCCAAGATATGCTTACCAATTTTACATGCGTTTAGAGCAAAAGTGTGACGACGACACCCCAATTGCAACAATTTGTTGATCAAACTATGATATAGATCATTGAACTTGATATCCTTGCTCTCATATAGAAGTTACAATCCTTATTTAGGGATGAGTATGGTAAGAGAAATGTTTGCAAGAGAATGGTAGCAATAGCATATTGATGCTCTCTCTATGGCACCGCTTATAATAGCGAGCTTAGGAAATGGATAGGGAGACAAGAGGAGAGAGAGATTAGGGCTTCCCTAACCTTAGAGGAGATTATTTGCAGCAATGGAGTAGGTGTGTGTATTTTTGTGCTTGCCAAAGGGCCTTTTTATAGCTGTACAAGACCTTGGGTTAGGTTAAACTTGACTAGGGTAGGTAATTAACCATAGTTAGGTTCCCTTTTGACCATTCCTTCAATTATGCAAATAAGGGACTTATTTTTCATTAAAAATAGCCTTTTAAGTCGTGGAGGCTCCATAAGGGTTGATAATGTATGTGGGCCCCACCATGATGTCCCTCTAGTGGCTCCTGCAGAGTGTCTCTGGAAGCATCTTGAGCTGACCCCTCCACATGCAAGTGGTTTTTAACTCCCCATTGGTATTTAGAATGTTGAAGAAGTCAAGAAAACTTTTCACCTTTGTGGTTTACCTGATTGTAACTTTGACCTGCAGTAACAGTGTCCGCAGCACCTTGTTTTCACCATAACTTTCAGCTTGTAACTCAGAATCGGGTGTTGTAAAAGGAAAAGTTGACCTTCTCAAAGTGTTTAAGATGATTTTGGAGTGTTTCTCAAGTATATCCACGAGCTAAGGCGTTCAAGATGCATCCAAAACACCTTTTGAACCAAATCTCCTTGTAGGGGACCCTTTAGCATGCATCCAAGGTGTAGCATGCTTTTTCAAAAGAGAATCCACCTTAAACAAATGAGGTAGGCTCCAATCAAGTTTTATTTATTGGGGATATATATTATATTTAAGATTTGTTGACCAACACAAGTAAATGATCCAAGAGTTGGGTCACATAGTGGTGGGGAAGGGAAGGCCTACAAGGTTAACCCTACCCTTGAGAGAAGATGGGTAAGATAAGTGCCCATAAATTATTTATTTACAAATTATGGGATGTAGATAGCTATTTAACTTAGTAAAGGTAATTAGTTAAAAGAATATACAGTAAAAAATTAGGAGAGTAGAATTAAGTTTACTATTTACATTTAGCATGAAGAGAGAAATATGATGTAAATGCATAAAGATCTAAGAAGGGTAAGGTGTTTGTATGAAAAAAGGCTATTACGGAAAGAGAAAATGAACACTTGGTTAAAAATTTGATTAAAAAATATATACATTTGAGTAGAAATGTAGTGCAAATGCAAGGTTATCGTTTAACGCTACTCAACATGACTAGATATTCATAAAGACCAAACGTTGTACAAAACGCGGTCTTTAGGATATCTTCATTCCCTATCCTTATTTGATGATAGCCACTTTTAAGATCAATCCTACTGAAGTAGGTAGAGCCTTGTAGCTTATCAAACAAATCTTCTACCCGTGGCACGAGAAATTTGTTTTTGATAGTGATATGGTTTCGTGCTCGATAGTCCATACACATGCGTTATGTACCATCTTTCTTTTGCACTAAAAGGACTAGTGAACAAAAGGGAGAGGAGCTAGGCCTCACCATCCCTTTGTATACCAATTCTTGTACTTGTCTCATGATCTCCTCTTGTTGAGCTTGGGAAACTCGATAAGGAGGCTTGTTAGGTGGTGAGCTTCCTAGTAAGAACTCAATTTGATGGTCATCATCCCCTCGTTTTGGAGGTAAGTCCAGAGGGATATCATCGATCAACACATCTTGGAATCCTTTTAGAAAATTAGACACGTCTAACTCTTCTTGATTCCTAACATTTATATTTGATAAAACATTAGGACCTTAAAATCATGTACGAAAAAACTGAGCTTTTCATTGATTTGTCAAAAGCAAGAGAATTTACAAGTTGTATGGTACAACCAGACTCACTAGCATCTATATACATGCTCTTTTTCCTGTAAGTGAAGTAGATTCTCATTTCAATTTCATGTTGGCAGCCATACGGTTGAACCATGGTGCCCCTAGGATAACATCCTCATGTTGAAGAGATGAAAAAGTCTTCTTTGTTGACGTAGCTTTGGACATGAAGCCTCAACTTCCCAATCAAGGGAGTAACGGAGGCTTGTTGTCCCTTGAAAACTGTATCGACAGTTACAATATCTCCCATCTCAAAAGATTGAATGACCAACTTAGTGGCCAACTCCATTGATATGAAGTTGTGAGTAGAGCCAGGGTCAAACAACATAGAGTCATCATGCTCCCTTACCTTTCCCCATTCATAGGAGAGAGGTGATCATTCGCAATAAGCATTATCTTTTGGAGCTTCCATAATGGAAGCTCTAGGAGTCTCATTGCGGGCATTCCTCTTGGGGCAAGAACGATATCCATGTCCTCTCTCCCCACACTTAAAACATTTGTGGTCCTTACGAAAAGCTTCAAGCTCTTCAGGAGAGAGTTTACTTTTACCTTTGTAAACTCCCTTCTCCTTGGAGAGATTGTTGTTGTTGTTGTTGTTGAAATTGCCTTGGGAAGAACTTTGGGCATTGGTTTTTTCCTTTGCATCACTTTTATCTTTGCTTTCCATGGGCTTGGAATTCCTTCTAGCCCCTTGTTGGAAATTGATGCACGAAGCAACCATAGTGTGGTGGATTACTTCGGTGATAGAACAAGGCCATTGGGAGTTGACGTACTCGTCCATCTCTTCAGGCAATCTCTTCAAGTAATCCCGCATAGAATTGTTTCTTTTGCTCGACGAAGTCTATCTTTTGAAAGACAGTAGCCTTGAGATGTAAATCTCAAAACTTGTCCACATATTTGTGGATAGACTTATCGAAGAGAAGCTTCAAACTCTGCCATTTGGTAAGCACTTTGTCCTTTGCATCGCTTGCAAGGAATTGCTTCATAATGGAAACTCGTAGAGTTTTCCATGTCTTTGGGGATTCACCATTGCCACGAAGGCTAGCCCATCATTGACGAGCTGATTTCTAGAAGTGCATAGCTACATGGCACATCTTGGATGACTGCATGAAGCCCTCATCTCCAAAGGCCGCATCAAATTGCTGGATGAAGGCCAATACTTTGTCGGTAGCACCAAAGGTACCATCATAGGTGAGAAAAGAGTACTCTTTCCTCCCTCTTTGAACTTCTTTAGCTTTTGGGACCTTTGCTATGCAGGGTAAGATTTGCGATGTCCTCTCCTCTTGTATTCTCTAGGAGAATAGCTATTACTTTCATTGAAAGAGGAGGAATGTGAAGAAGAAGAAGGAGAAGAGGGTGACCTATTTCTTGTCTTTTTCTTCCTTTGTTTCCTCTCTTCCCTTTCAAAGTGACGAGGAGAAGGACTATGGATTAACCATTTCCTCTTAGGAGGAGTTGGCGATAATCTAGTTCGTCGTCTTCCTGGAGCCACATCTTCAAAGGAACTTAGGGATTCACTTATTTCTCGTTCTTTGGATTCCTCTTCTCTTATGGGAGAGAGTCTTATTTTGGGAGTCTCATCAAGAGGGCTCCTAAGCTCTCTCTCCCCTTGGAGAGGAAAGAAAATCCCAAAAGCACAAATTAGTTGTTGAGTAAATTCGGCTTGCAAAGCAGGATTGCCCATAGCTTACTACAATCTAGTAACAAGATAGTTGACAAACATGGCGGCATCATTATTAGCACCTTGATGTGCAAAATCAAAGTTATCAATGTTCATTCTACTCTCTTGGTTATTGTTAGACATGCTAATTAAACTTATGTATAGATTACTTTGTGCTTTGGTACCCTCAAAAACCTTAGTCGTTACTCTTCTTTACCTTTGAAAATCAGTTCTCAAGCAGCCACACCCATGGTTAGACACTATTGATTGCAAAGACTAGTAAAGATGGTCTAACATTGCTCGGTTGATTATGGTTCCTGTTGAGCTTGCTCGTAGCTCAATAATGGTTAAGCAAAAGGCAAGCCCCGAGAGGCTCCATTATTAAGACTATAGTTCCCAATGCCAATGTAATGGAAATGGTCTATGGACTTTGAGAATATTAATAGCGGAATTAAGAGAATTAGAGCAAGCATTTTTGTGAAACTACTTTGAGAACATAGAGGGTGAACTTAAATAGCGGTAACAACATAACCATAGTATCTAATTAACTTGGCATGAACAATACTTTTGCAAGAGAGAGAGAGTTTAGAGAACTTGACAACAGCTGAGGACTCGATTTATGTGGAGCGGGTCCCCCCTCCAATAGGCTTTTGCATTATAGGTTCTCCCAAGCTTGGGCTTGGTTCCCACCTCAAGCACAACCCTAGATTACCTAAGGTCAAAGGACCTTTAACACTATCCTTTGGAGGTCTTTAATGAAGCTAACCCTAAGGTCTTTAAGCTCCATTAGCTAGCCTTGCTCTTTGACAAACCATCTCTCATTTGAACCCTTTTACCATTGGCCCCGTGTTGAGATAGATCCATAAGCACATATCTATATTCTAACCCTTGTTTTCGTTTATTCTTCCACATTAAATGAGCAGTTTAATATGAGAGAATCATTTGGGTTGGTTAAATATTAGATTTTATGACATTGTGAGTCAATGTGGAATAATATCATGTAATAATGAAGAAAATCTATAAAGAAATGATTCTTTCAATCATAACAAATCATCATGGATTAACACCATGGCATCTAAATCATTGTGAGTCAATGGGGAATAGTATCATGGAAAATGAAGAAACTCTATAAAGCAATGATTCTTTCAATCATAACAAATCATCATGGATTAACACCATGGCATCATGGCATATCATCATGGTACAATAACCATTTGAATTGTAAGAAATCATTACAAAATAACTATATCAAAATTATTTCTATCATAATGAATCATCATGGAACAATATCATCATATTAAAATGACTTCATCTAACAAAGAACCATTTCATTATTAGAAAATCATCTTAATAAAAAACGATCAATACAAACAATTTATAATCATCATGAAAATAATCATTATATCATGGAACAACTCCATAGAGTAATAACCATCTCATTAACAAACAGTCAATACGGAAGACTTATAATCATTATATATGAAAACACATCATGTCTCATTGAATAACTCCATTAAATAATTACTATCTTAGTAACAAACGATCATGAAAACACATCATAACATCATGAAGAAACACTACAAATGTATAACCGTCTCAGTAAAAACAAACAATCAGTACGACTTTCAATTATTAAAAAAATGAATCATGGCATCATGAAATAACACCATGAAAAAAAATCATCTCGAAGATAAATGATCAGTACGAACGATTGTAATCACCATGAAAATACATCATGACATCATGAAACAACTCCAAGAAATAATAATTATCTAAAAAATGAGCGATCTATATGAATGACTTCTAATCATGAAAACATATCATAAAATTTTGCAATAACTCTATAAAAGAATAATCATTATAGTGAAAAATGATCAATACGAGTAACTTCTAATCATCATGGAAATACATTATGAAATCATGGAACGACCCCATGAAAAACGATCAATACAAATAATTTTTAATCGCATAAGAATATATGATGGCATCATTAAATAAATCTAAAGCAATAATTACATTAGTAATCAATGAACGATCAATACGAGCATAGCACCAATCAAGAGGATGATACCAACCATATCACCAATGACGACAAGGGTGCAATACGATGATAACAATCATAGCACCAATGACGATGAGGGTGCTATAAGACAATAACAACCAACAACAATCAGAAGGACTCTAATAACCATAGCACCAATGACAAAGAGGGTGCAATGAGACGATAACAACCATAGCACCAATGACGTCGACGAGGGTGTAAAAAGACGATAACAATCATAACACCGATGACGATGAGGGCGCAATAAGATGATAACAACCATAGCAGAAATGACGAAGAACGTGCAATAAGACGATAACAAATATAACATCAATGATGACGAGGGTGCAATAATATGATAACAACCATAGCACTTATGACGATGAGGGTGCTATAAGACAATAACAACCATAGCCCCAATCATGAGGACGATAACAACCATAGCACCAATGACGATGAGGGTACAATAAGACAATAAAAACCACAACACCAATGATAACGAGGGTGCAAAAAGACGATAAAAATCATGGTACAATAAGACGATAACAACCATAGCACCAATGATGGCAAGGGGGCAATAAGACGATAACAACCATAGCATTAATGATGATGAGGATATAATAAGACGATAACAACCATAGCACCAATGACAACAACGATGCAATAAGACGATAATAACCATAACATCAATGATGACAAAATTACAATAAGATGATAACAATCATAGCACCAATTATAACAAGGGTGCAACAAGACGATAACAGCCATAACCCCATAAAATACCAATTTTGAGAGTGAAACTTCTCATCATCATACACTACAAGAGGTTGTGTGCTCTTGTGACGCTGTTAGCGACGGAAATACACTGGGTTTTTATAACCCCCGGCGTCGCTAAAACCGTCGCTACGAGAGCGTCGCTATATGCGTCGCTATAGGCGTCGCTATATACGTCGCTATAAGCGTCGCTATAAGCGTCGCTATATAGCGACGCTCATAGCGACGCATATAGCGACGCTCATAGCGACGCTACAGAGCCATAAATAGCGACGCTTATAGCGACGTCCGAGAGAATTTTTTTTTGGTGGCAGGGCATTGAATGCCCTGCCACCCATCAACCATATTGTACTTGATTCACTTTTAAAAAAAAGTGCAAGGGTAGATAATAGAACCAAAATAGTCACCCACAAGACGCATTGTTTGCAAAATTGACAATTGTACACATCATAGGCAAAATGAATTGATTGGCAAATGTAATAATGACAATTGTACAACATCATAGGCATGAAGAATTGATTGGCAAAAGGAACTGCGGTGACAAATGTAATAATATACATGGTTCAAAAAGACGTATAAAATCCGTCTCATGATACATAAGCTATGAGAAACCCTAAACTAATGCTATCTAGCTACGGCTAAACTGACGTCGTTTAGTCAGACGTCTCATCGCGTCCAAGCGGCGTATCTGTCGGATTCTGCAAAAAAAGACAATAAGACAGCTTTTAGTAAGTATAAACATATAACGACATTTATAAAACAATACAAAAAATAAAAAAGAGTAAACCCTAATACTAACCATGCCGCCGCGAGAACTGAGAATTTCCATCAGGGCGTTTAAGCCCTTCCTGCCTGCGTACTCGCGCTCGTACGGTGTGGGATCACGTCTTGTCATCGACCACTATCAAAACATACAAAGATTTCATTATGTTAGAACTAAAAAACTCATAAACCCTAAACTATCGAACATGCATAAAGAGCAATGTGAAAACACTTACAAAATCGGCCTCAAATGATGCCCATCCACCGCTCCCCAAGTGGTGCAAGCTCCCTGCCTCTACTCGCGCTCTGGCTGCATCCTTTTGTTGCTTCCACTTGTCGGGATTCTCGCGCGCTGCTTTCTTCGCATTCTTCCAATCTTCTTTGGCCAGCCAATCTGGCCTGTTCCACCCATTCTTGATTGCTTTTTGCACTTCGGAACGCTTGTGTTTGCAGTATTCGCGCATTCGAATCTTCATCAGGTCTTCATTGAAGCGCTGATCCCGTGTTGGAACGGGAAACTCATCATGAAGTATGCTGATGACTCTGTTTTTTAAATCACTTGGTACTTCACTCCATTTGTTTATTCATCAGGTCTTCATTGAAGCGCTGATCCCGTGTTGGAACGGGAAACTCATAATGAAGTATGCTGATGACTCTGTTTTTTAAATCACTTGGTACTTCACTCCATTTGTTTAGTATGTAGTGTCTAAACAACTGAGAGCAAAGACCACGCATGTGCGAGATCACCTTCTTGCCGTCATCATCCATGATGATGCCGCCGCTGATGTCGACGGAGTAAGGCAAGCCCTCTGGCTGGTGACGCGTGAACCTGGGTGTCCCGGCAGGGGTCTCTAGCGGCGTGTCGATGGGGGTACGGACGTCAGGTGTCTCCACCGGCGTCTGGGCCCCGAAGCGAGGAGTGTCGAGTGGGGTGGCTCCTGGCGGAGTAGGTAGAGGTGTGTAGCTTCTAGGAACAGTCAGCCGTGCAAAACCTGGCGTAGATGGCAATTCTGTGGCTGGTGTGGGAGCGGGCAAAGAAGGGGAGGGTAAAGAGCCTCGTCGAACACGAGGCGGTGTGGAGGCATCGGTGGCGGAATCCCCACAACAACCGCCACCGCCACCACTAGAGCGCCGGTGTCTAGACGAGTGTGAAGCTCGTCTCGTCGACGCCGAAGCTTCGGAGCGCGCCGAATGCTCCGAAAGAGAGGGAGATGCGGATGGAGTAGGAACGCGCGATGATGCGCCAGAGCGATGACGCTCCACGTACCACTGTCTCTGCTGCGGTGACAAAGAAGAAAGAAACTCCTCATCATCCATACCTGCATTAAACACACGAATATTTAAACTTAATATTGAATGAATAGAGTAGACAATGACGCAAAGACCATTAAATACAATGACGTAATGACGCATATAAATACAATGACGCAATGAATTGAGTGATAGAAGAGGCAAGTCGAAAACTCAGAATTTTCAATCAAAAGATATGAGCGCGTGTAGAAAAAAGCGTTATACACCATGGAAGGTACTTAGAGAGCCAGAGCTTTTACAACACGGAGCAAAATTGTTCAAATACAATATTTGTGGCTTTAAGAGATCTCTCTCTCATCCTCGCATAACTCAGCATAACTTCCTATATCTATATAGAGCTCTCCGTTTAAACACATATCCTCTGTTTCATTTTGTAGCTCCTCTGCATGCACCCCATATAGAGTAGTAGCATCTTGATGCTCGTCTGGCACCACCGCAGCGGCTTCTGATTGAGCATCTTCTCTGATCTCCTCCATTGATGTCGTTGTGATTGGCACATGGTAGCCTTCATACGTCCTTGCACTACGAGGGGCTACCTCTATGACGTACCACCAGTTTGATGTAGACTTTGTAGGATGAAATATTACCTGCCAGAGCCACATAACTTACATGAGAGCTTTCAAGCACATAACTTGTAAAAGGGGGATGTTAACTATTTACATACTTACTTGTTCACAATGCTCGGGTAGTACGAAAGTGTCTCTTAGGTCAGTCCATTTCTTAGTAGAATCCACCTCAAGAAAACCAGACTCTCCTCTACGCAACCGGTAAAATAAACTGTAAAGTATGTGCAGCAATGATATTAAAGTCCACATTTTATGCAATGATATTAAAGTCCACTATGAACGTACCTGACACATTTTATGCCAATCGTGTGACTTCAAACCGGTAAGCTTTCCTTCTTTAGTAAAACACGTTCGGAGCGAGTGCATTACGCCAGTGGGGGTCCGCAAAGATCGAATGGTCTCTTTTACTTTGCGTTCCTGGGCTCCTGTGAAAATCCATGGTGCTTTAGGGAGTTTTATCGATCCATCAGACGCTGTTTGCGGCCAATATTGCTCCACACGATCCACATTTCTAAGGTCAACTCTGGCTCCCAAAGTATCTTTCTTGCCGGTCAAATGGTCCCATAGTAGATTACCCACATTCTTGAATATGTGCATTGGATCGAGCAAGTGATTGATCATGAGTCGAGGCCAGTATGGTAACTCGTACCATAGAGATAGTCTCTTCATCCCTGGAGGCAATCCGTCATCGCACATCTCCTTCTGCTCTAACCATGCTTGTGCAGACATCCTTGGTGGCTCTCTTCCCAAAAAGCCGTCGCGTAACACATGATTCTCTGGAAGATACGCTTGATGACCTTCGTAGATTTGCTTCTTCAGTGAGGGTGCCCTACGTGCATTCAGTCTAGGTCCACATGTGACACATGCTCTGTGTCCGCTTGTTTGAAGCCCTGCATGTATACACATGATAATAGATCAACTATGGGAAAAAACAAGATTTACAGTGTCTGAGTGAGGAGTGTCAATAGATCACCTGAGCATTCTGTTAGCCCGGGATAGTCATGCATGGTCCACATTAGAATGCCTCTGATCAAAGCATTCCGTCGTCCTGTGTGTCGGCTCATATCCACCACCTCTATGCCAATCCACAATTGTTGTAGCTCTTCCAATAGTGGACGAAGATACACATCCATATTTCCCACTTTATATCGCCCTGGCACAATCAAGCTTAGCCATAGGTGCCCCTTCTTCGTAGTCAACCACGGGGGAATGTTGTAGTTGACGATGACAACGGGCCATACACTGTAAGATGTTGATCTTTGACCAAATGGATTTACGCCATCCATAGCCAGGCCTAAGCGCAAATTTCGAGCTTCCCTGGCAAAATCCGACCATGTTCCATCTATATGTTTCCACGCTACGCAATCTGCAGGAATTCGTAGCACACCATCCGAAGATTTATTCTCCTCATGCCATGATGCTAGGGCGGCCATGGACTTACATTCGAAGAAATGCTTGATGCGAGGAAGCAGAGGGAAATGTCGCAAAACCTTTTGTGGAATTTTTGTCCCGTGGAGATCTACTCGATATCTTTCGGAATCACATTTCGGACACTTCTCCATGTCTATGTATTCCCCTCTGAAAAGAATGCAGTCATTAGGACAAGCGTGGATAGAATTGTAATCCATCCCCAAGTTTCGCAAAATCTTTCTTGCTTCATCTCGGGAATCTGGCATCACATTGTCAGCTGGTAGTATGTGCTCTTTCAGCAATCTACACAACATAAAAATATGATACAGTCGTGTAAAAATCTATCAGATCATTATACATTTAGAGTTCTATTAAAGTAAACTAATTGTAATAGATCACCTGAAAAGCGTTGTGACGCTAGTGTCACTCCATCCAAACTTTGCCTGCATGTTGAGAAGAACCAGGATTGCTTTCAATCTAGACATACGTGCTCCATTATACAATGGCGTATCGGCTTCAATTTTCATATCATCATAGATAAGCCTTTCTGAATCCATGATCGTCTCGATCATTTCATCAATCTCGGGCTCAAACATTGCCTCCTTGGGAATGTGCTCTGCATGATCATCCCCCGAGCTGTCAGAGGCTACATCTTGTCGCCTCACATATGCTGCTTGACCAAAGCGCCTGCGAACACGTCTATTGGGTTGCAAGATTGCTGCTTGTTGGCCAGCGTCAGAGTCCGACGAGTTATAATTGGCAACAACTCGATCTATAATAGATGGATCGAACTCGCCAAATTCGCGAACGTGCTGCAAAGAAACACGTCTTGTCCGTCGCACAGCATGCTTGCATTGATTACAAGGACATAAGACCCTCGTTGAGAGATAGGTGTTTCGGTTGGACGGTCCCACATCCTCGTCGCTACTCATAATGAGGATAAAAAACTTATAACCTGGACAACAAATTTAATATTCTATTGGCATTCTTCGTCTTATCTCTCTCTCTCTCTCTCTCTCTCTCTCTCTCTCTCTCTCTCTCTCTCTCTCTCTCTCTCTCTCTCTACCTCACATTCTCTAGTCATGTCTAATCCCCGCACACCTCGGTCTAGAGGTGCACGGAGATCAGAACCACCGGGTTATAATCTCGTCTTTATTGGTCAATACCTATATTTGTGGGTACAAGAAATCTACACACCCACGTCTACATGATACTGCATGTAGTGGACAAAACCCCTTTGTCTCTTCTCTAGCTGTAGCACTTCACTTCATCTTAACATCTTTTCACAGTAGATCTTTTCACTGTTCGTCTAACTCTAAACCCTAAACCGTAAGTAATTCTTGCGTGGACTCGATCTAACGTAAATAAGCGTAAATCTAAATAAACGTAAATCTAACTAAAAATAAAGCTAAATCTAATTTAACGTAAGTCTAATGACTAGAGGTTGTCTAGATGGTCATTGTGTCGGGGATGTAGTGACTCTTGCCGCCCTGAAGATCCACCTTCTTCCCTATCTTCTGAAGACATTTCACCAGTACTTTTGGATCGACGGAGCCCACCATGAGTGAAGGCAGCAATACCCTATATTCCATTGAGGGCTTTCTTCACCCGCTTCATGCAGGCATCGCAGTCTATGGAGACCTAAATCTAGTCTAATATAACGTAAATCTAAATCTAGCTTAAATAAACGTAAATCTAGTTAAAAATAAACCTAAATCTAATTTAATGTAAGTCTACATATAACCTAATCTTTAACGTCTTTTAAGATAGTTTCCTACGACGTTATAACTCTCTTCTTCTTGTGTGTGTGCGCGTGTGTGGATGTGTGTGCCAATAAAAAGAGATAAATGGTATAACCTTTCTATCACCCATGCCAAGTATGATAGATTGATTATGCCATTTCCCTCTTGAATAATAGGTCTTGAGTTCAACTCCTCGTCGGCTAGATCTTTAGGTCTTTTAATTTTAATTAGTTTCCTACGACGTTAAATTAGTTTCTCTCTCTTTCTCTCTCAATGTGTGTGCGTTTTTTTGGATCGTATGCATGTTTTCTCTCTCTTTTCCTCTCTCAATGTGTGCGTTTTTTGTTTATGCATGTTCTCTCTCTCTTTTTCTCTCTCAATGCGTGCGTTTTTTGTTTATGCATGCTCTCTCTCTCTTTTTCTCTCTCAATGTGTGTGTGCATTCTTTGTTTATGTATGTGTGTGTGCGTTTTTGTTTTTGTTTGTACTCTCTCTCTCTCTCTCTCTCTCTCTCTCTCAAAAACACTATGTGTGTGTCTGTATGTGTGTGTGTGAGAGAGAGAGAGAGGGAGAGAGAAAGAGGAGAAGGGAACATGAGAATGAGGAGAGGGAAGGAGCATACCTGGCTCTCCTTCCTCTCCTCGTGTGTGTGTGTGTGTGTGTGTGTGTGGAGAAGAAAAAGAGAGAGAGAGAGAGAGAGAGAGAGAGAGAGAGAGAGTGAGGGAGAGCGTTACCTGCTCCTTGCTTGAGGGCGCCGAAAAACTCAGATCTGAGATCTGAGTTTTTGGGCGCGCTCGGTTATTTTTTTACATCAGCCGGCGTCGCTATGAGCGTCGCAAATTTCTTTGTAAATTATCGACGCTCATAGCGACGCTTATAGCGACGTCGGGGAATTTTTTTTTTGAGTGTCGCTGTGTGAGCGTCGCTAATATGAAGAACCTCTTGTAGTGATAGAAATGCATCATGGCATCATGGAATAATAACAATATCAATAAAATGAATGATCATTATAAATAACTTCCAATCATAAAAAATATTTTATGATCTTATGGAACAATTCCATAGAATAACCATTTCAATAAAATCAACCATAAGTACGAATGACTTTCAATTACATAAAAAATGCATCATGACATCATGGAATAACTTTGTGAAATGATAACCATCTCAATAATGAATAATCAGTAAAAATGACTTTTAATCATGAAAACACATCATGACATCATGAAACAACTCCATGCAAAAATAATCATCTCAATGAAAAACGATTAGTACAAAAGATTTGTAATCACGATGAAAATGTATCATGACATCATGAAACAACTCTATAAAGAAATAATCATCTCAATAGCAAACGATCCATACAAACGACTTGTAATCACCATGAAAATGTATCATGATATCATGAAATAATTCTATTATCACAATCTCAATTTAATAAGCGATCATAAGACATTATCATGAATAAAGCTATAAATCTTTAATATCTATATATAAAGAGTTGATATACATTAATAAATCGTGATGATTTGACATGAGTTATCAAGAATAAAAAATCATTAGAAGTATAAATCTTTGATATCTGTAATCAAAAGAGAAAATAAATCATCAAAATAGAACTCTTTAATAAACCATCAAAATCATAACCGTTGATATTCGCAGGAAAGAGAAATAATATGAATTATTAAAGCATAAGCTTCAATATTGATTGAAGATTATTAAAAGAATTATCAAAATCGTAAGTGTTTGTGATGTAGCAAAATAAATCATTGAAGCATAACACTTCGATATCTAAATGAAAAGAATAAAAGAAATTGTCCAAACATAATTCTTTGAATACGACATGAATTATTAAAATTATAGTTCTTTAATATCTACAATTATAACTCTGTATGAATTATCAAAACCATAATTCTCTATGATGCATACAAATTGCTTTTTTCAAGGAAAACATTATACATTAAATTTTTGTGTGAAAAAAATGATGGATATAATTCTCTCTACAGTAGCATCATGCAACTCTCAATATTGAACATAAGAAAATATTAATTTCATCTTTATTATAAATCATACACAATAAATCAAATTGCAAATGATACATGAAAAGAAAATCTAAAAATCATGAAAAAAAAGAAAAAAACACTCAACATGTATCAATATGTGAATCCAATTGAATATAATGTAATTTTAATTTAATTAACTTTTAATCTAGTTACTTTTATGCAAAATTGAATTGCATATTATCTATGAAAAGTAGATCAAAGATTTCTAACAAGAACCTTAACGTAAATAAATTTGAAAATATCTTATGATAGTTTTGATTGAAAACATATTGAAAATAGTTACCAATTCGTTGGAAGTTACTTTTGGCGCAGAATTTTACAAATCTATCATGACAAGCAGCCTCGAAACGCCCCAAAACCTTAAAAATAACTCTTTAAACACTGAAATCTAAGTTTCGAGCAGACAATTATGATGATTTTATGTGAACTGTAGATTTTTGCTGTGCACGGGAGGCAAAAAACGCCCTATTTTTGTGAAGAAAAAACAACCACATTTTGATACCATGTTGAGAAGATAGAGAAAGAGAAGAACAAGAGGCGATACACAGAGAGTGCACCCCAAAAGTATACAGAATATGTACACATGATGATATATATATAGAGGGGACCTAGAGATATATTTAGAGTAGCTTCACATATAAGCTCAACACCTCTTCCCCCCCCCCCCCCAACTAGCAATCTCAAAGTGATCAATCTCACCAATGCCAATGTCTTGTGTAATGCCGTAGGCCTTCAAGGCATAAGCATACATGTCATTGCATCTAAATAAATGCCTTGCCTTCGCATTTGCTAAAAATGGCCCAGAGCTTCCTTCCCATAGCCATGCTAGACATTTAAAATCGATGCACTCCAACAAATGACAAGATATAAAGCTCATCGAGAACTTTGTGTGCTTTCATAAGGGCATTGTCGTGCAGCTCCCGTCGGGTCTGACATACACTAGAACCGAAGCACCACCAAACACTGCATGGTTTTCATCAACCCTTGACTAACACTCTCATCGTGAATGCCACAAACCTTCAAGACGCAAACATAGGTGATTCCATTGAGAGAGAGGCCGAAAGCTTTGTTGCCACGAGGAGCTCTTGTTGGGCATATACTGCTATAAGCGCATGCCAAGTGGAAAGGAACCCTGATTTTGCATCTACTACAAACCACTTGTGTGTTGCCGACTTGTATAAGAATGTGAAGATCAATTTGACAAAGACAAACACTTTGGATGTAGAGCTCATAATCCATTGGCATCGGTAGGATTTTACATAGGATGTGTCCCTAAGTTCACATGTTTTGTTCACAACTCTACAATAGGGAATCTTGGATGTAGTTTAGTATGAGGCAATGGGTCAACTTTATATGAGGCAATGGGTTCCCACGCTGGCATTTCTACATGACACGTTCTAGTTGGCATTTTTGAGGTGTGTTTAGCGGCCATTACTGCAATATCCATGATAGCTTCTGCTTGGACTTGGTGTTCCCACATATGTCACCATGAGTTGTAGAGAGGGTGATAGAAGTTATGGTGCATCTCATATGAACATTCTTATGCCTACTTATTATTTCTATTATATCCATTTATAGGAAATATACTTATTGTAATTGAGGTTGGGCAAGTTTTTAGTGCCTTACAAAAGAGCATTCGACCCCTAGTAGAAAACCACTTCTCTAATTCATTGCTTACATTAACTCTCTCTCTCTCTAGTCAATGCTCCACTTATTTCTCTACTTCTACTTTTGGCATAAGCAATAGTTACAAGTACAATGAGCATAACCTAGCTTCTTACTGCCAAATGTCCCAGCATGATCAAATCAAAAAATGGGCTCAGTACTTGAGAAGAAAAAGAGAAGGGTTGAAATCTAAACTAACATAATATGACGGAAGAGGGAGTCCTTTACACGTGTCGAAATCTACGACATGAAGGTTAAATTCCAAAACTGAAAGAAGCCCCTGTGCACATACCGGCCTTACTAGTTGACTAAATGGTTGGAACTTTCTTAGTCTTGGAAGGTTTGGAAAGGTGAAGGTTAGGATTCCTCATCACTATATGGCACGTGCACCTTCAAATGGGATAAAGGGTGGAGGTGAGAATGGTGAGGCGCGCACATTGTAGGCCGTGCAATCGGACGGGCCGTATTTACAAAATTTATGCGATCCAAGTTTACAAGATTGTGCGGCCTGAATTTACAAAACTGTTGCGAATTTACAAATCGGTCCGGATTTACGTATGTGGCATTCAAATGCCACATACTTTAATGAACGCATGCGGGGGTGGTGGTTAGAGCACATACACCGCACGGGGGAGGTCATGGATTCGAGGCTCAAGGTGCAGACCCGAATTTACCTACTGGCCCAAATTTATGTGCTGACCCAAATTTACAAGTCGACTCGAATTTACAAAAACACATCCGACGGTTCGGATGACCCTCACCGTTGATCCCATTTGAAGGTGCCCGTGCCAAATAGTGCGGAGGGTTATGACAGAGCTGACAGCTGTGCTGTTTCTCTTTAGCGATGTGTCTTCTTTCTCAGGTGGCAGGGCTACTTGTGAAGGGGCAACATGTTACGAGGTGGATGATAGAGGAGAGTGGGGCAACGACCTCTGAGAACAAGAAGCTCAATGGTCTGCGCCACAGCAACAGAAACGTAGACCCTCTACTAGAAACCTGACTTTGCATCTACTAGAAACCACTTGTGCATTGCCGACCCGTAGACTGTGGAAGATCTTCAGGCTATTGTAGCAGTGACCACTTGGATGGGCTCTCGACTTAGCCCCTCTCTCAACAGTGCGTGAAGAATTCTGTGAGCCCATACAAGCTTGCAGGACTACAAACCTACACTTTCTGAAAACACTTTTGTGCTCATTGTCCTCCAATCACATGGTGCTTGTGGCAAATTCAGTTCTCTGTCGTGAAGGTTTTTCCACGCTTTTAGAATAAACTCTATAAAATTCAAGAATGTGAAGTAGCAGAAGCAGGCTATGGCGGATCATGAAGATCATAGACGAGCCCCCGCCCCCAAAACATCTCTGATAGAATCAAAGGTGTGCTTCACAAAGACGGCTCTATGAAAGGCCACATCAGGAGGCAGCAAAGAAGAAAAGGAAAGGAGTGGAGGCTTTTGATTAGGTTGTGGATGACGACAAGTCTGCGAGCAGGAGTCCAAGAAATCAAAACCTCCGAAAAACCATTTTAAGATAGCTCCTCATGCGTACACTAAGGACATTTTTCACATTTGTCAACCTTTGTTCGTGTTTGCTTCTTTGAAGATAGTGTCCCTGACGGACGTTATGTTTGAGAAATCCCTTCATTTGTCTTCGACTCGTTGGCTGGCTGAACTGGCTGCTGAAAATGCTGGCTTCTCCTTCTTGCTTCAAGCGCTAGCAGATGTCTTCTGCAACTTGTCCAAATGGGAGCTCTCTTGCTCCCTTTATAGGTGAGGTATTAGCCTTATGAATTAATTTAGGTTGAGGTAGGCAACTGTCCACCAGGTTTTCCAACAAATAATCATAAAAATGATTTATTAAAAATAGGCCGTGGGGTCCAGATATGTGTGCAATTGTCACACATCCGCCCAACTGAGAATCCAATCGACGCGCGATCTGGCACGTTGGATTCCTCTAACGTAGAACTACATGCTCGTCATGTCAGATGCCCACAGTAGTGTAATAACATCTGTTAAAACGCGTATACAAACCATTTATGCAAGAGGGTTCCAAACTAAAAAACCTAATCTAATGGATTTGTCCGGACATGCAAGTTTTGTGAATAGGCTCACAAAAATTGCCGGTACTAATCTTCCTAGGATTCTAGATATCCTTCTAGGGAAAATTGGCTTTGGAAGTCGATGAAGCATGTCCACATGGCACACAGAGCCATGTGCAAGTGACATCCACGCAATCGAGGAGCGATGAACTGGGACTTAGAGACTTACATACGTATCTTGCCCAGCGTTGTACCGAGTCAGAAGTCTTGAGAAGACGACCGTCAATGCACACTCAAAACAAGGGAAGTGGTCAAGGTCTTAAGTGGGTCGAAGGAGTTCAATAGGGCATGCAATTCAAGGATCCGATTCAGGATCATGAAGAGAACGAAGAGCTCAAAGTCATATGAGAGAGATACGCGCTCGATTTGTGTTGTTCACTGTGCGTACATGCACAGCGCATGTGGTTTACGAAACTAGTTTTCACTTGTGTGCATAGGAAGCAACACTCGGAGACATTGACAAAGAATCTAATGAGAGTTTAGACTGCTTGTTTGAGGGTGATGAAGGACAGAAGAGTAAGAACAAAACAAATTTCCACTTCGACATAGGTTTTCAGGTATGTATGTGCAATTGTGCATCAATTTGCTTAGCATATACCATGATGCGTCACTATTCTGATTTCTCAGTCTTTGAACAGGTAGCCAAAGGCATGGACAATGGTGTGATAGTTCTTATCATAGAGTGTAAACATGTTAGTCATGCCTCTTATCTTTGCTTGCTTTCTCATGCTTTTAATGGTGCAACTCATTTTATTTTCACAATGCATTTTCCGGTTCTTTAGAAAGCAATCAGTTCGTTGTAGGCTGAGTTGGATTTTACATTCCTTGGCAAGCTCATATTCTAAGTGATCTGTAGGGTGGAATTTTATAGTCATTGGTGTGTTGAAATATAAGTACTCACCTGCGTTTGTTACGTTGAAAGAGCGTGATGCTGATTCAGACTCTTTAGTGTTGTTATATCATACTTGGGTTGATATTTTGCATTCTGTAGACTTTTTAATGACTTCCATTGGGGTCTGTCATAAAGTTAGAGAGCTGAATGAGCAGCCAAGGTTTTCTTTGGATGAGGCCATTGTTGTCGGTGAAAGTAGCATATGAGGATTCTTTGAGATTCTTTTTTAGGCAGAGGATTTATGTATGTAGGCGAGCGCAAAACAATTGGACTAGTAAAAGCTTCCACGCCCTGCTTCTGCAACCACACATATTATAAAATTTTCATACGGATGACCTTATCTTCATGTTTGTGAATACTAGATACTCCTACTGTTTGTGGTCTTTGAGATAACATATTAGCAACCACCATTTTTTTCCAGTCCATTTTCTGCTGAGACTAGTTTGTCTGCATCAAAAATTATCTCAAACTCTGATGATTGTTTTCAATGGCAAAGTCTTGCTTTATGGATCATAAAACTGTAGTTTGTTCATCCTTATGGAACACTCGGTTCTCATAGGCTATGACTTGCTTTTGTCGTAGTAAGCCCCAATACTGCTATCATAGGCATCACAATGTATATCAAAGTAAGTCAGAATGATTCAGCATTCATCCCACAGTCAGCTTTTTGTTTAATCTTTAGAATCGGCACTTCTTGTCGAGCCCATTGAAAAGCAGGCATTGCCTTTCAAGTAAGCTGATGAATGGGTGAAGCAATATCTGCACACATATGAATAAAGTGCTGATAGCAGAGCATAAGCCAACATAACTACTGGCATCATATAGATGTCTGAAGGTCGCGGAATCTTTGATCGTTTCCAGCTTTGTAGGGACCATGCAAACACCATTTTTAAAAGTAATGTAACTGGATCTCCTTGCTGGGTCTGCGTTTGGCCATCTGAACAGGGTGATTGAAGGCTGATTTGCATGGAATTGATGTAGGCGATGGCTGATGGCTACTGCAGAAAACACTGTCAATGTGGCAGCAGTGGCATGATATTTGGAGAGGATGGTGTAGATGGTTGTTATTGCTGATGATGGTTGCAAGCCAGGCATTGGGGAAGCTAACGTAGGGGCTGATTGGGGCTGTAGTGGCGATGAAAAAGGATGAGATGGATGCGAGTGAGGGTGATGGTAAGGGAGAGAGAAGGGCAATGGGGGACACCACGAAAACTTGTCCAATACACCATAACGGTAAGGGGGGAAGAGCGATGCTGAAATGGGGTACACATAGTAGGGTGCAAGTAGGGGTACCCGGCTGGAGAAAATCAAGCAAAAAAGGAATCGAGGAAGATGCGTTCAGGAGGTGAAGCTGTGCGGACGAAGCACTGACGACGGTGTGCGATAGCTGATGCGAGGCGTCAGTGAGGCGAGAGGAGGCAACAAACGACGAAGGTACGGGCATGAGGGGTCACGCACATGGGAGCTGAGGGTCGTTTACCTTTTTCCTCATTTAAAGGTTCCACCTTTTTGGCAGCATCGTCGAAATGTTGGATTGGCTACATGAGGTTTCTGTAACGTCATTGGTGGAATCTGTGTGAGTTCAAACCTTGAGTATGACCTTTTGAAGTGTTGATGAGCCCTGGCAGAAGGAAAATGTTAACGAGGCCCAGCATAAGGGGAAGAATCTTCGGAGTAAATAAATATAATATAGAACGAACCAGTATGTACCAGTAGTAGAGCAATGAATGGCATAAAAATATGGGGTAATGAAGGCGTTTGTCCTAGGGTTGATGGTCTAAGATAAAAGCCCCTCTCAGATTGACCAAAAGTAGTGTTTGAAACCATTGAGCTTTATGAATGTCTGAGGACCTACATCAATGTTAGAGGGTTACGTAATGTGCAACTTAATGAACATGGTCGAGCATGCATGTCTTGCAAATAGGTGTATGATGATGCCGAATACTAGAGGGTTATGTATTTTGCAACATGGTGGACATGATCATGCATGTAGTTCTTGCAATTAAGCTTTCGGTGGTGCCAAGTCTAGAGCTAGACTTGTGTGCGGTTGGGCGGTGAATTCGTTTAGTTTTGAAGATTTGCTCTCCCAGAGGGTGGTTTGTGCCAAACTATACGTCAAAGATCTTGATAGACCGATTCTTTTCCTTGTTTTCTTCTTTTTATTCAAACAAGAAGCTTCTATTAGTTAATCAAAAACTTGCCCAACAGGTTGCAACAACTTCTGTGTATAGAGAAATACAATAGAAAATCCGATGTAACTTAGGAAGTACAAGGACTCTCTTATAAAATGAGAGGATGAAAAAGCTATAGAGGTTGTTTATACAACCAACGAAGGCCATGCTACAGAGTGAAGAAACGTCGTGGCTGCCATGTATCAATGAACATCTAGCTTCTTTGCTTCCCTGGTAGACGACCTCAATGCGATCCTAGTGACCTTGTAGAGTGTGAATTGGTTCTTGCCAAAAGGCTCTTAAAGTCTTCACACATGTCTCTAGATGCCCCTCAATACCTTTGAAAATTGAAGCATTGAGCTTGCTAAATGAACCAAATGGTGAGGCTGTTGATCAGCTCCACATTGCTCGTGCTACTATCCTTAGTTAGGAAAAGGAATCTAGTTTGGCACCTTTGTGAGCCTCTTAGAGGACGTGCATGGAAAGACAGGTCATTAGTTGGTGTCACAAACTGATGATGTGGCATGACCTTGCGGATAGAGACTGAATGGACTGTTGACGTGGACAGCGTACGGACCTGTTGACGTGAAGAGCGTACGGACCTACTGACGTGGCACTGTACGGACGTTTGCTTTTGCGCCGACATGCTGACGTGGCAGCTGTACGAAAATTTCGCAAATTGTGCTGCTGCTTTTTGCTGGCAGATTTTGAGATTGATGATTTTGGGACTCAATTGCCTTTGAGTTTAGCGCTTTTGGGGCTCTGTTTTTAGCATCCCTTGTAATGTTTATAAGTGACTCAAGGGTCTAACTTCTCAGAGCATTTGGACGCAGAGTCTGAGAGCGAGCACTCGCAGGAGTTGTACTTTGCTCAAAGGTTAATATAAAAAGAAAAACCGAAAGGGGCACGAGTCTTTGGGGCCAATCTCTCTTGGCACGGAACTACGTCGGGCCATGTCGACTCTTGAAACTGTGAAGTATATTGAAGTGATGTCACGTGCACATCTAGCCCTATGTGCATGTGGACAAGCTACTTCAGGTTTAGGGTTAAGGTCAGCTTAGGAAGTGTTTTGGCACCTTTGTGAGCCTGTGCGTAGGCCGTGCATGTCCAGGCACTTAAGAGTAGTTGCATATCCTCTTGTTGCACACAACATGATCATCAGCATGACATTCAATACCCATCATGAGCATTTTACAATGCACAAAATCCATTGTTTCTATATATCCATTTTTCACTTATTATTTAATAAGTGACTTTGTTGAGAAACTGGGTAGGGCAATTTGCTAAGTGTCTATAAATAAAACCTAGTGCTAGCACTTTCTAACAGAAGAGGCAGCAGAAGTTTCAGTAACTTGCAATACACCTTCTCAGCAAGACTGGTAGTAGACCTAGCGTTTTTAGCCAAGAGAAGCAGAACATTCTAGCGTTTCCATCAACAGATCAAGCCTAGCGTTTTGCTACAGATTCAGCCTCGCGTTTTTCAGTTTGCAGACTCAGCCTAGCGTTTGCAGATTCCGGCGTCGGGTCAGCCCAAGCACATCAGCGTTTCTAGTTCTCAGTACTTAGACACAACAGATCCAGCCCCTAGCCTCGCAGATCTCACCTACCCGCAGCAGATCTTCACCGTACCGTGAGATCAGCCAGCATTTTCAGATTCAGCCCGCTGTCCACAGATGTCAGCATCTTCATTTTCAGTGCATCGTCGTCCCGCCGTCGCCATCGCCGTCCTCGCCGGCACAGTGTCAAAATTCAACAGAAAGTCAGCATTTTGCAGATTTCATCCCTAGCGTTTTCAAATTTTAGCCCGTCCTCGTCATCTTCATCATTGTCGTCGACAAGTACATTGCATCTAGACCATTGTACAAGATTTGTGCAATCAATAGCATAGACCTCTCTCGCCATAGAGAGGGGGGCCCTTGAAGGAGGGTTTGAGAACCGTCTGGTGTCATATTTCTCTCTCTCTCTCTCTCTCTCTCTCTCACACACACACACACACACACACACAGTCTCAACACCTTCATTCACAGTAGCATTCACTTTGTTTGTGATCATTTTACTTTCTCACTAAAGGAACGGAAGTCTCTCCCTCCTGTAAGTAAAAGGAACCCTTGAGCAGGAATCTCTTTTTGTGTCGCGACAGAATCTAGACTTGGGGTGTCCAAGTTTGGTATAGTCGTATCAGAGCAGGGCTGATTTCTCTTCTATAGGGAAATTTGATCCTTCTTCTCGCGGCACCTATGGATTTTGAAAAGAATCAGTTGACCTCTTCTCCCATCGCTGAGGTGGGAGGAGGCAATACGGAAAATTCAACGACTTAGCAGAGACTGAGTACGGGCCATCCTGGCTCACACAGTATGAACTCAGGAAGATGCAACGTCGACAGCAGGTTGATGAGTGCACAAAGTAGATGCTTTAGTTTTCTAAGGATCCCCTTAATGCAAAATTTTTGACCCAACAGTCAATGGCTGAAGTGCATACCCAGTGGCTCGATGGCAGAAAGCCATCGAGCCACCAATCAAACCGGCAATCAAGAAGCCTCCTATTCCGAGGATGTTGATTGCAGAAGAACTCCATGATGTGGTCCAAACTCAAATTAGTCAGCTTCTGGACACGAAGAAGCCATCGAAGAAGCAATTGAAGAAGAGAAAGAAGGGGTCTGATTACCCCGGTTATCAAAGAAGCAATTGAAGAAGAGCAAGAAGGGTACTGACTACCCCGGTTAGCTGGGCCGTCAATCTTCTTTTGCATTTGCACGAAAACAGAAGAAGCGTGTGCATTTTGAAGGACTACCCAGTTCTTCTTCCTCTGCTTTCGACAGTCCTTCTAGCTTTCCTCTTCCGACTCGAGTGAGTAGGATAGAAAGTGCCAGAAGCGAAGCAAGAAGCAAAGCTTTGGAAAGAACAAGAAAAAGGTAAAGAAGATCAGATTCTTACCGGATTCTGATAGTTCTACGGAGGAGTCATTCTCTGATAGTTCGGACTCCGACGGCCACATGTTTTATGCAAAGAAGAAACACTTTGACAAAGTCAACCAGTATGATTTCCTCGAAGATAAGAGCAAGAAGACAGAGGAATTTAAAGAGAGTGGACAATCAATAAAATTTGAATCCTTATCTGGATTTCGAGATGCTCCAAAGGCTTTGGCTTTCATTCAGCAGTTTGACATAGCCTTCTCCGGAGGTCATTACTTAGAGCACTCCAAGATCAGGAGGGCGCAATCGTTTTTAAAGGGAAATGCTCGAACTTGGTGGTGCACTCTTCTTCCGAGGAAAGAAGCTCCGACCAAGTGGTCGAAGTTCAAATGGCTCTTTATTTCTTCTTGGTTGACCCAAGAGACGAACGAGATGTGAGAACCGCTTGGAACCATCTTTGGATGACCATCGGATGACCAAGGGTGACACTTTGGATGCATATTGTGAGAGGTTTTGGGATTCTTTTCTTCGGATCTCTTCGTTTAAGGTCACTTTAGAAAAACAAACTGAGCGGTTTTGCTGCGCATTCCCTCCAGGGATCCAAGATTACTGCTTTGAACAAAAGTCCGAGTCTATTGTAACAGACTTGGACACTTTTAGTCGAGATTCTACCGCGATACCACAAGAATTCACTTCAAAACAGTTCACAGTTCACAATTGATTCAACACTGGCCCGGCGGAGTTCCGTGCCTAGAGATATTGGCCCAAAGACTGGCGCCTCTTTCGGTATTTCTTTTTGTATTAATCTGCAATTCAAAGTACAAGGGAGTGGTCGGGACTCTCTCAGATTTTGCGTCTAGATGCTCTGAGAAGTGAGAGCCCAAGCCACTATTAAATAGGTTTACAAGGGATGCTAAAAGCAGAGCCCAAAAGCTTCAAAATCAAAAGCTGTCCCAAAATAAAGCACTTTCAATTTTTCCTCTCAGGGAAATAAAGCAAGGCTTAAAATTAAAAGCTCTCTTTGTCTCTTGCGTAGCTACTGCGTAGCCAAAAAGCAGCCCAAAATCTACTGATGCCGTCCGTACACTGTTGCCACATGTCAGCAGCCCCGCAAAATGCGGGTGTCTGTACAACAAGCCACGTCAGCATTTTTGCACTGTACAAGGCATTTCCGGGAGTAGCCAACGAGTGTGTGTGAGTATTGGGCAGCCATGTCACTGAGTTGTGACATGCCTCCCTTTTGAAAGCATTGTAATCGCCCTCGATTATGCCTGCAAAACCAGACAGAAGCGATAAACTGTCTTAGCAGACATTGACTGTTGTATTGATGCACTAGGAACACATCTAGCACATGTACCAATCGACAATCACATCACACGACATCACTCGACATCACTTGACATCACAGGACATCACATGACAAATCACATTGAACATTCAGTCGGATCTCAGACCTCAGACCATGATTTATCGGCAATGCAATTAGGAATCGCATCTAGATCCACTGAGGACATACAATCATTTCGTCTATTAGTTCCTGCACTTAAACAAGTCAAGAACAATTCAGTATTATATTAGTGGGAATTCCAGTTCATAAAGTCATTACAACAGCATACTGTCAGCTCTCAATATCCCTGAAGCTCAAAGAGACATTAGTGACTCTAGTATCAAAAATCGAGGCATCTGTTGACAAAGGAGCAGAGTAACTCCCCTCTTGTGCATACCCACTGCACTAGATTTCCGGCCAAGCTGAATTCGGGAATAGACTATGCTAAACCAAAAGCTTCAAGGTAAAGTTTCACAATCTGAGGAGTATCTGCTAGGTCCTCCTCCTCCATCCACTTCGCATCCAATGCAGGATAGTTTTTGAATTTAACCAAGAACCGCCTACTCACTTTACCCTTAATCTTTCTGTCCTTATGTGCCAATATCTGTTCTGGAACAAGGATCTCCTCGTTTTCTTTCACTTCGGGTTGCTCATCAGGCTCCCCATCATCGGGCACATCGCCTTTAAAAGGTTTCAAGAGACTCACATGAAAAGCATTGTGAATTCTCCAAGTGTCGGGCAGCTTTTATCATTTATCTTTTCGGAGATCTGGAAAGGTCTGTAGTATCGTATACTAAGCTTTGGAAAAAGCCTCTCTTTTCCCTTTTTCTTTCTCAGGCATGCCTTCTCAAAACGTAAGGACCCAATCGTTTTCCTTCAATTTCAAATCGCGACGATGGCGATCTGTTGCCTTTTTCAGTCTCTCTTGACATTTCTGCAAAGCCTCGCGGACCTTGGCAAAAGCCGTGTCCAAGTCTCGCGTGTACTCATTGGCTTCAAAAATTTTATGTTTCGTGCTTAGGAGGGGTGGAACCTTCGTAGCACCTTCAATAATCTCAAATGGCCCCTCCCCGTCGAAGAGTGTATCGTGTTGTAGGCAAATTCCACCAAAAAATACTTTTTCCATTGAGTCTTCTGATCCGAGATGTAAGACTTCAATAAATCTAAAACCACTGAATTGGCAATCTAAGATTGCTCTTCAGTCTGCGGGTCGAAAGATGACGAGAACTGCAACCACGTGCCATTGTTCTCCCAAATTGCCTTCCAAAACAAACTTGTGAATCTGGGGTCCTTGTCAGAGACAATCGTCTCGGGCATGCCATGTAATCTGAAGATTTGGGCCAAAAACGGTCTCGCTAAATGATCAGGCTTGATTGTTTTCTTCACTGGAATGAAATGAGCTTGCTTGCTAAATCTGTCAATAACAATCCAGATACCATCGTGACCACTCTGTGTTCTCGGGAGAACAAAAATGAAATCCATTGCAATACTTTCCCAGGGGCGGGTGGTATGGGCAAAGGCTGTAACAATCCCTGTGCTTTATGCCTGTCAAACTCGAAGCTTTTGGCATACCAAGCAACTGCGCATAAACTCGTCCACATTCTTCTTGAGTCTCGGCCAACAGAAGTATCTCTCTACCCCTTTCAAGGTGGTAGCAATGCCGCGGTGACTCGTAAAAGGTGGACAGTGGCATTCGGTCATAACCTTTTCCCTCAACGGTTGTGTAACGCACAACATGGTTTTCCTCATCAAGTAGCCATCTCGAATGGAGTATCCCGCTACTATCTCCCCATCCCGTATCCGTGTGAAAATGTCTGCAAAATCTGTATTCGTGGCATACTGATTGACCATATCCTCGAAGCTCCCATGATGTATTGTGGAAATAGCGAGAACCAACGGCTTCCGAGACAAAGCATCTGCCACCAAATTCTTCTGTCCCTGAACATGAACAATCTGGAAGTGAAACTGTGACAAGATGTTCGCACACTGCATCTGCTTTTCCGATAGCTGCTTCTGTGACAAGTAGTGTAAACTCTGATGGTCTGTGAAGACAGTAAATCCGCTCCGAGTAGGCAATGTCGCTACTGAGTAAGAGCATGGATAACTGTCAAAAGCTCTTTCTCATAAATCTGTGTTGTCAATTCCGGCCTTGAGAACAATCGGCTCTCGTAGGCAATGACATGGCCTTCTTGCATTAAGACCGCACCCAGACTACGACCACAAGCATCACAATATACTTCAAATGAGTTATGCAAGTCCGGCAAAGTCAAAACTGGTCCTGTAGTCAATTTCTCTTTCAATGTCTGAAAGGCAGTCACCTCTGTGGGTCCCCACGAGAAAGGGACTCCTTTCTGTGTCAAAATATGCAAAGGGGAAGTAACCTCTGCAAACTTTCTAACGAACCGCTTGTAGTACGAACACAAGCCCAAGAAGCTTCTAACTTCATGGACATTCTTCAAATTGGGCCAATTACGGATAGTCTCTATCTTGATCGGGTCCATCTGCACTCCTGCTCTGCTGAGACAATGTGTCCCAAAAAGTGTATCTCTGGAAGGAAAAATTCACTTTTCTTTGCGTCAATCACCAACTTGTGATCTCGTAATGCCTGAAAGACCTGAAGCAGATGTTCTCTATGTTGTGCCTCATCCTTGGAGAAAACAATGATGTCGTCAAAGAAGGTGCCAACAAATAGTCTATACTCTCGAAAAATCTTGTCCATCATCTGGTTAAATGTCGCAGGAGCATTGGTTAGGCCAAAAGACATCACCAAAAACTTAAATAACCCAAAAGTCGTCCGAAAAACTGTCTTGTAGACATCTCCCGGCGCAATTCGGATATGATATCCATTTTTCAAGTAGATCCTGCTAAAGCACGAGGATCCCTGTAGTCGGTCAAGTATATCATCAATCCTAGGAATCAGAAATCTGTTCTTGATGGTGATTTTGTTAAGAGCTCTATAATCGATGCACATTCTCCAAGATCCGTCTTTCTTCAAAACCAACAATACAGGAGAGCAGTACAGTGAAGTACTAGGCTGGACAAGACCCTTTTCCAAGAGGTCTTTCACTTGGTTCATAATTTCTTCGTTTTGGGCTCGGCTCACACGATAAGGTGGCTAGTTCGGTTGTGTGCTTCCAGGTATCAGATCAATGGTATGACCCTCAGGACGAGCGGGTGGTAACGCGCTTGGCAGGCCCTCATAAAAGCAATCGGTATGAGTGTGGAGAAAATCTTGGCGTTCTTTATCACCTTTAGACATATTTGTCCTATTCTCATCATTCATCTCTCTCAAGAAGATCGAGTAAACAAACAGACTGGATTTCATTAATTTTGAAATGGCCGAAGCTGATACAATAGGGACAGACTCGTCCTTAAGTTTTACATCAAGTACAATGGGTCTGCCCTTCTCTGTAGTCAAAGTCGCTTCCGGTTCTGCCCTTCTCTGTAATCAAAGTCTCTTTTCTTGCCCGATAGTCGACCACGGCGTTGTTCTTATGGTACCAGGGAATTCCCAAGAGGACATCACAACCTTCCAAAGGCATTATGTAGAAGCCCTCATGCCCCAAATACCCCTAACAATGCAATCGAAGTTTGCCAATGACAGGTGTAGTGGCTACATCCATGCCGGGTACCTCTAGAACTGCCTCTGCTAGTGGTCCCATCCGATCGGGTGTGATCTCGAGCCGCACCGCCAATTCAGGTGAAATGAAGTTGGCCTTGGCTCCTCCATCAAAAAAGATCAGGGCTTCTTGGTCTTTCACTTTGCCCCATGCTCGACAAAGTTCTGTACTCTCGTCCATCATGCTTGGGTCAGTACCCACGCAATCTGGAACCAGTCCTGTTTTTATCTTGCCTTTTCGTCCACGTTCCTCAGCTGCTTTCGAACCTTCAGGCCTGTCTTCATCCTTGTCGTTCTGTTCTTTCGGTGCCTTTTTAGGACACCTCGCGGAGATATGCCCAGTTTCCCCGCATCCAAAACACTTCCCCTCTTTGATGTAGAGAGCTCTCTCTTGAGGAGTGAGTTTGGGTCGTGCATCCTTTTCTTTCTATTCTGGGTTGCTCTTCCTCTTTCTACTTCCATTTTTCGAAGTCTGTTCGGTCCTTTGCGTCATGATTTCATCCGTGGGGCAAGTCAAAACTGCCCGAGTGAATGGCAAAACCCCGTTTCGCACGACTCATCAATTCGTGAATGGAATCTGACTTTTGCTCTAAGCAGTGATCTCGGATCTCTGTAGGAAGACCCAAGGTAAACCGCTCAATCTGTTCTTTGAACGATATCTTCTTAAATGAAGAGGCGGGTAGAAAAGAGCTCCAAAATCTCTCGCAATATGCGTCCAATATATCCTTCTTGGTCATCCGAAGATGGTTCCAAGCAGTTCGTATGTCGCGTTCATACTCTCGAGTCAGTCAAGAAGAAATAAAAAGCCTTTTGAATTTCAGCCATTTAATTGGCGCCGTCTTGTTTAATAGAAGCGTGGACCACCAAGTTCGAGCATTTTCCTTGAAGTAAGAGGTAGCCCTCCGAATCTTGGAGTGCTTTGAGTAACGCCCTCCAGAGAAAGCTATGTCAAACTGTTGTATGAAAGACAAAGTCTTCGAAGCATCCCTATAACCAGAAATCGTGTCAAATTTAATTGACTGTCCACCTTCCTTAAACTCTCAAACTTTCTTGCTTTTATCTTCCAAAAAGTCATACTGGGCTTTATAAAAATTTCTTCTTCTTTGCATAAAAGCTGTTGTCGTCGGTCTGAACTATCCGAAGACGAATCCTTTGTAGAACTGTCAACAACTGGGCGAGATTTAGGCTTCTCTCCAACGCTTTGCTTTTTGCTTCGCTTTTTTCCTTTTTTGTCTTCTTCGCTCGAGTCAGAAGAGCTAGAAGAATTGTCAGAAGAAGAAGAACTGGGTACTCCTTCAAATCGAATATGCTTTTGCTTTCTTGTCGATGCAAATGTAGACTGGGGACCCAAAATAACCCGGGAAGTCAGTTCCTTTCTTCTTCTTTTTGTCGTGCTTTTTTGCTTTGTTTCGCGCGTCAAAAAGCTGAGCAATTCCTGCATCAACCACCTCTTCTAATTCTTGCTCTGTATACATCCTTGGGGTAGGAGGTTTCTTCAGTGCCAGTTTGAGAGGTGGTTCTGTGGTTTACCGCTACTGTGCATGCACCTCGTCGAAGGAGGTCTGGCTCATAAATTTTACAATTTCGGGTCCTTCACAAAATTGAGTATCATCTTGTTGCATCGCCGATTGATCGTCGACGTTCCATCATCTCTTCGAGCTCCGTCTGAGTAGGCCGAGGCGAGCTGTACTCCTCGTGTGAATCTTCGTCGTGATCTCTTCCCGCATCTCCGGATGCAGAGGAAGTCGACTGATCTCTGCTTGAAGCCATAGGTACCTTGTAAAAAGGATCGGATTTCCCGTAGAAGAGAAATCGGCCGTGCTCTGATGTCACTGTAACACACTTGGACACTCCAAGTCGAGATTCTACCGCGACACCACAAGAATTCACTTCAAAACAGTTCACAGTTCACAATTGATTCAACACTGGCCCGGCGGAGTTCCGTGCCTAGAGATATTGGGTCCAAAGACTGGCGCCCCTTTCGGTATTTCTTGTCAGGACTCACTCTCAGACTCTGCGTCCAGATGCTCTGAGAAGTGAGAGCCCAAGCCACTATTAAATAAGTTTACAAGGGATGCTAAAAGCAGCGCCCAAAAGCTTTAAAATCAAAAGCTGTCCCAAAATAAAGCACTTTCAATTTTTCCTCTCACAAGCCCTCTTAGGGAAATAAAGCAAGGCTTAAAATTAAAAGCTCTCTCTCTCTCTCTCTCTCTCTCTCTCTCTCTCTCTCTCTCTGTGTGTCTCCCCTCGCCCGCTGCTTGCCCCGCTGCCTGCTCGCGTGCGGACTGCCGCTCCCTGCCTGCTCACGCAGCGCAGTGCCTGCCTGTTTGCTCGCGCAGAATAGCTGCTGCACCTGCATCAACATTGCCGCCCCCATCCCTCCCTGTTGCTGCCGCCCTTACACACACACACACACACACACACACACACACACATTGCTCGTTACTTTTTCACAACACACTACCTCGCATCCGTCTGTTGCACACACACATACACAAATTTCACATTGCACTTTCACATCACATCACTATATTTCAACATGACTCTCCTCAACACTTGAGTCACGCAAGGCAAACGAACAAATCGAGAAAGCTCCGAGATGGAAAAAGGGGGAGTAACCAAGGAGGAATTAACCAAGATGGACGACAAGCTCAATGCCACAATCAAGGAGAACAAGAAGATGGCGGACTCCGCCATCAACACTATCATCAACCGTCTCTCCAAGCTCGAGAAGGAAGTGGAAGCCTTGAATAAGGAGAAAGAGGAGTGGGTCAAAGAAAAAGAGATTAAAGACGAGGAGACAAGGAAGGAGCTCGCGATGTGGAAGGAGGCCCAAGAAGGATGGAAAAAGGAGAAGAAGGAGATGCAAGAACAAATGGCCATCCTCAATGCCTCAATCCCATCCCTCACCCCCGAGGAAGGCAAAATAAACAATGAAACCAAAATGGCCATCAAGGAAGAACTCACCAAAGCTCTCATCGAAAGCTTGGAAGACAAGCTCGAGGCCTCAAAGGAAGGGTGGGTGGAAGTGGTCAAGAACCTTAAAAAAGAAGCAAAAGAGGATGCTCACAAAGAAGAGGCCCTCCTTGTACACACCACACTTGAAGAGGAGAAGATGAGGCATGCCCGCCGCCTAAATATACGAGTCACTGGCATGGAAGAAGGGAAAGGCTCCACTCCCGAGAAAGATGGCAAAACCCTATGTACCAAACTTGGGTACAAGATAGAAGACCCAACCCCCTTCACCAAAGCTTGGAGAGCCGGTAAAGACCCAACCAAAAAGAGGCCCCTCATCCTCCAATTTCCATCGGAAGAAGCCCGTACCCTCTTCATCCGCAAGAGGGTCATTCTACGAGGCCTCACAGGGGCCCCTTTTACCTTGTTGATGACCTCACAAAGATGCAAGTAGAACACAGGAGAGCATGCATGCCTCGAGTACAACAAGCATGCAAAGAGGGGAAACGGGCCTCCTACCTTGACGGTTGAGTCATCATTGATGGCAAGGCCGTAGCATAGGGACTCACGGCCTATGGGACACTATACGAGGAGATACACATGGCAGTTTGGAATTGCAATGGCTCTCTATGGACACATCCAGGGAGACTAGAGGAGGTGATGCATGACCGAGACATTGTTCTACTCACAGAGACATGCGAGTCCCGAGAGAGGCCTACCTCGAGTACATGATTACCAATGGGAGTTTCTACAGAGGAAGTGCACACGACACAACACTTCTAGAGGATCTGGCGGGGTACCAATCCTCTATCGCCGCTCACTTCGCAGCAGGATACAGATAGTAGCCCGCGACCCAGAGGCACGCTACATGTGGATACGGATTGAGCTATCGGAGGAGCACACTCTATACATTGCCATTTGCTACTTCGTGCCTAGCGGTTCTAGATTTGCACATAGAGGAGGAGCAGGGGTAGAGGAGACCCATACACATGTAGGAGAGGAGGAAGATGATACACAATCACCATATACGTGTCTCAGGGAGGGGATCATGGAGTAGTCCAGACTAGGGGAAGTCTTCCTTATGGGGGATTTCAACGCCAGGACACAAAGTAGACAGTGTGACATCTACGACTTCGATGACCCATAACTACTCTCCACCTTGGAGAACACAGAGGCAGAGAGGACCTCCGGAGATACCACCACGCCCACACCATATGGGAGACACATACTCCGCTTGGGATCACAACACCGTCTCGTTATCTATAACTGGATGGTGCAATGGCCATCATCTGGAGGCTTGACTTTTATACCACCATCGGTATCTGGTGGAGGTAGTACAATGGATTACATCATCGGCCTCAGAAAGGCAGCTCACTTGCTCACATCCTTCACCATCCCACCACTACCTATCGGGGCTGACCACGCATACCTTGCTCTCTCTTTCACTGGCTCACCCATTTCACACACACCACCCACACCCACGCCACACACTACCATACATTTCACACATGAGCTTGCCAGTCTTTTCATCACATGTGTATGAGGGGATCTATGCTCTCGATCCAGATACACCACTCTCTACACTCACTAGCCAGCTCTCTTTAGTTCTTCACACTTCAACCCTCAGTTGCTTCCCACACACCATTCACAGTGGCCGACCCCCACCCTCTGGGACGATGCCCCAGAACAGATGGTATGACAAGGAGTGCAGAGACCTCTACAGACAGCTGCGGGCTCAACGAGCCTTGGAGGAGATCCCAAAGAGCGAGGTCAGGAGACAGATAAAGGCCATTACACGTCGTAAAAGGTGGGCCTTTGAGGAGCAGTAGGAGCTTGAGCTATACCACCTTCTCATGAGTACAGACTGAGCCACAGCATGGAGGATTCTCAGAGAGCCACGTCCTACTACCCCACTAGAGGACCCCCAGACTTGGCATGACTATGCCGAACGCCTATACCAGATACCTGAGCAGCCACTAATCCCAGAGCCATCCGACCCTCGACCTAACACTTCGACTTTCTTTACATCTACTATGGTGGAGAGGGCCATTCGGCGCCTACAACACGGCCGCTCAGCAGATCATACCGGCCTACAGAGCGAGCACCTCATCTATGCGGCAAACACTCTCTCCCCCCTGATAGCACGTCTCTTCAACCGTGCATTGGTTGAGGGACTACCAGAGGAGTGGACCATGCACACCATTGTGCCTATCGACAAATCTGGCGACACCGTGGATCCAGGGAACTATAGGACTTTCATGATTGGCCACACACTGGCCAAACTATACGGGGCAGTTCTTGAAGCAAAGCTTAGCACACATGCAGAGGCATCAGGGATACGAGCACCAGGTAAGGCAGGTTTTAGACGCACTTTCTCGACTATTGATCACATTTTCGTGCTTCACTGTCTGATAGATGGAGCGAAGGCACGGAAGAGGAGACTCTACTGTTGCTTTCTTGACTTCCGCAAGGTATTTGACACCATCCCGAAAGATAGACTCTTTCAGCGCCTTTAGGAGCTATAGATACCCTTTGACATGATATGGGCCATTCATTCTTTATATGCACAGGTCACAGGTAGAGTGCGATGCCTTGGTGGACTATCAGATCCCATTCCTAGCACCATCGGTGTGAAGCAAGGATGCCCTCTCTCCCCGACTCTATTTGGTCTCTACATCGACGAGATTTCATATTACATCCTATGAGTAGGCGGCGCGGGCTCAGACTTGGCAGGTATACCACTCCACATTATGCTCTATGCTGATGATACCATCCTTGTTTCTGAGACACAGGAGGGATTACAGAGCCACTTACGAGCCTTAGATGATTTCTGCACACACAGAGGGTTCACAATGAACCTTGGCAAGACCAAGGTCATGATCTTCCATACCTCCAGGGTAGTTCGTAGTAGAGCAGTACTTATAGCAGCAAGCGGACAGGTCGAGGTGGTTGACTCATATGTTTACTTGGGGGTGACTTTTACTAGCACCATTGACAGATTTTCCATGGCCCAGGCAGCCGAGACCGGATTACACGGGGATATGGAGCACTGGCCACCCTAAACCACAGATGCCATCAGCCCCACTTCCAGGAGCCCCGCACCAAAGGGTGGCTCTGTGACACTCTAGTCACACCTGCCATGATGTATGCCGCGGCAGTATGGGCACCAAGACTCTCAGCACCTCTATGGACACAGATAGAGCGTCCACATATCATTATGATCTCTCGTTTGCTCCATAGCAAACCCTCAGTACCACATGACATCATTAGAGCAGAGCTAGCCACACCACCGATGCTAGTAGAGGCCCTTTTTCAGACGATCTGTTTCATTCAGCGCATGCGAGAGCTCCCACCAGACAGACTCAGGCATCGATACAGCTGCATTGGGAAGGTGACACGAGAGCATGGTACTCACAGGTCACAGAGTGGTTTACATCCCATGGTTTGGACATCACATACCTGCCTCCTTTTCAATATGATCCTGACTCTCCCCATACACGCCTCTCACACACTGAGAGGAATCGTGTTCTCAGACAGGACCTCTGGCAGCTCTACATTAGGGAGACATGGATCACACACAGAGAGCCTCTCCCCACGAAGAGGCAGTATTACAGAGATCACTTCCTGACTATCCTAGTAGATGGGTTCATCCGGAGATCGAGATACATGGATATCTACATGCCACATAGAGCAGGGGTCGCCATCGGACAACTCATAGTGGCGTCACACCATTTAGAGATTGGAGGCAAGACGAGCTACACATGTCCCCAGAGCATAGAGGATATACAGACTTTGCACAACGGAGATTGAGAGCGAGGAGCACTATGTTTGCAAATGTAGAGCACATGAGGAGATCAGAGGTAGATACCCGACCTTGTTCGCAGATCAGACCACTCTACATCAAATTTTTGAGTCCAGAGACCAGCAACAGTTCGGCCGCTTTCTCCTCGAGATACAGCACCATCGGGACTCCCTCTTCCAGGTAGCATCAACTGGGAGAGATGAGCGCCAGACACAGCTCACAGACTTTTTTCAGAGGACCATAGCAGAGCCATCACCTCTGACCATCCAGAGAGGAGTGGCTCTACAGCAGGCTGAGGAGGTCCGAGCTCGCAGACGCCCACGTATCCATGGACGCTGGGTGCCTCGCCTACACCAGAGCGAGATCCAAGAGATCTAGGAGCACTACTATAGATCTTTGGAGGAGAGATGCCTCCGGGCTTTTGCAGATCCAACAATCATCTTGCGAGGACTACTCATACCCTACCCGCCCATGCATCCTGTACTACACCCGGGACTATGGTACTGGATGGAGCTAGAGATAGGATAGCATTTCATCTTATGATTGTACATTCTACCCCAGCATATAGAATTACATCTTTTCCCCAGTTTTGGAGCTCCATCCTCACCCTTGTATCACTTTCCTCCCTCAGTCATCATACAGGATAGTCACTTTTACTTTTGTACCTTTTATCCTTTACGGATACACAGAGGACACCCACCTCATGTACTTTGATTTGTCTCATAGTCCGACTTCGGCCTTTTATAGACGTTAAAATCTCTCTCTCTCTCTCTCTCTCTCTCTCTCTCTCTCTCTCTCTCTCTCTCTCTCTCTCTCTCTCTCTCTCTCTCTCTCTCTCTCTCTCTCTCTCTCTCTCTCTCTCTCTCTCTCTCTCTCTCGCGTAGCTACTGCGTAGCCAAAAAGGAACCCAAAATTTGTCGCTGCCGTCCGTACACTGCTGCCATGTGTCAGCAGCCCCGCAAACGTGGGCGTCCGTATAGCAAGCCACGTCAGCATTTCTGCTCCGTACAAGGCATTTCTGGGAGCAGCCAGCGGGTGTGTGTGAGTATTGGGCAGCCACGTCACTGAGTTGTGACATCTATACAACAACTAATGGGACATGCAAAACGAGGATTCTCGATACATTCGAGGAATTTGACCTACCCCACTGATGAAGTTGTCTCAAAAGACTAGACAAACCTCGACCAATGAAAATAGAAAGAAAAAGAATCCCCAGAAAAAGAAAGATGCACGACCCCGATTGACTGCAGAAGCGAGAGCTGACTATCTCAAAGAGGGGAAGTGTTTTGGTTGCGGGGAACAAGGGCACATCTTTGCAAAGTGCCTACAATGAGAACAGGCCAAAGACATGCCAGAGAGTTCTAGAGCAGCGGAAGAACGTGACAAAAAAGAAAAAATGAAAGCAGGACTGGTACTAGATTGCATAGGAACCGACCCAAGCCAGATGGATGAAAGTAAGGAACTTTGGTGCGCATGGGGCAAAGTGAAAGATCAAGAAGCCCTTATCTTTTTTGATGGAGGAGTCAAGGCCATCGTCATTTCACCTGAATTGGCGGCGCGGCTCGAGATTACGCTTGAGGATGGGACCACCGACGGAGGTAGTTCTAGCGGCGCTCGACGGGATGTAGCCATTACGCCTGTCATTGGCAAACTTCGTTTGCATTGTCAGGGGTATTTAGGATACGAGGACTTTTACATCATGCCTTTGGAAAGGTGTGACATCCTCCTAGGAATCTCTTGGTACCATAAGAACAACGCCCTGGTCGACTATTGGGCTAAGAAAGCAACCTTGACAAATGAAAAGGGAAGGAAAATTATACTTGATGTAAAATTGAAGGGCGAGTTCGTCCCTATTGTATCGGCTTCGGCCATTTCAAAATTAATAAAATTCTCTCTTTGTTTACTCGATCTCTTTGAGAGAATCGAATGATGAACAACGAACGAACATGTCTAAATTGGACAAAGAACGATAAAATTTTTTGCACACACATGCTGACTCTTTCTTAGAAGGCCTGCCAAGCGAGTTACCCCCATCTCATCCTGAGGACCATACTATTGATTTGATTCTTGAAACCACACCACCAAATCGGCCACTTTACCGTGTTAGCCGAGCTCAAAATGAAGAAATCATGAACCAAGTGAAAGACCTTGAAAAGGGTCTCATGCAGCTTGATACTTCATCCTACTGTTCTCTGGTTTTGTTGGTACTCTTGGAGAATGTGCCTTGATTATAGAGCTCTTAATAAAATCACCATCAAGAATAGATTCTCGATTCCCACGATGATGATATTCTTGATAGACTTTAGGGATCCTCTTGTTTCGGTAGGATTGATTTGAAAAGCGGATATCATCAGATTAGAATCGCTCCGAGAGATGTCTACAAGACAGCCTTTGGATAAGCTTTGGTTTATACGAATTTTCGATGATGTCTTTTGGACTTACCAATGCTCCAGCAACTTTCAAGCGAATGACAGATAGGATTTCCCAAGAGCATCGATCTTTTGTGGGTACTTTCTTTTATGATTTTATCGTTTTCTCCAAGGATGAAGCAGAGCATCGACACCATCTGCTACAGGCCTTTCATGCGTTGCGTGATCACAGATTGGTTATTCATGCCAAAAAGAGCGAGTTCATGAGGTTAGAAGCTTATTGGGCTTGTGTTCTTACTACTGGTGGTTCATTCAGAAGTTTGCAGAGGTAGCTTCGCCTTTGCACTTCTTGACCCAAAAAGGAGTCCCTTTCTCGTGGGGACCGACAGAGATGACTTCCTTTCAGGCACTTAAGGAAAAATTGACTATTGGATCAGTGTTGGCTTTGCCAGACTTGCGAAAGCCATTTGAAGTATATTGTGATGCTTGTGGTCGTAGTCTGGGAGCAGTCTTTATGCAAGAAGGCAATGTGATTGCTTATAAAAGCAGAATGTTTTCAAGGCTAGAATTGGTAGCACAGATTTATGAAAAAGAGCTATTGGTAGTGATC
The DNA here is from genome assembly GCF_014529385.1 of Adiantum capillus-veneris. NCBI lineage: Eukaryota > Viridiplantae > Streptophyta > Polypodiopsida > Polypodiales > Pteridaceae > Adiantum > Adiantum capillus-veneris. The sequence goes on from NC_140945.1 coordinate 53,730,166, forward strand.
CATGCTCTTACACAGTGGCGACATTATCTACTCGGAGCCGATTTCATGGTCTTTACTGACCCCAGAGTCTACGCTACTTCTTGTCACAGAAGCAGCTTTCGAAAAAGCATATGCGGTGGGTTAACATCTTGTCACAATTTTACTTCGAGATTGTCCATGTTCAGGGACAAAAACTTAGTGGTAGATGCATTGTCTCGGAAGCCCCTCGTCTTGGCTGTTTTTGCGATCCAAGCTTTGAGGATATGGTTGACCAGTACGCCATCGATCCATATTTTTTTGATGTTTTCACTCGGATACAGAATGGGGAGATAGTGCCAGGATATTCCATACGGGATGGCTACTTGACGAAGAAAACAATGATGTGTGTTACACAGTTGTTGAGGGAAAAGGTTTTGACAGAGTGCCACTATCCACCATTTACGGGACATCACGGCATTGACACCACCTTGAAGGGGGTGGAGCGTTATTTCTTTTGGCCGAAATTCAAGAAGGATGTGGACGACTTTGTTCGCAGTTGTTTAGTATGCCAGAAGGTCAAGTTTGACAGGCATAAGGCACAAGGATTACTACAGCCTTTACCCATTCCCACCCACCCCTGGGAAAGTATTGCAATGGATTTCATCTTTGATCTCTTGAAGACACAGAGTGGGCAGGATGGCATTTGGACTATCATTGACAGCTTTAGCAAGCAAGCTCACTTCATTCCAGTGAAGAAAACAGTCAAGCCGTACCATTTAGCGAGATTGTTCATTGCACAGATATTTCGATTACACGGCATGCCTGAGACAGTAGTATCCGACACAGATGCTCGATTCACAAGTTTGTTTTGGAGGGCTATTTGGAAGAACATTGGAACGCGGTTACAGTTCTCGTCATCATTCCACTCACAGACAGATGGACAATTTGAGATCACAAATTCAGTTGTTCTGGATTTATTAAACTCTTACATCTCTGATCAGAAGACTAAATGGGAATTTTTTCCTTTGGTGGAATTTGCCTGCAATAACACGGTTCACTCTTCGACGGGGAAGGCGCCATTTGAGATAATTGAAGGTGCTCAGAACACCCTTTCTCAACACTAAAGACGAGATTTTGGAAGCTGACTAGTACACGAGGGACTTGGACATTGCTTTTGCCAAGGTCCGTGAGGCTCTAGAGAAGTCTCAGGAACGACATAAGAAGGCAACTGATCGACATCGACGAGATTTGAAACTAAAGGAAGACAATTGGGTGCTCTTACGTTTTGAGAAGGCATGCCTAAGGAAACGAAAGGGAAAGGAGCGGATTTTTCTAAAGCTTAGCATGAGGTAGTATGGTCCTTTCCAGATTAAAGAAAAGATAAATGATGCATGCGTGTCATGCCAGATGTCCATCGTAGTGTAATAACACCTGTCAAAACGCATGTACAAACCATTTATGCAAGAGGGTTCCAAAATTGGAAAACCTTATCTAACGGACTTGTTTGGACATGCAGGTCCAGCGAATAGGCTCACAAAATTACCGGTACTAATCCTCCTAGGATTCTAGACTTCTCTATCTAGGAAGAAGGGAAAAACTGGCTCTAGAAGCCGATGAAGCATGTCCACGTGGCACATAGAACCATGTGCACGTGACATCCCCTCCTGCTTAAGATGAGGTATTGGTACCGAACTCCATGCACACCATAAGTTAGTCTCCGATGAAGTTTCTGCTAGATGAAGTCCTCTACGTGACTTTTGAGGGAGAGGCTCCCTTGGCTGATGTGGAAATGTCCAAAAGACAAGGATAGTGATTATGCATCTACTCACAAACCCTGGACTTCCTCTTGGATCAATGATGCCCTTGTTGGTTACCGGCCAACAATAACCTTTGCTGCCCCAACTCGGATGGTGTGAACCAAATTGCAAACCGGATGGATGCTCATAGAGCGAATGGCTGGATATGCAAACACCGATGTCCACGAAGGTTACCAGCCAGCCTATGTTGCCCCTATGCGGGAAGATTGGCGAGAGCAACGCCGAATAGGAGATGGCACAAACGATGGCAAATCCTCTGTATGGTGTCTCATGAAACCACCAAGTAACTCCTCAAAGATAAGAGGCTCTGAGAGCTATGAGAGCTGAAGCACTTCCACCTTCATATCCTCTTCTCGCTACTTGTTCGCTCTCTTGCCCATTTTTTATAGCTGTCATTTGCAACTTGATCAGTGACTCCCCACGTTTGGTCATCATCACTTCATGTTGGATGGTTCCTCGTTTCTTTGCTTGCGTTCTTCTTAAGATTTTTTCTGCTATAGTCATTTACATGATGATGCTATGAGAGATGAGGTACTTTCACCTTCATATCCTCTTCTTGCTATTTGTTTTGTCTCTTGCCCATTTTCTATATTTGTAATGTGCAACTTGATCTTTGGCTCCCCTCGTTAATCTTCATCATCGTTGTTCCTTGGCTGGCGTTCAATTTTGGCTTCTTGAGATTTTGGCGCGCAGAGAGAGAGAGAGAGAGAGAGAGAGAGAGAGAGAGAGAGAGAGAGAGAGAGAGAGAGAGAGAGATCAACGTCTCGAAAGAGCCAAAATGGCCCATGAGACAAGAAACTATACATCTGGTAATACATCTCTCGTCTACTGAAACAGAAAAAAAGATCTACTCAACATCATAGTGATGTTTGAGTCTACAAAGCTAAAACTAAGCTAAAACTGAGAATATGTACAAATACATGATCGATCCCATCCAAATCTGACCATCAACTCTCTATCTCCCTGTCCTCTATCCCAGGATATCCCAGATGGGTAGATCCAGTATAGAGAGGCCGCTGAAAGGTGGCACTCGTGTCCGATTTCGAGCGATGATGGCTCTGATTTGGTGCAAATGGCGGGGTTTGGGTCGAGGACCGGGTGGTCGAGGACGGCGAGTACGACCCTGTGCAGTGGCCTGATCAAGACGGACTCCTCTAGGCCTCGATGGACGTGGTCCTGGGGGTGTGGCTGTATCCATAGACGGAGTCTGTGTCCCAAGGTCCTCTCCCTCTCTACTGAAGAAGTCACGCATAGTGCGTTGTCGATCTGCTGGTGGAGAATTGTCTTGTAATAGTCTGTCCCTGTGCCTCCTCAGCTCTAGTAAAAAGAGTCCGAGGCATCTGTGGTCCTCATAATCCATCACCCGACGTAATGGTCCAAAGCCCTCTCTGAAAAGGCAGTGGTATCTCCCCCTGATCTCGTAATAGATTGTGCAGCGGCAAATGTAATGCTCCTCAGATTCCACCTCTTGGTGGCATAGCTGACATGTCCTATCTGTCCGGGCCATCTGCATGTATCTGCTTGTCTCGATGCGTAGTTGATGGGAGGAGGTACGAATTTGCCCAATGGCACTGCTCAACCCATGTGAGAGATGTACATGTACGAATCTGCCCAATGGCACTGTGCAACCCATGTGAGAGAGAGAGAGAGAGAGAGAGAGAGAGAGAGAGAGAGAGAGAGAGAGGGTTGGATGTGTCACGTGACACATCCAACCCTATGTGTCCGTGGACAAGCTACAACATGATCAGGGTTCAGTCAGTCTAGAATAGGAAGTGATCTGGCACTTTTGTGAGTCTGTTCACGACTGTGCATGACCAGTCACGTAGAGTAGATGCATATCCTTTGGTTGCACACAGCATGATCATTAGATTCCCATCAGAACCCATCAGGAGCAGTTTTACAATGCATAGACCTATTTTTCCCTATTTTTGACATTTTTCACTTATTATTTTTAAGTGACTTTTGTTAGAAAGTAGGTAGGGAAAATCTACTAAGTCTGTATAAATAGAAACCTAGCACTAGCACTCTCTGGCAGAAGAGGCAGCAGGAGCACCTTGCTCAACATGCAACTTCTTAGCAGAACCCCACATAGGCCTAGCGTTTTGCAAGAGACTGCAACACCTAGCGTTTTTGGACAAGATCAGCCAGCGTTTTTGATCTTGCAGATTCCTGGCGACAGCAAGAAGCAGAAGACTCCCAGCGTTAGCAGATTACCCGCAACCCGACCATTTTCAGCCCTAGCGTTTTTGTATCTGTCAGGCATTTCAGCGTTTTGCAGATCTACCGTGACGAAACCAACACAAGCACCAGCGTTTTCAGTTTTCAGCACTTAGACATCGCATAACAAGTCCGAACCTCGCAGATCTCGCCTTCTCGCAGCAGATCCTCGCCGCACGGTCAGATGCATCAAAGTTTGCAGTTTCAGCCCGGAAAACGCAGATTTCACCATCTGCGTTTTTTGCACGTCGTCGTCGCATCGTCTTCATCGACATCGTCCCCGACATAGAGTCAGAATTCAGCAGTTAAATATTTGTAGATTTCAGCCATTAGCGTTTTCAGATTTCAACCCGTCTCATTGTCGTCGACATCGTTGGCAAGTCCAAGCATTGTAGAGATTTGTGCAATCATAAGTAGACCGCTCTCGCCATAGAGAGTGGGGCCTTCGGAGGAGGGTTTGACAGCATGTCTGGTGTCGTATTTCTCTTCTCTCTCTATCTCTCAGTATCAGCACCTTCACGCACAGTGTCTATTCACTTTGTTTGTGATCACTTGCACTCTCTCATTAAAGCACGGAAGGCTCTCCCTTCCCTAAGAAAAAGGAACCTTGAGCACAGTTCGGAGCACTCATCTTGAGCAAAGTTCAACATTCACTTCCGCTGCACCTTACATCGGTATCAGAGCTTTGGCAGTGTTCTGTATCACTTAAGGAAAGAACCACAAGAACCACATAATTTTTTTTGCGTGTTGAGGTCGCACGTAACCCAAGTCCTCTTGGGCGTGTCGATTCCTAATCTAGCCTCTCCTTGTGCCTCTTTTCGCTCATTGAGAGCAGACCGTGCACTTAGCGGCTGACCACTCGACGTGAGGTGGGAAAAAGCAACCTTGGTGTGAGCGCAAAGCCGCCAAGGGGTGCGCCCGTAGAAAAGAGCAGAACTGGGGTGAAGAGAAGATCCTTCTCTAACACAGATTGCAAGCGAAAGAAGAACCTCAAGAACCCCAAGACCCTCAAGAACCTCAAGACCCCCAAGAACCCCAAGAACCAAGACCCCCAAGAACCAAGACCCCCAAGACCCAAGTTCCTCGTGAACTTAAGAATCCAAGACCACAAGAACCCACAAGAACCCACGCCTTCAGTGGATGGTTATCACTTGAAGCGGAATGGATACTTCGCTTGGAAGTGATGAGCATGAGAGAGGCGAAGAAGAATTTTCCCCACCAGGAGGTTTTTCCGACCCTCCCCCTTCCCCATCTATGCCAAGGATTGCACTAACTCCTATGAAGGAGTTGACGCAGTTGTTTATGGACAACAAGTTTGAACGCGAAGCAAGAGAAGCAGAAAGAAAGGCCTATGAAGAAAGAAGGGCAACCATAGATCGTGACTACGGAGAAAGCGTGGCAACCATAGAGCGTAAGTACGACTTGGAAGACAAAGCAAGACAAGCAGAATATAATCGTGAGAACAAAGCAAGAAAAGAAAAGAGCGACCAACACATGAAAGAACTCTTGCGACTCTTTTCTATTGTGCAAGCGCAGTTTGTAGAGAATCAGGAACAAGAGACTCTCTGAGTCTCTACTTCTCCAAAGCATGACACACATGATTTGAATGATAATGATTTGCATGATTATGATAAGCATGATGATAATGATGAGCATGATGATTTGCATGATCAAGATGTGATTATTCACGAGCATGATTTGCAAGAAAAAGATTTTGTTCACAAGGATGATGTGTTAGTTGATACTTTCTCTAGTGAAGCTAACCTCATTGCAGATGCGGTCAATCATGAAGAAGCGATCTTGGCTCTCGAGCCTAGGTCCAAAGAACCCTCACAGGAAGTACTATGTGTTCGAATGATTCGTCAGCACGCATTGTTCGAGTGTTTCATTCGTGGTCGTTTCCTTGATTTTAGTCAGTATCTTTATGTAATCCCTTTTCCTAGGCATGACATATTGTTCGTTGAGCTTGTTTCACTCATGAATGAGCACGGATGTATGCGGATTATTCATGAAAAGCTGAAAAGTATCATTCAAGGATGTCACATTCCATGTCTCTTCCTTGGCACGCCACAGTTGTAGAAAGAGCACAAGAAAGTATGAGCACCAAGCATGGGCATTTTCGTTGTGAATTGCCATAGCTGATTGATTTAGATCAGCAAGACAAGATTCGATTTCATTGTTTGCGTGTGTGTGGTGAACGGTTTGGCACTCCGTCTATTTGTTCATCTACATTGCATGCATAGTCCTTTAGGAAGACGAGATTTTGTCCACTCACTTTACATGGAATAGGTATGTTCATGTTTTTGTGTTGGAAGTGGTTTCAGGAATTTTCAGCCATGGAGATTCTTGAAGAAGGAAGAAGCATGACCCTAGACGAAGTAGAAGCATGGAAGAAGCCACAGAAGATTTTGTGTCGCTTTCGGCGCGGCCCAAAGAAGCAAGAGTTGTAGACCTTTCTGAAGTTCAAGTATCGCATGACCCAGGCATCAGAGTGGGCCGACGAAGAGTCCTTCCCAGCATTCATTCAGACGCTGTTGGCGATCTCCCTCGACGCCATACAGTTCGGTAGCAGTATCTCATTTTGAAAAGGAGGGGATGTCACGTGACACATCCAACCCTATGTGTCCGTAGACGCTTAAGCTACAACATGACCAGGGTTCAGTCAGTCTAGAATAGGAAGTGATCTGGCACTTTTGTGAGTGTTCGCAGACCGTGCATGACCAGTCACGTAGAGTAGATGCATATCCTCTGGTTGCACACAGCATGATCATCAGATTCCCATCAGGAGCATTTTTACAGTGTATAGACCTATTTTTCCTATTTTTGACATTTTTCACTTATTATTTTTTAAGTGACTTTTATTGAAAAGTAGGTAGGGCAAATTTACTAAGTTTGTACAAATAGAAACCTAGCGCTAGCACTTTCTGGCAGAAGAGGCAGCAGGAGCACCTTGCTCAACATGCAACTTCTCAGCAGAACCCCACAGAGGCCTAGCGTTTTGCAAGAGACTGCAACACCTAGCGTTTTTGGACCAGATCAGCCAGTGTTTTTGATCTTGTAGATTCCTGGCGACAGCAAAGAGCAGAAGACTCCCAGCATTAGCAGATTACCCGTAGCCAGACCATTTTCAGCCCTAGCGTTTTTGTGTCTGCCAGGCATTTCAGTGTTTGTAGATCTACCGCAACGGAACCAACACAAGCATCAGCGTTTTCAGTTTTCAGCTCTTAGACATCGCAGAACAAGTCCCGAACCTCGCAGATCTCACCTTCCCGCAGCAGATCCTCGCCGCAGGGTCAAATCCATCGAAGTTTGCAGTGTCAGCCCGGAAAACACAGATTTCAGCATCTGCGTTTTCTGCGCGTCGTCGTCGCATCGTTGTTATTGACATCGTCACCGACATAAAGTTAGAATTCAGCAGATAAATATTTGCAGATTTCAGCCATTAGCATTTTCAGATTTCAACCTATCTCGTCGTCGTCCTCATCGTCGTCGACAGCGTCAGCAAGTCCAAGCATTGTATAGATTTGTGGAATCATAAGTAGACCGCTCTCACCATAGAGAGTGGGGCCTTCGGAGGAGGGTTTGACAGCATCTCTGGTGTCGTATTTCTCTTCTCTCTCTATCTCTCAGTATCAGCACCTTCACGCACAACGTCTATTTACTTTGTTTGTGATCACTTGCACTCTCTCATTAAAGCACGGAAGGCTCTCCCTTCCCTAAGAAAAAGGAACCTTGAGCACAGTTTGAAGCACTCATCTTGAGCAAAGTTCAACATTCACTTCCGCTGCACCTTACACACACACACACACACACACACACAGAGAGAGAGAGAGAGAGAGAGAGAGAGAGAGAGAGAGAGAGAGAGAGAGAGAGAGAGAGAGAGAGATATCTTTTTCTTGTCTAGGACTAAAGATGCAAGCCCTTCTCTTGCTCTGCAAGGCTGAATATGCAGAATTGCAACAATGCTAAAAAACGCAAGCACCTTTAAGGTCTTTGTGATGAAAACGCTGCCAAGAGTCGCTTGCTCTCTTTGGCAAAGAAAACACATGTTTTCCACCACCCTCCTTGTGAAGATACATCCACAATTTCCCTATATACTGGCTGAAAATCTACGCGCAAACCAACGTCCATGATGAGGCTCCTTCCACGCTATTTACCGCATCCACAAGCCTTGAGCACGAGGCTTTGATACCATGTGAGAAGTGCACCGGAAGTGGACAAAATGGGTGCATGATAAACACAGGTTTGCAACAAACACATTGAGAGGGAGAACACACACACACACACACAGAGAGAGAGAGAGAGAGAGAGAGAGAGAGAGAGAGAGAGAGAGAGAGAGAAAGATTGAACAAGCTACAAGTTTGCAAATAACGATACAAGAATGATGCAAGAGGGGGAGAGAGAACGAATGAACAAGCTTGGAAGGCTCCTCTATACAAGTTTGCAAATAACGATACAAGAATGATGCAAGAGGGTGACCCCTTCCATGCATATATACCTGTATAGGACACCCTTACAAGTAAATTGCCCTTGCATTAACAAGAATCTCGTAGCTGAGAAAAAAATGTAGCTGAAAAAGCTTGCGCTTGCATTAACCCGAGACAAGTTAAATTAGAAGGTTGACTATAGTGCATAAAAAAACTTGCATTGGGCTGCAATAGAGAACCAATTGATTAAATCATTGGGAGATTTAAAAGCAGAGAGCATGACAAGGCACAACAAAGCTTAAACAGGATTTAGAGCTCCAATCATAGGTCAAAAAGTGATCAGAGCGTAGTTTTGGAGTATTTATTTTCAAGAGTTCTCATACTATTTTTATCTTAGTGTTAAAGAGTTGGTTATTTGTATCCTTTAAAGTTGTATTAAGACATCTTCCTTTTGTTGTAACGTGAGTCCCTTTCACTCAACAATCTCTTTCAAGTTGCCGCATATGTGTACACCCTAATAAAAGGCAATACGGGAAAGGGTTGATATGAGGCTCTCTACGTGGAGGTTTGGAATGAGGGTTTGTGAGGCATTAGTTGATGTACTTCTATCAGCGAGTCAATTATGTTGTTGTGTGGATGATGTAAAAAATTGCTTTACTTCATTAGGTATGCTATTTTTTACCAGAGAGGCTGCTAAAGATTGAAAATTTCAAAACAACCAATGTAGGAAGAGCAACGTTAGTTTGTCTCTTGTGAGTATTATGGTGTAAAAAAAATTTAAGAACTTATGTAACTAAGTTGTTTCGCAGCATCCTCAGTGAAGAATTACAAGAAACCTTAAATGCTTGCAAGGACTTCTTATGTAGAGAGTATGCATTGTCGGATATTTCTGATGATGTATATGTGCATGGTCTCCTATGCATATACGTGAGAGTAAGTTGATTAACTAAAAAATATTTTGGTGTCAAGGTAGGGTATGTATGGGTAACATTAATGTGTATTGTTTGTTGTAGAAGTTTGTGCTGTCCAATACAACTGATGATGGTATGATGTCAAAGGATGCAAAACTTTCAAAAGTTTTGCATCCTTCGACATCATACCATCATCAGTTGTATTTGGGAGCACAAAGTTTTAAAAAAAGCAATACACAAAAATGTTAGCCATACATACCTTATCTTGACACCAAACAGTCTTTTAGTTAATCAACTTACTCTCATGGATATGCATAGGAGGCCATGCACATATACATCATCAAGAATATCCGATAGTGCATACTCTCTAAGTATTTAAAGGTTTCTTTGCAAGCATTTAAGCTTTCTTGCAATTCTTCATTGGGGTTGCTCTGAAACAACTTAGTTACATCAGTTCTTAATTTTAAAAAAACCATAATACTCACAAGAGACAAACTAACGTTGCGCTTTCTACATTGGTCGTTTCGGAATCCTCAATCTTTACCAGCCCCTCTTGGTAGAATATAAAATACTTAGTGATGGTGGTATGATGTTGAATATAAATACAAATGATGGTGATATGATGTCGAAGGATGCATTTTTTTTTTCAAAGTAAGCTCTGTATGATCATCGGTGATCAGTACTTGGCTGTTGACGTAGAGCCAGTAGTGCGGGCGAGGATAAAACAGTGTGGGCGAGGATAAAACAACTAGAGGAGAAGACAATGCGTAGTTGTTTAGGTGAGTAGTGTATGTTCTTATGATGTTCAACCCTTTACTTGACTTTTTCTTAGTTATGTATTCAATCTGAGGGCTCCAGCATTATGTAGATGCTGGTGTGTACACTAACCCTTTGAAAAGTATACTTGTATCTCGGTTGCTCTATTAATTGTTATAACTTCCCATTTATTATAATGGTTGAGAACTGGTAGGAGCAGCATTATTGCCATTCAAAACGTGCCTTACTGTGAGTGGCATTTTTTGAGCAAGGAATTGAGGGAAGTTCATATTTTTTATTGGTGGGGGATGGGGAAGGGGCTATGGCAGTAAGTTAGGGAGGTTTGAGGGCAAAGCAGTTGGCAACAACGGGCAAGGAGGAGGTTCAACTGCAGTAGGGAGCAGGTGGACAGAGAGAGCAACAACACGTTGCTAGCAAAAGCAAGTGGCGTGACAACAACAAAAGCAGGCAGCACGCGCGACAGTAAGGAGGCAACAGCGGGGCAGTAGGGCGAGGCCCAACAAGTTCACAAAGAGCAGCAGGCAACAACCATGTGTGTGTGTTTGAGAGAGAGAGAGAGAGAGAGATTTATGCATTAACTAACTAATGTAACTGCCTGGTCATGCACGTCGTGCAAAAAGGTTCATGAAAGTATCGGGCATGATCCCCTTGGAAAGATCTAACTTACTAGCCCTAGTTATGGCGCAAGTATGGCACATGGCACACATGGCCATTGTGCATGTGACTAGTTTAGCCATTTTTTCTCATTTTTAATGAAATTAGGGACAATTTATCAGGTCGGGGGAGATTTTTACCTATCCACACCCCAGGTAAACACCCCTGGCAGTTTGGTCTCTCCTTTCCTTCATCCATTCACTGTCAACTGTTAGTTGGGAGGAGCTATCCATGTTTCTTCATGCTCCCATTCTTGCCATTTTTTTAGCATATAATCACATCTCTACATAACCAATATTTTTGTTTTGCGCTGCATTTGCATCCCCCCCCCCCCCCCCCCCCCCCCCCCAACATCCTACTGGACACCTTCGTAGTTTTTCGTGGCTGGTTGGTCAATGGAACTGGCAAAGCATAATTCCATTGTGTCATATACAAAGCTCTTTTAAGGATTGGGGATTTTACTTTTATAGCGGCCTTTCCACAATCTTCTAGTCTGCATCTGTAGGCTTTGTCACTCCTCTTTCTGCTTCACCTATCTCCCTCTCTCCATTTTACTGTGCACTTTGGTAGTTTTTGATGGTTGGTTGGTTCAATTGGATGGTGAAGCAAAACCTCAATCAATTTTACCTAAAACTGAATATTGCTAATCTCATATGTATTGACCTCCCCTCACTGTGTCATGTGTTTTCGTTTTGGAACAACATTTCGATAAGCCAACTCATTGATTGCAAATGTTTGGAAGTCTAGTTTTGCAGAATAAGGCTGGCCTGATGTAAACCAAGATTCACTAGCCTCAATGTCAAAGCTGAAATAATGTGATTGGATGGAACTGGCAAAGCATAATTCAATTGTGTCATATACAAAGCTCCTTTAAGGATTGGGGATTGTACCTTTATAGTGGCCTTTCCACAATCTTCTAGTTTGCATCTGTCTTCGTCGCTCCTCTTTCTGCTTCACCTCTCTCCCTCTCTCCATTTTACTGTGCACTTTGGCAGTTTTTGATGGCTGGTTGGTTCAATTGGATGGTGAAGCAAAACCTCATTCAGTTTTACCTAAAACTGAATATTGCTAATCTCATATGTACTGACCTCCCCTCACCTTGTGTTACATTTCTTGGAGATAAGCCAACTCATTGACTGCAAATGTTTGGAAGTCCAGTTTTGCAGAATAAGGGTGGCTTGATGTAAACCAAGATGCACTAGCCTCAATGACAAAGCTGAAATAATGTGATTGGATGGAATAATGTGATTGGATGGAACTGGCAAAGCATAATTCGATTGTGTCATATACAAAGCTCTTTTACGGATTGGGGATTGTACCTTTATAGCGGCCTTTCCACAATCTTCTGGTTTGCATCTGTCTTTGTCACTCCTCTTTCTGCTTCACCTGTCTCCCTCTCTCCATTTTACTGTGCACTTTGTAGTTTTTGATGGCTGGTTGGTTCAATTGGATGGTGAAGCAAAACCTCGTTCAATTTTACCTAAAACTGAATATTGCTAATCTCATATGTACTGACCTCGCCTCACCTTGTGTTATGTGTTTTCTATTTGGAACAACATTTCTTCGAGATAAGCCAACTCATTGACTGCAAATGTTTGGATGTCCAGTTTTGCAAAATAAGGGTGGCTTGATGTAAACCAAGATGCACTAGCCTCAATGACATAGCTGAAATAATGTGATTGGATGGAACTGGCAAAGCATAATTCGATTGTGTCATATACAAAGCTCTTATAAGGATTGGGGATTGTACCTTTATAGCGGCCTTTCCACAATCTTTTGGTTTGCATCTGTCTTTGTCCTCCTCTTTCTGCTTCACCTGTCTCCCTCTCTCCATTTGACTGTGCACTTTGGTAGTTTTTGATGGCTGGTTGGTTTAATTGGATGGTGAAGCAAAACCTCATTCAATTTTACCTAAAACTGAATATTGCTAATCTCATATGTACTGACCTCCTCTTACCTTGTGTTATGTGTTTTCTTTTTGGAACAACATTTCTTCAAGGTAAGCCAACTCATTGACTGCAAATGTTTGGAAGTCCAGTTTTGCAGAACAAGGGTGGCTTGATGTAAACCAAGATGCACTAGCCTCAATGACATAGTTGAAATAATGTGATTGGATGGAACTGGCAAAGCATAATTCGATTGTGTCATATACAAAGCTCTTTTAAGGATTGCGGATTTTACTTTTATAGCGGCCTTTCCACAATCTTCTGGTTTGCATCTGTCTTTGTCACTCCTCTTTCTGCTTCACCTATCTCCCTCTCTCCATTTATTGTGCAGTTTGGTAGTTTTTGATGGCTGGTTGGTTCAATTGGATGGTGAAGCAAAACCTCATTCAATTTTACCTAAAATTGAATATTGCTAATCTCATCTATACTGACCTCCCCTCACCTTGTGTTATGTGTTTTCTTTTTGGAACAACATTTTTTCAAGATAAGCCGAGTCATTGATTGCAAATGTTTGGAAGTTCAGTTTTGCAGAATAAGGGTGGCCTGATGTAAACCAAGATGCACTAGCCTCAATGACAAAGCCGATGTAGTGTGATTGAATGGCACTGACAAAGCATAATTCGATTGTGTCATATACAAAGCTCTCTTAAGGATTGGGGATTTTACTTTTATAGCGGCCTTTCCACAATCTTCTGGTTTGCATCCGTCTTTGTCACTCCTCTTTCTACTTCACCTATCTCCCTCTCTCCATTTTATTGTGCACTTTGGTAGTTTTTGATGGCTGGTTGGTTCAATTGGATGGTGAAGCAAAACCTCATTCAGTTTTACCTAAAACTGAATATTGCTAATCTCATCTGTACACAGACCTCCCCTCACCCTGTGTTATGTGTTTTCTTTTTGGAACAACATTTCTTCAAGATAAGCCAACTCATTGATTGCAAATGTTTGGAAGTTCAGTTTTGCAGAATAAGGGTGGCCTGATGTAAACCAAGGTGCACTAGCCTCAATGACAAAGCTGAAATAATGTGCTTGAAGCTAGTTAAGTAGATGCTTACGGTTTGACATGGTGGCAACTTTTGAGTGAGAAAAGAGCATAGAGGGTTGCCAATGACGGGATCGTGTTTGGAAAGGCAATAAATTTCTACATATCACATGTGGATGTAGCCTTAAGTCTGTTCTCATTTGTGATTTTAAGTTAATCAAGAGGTCTTTAACCACACAGTTGTTTTCAGTGCCAGCTTTGAGCACCTAGTACATGTACTAAAGGTTCACAAAAGGATTATTGAAGTCTCTTTGTTTGAAATACCCCGTTTTTGTTTTTGTACCGAATGAGTGTTAATGCACATTAGGTTAAAGTGTTTGATTTCACAATTGATAATGAATATGGATTGTAAGTGAAGAGTCCCGTTTGTCGAAGTGTGATACCTTGAGAGCTATGGGAATTGTCGAAGTGTGGTACCTTGAGAGCAATGAGCATACTCATAAGACAAGGTGAGGTACTTGTGACATAGTCACAAGGGTATGGGTGCGCTTGCGTGTGTCCATGCATGCGCGCGCGCGTGTGTGTGTGTGAGAGTGAGGGAGAGAGAAGAAGAAGAAGGGAAGAAGAGAATTTTAACGTTGTAGGAAGCTATTGAGAGAGAGAGAGAGAGAGAAATGAAATGAAATGTTATATTAATGTCTTCAAAAGGCCAAAGTGACCTATGAGACCAAAAAGTTACAATGGTGGATCTGATACAAAGTCAGAGTAACAAAAGTAACAAAATGACAAAATGAAAATACTATGCTATGGAATCCTAAACTGCTAGGTGTGAACTAAGTAGCTAGCTGGGATAGCTAAATCACAAGAGAGATCACAAGAGATCCAGCATCGGTCGCTGTCGGATATCATCAATCTCCTCGATGGTCAGTAGTGTGACCGGGCGTCGTGCATGTCGGGCCAAATTGATCCGGATCCTCTGATGTAGCCTCCGTCGATGCTGTGTAGTCCTCCGTAGTCGTGGCGTCTGGATCTCCCCATCTCGGTCGCTCGATCGATTAGTGTGCCTTTGGTGTAAGGCGACAAACTCTGTCGTGGTGGTAGCTCCTCCGGGTGTCCAGTGTCTTTTGTAAAGAAGGCTGTGATCTGTGAGATTGCCTAGCCTGTCCTCTCGTCAGGCTCTCTCTGTGTTTGCGCAGCTCAAGCAAAAACAAACCGAGGTATCTCTGATCCTTGTACCGCATGACTCTGGATAGTGGTCCAAATCCCTCTCTGAACAAGCAGTGGAAGCGGCCTCGTATCTCGTAGTAGACGGGGCAGTGGCATGTGTAGTGCAACTCTGTCTTAAGCTCCATGTCACACATGGGGCATGTCTTGGCCTCTACTGGTACTCTGCTGTATCTCCCAGTCTCGATCCGCAGCGGGTGTGAAGATGTGTGTATCTGGCCAATAGCACATCGTATCCCATGAGACAAGTGGGTGTCCATGTATCTGGGCCTCGTCACAAAACCGTCCTCCGTAAGTTGGAGAAGATTCTCTCTGTAGAAAGCCATCTTCGTGCCCAGCTCCTGTACTGGTTGTATCCATGTCCTCCTGGTGTCTAGCTGAGTCAAGTTCTGGCGGATGAGCTTGGTGATCTCAGACTGCGTAAGAGTCAGAGAGGGTGCATGTAGTGAGTATTGGAAGGGGGGTAATTTGTCTATGTTGAAACCATGCGCTTGAAACCATGATGTCATCTCCCCATACCAGCATTCTATATCTCCTTGCATGGCTAACTGTCGAGAAGCCTCAAGTGCAAGGCGAGCATATCTGTCTCTGGGAAGTTCCCATATGCGGTGTATGAAGGAGACGGATATGGTGAGTGCCTCAACCACTAGTGGGGGGGCAGCTAGCTCTGCTCCGATAATGGCACGTGGTACTGAAGCCTTGGATCTAATGAGCCGCGAGATCATAGAGACCAGAGGCTTCTCAATGTCTCCCCATCCATCAGTGCGACCCGTCCTCCCGTGATGATCCAATCAAGGTCTCCATATCTCAGCTCCATAGAGCAATGCAGAAGCCACACCAGTGTCAAAGAGCCAAAGCTTCGTCCGAGGTTCCTGAAACTGAACCTGTGAACACATTCTCTCCAGTCTACCCAATGCTGCATGGGCTCTGGTCAATCTAGTCTTTGTTGCTCTCCTCAATGAAAGCTGGTCCACTAAAAACCACTCCAAGGTAAGTGTAAGCATCTGTATACTCCACTATCTCCTGGCCGTATGTGAATGCGGGTGATGACCTCCTGATCCACTGTGAGGTGGTATTAAATACCATAACCTTGGTTTTACCAAGGTTGACAGACAAACCACTCTCATGGGCAAACCTATGCAAAGCATCCAAGCGACGTTGCATTCCCTCTGGAGAGTCAGAGATCAACACAATATCATCAGCATATAACAATAGTGGAATCCATGTCCCTGCCAGCTGTGCACCTCTATCACCATCTCTCTCAATGTAGTCAGAAACCTCTCCACATACATACCAAATAGAGTAGGAGAGAGCGGGCAGCCCTGCTTCACCCCAATAGTGGAGTAAACCGGTGTAGATAGACCCTCCGAGGTGCGTACATGCCCCACTACTGACCTGTATAATGCCATGACCCCCAAATGAGCTGTGCGGGTACTCCCATCTCTTGTAATCTGCGCATTAGTCTAGCTTTGGGTACTGTGTCAAATGCTTTGCGGAAGTCCACAAAGCTACAATAGATCCGTCTCCCATGTGATCTGCCCTCCTCAATGATGGCTCTGAGTGTCAAGATATGGTCAAGAGTAGAAAAACCTCTCCTGAACCCTGCCTGTCCGGCTACGCGTATCCCCTTCCTCTCTGCCCATCTACTTAGTTGCTATTCAAGAATGGATGCGTACAACCGTGCCAATGTGTGTCCAATCATGATAGTGTGATAATTCCCAGGCTCCATAGGGTCTCCCGACTTGAAGATAGGTACAATAGTAGATGGGCTCCAAGTATCAGACAAGCCCTCACACATGGCACGGTTAAACATAACTGTTAGAAGCTTTGCTAGTAGATCTTTGGCATGCATGAAATGCTCAGCCACTAAGCCATCATGATCATATGCTCTCCCAGTCCTCATTGTCAATAGCCTTCTTCACCATCTCAGCGGTGAAAAAAGCACGTGTGTGTGGGCATGGATCAAGGGGGTCGCGAAGGGGCGGCTGTCTAGGAATTGTGTACAGAGATTATGCGTACTGGCCCCAGGCCTCTATAGAGGTAATGACAGGGGGGGGGAGTGCTCTTGAAAGAGCCGCCATGCCTCACGTGAATCCTGACTCAGTTATAGATCTTGTTCTAGGTGAGCCAAAAATGCCCTCTTCTTCCGCCGCACTAGGCATCGCAAGGCAATCTGTGACTGTCTGTGAGTGATGTCCCCCAAAAGCACCTCTCTCTGAAGTCTAGCTCTAGTCTTGCGGCATTCTTTATCATACCAACTGTTTTGGGGCATGCTCCCAGAACGGCGTCTCTGCTCAAGTTGGGTGTGTGGGATATGCCTGTGCTGCTGCATCATGTAATGTCTGTGTTAGTATAGTAGTAAGCTCCTCCATAGGTCGCCCTGGCTCCTCTGTGCACAGGCGTCTGTAGATCCCATCTATGTATACAGAGTCCGTCTCCCGCGTGAAGGTGTAGCGAGTAGAGGCTGCTGCCCATAGCCTGTGTGCTACACTAAACTCGAAAGAGATGGTCAACGACACAAGAGCATCATCCACTGCCACACCAACAGGTGTGGGTCCAATCGTGAGATCTTGAATACTAGAGATGAGGCTCGACTGTGGCATGACATAATCCACTGTAGTGGCTCCAGGTCTGTGTGGAAAGCATGTAAAACCCCCTGTAGCAGGAAATCTATGTAGGCCATTCAAGATGACCAATCCATGTGCAGTCCCCCATGTCTATCAAGTGTCGTCCATACTCAGTATATTCCCCATCATGTGATATTCCCAATCATGTGATAGTCTGGATAGGCCCTTCTCTGCAACAACTAGCTCTCTCAGCATCTCCTCTGAAGTATCATAAAATACTGTCTGATGATGGGCAGTCCTAGCATTGAAGTCCCCTAGAATCATGATGTCACCATCTCTAGAGAACTCCCATATGTCATCATCCAAAATAGAAAATGTCATCATCCAAAATAGAAAAGGGGGATTGTCCTCTGGGTGGTGCATATACTGGGAAGTAGCAAATAGCGATGTAAAGATATTTGCCTGTCTCTGCTCTGAATCTCACCCACATGTACCTAGCTTGCTCATCCCTGCGGACTATATGTATCAATGGCTGCAACTCCTCCCTGAATAACATTGCCACTGTCATGGGGACGTGGCAGCTATTAACTATGTCACGAGGACGTGGCAACTGCTAACTTTAGTTGTTGGTTTCTTTCCAATGGGTTTTGTTTTATTTTTGAGACTCTCTTTTTGAACTAGCAAACGGTCGGACATTGAATGGCCGATGTGAACGGTAGTTTAACCCGCAGACGAGAAGTGGTCGGCGCTGGAATTCATATAGTAAGAGGATGTCTAGGCTTAGAGCAAGATCATATTGGTCCCCTCGTCGCACTTAGTAAGTTGGTGGATACTAGGAAGTGAACTCAATAAAGGCATAAAGTCAAGGTGGGACTACCAGCAGAAAATATTTGACAGTTGGGCCACATTGCATTTTTGGATGCGGTCCCAATGAGGATAGATGGTCAGATGACCACAGGGAGCCCAACAGAATCATTTCCTAAAATTTAGGGAACTGCTATTTTGGGCCACGAAATGTGTGCGTCATTACCTCCGGTATGACTAGGGGAACAGTTTACAACTCTGCCGCGAAGTCAACTAGGCAACCCCAAA
Organism: Adiantum capillus-veneris; assembly: GCF_014529385.1. Classification (NCBI taxonomy): domain Eukaryota; kingdom Viridiplantae; phylum Streptophyta; class Polypodiopsida; order Polypodiales; family Pteridaceae; genus Adiantum; species Adiantum capillus-veneris. The sequence goes on from NC_140945.1 coordinate 53,748,738, forward strand.
ACGGGCAAAAGCTTGTAAATGCGCCAAGTGGCAATTTTTCAGGAACTTGCCTCATGCAGAAAAAAGGGCGCTGATTTTTAAGCTGGGATAGGATTCATTTGGGTTTTTGTCACAGGTTAAGAGCTATGGAGTGCTTTCTTTCCCTCCCATGTACAATGTGGTGCTAGGAGTGATGCCCTGCACACTACACACTGCTCTCTCTCTCCCCTACGTGCAGTTATGTGATGCCCCACAAGAGGGCTCTTCATTTGACTCATGTACAGTTGTGTGTGTTCATGCGCGGTTGCCGAGGCAAGAGCCTCTTGCACATGTACTGGGTTAGCTAGTGGCTAATCCCCCGCAGGTACAGGTGAGTTCGGAGAGGTTTCACGTGAGAAATCTCGTCCGATTCAAAGGGCAAGTAGCCCTACAGGTGCGGGAGCTTGAGGTCTTGCTACAGATGCGACCGGCACGCAAAACAGAGCCCAAAACAGGGAATTACAGCCTGCTGTGTATTTTTGCAGGTTTAGGGTTTCGGCCCTAAACGGACCCTAATACCCCCAGGAGGTTCGGGGACGCGAGGGGACCGTTGTAGAGGTAATCTGGTGCATTTTCGGGGCAGAAAACAGAGAATTCAGAGTGCTGCAGATTCTTGCCAGGTTTTGCAAAGTGTCCGTATGCGTTGGGAAAGTCATCTATTGCATGCGGATATTGACTGTGAAGCGTCCTAATACAGATATGCTATCGAAATCGGGCGAGAACAGGTGTTTCTCAGCCTGGATTGTGCGGGGCAGCTCGTAGGAGATCACAGGTTTTATTCCCTCTGTTAAAGAATAAAGAAATACCGAAAGGGACGCCAATTTTGGGGCCTACAAGTTGTCGGTGTCTGCTCGGGGCATTCTAGCTTCCGAGCCGTGTGTGTATTCAAGTATTAATTCCCGTCGTAGGTTCTCTTTGCAAAGTGCTCTGTGTGTGTGTCTAGAGTAAAGAATTTCGGGTGAAAGCCAACGCCTCCCGCCCCACGGGTCGGTTTCATGGTTCCATTGCCGGGACATCAATCACTTTTTCCTCAAAGAGTGAGCCTCGGTTGTTTTGGGTAAAGACACAGAGTGCAGGAACGCGGGATTACACTATGGCCAACAAAGGGAAGGGCTTTATGGAAGAGGGTTCCTCTTCAAAGGACAGGTAGGAGACTCCTATGGTCTTCGAGACTGGTGAGAGTTTACGGCCACGTCAGTCTGTACCTCCTGTCAATGTGAATGTCCCTCCAGTAGTACAGGGCTTTATGTGTGGGCAACTTGAGGATGATGCATTCAGGATTCAGTTAGTTGCCGCGGTGAATGTCTTTTCGCAGCTGGTGCAGAACCCAAGGTTTATGGAGTTCTTGCAAGCGCCACCAGTGCAACAGCAAAATAGGCAACCTACGCGGCGTACGGAGCTTGTTGATGCTCAAGCCCAGGTACTTCATGCGGCTCAAGAGGAAAGGGAACACTCGCATGTTGCGGAGTCGGGGGCTCCAAAACAGGTTCCTCCTGTTCTTGAACAGGTGGCTAGAGTGCCTATTCCCCAGGTTATGCCAGTTCAGCCCGCCACCTTTCAGAGCCACCATGCTGTCTTGAATGGATAGGGAAACTAGATGCCAAGCTATGCACTCAGTTTTTCCACCACCCACGGTACATCCTGGGTATTTCTGGGGTGGATGAGTGTTCCAAAGTATGGCTGGTTATGCGCCTGGAAGTCAGCCGTACATGCCAGGAACAGTGTTTGGGGGTATGCAAGGAATCATGCCAAACCCCATGTATGGTAGTATCGGCATGCAGCAGGGTTTTCAGAGCAACCACGACCAGTTTGGGGTGCCACAGGGTCATTTTGGCATGGCTGGTTTTTCTGGAAAGCAGCCAGATATCGCAGCTCTGACGCAAAATGTGAATAGCCAAGATGTGCCAATCATGCCTACTACAGTGTCCATGTTGCAGACCATTCTTTATGACAACTTGGGGGCACTAGAGAAGCCAAAAGCTTACAAAGAAGGGGGTGCAGCTGTAAAGTTCAGTACCTTCAGTGGTTTCGAGGATAAGACAAAGGCTCTTACCTTCCTCTAGTAGTTTGATACAGCATATGCAGGAGGGAATTTTACAGAGGCCTCGAAAGTCAGGAAAGCTGCCACTTTCTTAAAGGACAATGCGCTCACATGGTGGACGACATTGTTAATGCAAGGGCAGGCACCCGCCACTTGGGTTTACTTCAAGCAAATGTTTGCATGTACTTGGCTGTCAAATGAATTTGAAGCCGACGTCATGACAGATTGGCACCAGCTTACTTCCGCTTCATGCAAGAGCTTGTTGGAGTACAATAGGAGGTTTTGTAAAGCGTTACTCTCAGTGAACTCCTACATATTTGTGCCATTGACAGAGCAGATAGAGAAGTACTGTTGTGGGCTGCCTAAAGGGCTTCGTGATTACTGTACAAAGAACAGAGTGGCTACCCTCACTCAGCTTATGGAAGTTGCGAACACTGGTCTTGCCTTGTTGAAAGGAGAGGACAATGGGTTTCCCAGCAATGAGAAAGGAGGGCAGCAAAAGAAAAATTCAGCGAAGAAGCCCTTTGTGAAAATGGCTTCTGATGCGTCACAGGGGTCAGAAAAGGCAACCAAAGACAAGGATTCAGCTAGGACTTTTGGAGCGCACGAAAAGAAACAAAAAAAGAAGCCTTTTGTGCGCAAGTCGCTCGAGGAAAAGAAGGTCCTAATGGCTGAAAATAAATGCTTTATATGCGAGCAGCCTGGTCACTTTGCTACCAATTGTCCACAAAAGAAAAGACCAGCTGACTCATATCATAAGAAGACCAGAAAAGCAAGAAACTTTAACCCACGACAGGTTTAGTGCCAGACATGGTGGGTGACAAGCCCGGCACAGATGCCAGTGAGTTATGCAGGGCATGGGGTAAAGTTAGGGATCAAACGGCACTCATTTTCTTTGATCCAGGTGCCAAAGCCAACTTTATCTCACCAGAGTTAGCTATGAAGCTGGGCATCAGAGCTGAAGAGATGGGGTACATAGCAGAGGTAGGGTTGGCATGTCCTGGCCACCTAGAGTGTGTTACTCCCATTATTGGAAAGCTGCGTCTGCATATCCAGTCATATGTGGACACAGAAGAGTTGTATATCATGCCGCTGGAAGGATGTGATGCCTTGTTGGGGATCCCGTGGATGTTCCGAGTGCATGGAGTCTTGGATGCCTACAACAAAAAGATCACTGTACAGCATAGGGGCAAAACTCACATCTTGGATGTAAAGCTTAAAGGAGAGTCAGTCCCTATTGTATCTGCTTCTGCTATCACTTCTGTAATAAAGAATCATCTTTCTGTGTACTGGATTTTTACACGTGATGTCTCAGATAGTGATCAATCAAATTTATATGTGTTAGATAAAGAACGGTCAGCATTTTTGCAAAAGTTTAGTGACTGTTTTTCTGATTCATTACTGTCGCAATTGCCGCCAGAGAGACCTGAGGACCATCGGATAGATTTTGTGCCAGGGTGTAGCCCACCAAATAGACCTCCCTACAGGGTTAGTGCGGCGCAACAAAAAGAGATTATGGGCCAAGTTGAGGAGTTATTAGAGAAGAGGCTGATTCAGCCTAGTTCTTCACCCTTTTGCTCCCCAGTGCTCCCAGTGCACCCAGTGCAGAAGAAGGATGGCTCATGGCGCATGTGTATCGATTACCGTGCACTGAATAAAAATACCATCAAGAATAGGTTTCCTATTCCTAGAATTGATGATATTCTTGATCGTTTAGAGAGTGCTGCAATTTTCAGCAGGATAGACCTTAAGAGTGGGTACCATCAGATTCGTATAAGGCCAGAGGATGTGCACAAGACTGCGTTTAGAACGACATTTGGTCTTTATGAGTTTCTAGTGATGTTGTTTGGGCTAACAAATGCTCCTGCCATGTTCAACAGGATGATGGACCGGATTTTCCGCTCGCATCAATGTTTTTTTTTAAAAAAAAGAAAAAGATCCTTCTATTAGTTAATGAAAACTGCCCATAGGGCTACATCCACCTCTGCAAGAGAGGGCTACAACAAGCATGGTGGGGAGACTCTTCCAATGAAAAAACAGCATATGTACAATGGGGCTAAATCAAGAGATGGGAGGAGGGAAAAGCCACACAGGTGGACAGTAGTGCCATCTGAGCACCCCCTGGACCATGGAGTAGAACGGCCCAGGGCGCCAGAGTCGAAGGAAAGCCTCGCGGCGCTCCCGCATGCAGTGGGAGCTGCCCTGTAGTCCCTCAAGCTGTCCTCTGAGAGTATGGATCAACTCTAGCCAAAAGTCACGAACAGTCTCTGCTGGTGGTACAAGGCGAGCCTCAAAGATGCGAAAACAACGGGCCCGCCACATGAACCAGAGAGCTAGGCCGCTGATGAGCTCCCAACACTCCACTCTCTCACTGCTCCACTCCTGTGGAGTAAGGTCTGTAGCAGGCTGGAGTGTAGGTCGACCCCCCTGTATCACTATCATCCTGCTGGTGGAAGATAGCTCAAACTGAAGTGCCGGGCCCGTGAGGGTGGACCAAGCCGCTGCCCCCCAAGTGTACTGTCGAGCCGTGGAGAGGGCAGGCATCAGCCGAAGAACTCGTAGCCACACCTGCTGGGCCGAGGGACAGTCCCAAAGACAGTGACACTGACTCTCCACCAACTGGTCACAGGTTGTACATGCGGCCGAGAGACCACTATGTACAAGCCAGCTCCCTACTGCTGTGGCTCTGTGTGCAACCAACCAGTGGAACAAGGTGACGCGCCTCGGCTGTCTGGAGTCCCACAGCCTCTGCCAAAAAGCTGCCAAGAACTCAACTGTGAGACCCTCCTCCTGCCAATGACGTGCTGCAGCGGGGCGGGCCTCACTCTGTGCTGCAAGTATATGACGTCCAAGCCGAACAGTGTACTGAAAGAAAGGGACTCCTGGGCGGTCTGCAAAAGAGAATGGGTCCCTCCAAAGCCACTCACCAGGATCCCACTGTACTCGTGCCAGTGGACAGCACTCCCAAGCCCATAGCCTCCAGTGTCCTGTCTCAAGAGCTGCTGGGTCAGGGTCTATGACGCAAGTCCTCCCACAGATGCCCACAACTCGGATCCTCTGGAAACAACACTCTGCTACCTGCGGGGCCTCTACTGCAACTCTCTGTAGTCGTCCCCCACCCTGAAGCTCGAAGAACAGGGCTGGGACAGTCTCTGAGCAAGCCCTGACTGAAATGAGAACCTCCAGTTGTGTGAAGGCTCCCATCCACCGGGGTGCCACTGGCTCGAGAGGCGTGAGCCAGTCAGCTGGAACTGACTCTGAGATGTCCTGACACATGCTCTGAACCCCTCTCATGCCCTGTAGCTGGACAACCTGCACCTCCTCTGACAAACCTGTGAACTCTAGCCAGTCACCTAGAGAGCGCGCTGGACCTGCTGCCATGGGACCCCAAGAAACATGAGACCTACTCCCAACCAAGTGGCCTCGCTGAGTGCTAACCATGGGGTTCCAGACGAGGGGCTGCCGTAGGCGCTCCTCCGTGCACGTCGGCTGTCTCTGCTCTAGGCCACGCCGTAATAGCTCCCAAGAACGAAGCAGACTCACAGCGAATCGGTCCTCCAGTCTCCTGCTCAAACCAACTCGACGCAACTCTGTAAAGATCCATCTGGTCGAAGGTTGCCAAGGGCCTCCTGACTGAGGCACCCTGGCACGAAGCCTCTGCAACAAGAACTCCTTCCAGGGCTCCTCGCCTGGAAGAAGTCCTCTGACGACGAACTTCCCAAGAAGGGCTCTGCTCTGTTGTGCTGGATCAATGATCCCAAGCCCTCCCTGAGAACAAGGAAGTGTGATGACCGACCAAGCCACCTTGGCTCGGGCAATCTGAGTGTCGTGACATGACCAAAGGAAGTTCCTAATCAGCCTCTGTACCTGGCTGATGCAAGAACTCGAGAAGATCCAGCAAGAAGTGATGTACCACATAGTCGCCAACAACACCTGGTTGGCAACTACTACTCTACCAGCCAGCGAAAGTCGGGCTGAGCTCCAATGTAACAGCTTTCTCCTGATGGACAGGAGAAGAGGAGCAATCTGCTGCTCGGGGGACAAATCCAAACCAACCTGACAACCCAAGTACCGAACTGCAGTCCCTGGAGGAATCCACTTGAAACCCTCTCCTGGCATCCAATCTGGCACAGGAGCACTACCAACCGAGAAAGCCATTGTCTTTCTCCAGTTGATCAGTGCGCCCGATGCACAGTAGAAGGTCTCCAAAGCCTGCCCACATCTGTGTAAATTGGCCTCCTGGCCCTCTAAGTACAAGGCTGAGTCGTCGGCAAACTCAGCGTCCAGAAGCTCATCTCCCCGTAGAGGGAGTGCTAAGCCCCTCAAACCAACCTGCTCTGACACCAAAAATCTGCTCATCGCCTCCGCATAGAACAGAAAGAGAAAGGGGGCAAGAGGACAACCCTGTCTGACCGATCGTGTGAGCATGAAGCGCTCACCTCTACCTCCTGCCAAAAGCACCCGACTGTGAGCCTGTCTGTACAAAGCTGACACCCCTCTGATCCAAGCCTCTGAGAAGCCCATCCTGCGTAGCGTGCCCTCTAGAAAGTCCCAGTCGACTCTGTCGTATGCCTTCTCAAAATCGAGAAGAAGAATCACAAGGTCCTCCCCACGGAGCCGTGCAAGGGCAGAAGCCTCCCAAAAAGTGAAGATGTTGTCAAGGATACTGCGTTCCTTGACAAAACCTGTCTGAGTCCCATGTATAAGGCTCTCCAAAAGTGGTTGAATCCTCAAACTCAGAGCCTTGGCAAGAATTTTGTAGGCTGAGTTGAGAATGGTGATGGGGCGCCACTGTCGAATCTCATCCAAGGAGCCACCCTCCTTAGGAATGAGGTAAATCAGGCCCTCACTCATGCTATCCGGCATCACTCCTGTGTGCAGAATGTACTGAAAGGCACTACAAAGATCTGGGCCAAGCAGGTCCCAGTACTCCAAGAAGAAGCTGGGAGTCAGCCCATCCTCACCTGGACAGCTACCACGAGGGAGGGCCCTAAGGGCCGTGTGCAGCTCCTCAAGCTGAAGAGGTAACTCAAGCCTCTGCCGCATCTCCTGAGTCACAAGACAGGGCATCTGTGCCCAAACCTGCTCCCTGCATACATCCTGTCTCTCTGACTCGGGCTCAGCCGACAGTAGCTCACGGTAAAAGTCAGTAGCGACTGCACGCATATCCTCAAGCTCACAAACAACTGACCCATCGGGTCTCCTCAACTGATTGACCTTGGCATGCGAGTGCCGAGGTCCCACTGTCTCAAAAAAACCACCTGCCACCCTGTCACCCACCTGAGTCCACTGAGATGCCTGTCGATGAAAGGCAAACTCATGGCGCCTCTCCTCTGTGCAAGCAAGCTCCTGTCGAGCCTGCTGTAACTGCTCCTCCAACCATGGACTGTCTGGATGCTGCTCCTGCATCCTCTGTAGTGAAGCAATGCCTCGTCTGAGACGCTGCACCTCCTCTCTCGCTGCAGCCCGTCGAGCCAGAGACTCCTGGAGAAAGAAGTGGCTAAGCTGAGCTAGGCCTGAGGCCACTCTGTCTGCAGGTGGAGCCTGGCTGTCCATGCCCTCTGTCCATAGAGCCTCGACCCTCTCTCTGAGTGCTGAGTCCAACAAGACCCGCTCTGGGATGCGAAGCATCATGCTCCCACTCCTCTGCCTATCTGCCATTGTGAGAATCACTGGTGCATGGTCTGAGAAGGATGTCCCTGCCAGGATGCCCACTGATCCCCCCAAGTCACTGAAGTGGTCACTAGTGTAGAAGCGATCTATGCGCGATAGATTCACTCCTCCCACTCTGCGGTCCGATCTAGAGAAGGCAAGACTCTCTGGAGGCCTCACAAAGCCAGAATGCTGCCATGTATCCGAGACCCTCAGCGTCATACAAAACCTCTCCCAAGCTGCTAACTCGACTCCATGCACAGTAGCATGGCTGCCTTCGATCCTGTTAGAAGGGTCCTCCAACATGTTGAAGTCCCCTCCTACACACCACTGGTCAACCTGTGGCAAAGACTCAACAATCTGTGACCAAAACTCTGCACGAGCACTCGCCACATTGGGCGCATAGATGTTCAGGAAACCCACAAGGCTACCCCTGGTACAATATTCTGCCCACAATGGCCTGCTGAAGTGAGTCCGCAATAGTCATACATACCCCACCCTGGATGCCTCCAGGTCCAAAAGCAGCTGACCAAAAGGTATCATAGCGTCCACGCAAAATCTGACCACATCACCGAATGCGGCTCTCAGACAAATGGTGCTCCTGAAGCATAAGGAGATCAATCTCTCCTCCCACAAGGCAACGCTGAAGCTCCTGACGCAATCGGCCCCGCTGTCGTTGAAACTGGGGCCCACCTAGTCCCTGCACGTTCCACGAGACGATCCTCATGGGGAGCGAGAGAGTACAGATGCTGCCGCAGCAACAAGACGAGCTATCTTCGAAGCAGGCTTGGATGGGGAGTAATCCGCATCCGAGCGTCCTCTAGATAGGCGAGATTGCAGTGAGTGCCTGGTCCAAGCCCAAGCAGAGCGAGCCGTGCGTAAAGCAACCTCCCTTGTCCAGGAGTCCTCATGAATGAATACATAGCAAGGCAAACACTGCGTATCAGCAAAAAAGTACACCACAATGTGTCTACATCCTGCTGAGTCTGGGGGTGTCACCGCAAACTTGGCCAGTGGCCACAACGTCTGCAACAAATCTGTAACGCCAAGTTCTCCCATGTGGTGAGAGAACTCGAGAACCTGTGTATGCAACCATCCCACCACTGAGTCGAGGGACCACTCTGTCTCAGTCCTGCCACAGAGGGGGAAGGAGAAACCAACTGCTGAGTCCAAGGCCTCTGTCCCCCTAGCGGCGAGGAACAAAGCGTGAACTCTGAAGCAGGCTGCCTCGTGGTCTACTGCGGAGTCGCCAAGAAAACGAGTAAACCCGTAATCGAAGAAATCCCAGCGGCGTCGGAGGTCAATGCTCGTCAAACCACGCGGGATAGCTGCAAGAGAAGATGTCTGAATCTGCAGAGGGGGCCGCATGAAGGGCTGACCCTCTCTCGCTAGGCGACTCGTGGCAAAGGCGCTGCCAAGAGATCTCCTAGCCGCCGACGAGGGTCCAGTCTCCTGAGCCGACTGAGGTACTGAAGCAGGAGGAGGGGGAGAAGGGGCTGGGGGGGGGCGGGGGAGAGGAGAAGCGGGGTGGGGCGGCAGAGACATGGGGGGGGCGAGGTGGGGGGTGAGCGGTAGCAGAGGGCGGGGGAGGGCATGAGGAGGAGGAGGGGAGATCGGAAGGCGGAGCGGCTGGCGAGGGTGAAGCGGAGGAGGAGGCTGGCGAAGGAGGCTCCTCCTGCTCAAGAGGCCCAAAGCGGTTCCCCGTGGGAACCCATTGCTGCTGAGTAGGCACCTGGGGGCCAGGCTGAGTGCCAGGCTGACGCTGTGGCCCCTGGCGTCGACGGCCACGGGCCTGCTGCCACCCCTCCTCCAGGTTGGGGCTGAGGCTGGGGTGCGGGTCGTGGTCTCCTCTGTGGACAGGCCTTCGCTAGGTGGCCCATGTGTCTGCAAATGAAGCACTTGTTCGGGAGACCCGAGTACTCCACACTCTGTCGAAACCAACCCCCACTCACCCGAGGCAAAAGGATGACCTTCGGGAGCGTGTGGGTATCTTTGACCAAAACTCGAACTGAAGGGATGCCAGCCGCCTTGGCAGCTACTGATGCTGCCGTACGAGGTGTCTCCAGGACTGTCCGATGGCAGAGCCAATCCTGGAGAGAAGTGGAAGGTACTCCCTCCGTAAACCCGGAAAGCAGACTGAGATGGGGATGTCTGCCTCCTCTACTAGCACATCCGAAGTCGGGTCAAAACCATGTCGCCACTGTCGAAAGTGGGCGCGTGATGCTCGGATGGCCAGTGGACTCATAGCAATGACCTTGGAAGCCATCTTGGAAGTCTCGAACTCAATCTGGTAGTACCCCCATCCGAGAATCTGGACATCCAAGATCTTGCCCACCTCTGAGAGAAGGCGGGCCTGGAGAAGGTCTCGCAGCCCTCCTCTGCTAGGTCGAGTGCCGAGAACCTTGCAGATGACCGAAGTCGCCTGCAATCTCTCCACCTCTGCGGCAAGGCTCGCTTGCTCTGTAGGCGAGAGAGCAAGTCGAATGGTGGGCTCAGCGGGGTCGGGCGAGGGGGCTTCATCAGAGTCCCTCTGTGGCGAAGCTGGAGCCTCCATTTGTGTCTGCTGCTGTAGGGGAGGGGCGGAGAAACGTAGTCGAAAAACGAAGCTTTTGCAGGACCGAACCCGTCACTGGTACTGGCGAGGCCCGACGAGCAGGATGGCCGTCGTGAGGAAGGATTGGGAGGCGGGGCTGGGGGGCTGAGGCAGAAAACGGGGCGGCAGGCGGGAGTGGGGGAATGCTGGCGAGCAGGTGGGCAGGGCGGGCATAGGGCTGCGGGCAGGCTGGGCAGCGCGTTGGCATACGCGCAGCAGGTGTGGGCGGCGAGGGCAGGGGGGAGTGGCCAGCGGTGGCGCGCGAGGGCAGGGGGGGGAGGGGCAGGGGGAGGTTGCGATGGCGAGAGGGTAGCGCAACAGCAGCAGCGAGCTCCTGAGGAATATCCTTCACGAGGGAAATGCTCGCATCAATGTTAGGAAATAAGACGTAGCTAAATAGATAATTGAGTAGATTACTTAATGGAGAGAGACAGATTTATATACACGAGATTATAGAGTAGAGAGAGAGAGAGAGAGAGAGTACACACGATATACGTGGTTCACCCAATGTGGGCTACGTCCACGGGAAAGCAGCCACTTGGCTTTAGTACTTCAAAACAAGAAGTAGTTTACAAAGGGATTATACCCTTAATGGAGCTCCCGCCTTGCTTCACTCTCACCACCTCACACTCACCTTGTTGCATCAACTTCACACTATGAAATGTGTGTAGAAATGGCCTCCTTTTATAGGCCAAAAGGGCTGCCCTCTCTTATGAGAGACAGCCATGTATAGCCGCCCTTGTGCGAATAAGTCCAAATCGGACCCTCCAATCCACCCATGTGTGGCCGCCCTTGAGAAGACAAGTCCGCTTTTGAATTCGGCCATCGGCCACCGGCCATTGACTTCCGACCACCTGCCACCGGCCATTGACTTCCGACCACCGGCCATCGGCCCTTGACTACCGGCCACCGGTCAACCGATCGGTTGTTTTCCGACCACTTTCCGGCCGCCGTCCGGCCATAATATTCCGGCGAAAAAGAATATTCCGGCGAAAAAAAGGTCTTGGGGGCCTCCGCCCCCGAGGCCTTTAAAGTTGCCCCTGATTCTTGTCCGTGAAAATTTTGGTTTCCGGTGAGTGATTTTCCTTCACGCACGATGGCTTCTCCTCATAATGAGAGCCTTACAAATGTGCACTTTTACCACTGAAAATTACAAGGGTAAATCAGGCTCCATACTTAACAATCAACAGTTTGTTGAAATGTTCTTCGATGACATGATAGTCTAATCGAAGAATGAAGAGGAGCATAGGCGTCATTTGACCATTGTGTTCGAAGAGCTGCGCAGTCACAGGTTACTTGTCAATCCTAAGAAAAGTGAATTCTTCCTCGAAGAGATCCACTTTCTTGACCACATAGTCTCAAAGGATGGTGTTAGAATGGATCCCGCATAGGTGGAAGCTATTAAGACATGGCCAGACTTGAAGACTGTGCACGATGTCAAAAGCTTCTTGGGATTATGTTCCTACTATAGAAGGTTTATCAGAAATTTTGCAGAGATAGCATCGCCTCTTCACGCTTTGCAAAAGAAAGAGGTCACTTTCAGATGGACCCAAAAAGAGATTTCAGCTTTTAGTCTCTTAAAGGAAAAGTTGACTTCAGATCCAGTAATAGTGACGCGTGTGGCAGTAGCATCGGAGCAGTGCTAATGCAAGATGGACGGGTAGTAGCTTATGAAAGCCGAATTTTGCAAGGGCCAGAGAGGACTATGAAAGTCTATGAGAAAGAGCTGTTGGCCGTGATTCATGCGCTTTCTAGCTGGAAGCACTACCTCTTAGGTGCTGATTTTGTTGTCCAAACAGATCATCAGACCTTGCGATACTTCTTGACACAGTCAAAGTTATTCGAAAAGCATATGCGATGGGCAAACATTCTTTCCATGTTCCACTTGCAGATTATGCATGTGGAAGGCAAGAAGAATGTTGTGGCTGATGCGTTATCAAGAAGAATGTTGTGGCTGATGCGTTATCAAGAAAGCCACAAATTTCAGCTGTGTCAATTCCTTATCATCATGAGCTAAATGACATGAAGGAACAGTATACTGCTGATGAAGATTTTGCAAGGATCTTTGAACAGTTACAAGAGGGGCAACATCACGAGCACTACCTCCTCAGAGATGGTTTTATGATGATGCATGGCAGACTTTGTGTCACTAGGCCACTGCGACATAAGGTCATGGAAGAGAGTCATGTCCCACCGTATGCAGGGCATCGTGGCATTGATGCGACAGTTAAAGCGGTAGATGGCATTCTTCTATTGGCCTACCTTGAGGAGAGATGTAGATGCCTTTGTGCGAACATGCATAGTTTGCCAAAAGGTCAAGTTTGACAAGCAAAAAGGCACCAGGGTTGTAACAACCACTGCTGATTCCGGATAAGCCATGGGAAAGCGTTGCTATGGACTTTATCTTTGATCTTCCAAGAACGCCAACAGGGAATGATGGTATATGGACCATTATCTGCAGGTTCAACAAGCAGGCCCATTTTATCCCTGTCAGGAAGAAGATAAAATCTGATCAGATGGCACGCTTGTTCATGTACAATGTATTTAAGTACCATGGTATGCCACAATCGATTATCAGTGATCGTGATCCTCGCATGACCAGTTTGTTCTGGAGAGGATTGTATGAGAACATGGGCACTACGCTCAAGTTCTCGTTTTTGTTTCATCCACAAACTGATGGACAGTCAGAAGAGGCTAATTCTATTGTCTTAGATCTGCTGAAATGCTATGTGTCAGATAATAAGGGCAAGTGGGAACAATATTTGCCTATGCTTGAATATGCATACAATAATACAGTGCATTCCTCTACTGGCAAAGCACCTTTTGAGATTGTTGAAGGCGGAAAAAAAGTTCCTCCCATTTTGCATACAAAGGACAAGATCTTTGAGGCAGATCGATATGTTGAGAACATGGATGAAATGTACAAGAAAATTAAAGTTGCCTTGGAGAAGACTCAATCAAAACAGAAAAAGGCTGCTGATCGTCACCGTTGTGAATTGCTGTTATCACCTGGTGATTGGGTTCTATTAAGGTTCGAAAAGGCAAGGCGAAAGAAAATGAAGGGCAAGGAACGGTTGTTTCCTAAGCTCAGTATGCGTTACTATGGGCCTTTTCAAGTGCTTGACAAGATCAGCGATGTGGCTTACAGGCTGAAATTGCCTGATGCGTGGAAAATTCATAATGCGTTTCACGTGAGTCTTTTAAGACCCTTCGTGGGTAATGTGCCAGAAGATATGCCAGATGAGGATCAGCCAAAAGTTGAGGAACTTGATGAGATCCCAGTGCCTGAGCAAGTTTTGGCACATAAGGACATAAAAGTTAAAGGACAGGTTGCAAGACGCTATTTGGTGAAGTTCAAGAACTATCTGCCTATGGATGCCAAGTGGATGGAAGAGCATGAACTATCAGAGTCACCAAATGTATTGCAGCTTTACCTTGAAGCCTTTGGGTTACAACCTACATATGCCCCAACCCAACATGTGCAAAGGAGGGGTAATGATAGAGCTAGTACATCAACTGTACATATGAATTCAGTGTAATAGATGGAAATTACAAAAGTATGAAGGTCTCATTAAGTCATTTGTATCTATGTGTTACGACCTTTCTTGCGGATACATGCGATGATAAAAGAGTGTTAGTAGCACAAGATAATCAGTGGCGTGTATTTATGGTATGCAATCGAGGACGTTTCTGATTTCAAGAGGGGGGTATGTCACGGGGACGTGGCAGCTGTTAACTATGTCACGAGGACGTGGCAACTGCTAACTTTAGTTGTTGGTTTCTTTCCAATGGGTTTTGTTTTATTTTTGAGACCCTCTTTTTGAAGTAGCAAATGGTCAAACATTGTATGGCCGATGTGAACGGTAGTTTCACACCCACAGACGGGAAGTGGTCGGCACTGGATTTCGTATAGTAAGAGGATGTCTAGGCTCAGAGCAAGATCATATAGGTCCCCCCGTCGCACTTAGCAAGTTGGTGGATACTAGGAAGTGAACTCAATAAAGTCATAAAGTTAAGGTGGGACTACCAACAGAAAACATCCGATAGTTGGGCCACATTGCATTTTTGCATGCGGTCCCAATGAGGATAGATGGTCAGATGACCACAGGGAGCCCAACGAAATCATTTCCTAAAATTTAGGGAACTGCTATTTTGGGCCACGAAATGTGTTCGCATCATTACCTCCGGTATGACTAGGGGAACAATTTACAACTCTGCCGCGAAGTCAACTGGGCGACCAGTCGGGAGATTTTTAGGCGGCAACCCCGAAACGGGCAAAAGCTTGTAAATGCGCCAAGTGGAAATTTTTCAGGAACTTGCCTCATGCAGAAAAAAGGGTGCTGATTTTTAAGCTGGGAGAGGCTTCATTTGGATTTTTGTCACAGGTTAAGAGCTATGGAGTGCTTTCTTTCCCTCCCATGTACAATGTGGTGCTAGGAGTGATGCCCTACACACTACACACTGCTCTCTCTCCCCCCTACGTGCAGTTATGTGATGCCCCCCAAGAGGGCTCTTCATTTGACTCATGTACAGTTGTGTGTGTTCATGCGCGTGGGGATATTGACTGTGAAGCGTCCTAGTACAGTTATGCTACCGAAATCGGGCCAGAACAGGTTTTTCTCAGCTTGGATTGTGCGGGGCAGCTCGTAGGAGATCACAGGTATATTGCCTCTGTTAAAGAATAAAGAAATACCGAAAGGGGCCGTGTGTGTATTCAAGTGTTAATTCCCGTCGTAGGTTCTCTTTGCAAAGTGCTCTGTGTGTGTGTGTCTAAAGTAAAGAATTTCGGGTGAAAGCCAATGCCTACCGCCCCACGGGCCGGTTTCAGCCACTCCTCCTGAGCCCCGCCCTCTGTGCTCTGAAAGTGTCTCCTTTCCACAAGCTGTCTCCCATCTATATCCACTATTGTGAGGCATAGACTGCCTAGGGGCCTGATGTGTCTCAGAGTAGAAGAGGATGTCTCTTCCTGTAAAATTATCCTCAAAGTACACACATCAAGGTGCATAGATCCATTACAATTCCAGGTGGCAACTTTGAGTGTGGTCCCATAGGTCTCACACCGTCATGTGGAGCGCCGCTCGACGATCACCACCTGACCATCTCTGTAGAAGGCCGTCTTTCCCTTCTCCCTTGCTATGTGAGAGTGAGGTCATCTCCAAGGAATATGCTTGTTTTCTGCCTCTTCAAGAAGTTCTTTGTAATAGACTTGGACACTCCAAGTCAAGACTCTACCATGACAGCACCAAATAACCACTTCAAAACATTTCACAGTTCACAATTTATTCGACATTGGCCCTACGGAGTTCCGTGCTTACAGATATTGGCCCCAAAGACTGGCGCCCCTTTCGGTATTTCTTTTTATATTAATCTGTGTTCAAAGTACAAGAGTGTGGGTAGGCGCTCACACTTAGACTCTGCGTCCAGATGCTGTGAGTTGTGAGAGGCCTGCTCACTTATTTAAAGCTACAAGGGTTGCTAAAAGCAGAGCCCAAAAGCTTCAAGTAAAAGCTTTAATAAATAAAGCAGAGAGGCTTTCTCTTTCTCTCTCTCTTGCTAAAACAAAGCAAAGAGGGTTCTCTCTCTCTCTCTCTCTCTCTCTTTCTCAACAATTTGCGTAGAAAAAGCAATGCCAAAAAGCTGTCCAGCTTTCCGTAAATCACACTGATGTCCATACAACAAGCCACGTGTCAACCTGCCACGTCAGCAAATCAGGGTTAGGGCAAAATTAGGGTTTTTGATTTTAGGGTTAGGGTTTCAACAAAATTAGCGTTTTTGATTTTAGGGTTAGGGTTTCAATAGAATTAGGGTTTCGGGCAGTCGCGTCATCACTTTGTGACATACAACCCTCTTGAAAGCATTGTAATCGCCCTCGATTACGCCTGATAATAGACAGAGGCCATAAACTGTCTTAGCAGATACTTACTGTTAGTACCTATGTACGAGGAACACACATCTAGCACATGTACCAATCGACAGTCACATCACACGACATCACAGGACATCACTAGACATCAGAGGACATCACATGACATTCAACATTCATTCGGATCTTAGACCATGATTTATCGGCAATGTAGCTAGCAATCGCATCTAGATCTAATCGGGACCTCATCGATGTCGGATTGACTAACCAACTCTCAGTATCCCTGAAGCTCAAAGAGACATCTAGCAGAATACTGTCAGCTCTCAATATCAATGAAGCTCAAAGAGACATCAGTGACTCTAGTCTTCAAAAATCGAGGCATCTGTTGACAAAGGAGCGGAATAACTCCCCTCTTGTGCATCCCACTGCACCAGATCTCAGGCCAAGCTGAATTCTGGGTTCCATTTGGAATAGACTATGCTAAACCAAAAGCTTCAAGGTAAAGTTTCGAGGAATATTTGCTAGGTCTTCCTCCTCCATTCGCTTCGCATCCATTGCGAAGTAGGTCTTGAATTTAACCAAGAACCGTGAGTTCGCTTTACCTTCTTTCTTTCTTTCTGTGCCAATTTCTGTTCTGGAACGAGTATCTGCTCGTTTTCGTCCTATTCGGGTTGCACATATGGCTTCCCAATGATTACCCCTTGTAATTTCCTGTATTGAAAACGCACATTTGTAAGGCCCCCATTATGAGGAGAAGCCATTGTGCGAGAAGAAAAATCATTCGTTGGGAAACAAAATCACTCGTCGGAAACCAAAATTTTCACGGCTAGTCTCGAGCATATTCCTTTTCACCGGAATATTATGGCTGGACGGCGGCGGAAAGTGGTTGGAAAACGGCCGGTCGTTTGGCCGGTTGCCCGATGGCCGGTGTGCCGATTTCAAAGGAGAACTTGTTTTCTCAAGGAAGGCCACACATGGGCGGATTGGAGGGTCCGATTTGGACTTATCTACACAAGGACGGCCACACATGGTTGGCTCTCATGAGAGAGGGCAGCTCTTTTGGCCGATAAAAGGAGGCCATTTCTGCACACATTTCATAGTGTGAAGTTGATGCAACAAAGTGGGTGTGAGGTGGTGAGAGTGAAGCAAGGCAGGAGCTCCAAAAGGGTCTAATCCCTATGTAACCTACTTCTTGTTTTGAAGTACTAGAGCCATTGAGTGGCTGCTTTCCCGTGGACGTAGCCCACATTGGGTGAACCACGTATATCATTTGTAACCACCAGCACAGGGTTGTACCCGCATTCATACGAGAGGCACCCTCTTTGACATGGAGACTGATCTCGGGAGATCGAGACGACCACGACCGAGACACAGGAGCACACTACATTGACGGAAACTCCAGCAGAGGATCAGAGGCATTCTAGCACGACACCCAGATTGTCATTGAGGGCCTATTCTACATTTTCAGATTTCACATTTCACACTTCATTTTCAGTTTTCATTTTTACTTTCAGTACTTTTTGTACTTGTACTTCGGACATTGTATTAGATTCACCACTTTGTATTTGATAGTCTCATAGGTCATTTTGGCCTTTTGAAGACGTTAATATATCATTTCATTTCATTTCATTTCTCTCTCTCTCTACTCTATAATCTCGTGTGTAAAAATTATCTCTCTCCATTAAGTAATCTACTCAATTATCTACTAAGCTACGCCCTATTTACTAACGTATACCCTCCAAGCACACCCTCAGCTTGCTTTGGTCGACCCCTCATTGTAGCTAAAGCGTGCATTTGATTGACCCTTGCAATCCTAGCCAACCACATACATAGTTCATATCAAGCAACCATGGTAGCATTTGGACAAGTGTCCCCCTTTCCCCTTTGAGAGAGAGGGCTTGGAAAATGCTTTAGACAATTAATTAAATAACTAAATGCTCATGGACCCCTCTTTAGCCTAGCCAGTAGGGTTCAAGCACCCCATGTGGCTAAGCATAGGGAGAACTTGACATGTGTCCTTGTGCCCCTTGAGGAAGGGGTGCCCTTTGAGTGAGTGAGAGGTTGGTCGAAATTTCCCCTATCTTTGGGACTCGCCACCTCCTTTGTAGGGCATCTCTTTGACTGAAGCTCCTCAAGCTCTTACCTTCCAAGCATGGGGAAGCTTCTCAAGCACCTTAATCAACATGTATAGGCTTAGCATGAGCATGGGTTCTCTCTCTCTCTCTCTCTCATGTCCCTAGCTTGTAGGCTCGCCCCCCTCTTTGTAGGGTTTAACTTTGACTTGGACTTGGACACCTCAAGCACAGGGCCAACCGGGCCAAGGACCTTAGCTATCAAGCATGTGAAAACACCTTAATTATTAATACTTAAAACATGAACCTAGCTTAACCTAAGGTCTAAGGACTTTCACACTAACCATTGGAGGTCTTTAATGAAGCTAACCCTAAGGTCTTTCAAGCTCCATTAGCTAGCGTTGCTCTCTGACAGACCATCTCTCATTTGGGCCCTTTAACTTTGGCCCCGTGTCGAGATAGATCCATAAGCACATGTCTATATTCTAACCCTTGGTCTCGTTTATTCTCCCACATTAAATGATCAGTTTAATATGAGAAAATCATTTGGGTTGGTTAGATATTAGCTTTTATGACACAATCACACTCACTCTCTCTCTCAATCACACTCTCACTCTCATTCACAATCACCATTACAGTCGAATAGCCTCTTTCTGATATGGGGCTGTCTTCTTCACGAAAAGTGGCTATTTTCGTCCTCTCCTCCAGTCTTTAGCAAAGCGCCCCAAAAATAGGCTCGCAAAGAGGAGTCTTGCACATGAACACATAGGAGCTGCTAAAAGACATCCCACACATGCGAGTTAGTCCTAAAATTCTTGGCCATTTTCAATGACTCGTAGCTCCCAAACGGTTCACAATTTTCCTAGGGTCGTCTCATATGAATTTGTCCGTCTTGTTGAGGTCTTTGATAGTCGTGTCAGGCAAAAAATCCATAGCCTGCTCGGTTTGGCGGAAAATTTACATGCAAGTTGCCAATTTCTACAAAAACATCGTAAAACAGAAATTTCTCATTTTTTGCTTAATCTACGGGCTGAAACGAGCACAAAATGAAGGAATCTGAAAAAATTTGAAGAAGCAATATTTTTTCTCACATTAAGGACTACATTTCCTACATACAAAACTTTTCCAAATTTTGACCTTAGCACCTTCAAAACTGGTTCCCAAGAGGTGTCCCGAGTCAAATTTTGAAACTTCACGGAAACGATAAAAATAAAACCCTTCACTGTGAAAAAACTTTAAAATGAACAAACTTTGCTCCAAACAAAATATATGTCAAAAAATTTACAAAATAAGTCCTATTATAGTATTCCAAAAGATGGCATGGAAGCTTGTCAAGCACTTTTTGTGCTATACAAAGTACACCACATTTGGCATAGATACCAAGGCATGCCAGGCATGACGATTTTTGTCAATAGCCCCTCACTAACAATATCACCGTGAACTTTTTTCTGCCCATACCAACTTGTGTAGGGGGCCACCCTCGTCGATAAAGCACACGGGGTGCACTCGAGGGATCAACGGCCCGAGTGCATCCCACCGTTGAATCTCAGCTGGCTGGAAAAAAAATGCGCGCTGCCTGTCCCACTTCCGCCTCGAGCTCACGACCCCTTTCCCATCCGCTCGCAATCCTCAACCATCCCGCCTAACGCGTCTCCGTGCAGGCATTTTGCCTTGACCTTAAGTGACACGGGGGGGGGGGGGGGGGGGGGGGGGGGGGGGGGGGGGCGGCGGCCACGGTCGGGGCACAGGAGGCAGAAGCACGAGGCGTAGTGCAAGTTCAGACTTTTCGTATTGTAGACTCAAGACGACGGTCGAAGCGTGAAAAACGAGTTGGCCTCTGACGACAGCTGATTGCATAAAGAGGGCAAAGGCAGATCCAGGCAAGTGGATCCCTCAAGCACAACAGGATTGGGACATAGAAGAGACCAGGTGCAAGTTGTTGGGA
Organism: Adiantum capillus-veneris; assembly: GCF_014529385.1. Classification (NCBI taxonomy): domain Eukaryota; kingdom Viridiplantae; phylum Streptophyta; class Polypodiopsida; order Polypodiales; family Pteridaceae; genus Adiantum; species Adiantum capillus-veneris. The sequence goes on from NC_140945.1 coordinate 53,768,922, forward strand.
CGGCACATGGACCCCAAAAGAGACAACGGTGAAGTGTCCTTCTGTAGCAGCACCAGCAATGATGCTGTGTTTTTGCCTTTCCATCTCATATTTCCCAGGCTCCCTGGACGTCAGCTTTTCCAACTCCGATGTGTATGCAAGCTTTGGAATTCGATGCTGCCAGCGCCTGACATCACCACCACGATCATGGAATGCAAGCAGCAGGAAGAGTATTGGTTTATCATGTCCCAACCGCTTCCACATGAAGGACGAAGTTGGAACTTCAAAGGCTTTAGCAGCCTAGACCAGACCATGTTCCGCTGCCCTCTGCCCAGCCATAGCCATCGTAAACTATCCACCTTGCGTGGGGGAAGGCACTGTAGCCTCATGCCCCAATTTGAGCATCGATTTTATGTGGGTGTGGCTCGGCCTCGTCTAGTCAGTGCAGGGGGCCTTATGTGTGCCTTTGTGCTTAAGTCAGATGCATTAGAGGATTACTTTGTTGCTGTCTTGCTGTCTTCAATTGTCTCACGGGCTCTGTGAGGCTGCTCCCCCCTCCCCTGAATGTGCACTACCTCTGCACTGACCCTCGCTGCTCTCATTCTGTCGGCTGCCAGATGTACATGTCAGTTGATGAGCAGGACCCAGGCCGGTATTATGTCATGCTCACACATCAGGAAGCAGTTGTGAGGGGCACTGACAGTCCATATTTTGAGATTTTTGACTCCAGGAGAGGCTCTTGGACGGTTGCGTGCGACATTGAATCGGCAGTGGCCGATTCTAAGGTGCCTCTTGGTTACTTCTTTTTTGTAGCATCTGAAGGAACTCTGCTTGTATACCATGCCGCGGATGATTTGTGGAGCAAGTGTTGGTGCCAAGAAGAGAATCTGGGGATGAGTTTGGGTATTCTCCGACCTTTTTAAAGTATAAAGCAAGAATTTTGCAAGCTCGCTCGCTGGAACCAAACGATAGTTTTCTTGGATTTGTTGTGTGGGAGCTGCAGCTTGTTTCTTCCAAACCTGGTATCTGGGTGGAAGTGGCAAGAACCCCCCAGTGTCTCTGGCAGCGGCTTACTTGCATAGATTGGGCTCCCACGATCAGGGAAGAGGGAGGCATTTTCTGCATGGCATTTGAAAATTCATTTCTGCAGGGGACATTCAGGCCGCCTCTTGTGTATGACATCACCCAAAGTTTGTGGTATTACTCCCTGGCTCGACCGATTTTGGTTGCATATCTTGGTGCACAGGCCAAGACTAAGTACGCGTCTGTCCTTTCTTGAGGGGGAGGAGGAGGAACAGGGATAAAATTATCCCCTCCTATCATATGTAGAAAGGTGTGTGTTGTGCACAGCTTGTGCAAAGCTCCGTATCATACCTCTTGCAAGTTGCTTGTATTAGTTTCTCCAAGTCTAGTCTGTTTGTTATAAGAATTTGTTCATTAACAGGCCTTGTGTTAAGGTGAGGTGCTTAGTTTGATAGTTTCTATTATATTATATGTATTTACATGCTGTCTGGAATGCAAGTGCTTTCCCTGCTCGAAATGCCTTGTACAGCATGTGGATGGTGCTCTGTGCTTGGTGTTTGGCTCTCCTTGTACTCTTTAAGGGAAGACATGTTGTTAAGCTTGTCCATCCGCATCTTCTGAATGGGCACTAGCATCTTGTTCATGTTTCAAGATAGATGATATTTTGTAAGCAACTGAGTAAATTTTTTGAGTCTCATTGCCATGGTGTGTGTGGTATAGTAGAAAGTAGTCGAATGTACTCTCATCGAATGCATTTATTGCGGAACCAGCAAGCTATGAATATATGCAATTAAACTTCTTAGATTAGATAGAGATGCAGTATTTAGCACTTCGATGGTCGTGTGAAGAGGAGCATCTTCTTTGGTGTTGAACAACTTTCGTTTAAGAAAAGCACATTTTTCTAACTAGTGCGATGTGAAGCCGGTATGTTTAGGCTTGTGGTAGCATAATTCAGCTAAAATAATGGCTAATTGAATGTAATACCTGATGGTTCTCATAAGGAATGATGAGGATAAACCTACAAGAACTAGTTGTATGGCTGATTGCATACAAAGCACCATAAATAATGCGCTTATCAAGTGTACAGGTAGTTTTTTGAGTTGAGATGATCTGAGATTACACAGAAGTTGCCCAGGGTGTTTCATTGTGGCCGGTACCTTATGTTCATACTGCATCAACCTCTCCCCCTTGCACAATAGATGAGATGCATTGTTGGCGTAGGGCCACATCGCCGATGGATGCGAGGAGTACCTCCTGAGAATTCATGGATAAGGCAGTTGCCATTGAATAACTCGCTAATGTGAAAGTTTTGGACAAAAATTGTTCATTTAGTATTATGGCCATGTATTGCAAGGAAGAGGAAAGCCTGTTAATATTATTGTGCTGTATAGGACATCCCTCCTCTTTGTTGCATATTGTTACAAGCCCAAGGACTCCCAACCTCTATATGCACGTTCACCCCTTTTGTGGAGTTATGAAGAGGACATTGCTTGACTTCAAGGCAAATGACTAGATTCATTACACGACTATCGTGCAATGTATCTCCTGTGTTGGTAGTGTGGACACACATGATAGGCATTGTATAGAGGTAGTAGAGCCCAATACACAGAGAGAAACTTGTACAAGCCTCTTGGTTGCACATGAAATGACTTATGCCAAAAATCTTTGCCCACACAAAGATTGATTATGCCATGGACTACCTCACACTAGCATGCATTAGGTGGAAGACACGACACTTGGCCAAATCCCTGTCTACTAGAAGTAGAAGGTTTGAGAACTTATGTTCTCTATAAAGTGCCTATGCCATTGTTAACCACCGACGTCCACTTCTAGTAGTCATGGGTCGGGCTTGTCAGTTGAATAAAAAAAGAGTAAAGAGTGATCGTCGATGAGAGGCGCACTCTAATTGAAACATTTAAGGGTTAGTTCGCTAAGCATGGGCGCCCAAGTGTGAATGGGTAAGCTCATATAAAAGTCACTTAAACCTAAAAATCATTCATTCTCTCATTTGTGCAATTGAAGAGTGCTCTTGCTCCATTTCTATTTTCTTCTTCATCTCTTTGTGTGTGTATGCGAGAGAGAGAGAGAGAGAGAGAGAGAGAGAGAGAGAGAGAGAGCATTGCGACGACGGCATGGCAGCGGTTGAGCACGACATGATGGTAGCTTCTCCTTTTTTGTGGCGATGAATCCTCCGCGAAGGCTAGCATAGAGCGGTGAGTGACATACCCTTGCTCTCTTGAACTTGCTACATTAGTTTGGTTGTGTGCTTGCAGCCATTTGTTGCTCGTACACAGTGTGCGGCAAGTCCGTTGCTTTGACACGTGCGACAGATATGCACATTTTTGGCGTCGCTATCGAAGAAATGCTTTGCATTAAGCTCGAATAGCACTCTATGTTGCTTCGACTTACGCGAGTTCTCAATACCCACCTACCTTAGGTTTCGGGCCCTCGACGGAAACCCAAAGTAGTACAACCCAAAACCCAAACATAGTGGTTTGTGACTCTTCCTGTGACTACGACGTTATGGAGGGTTACCCAATGCCTAATCCTGATAGCTCAAGCCAAGACATGCATGCCATGGGTCCTTGGTCCCACGGTCCCAGCTGAGCGTGCTTAGCCGCTTGAAGGAAACCTTTAGTACAATCACTCGCTCCGAACATGGAGCTAGCGATGTAAATGAGGGGGGTAAGGAGGTAAATTCGCCATTTTTGACCAATGTAAATCCCATGCTCCTAGAGAGTGTGCACGTGAATACTCCATTCACTGCATCTTCTGACTCTTCAGAGCTATTTCCCTCCGAAGTTATATTACCTGCTGGTAGAAGACTTACCGAAGTGCAAGAGGTTGAGCAATATATCATTGCGGCTAGGGAAAAGGAAATGGAGACCTTATGCAAGGCGAAACAACGATGAGAGTTAAAAGCGAAAGCCTCTATGTCAATATCCTTGCTAAGAGAGCAATCGAGTGCTCTTGAATTAGCGACCACTAAGGATCAACCCATAGAGAGCCATGTTGCATGTAGTTCAAAGGACACCCCTAGCACCTCAATCCTAGATGGAGCGTTCCTAAATGAGGATTGGGACTACGAACTACAAACGGAAACTCTAACCGACCTATATACATGTCGCACCTATCACCTGTATTCGTTAAATGTCCTACAATCCACAACGGGTGCTACGAGTGTAGAGGATCAACAACAAAGAGTTTGTGAGGTCATCCATAGGGTTATTGAGCTACATAGACAAAACAAGGGTATCCACATGCCTTCAACGGGTCTCATGAGATTCTTGGATACATGGAAGGCTAAATAACCAACCTCATCGCAAATGAACACTCCCTCGGTAAGTTTGATAGATCCTCCATATGTTGTTTCCCAAGGGGTCTTAGTGCAATTTAAGCCCACACGTGATAGCTTTATCTTTCCAAGTCTAGCTCATGTTTCTCTTGATGACACCATGGCTACCATGCCTACCCAATGAGGGGCATGCCAAGAAACACGCCATGGCTCTCATTTGTTAGTAAAGCACCGCTACATGCATTAGGAAATTTCAGAGGTCATTTGGAGGGCCATATGAAGAGAGAGAAAAATAGAGCGCGTCCAATGAGCATGAAGGCTACGTTACGTAGGAAAGTACGTGGAAAGACTCAAAAAATAGGAAAATAGCAAAGAACTTTCACGAATCTAGGATTGTAGCATAGTAATTTCCTTCCTTTTACCGAGCTTTTAGGTGCTTGCATGTGGTCCCACTTCTGATATTCTCTTATGATCATTAATGTACTGGAGAGTGACCATTAAGCCCGCACAAGATATTGGAATTCTAAAACACTTTCCCTCCATTAGAATGCTTTCAAAGTGAATCTCCCTCCACTAAAGCTTTTCTCTGAGAGCTATGGCGTCCACGTCTGCTCGCCCAAGAGGCTCCAGGTGTTTACTGTCTCTCACACCAACAACCAACAACTGCACTTTGCCTAGAAGGCCAAGTAGTAGCATATCCTCAATTACAATACCAGCTTCAATAAGTGCAGAGAACCAATGGGTTGGACAAAGGATAAACAAAGGTTCATGGGTCCTCATGCAACCAAGAAGACCCAAGAGGTCTAGTGGTATCAATGTTTACTGCTCAGCATGGAAGGCCAGAGTGTTGGATTTCAAAGTTGAAATCGGCAAAAGATCTGTAAAGGAAGTTCTTGTTCAGCATGTGTTTACCCATCCTGAGGTGATAGCAAACGGTGGAAATGTATCAGATATACATCAACCACGTTGCAATTGTAAGTACTCTTGACATGTGAACTTACTGATACTCTCATTATAACTTTTCTTATATATTTTGCAATGTTTCTCCCGCTTGTTATGAGTAATGTCTCCATTCTTCACAGCTCAATTACATTAGATTTGTCATTTGTACTTATTGATACTCTTAGTTTAACTCTTCTTATATATATTGCAGATGTTTATCCCTCTTCTTATGAGCAATGGGAGCCTGTGGAGTGCATAATAGGCCTCTTCCATGTTGTTCATGCCCACATTGGTTCTCTACAGTACTCAGAGAGGAGCAGCAAAAGACTGGCTGATGAGGGAATCTTTTTTTATGACCACTTTTACCAACTCAGCTCAGGGAATAAGAATGGCATGTTGGTGAAAGTGCCTCTACCAACCGATTGGAACACTGTGGACTGGCCAGTTCCCGAGGAAACAATGGTGGAGGCAATGCGAAGTAAGCTCTACAAGGATATACAAAGGTCTCTACGTAGCTCTATTCCTACCAAACTGGTTAGAATTGCAAACTTCTGTCCTGTTGCACTCTTCATAGAGCTGTTTCATAGCTACAACATCCGAGTTACAAAAACTATGTTTATGTGCAAGTCATTTCAGCAGTCATCCTGTGACAAACTTCTTGACAAAGGATGGTATGCAAAGGAAGAGATTGGTTTACGGTGCGAGGTCGCGCTTGATACTCTAGTTGTCAAGTACATGATTGCAAGCCAATCACTGTTACTCTCGTTTTGGTATATGCGATCACAAATGCTAAACGGTAAGTACATTCCTATGGACCAGGTTTCTGCAGGTTTGGAAGATAATCCTACTGTGGATGTGGAAGTGATTGATAAAGAGCATGGCCTACTATTGGTGGTTACAATAAGGGAGCTATGCAGTCTTCAGCATTTGCGAAATGACATCATTGAAGAGTCAATGGACAAGGATCTATCAGATTTTTTCTTTTTTCTAGCTGGCCGTAAGGTGATGCGGCGAAGGGAAAAAGATATTTTGTGCAAAGAGTTGGATGGTCGGGTTGAAGTAGTGTCAATGTAACAGATATTCTTGTGAACCCAAGTGTATACAAATGACTTTTAAGACATGAAGTTTATTGAGCTCATTTTTCAATTGTGCCCTGTGAAAAAGTGTGCTTGAAATACATTTCTTTACCACGTCAAATCTCTCTCTCTCTCTCTCTCTCTCTCTCTATATATATATATATATATATATATATATATATATATATGTTAGACAAGACAAAGACATGATAGAAGAATCATCTTAATTAATTAGAAAGTACAAACTCGTCCGTGAACAATGGACTAAGATACAATTTCTGTAAGTATGGAATCAGAATGTCTTCAAGGTAAAAATCGAAGGAATGCCCCTTGAAAGAAGGTGGTGAGACAGTTGTTCTCGGCGGATTTAGTTCTCCCTTTTCAGGAGTATCATCAATTAGTAGTGTATTAGTTGCATCAAAGGGTACACCGATTTGGCTAAACGGTTTGTACAAAAGAGGTAAGTGTGGTTTTTTAGGGTGGTAGTGGCCCTCAACGGTAACGCATTTTCTTTGATCATACAAAAAGGTAAAATCTGACGTGTGAGCGTGGCATACACTGCAAACTATTGCAACTAGTGGCGACAAGTTTTGCCTTTGCATTGAAGACCATATGGCAACTCTGAAGCGCGGAAGAAGAAATTGAATAAATTCCTTGGTTCCTGGACGAACCACGACTCGACAAGTTCCCATCCGAAACGTTTGCAAATCCTCAAAGGGTCCTCTGTCACCGAGAGGCACCCGCATCAGCAGCAATCCATTGACGTCCAAGATAATCAACCTCTGTAAAAGTTGACAAGTACATATAAGTAGTTAGAAGCTGAACATATTTTGCCATACTTGAATAGACATTACCGGAACAACCGTATCTACAGGTAGCAAGGGTCCATACTGGGTCTCTGTAGTGTTCATGTCGTTGTTGCTCTCCTCCGCTTTATCTTCATAGTCATCATTCACATCTTCATCAGGGGTCTCCCCCATGGCTCTTTCTGCCTCATTCAAGGTTTCCTCCAAGGTCTTTTCGTCTCCCTCGGTTGATCGGCTTGCCTCATACATCCTTGCCTGATCCATATCATTTTGCTCATCCCTAGGCCTGCTTTCCTCATCCATATCCTTTTGCTCATCTATATGCCTGCTTTCCTCATCTTGGGTTTCAGCCATAGGCTCTTTTGGCTCCTCCACTGGCTGACTTGGCTCTTTCATTGTCTCCTCCGGTTGTACCTTAGCACCTTCCATATGCTCATTTGACCTTTCCTCATCCTCGGCTCTTTCATCTTCTGCTGATATGACCCCCTCGGCCCGTTGTGATTCCACTGTATCGGATGTAGGGGTTTGTCGTGGTGGTACGTCATGTTTTGTAAGATCAATAGTGCGCTCATCCAAGCCGCTATCTTCAAGCTCTCTAGGGCTAGACATAGTAAGCAGGTGTTGTATTAAACTTACCCGGTATCTTTGCAAATAATCATGTGTAGTTTTTTAAAGCACTCTGCAAAATTGAAAGACCACATGGTGAGAATTCTTTTATAGACTAAACCAAAACTAACTGAATGCATTGCCAAATGGGTACCTTAGTCATGAAAGGTTTTAATGCAAAGTAGCTTTGCAGGACACATTCTGCATGGAGAAGATATCTCCAGCCGCAAGAATTTCCATCGGTTTGATTTGGGACAGGTACTTCTTTGATTGGGGCCTTGTATAGTTCATACCTTCTACATAGCTTGCCATAGGCAAGAAACAACCTCTTTATACAACTGCACAAAGCAATGTCAAGATGTTAGCATGAGGCTTCAAATTTACATGGATATCTATAAGAAACACTTTCTGATACAAAACACTTACAGCCTAATTTCAGGGTGGGTTCCTTTTATTGAATTGAACACCCACACTGCTGGTTGGTCAACATCAAGGCATATGAGACTCCAGTGATGGTTGTTCTCATATGGAAAGATGATCACAGTAACTTCCAGCATAGCACAATGGAGAAACCAACTCTCAAAGGTCCCAGATGGACTGTTCTTTTGTCTAATAATCACTGACATTTGTGGATCAAGAAGAAACACCTCTGTGTGAGTGTGCAGTGGGAGTTGACTTTTGATCAGGCTGCAGAGACTCTACCTGAGTTAGCAAACCTATTATCTAAGTTTTCAAAGCTAGCAAGATAGTAACACTTACTTAAGACAAGCATAGATAATTGTGTCTGAAATCTGAGCATCTGGATTCTGCAATAAATTAATGTCCACTTTTTCCAGAGCTAGCTTTATGGCTTCATCTACAAATGGTATCTCTGCAAGCAAACCATCCTTCATTGAAAGTAGAGTTTCTTGATTGCTTGCCTCTATGGACAGGGTCACATTGCACTCTGTTTGCCTCTGGGACTCCACTACTACTTTTGCTTTCTCCTTAAGCTCTGCTTCCCTCATGTCCTCTGTTTGGCGAGCAATAGTCTCTGCCCTTGCCCTTGTATTCACATCATGTGTGACATCTACAACTGTGAGTTGTGGCACTAGCTCCGGGGGGTATAACAAAATTTCCCTCATTTTCTTATCCTTGCAGACATTGGGGACCAGTAGTTTGTCATACCTCCACCTTATTCTTTTCAGTGTCTCACTATCTTTGTCCATTATAGTAACCCTGTGAGCATGGGTTGCAACAATGGTCATGTCACTGAAGTACTCCAATAGGAAGTCCTCTGTTGCTTCCTGTAGAGCCATTAATGCCACCACCTTCCACCTTTTGGTGCCCCAGGTAGCTTCATCACATATGGACCTCACCATCCTCTGGAAGGGCAGCTTTGGTATGCATAAATCTACACATTTCTGTGCCTTTCTGATTTCTCTGAAAAGTCCCATGCAGGTTTGCAGCTTCTTCATCCTTGGCCCTTTCA